>NC_080795.1:81179193-81796378 GCF_028018385.1 Neofelis nebulosa
TCTCAGGTCCCTTGAGCCCCAGGGCTCCTGGGCCTCCGGCAGGGGGGAGGCGGCTCGTCAGCACCTCCCCGGTGCCTGACTTCGCACCAGCCACAGTGTTGTCTGAGCAGCCACAGCCCTGCTGTGGTCCCCCTGGAGGTGTGCGGGTAGGGGGCCCTGTGGACTCCCGGCACCGATGCCTTTCATCACTTTATACTTAGGACAAGGTGCTGGGGGACGATGGGTCAGCTGAGACCCGCGGTGAGAAGTGAGGACTCCTGGGTGCTGGTCCCTGCTGGTGATCCGGGAAGCAGGGGTGCAGGAGAGGGGGACTCTGAAGTCCTGAAGGGGGCCCGGCAGTGGTGGCGGCTACAGGGGGACATCCCTCACTGTCTCTCCTCTCGGGGAATGCTGGATGTGAGTCTCCTCTGAAGGGCCATAGCTGAGCCTTGTCGGAGGCCCCAGGACCCCCACCCCTGTGCCCCTTCCTCCCTGTGGGACGCTGGCCTGAGGGAAGCCTGGATCTGGCCTGGCCACCCTTCCTGGGCCTCCACTGGGTCTATAATAAAAGGGGAGTGGTCCAGGCCATTGGAGGCTGTCAGGCCCTGGGGAGCAGACCCCCGGCCTGGTGTTGGGACGAATCTTGTTCCCGAGCAGCAGACTTGACTGTGACGTGCAGGTTTAGAGGTTTGTGGGGATCAGAGAGCCAGCTGGGCCAGGGTGGGGTGCTGGGAGGGAGCCAGGAGTCCCCCAGGGGCCCGGCTGCTGTGGAAGACATGTCCACTCCTTCTTGCCTTCTTGTCCCTGGAAAAGCAGCCCCACAAGCCTGTGCGTCAGGGATGGATTAATGCTTTTGCTTTTATCACTTTTTTTCCCCCTGGAGAAATGTGATAAACAGGCTGGGACTTGCAACAGTTCAAGGAGGGAACTGCCATTGCCCGGGTGGGTGTTCACGTGCCAGCATGCAGCCCAGGTGGGCTGCATGGAGGAGGAAACAAGGACAGGAAGCACAATGGTGAGGAGACGCAGGTCTTGGCACAACCTTCAGAGCGTCCGAGGCTCGGTCTCTTTCCAGGTGACCCTGCTGAGGCCCGGGGAGGAGCAGGCCTTGCCCCCGGAGACCCCCTACCTCAGCCCAGGTGTCTCTTGTGGTGTGTGGGCAGATGGTCTTGCCACTGTGGCCTCTCTTAACTGGCTCATGGGGTCCTAGGGGGACTCTGCACCCTCTCTGGGCCTTGGGCCTGACCTGAAGTGCCCCCAGCCTGTGAAGGGAACTGCTGGGCCTCGCCAGGCACCCCCTCTCCAGCTGTGGGCCTGGCTGGCCCAGTTGTAGGGTTGACCCCGTGCCTGCGGCCTGGCTCCCGGACAGCCTCTGGGTGGCAGTGGTGGTCTGGCTAGCTCCCTGTGGTGGCTCTGCCTCGGGCCGTGGGGCGGGGGCTGTTTCTGGAGGTGGCTGCCTGCCGACCGAGGGGGTGGCCGGGGGGGACGTGGGGGCAAAGGGAGGCGTCTCTCCGTCTGCCCCAGGTCCTAGCACCAGGGGCCCCACACGCCCCATCCCGTGACCTGCTCTGTCCACGGCGACTCTGCGCTTGGCCCTCTGCCCCCCACCGAGCTGGGCGGGCACCCACGCCCTTGTCCTCGCGTGCTTCCTCCTGTCCCCGGCACCGAGCGTGGCCACTGGTATACATAAGCAGTCCTTCAAGAGCCAGGGAATCTTGGAGACTATTCCTTGACATCTGTGTTGTGTGTGCCTGCAGCCTTGGCTTGAATGCCTGCCACAATGGGGGGCTCACCACCTTTTGCTCCACGGAGCCCACTCCACACAGGGGCAGTCCTGCCCCATTTACTGAACAAAGTGGCTACAGGAGATCATGCCCACCCCCTCCCCAGAGGACTGGGCGAGGCGGCCTGTGACGGTGAAGGCACACACCTTCCCCTTTTTCCTTGCTCTCCATTGTGAGAATTCCCCCAAAAACCAAACCAAAAACTCCCCAGCAGGCCTTGCCTCTCTCTTCTGGCACCAGCCCTGTGTGGACAGTGACCCACCCTGGCTCGTGGGGCTTACAGTCTGGCAAAGGGAGACACCTGCTCACGCGTACACATTGTGGGGACACTGCAGCTGTCGAGTGGGCCCCGCCGGGGAGTCCAGGGTGTGGGGGCGGGAAGGGCAGACTTTCCATGGGGAGGTCAGGGCAGGCCTCATGGAGAGTGACTGTTACGGGAAGGGGTCTTCGGGAGACATGAGGGCAGAATGTCACAGGTGCCTGGAACAGCATGGGCGAAGGCCCTGGGGCACGAAGGAAGTGAGAGGCTTAAGAACCAGAAGCTTTCCTTCATGGCTGGAACTCCGAGCATGTGAGCTGACAGCACGGGGCCCAAGGGCACGTTCAGGACGTTGGGCTTTGGGCTGAGCGTGCGGGAAGCCACTGTGGGGGTCAGGCGTTGCTGGGTCTGCCCAGAGTCCCCCTTTCTCTTGGGGACCTGCCCCACGCTGGACTGTGGCTCTGCTGGATGTTTTCATTCGCGACAGTGCTGCGGGTTTGGCCACTGGAGACCTTCAGGGACACTGGCCGGTAGAGGGAGGGAAATGCCTGGTACTTCTCGATGAGGGTTTGCTGCCCTGGTGGGGTCTCCACTGACTCCAGTGCCTGCCCGATGCCCCCACCAAGGCCTGGTGCCTGTGGGCAGCCCCACCGTGTGGTGTGGTCTGCACCCGTGGTCTGAGAGCCCCACCTACCCGATCCTGCTTCGTGAGGTGGCCTTTCCCGCTGTTGCTGATTTCGGGGCGGTCACCAGGCCCCCCAGCTGGTGGTCAGCTTCTGGGCTCTTCCAGCCCCTGTGTGAACACTTCTCGGCATTAGGGTCCTTCCATTGGAAAAAGTGTTTTCTGTGTCCCGACTGGGCCCCGTCTGGTGCCCCCTTTTGTCTTAGGCAGGTTCAGGTTAGGTTCATATCACCTGCAGCCAGAGGCACCCTGACTTCTGTGCCTGCGGGGGGGTTGTGACGAGGGTGGACAGAGGTCAGCCACCTGGAGTGAGGTTTCTGGGGGACACGCGGCATGGTTGGGATGCCGGGAGACAAGGCACTTCCTGCCTCCCAGGCCTCGTCATGGAAACCTAAAACTAAGGGTCCAGCACAGGGGCTCACAGGGCAGCCCGCGGCACTGTGCGGTCAGACGCTGCAGCCTGTCCTGGGTGCGAGGTAAGCCCACAGCCAGCCGGGGGTGGGGGGGGTTGTGCTGCGGTGAGCCCTTAGCTGCCGTGCAGGGCAGGCTCCACATTTGTCCCTTTAAGTGCCTTTTAGGTTACGCGCAAACCCCAGCCTCCCATCCTCTGCCACCCCTCACCGTGGCTCTTGGGGCGGGGCGTACAGGTTTAAGTAGGAGAGCCTCGAGGCTCATCTTGGGATCCGGAAATGGGCTGTGGGAGGGACGGGAGGTGTCTTCCTGTCTCTCTCCTGCCACGGGCCGAAACACGCTGAAACCGGGCAGCTTAAGTGGCAGGAACTTATTATTTCTCAGGCTTCTTGTCTCAGCTGGGTTTTCTTCTGCTCCCCGTGGGGTGGGCTTTGGTCAGCTGGGAGCTCGGCTTGGGCCGGGATGCCCAGATGGCCTCCCCCATGAGTGTGGGGCCTTGGTGGTGACAATCAGGCCGGCAGCTCGGGTGACCTCTCTCCACGTGGCTGTCCTTGGACAATGGTCGTGGCACTTCCCTGCCTGGTGCTGGCTGCCGGGAGGATGGCGGTGGGCATCACCATCCCCCTGAAGCCTGGGCTCTGGAACTCACACAGCATCACCCCTGCCACGTTCTGTGGGTCAGAGTGAGTCTCGGTCAACCCAGACTCGAGGGGTGGGGAAGCAGACCCCTCCTCTTAATGGAAGTGGCTGCAAAGTACTGTGGCCATGATTCCCCAGCCTCCCATGGGGCTGGAGAGACAAAAACTGGCAGTGACCAGGGGGAGGAGGCCCCACAACCTGCCAGCCCCTGGCATGGCTTTGGCATGGCATGAAGGTGTCTGTGAGGTGCTCACAGCCAGTGGGGGTGCTGTTAGGGGCAGGGGACGGTGGCACAGGGATTTCACTGGCATTCTCATGCATTTGCTCGTTGGATACATATTTTTGAGGCCTCTACCGTGGGCCAGAGCCTAAGGAATAAGAGACACAGCCCCTGCCTTTGTATAGCCAGTGTTCTGGTTGATGGGAAGGAGCAGACAGACTCACATGTGCCATCCTGAGTGTTTAAGGAAGCAGCAGGGTCTGAGACAGGAGCACCAGACAGGGTGGTTTGGGAGGGCTGCCTGGAAGAGGAGGTAAGGACGCAGAGACTTAAAAGAGGGTACAGGGCCAGTGCCCTATGAAGCACGCAGGGAAAATTATTCTGGGCAGGGGAATAGCATGTGGGGAGGCTCTGAGGTGCCAGACGCAGGGGAGTTTGCTGGAGAGAGATAGTGAGAACAGGGGCCGGGTGCTGTTCAGAGGTCATCACAGCTCCCCAGTCACGTTTGGAAACGTTTCCAGAAATGAGTTTGTGTACATTGGAGTTGGTTCTGTGGAGCTGAGTCCAGGCAATCAGCTTGTTTCTCTGGGGACAGGGCGTTGTCTGGCCTCCAGCTGAGGTGGGCAGAGCTTGCCCCCACCTGTGTAGGGAGGTGGTGGTGATGCTCTGTTGGAGCTCAGGACCAGGGTCCCCTGGCAGCCGCCAGGACTGCTGTGGGGGTGGGGGAGCCGGGGTGGGGCGCATCCCCACACCCTGCCTGGGCTCCAGCAGGGACTCAGGTGGGGGTTGCTCTGTGGCTGCAGGCTGGGAGGGCCTGGAAGGATGGCCGGGCAGCGGCGTATCTGGGTGAGGGCGCACAGTCAGCAGGCCCCCATTTCCCCGGTGTGCGGGCCACACGTCCAGCAGCACATTGGAGTTTCCCGGGCACCGTGTCACCAGGGCGGGGCCGCGGGGCCGCAGCAGACCGGAATCTCCCCAGGTGTGTCTGTTTCTGCCGTGGGACCAGGTTTCTCCTGAGGGCGGCTCCTGTCATCACCACACATCAGAGGTGTCTGAAGGGAAGGCCACACCTCTACTCTAAAGTTTTGGCCATGTTGGGGGCTGGGACCGTCTCATCTCTATCCAACCCGGAGATTTGATGCTGTGTCTGGAATAAGCCCCCCACACCCACTGCCTCGCCCCCCCCCCTTTTTTTTAACCTTTCCATTTTCTGTGAGCAAATCTGCCTCCTGCTGCTGGTCTCTTGGTTCGATTCGAGCAGTCACTTCTAAGCTTGAAAAATCCAAGTTGAGGGAGGAAGAAAAAAAAGAGAGAGAGAGAGATGAAAACTCCCTGGCACGGCCGTCCTGATGGAAGATTCCCTTATCTCCTGGCAGCAGTCTCTGCGTCTGTGTGTGCTTAATAACCCAGCAGATCTTGTCTTTGCAGAAGAACACACAGCCTTTCAGGCCGGCAAAGCCCTTGGCGGTGGGACTTTTCTGCCGCACGGCCACCCCTTTCCTTCTCAGGCTGCAGCCCCAGAGCCACGCGGCTGGCGTGGGCAGAGGGAGGCAGGACCTCGTTCACCGATGGCCCACTCGTGGCCAGGCACTGTTCTAGACACTGAGCATGCCCGACGCATGCAGGGCTCCCGGCAGCTCTGCGGGGCTGGCCTAACAGACCCATTTTACAGATGGGGAAGCAGGCCAGACAGAGGGTGGGAAGCAGTATCCAAGATGACCTCTTTCAAAGGATGGGGACCCAGAGTCAGAGGGCCTGGGTTAGGTCTTCACTTTTCTCTGGACTCAGTTTCTCCACCTATAGGGTGATGAGCAGGTAGGATTAGATCATCTCCGCGATTCAGGGGGTCCAGTCTGAGCACGCAGAGAGGAGCCAGGGTGCCAGGTCCTGCATTTCATGGGAGTGGCTCTGGAAGGAGTGGCTCCAGATGGAAGTGGCAGGGTGGAGCGTGCATCTGGCACCTGCTGCCGGAGTGAGCTGTGTTGGTGTCCTGCTCACTTAGGCAAGGTGCTGAGTCTCTCTGAGGCTCACCTTCCTCGTCCGTAAAGTGGGGACAAGAAGACGGTCATGTGACTTTGCCAGGGCCAGCAGAGACGGGGTGTCAGTGCCCGGGAACGGGACTCCTACCCCTCGCTCCGCTGTAGCTAGGGCTCAACCAAGAATGACACCCTTGCGACTTTGACTCGCTTTCTCTTTGGGAGACTGCTTTGTGTGCTGTAACACAGAGCACGCAATGGCCCTCTGTGCACCCATCCCCTCGCCTGGCCATCACCTGAGCCTGGGGACCTGGACCTGAAGTACGGCGGGTGAGAGATGGCCTGGAGGAGACTTGCAGGGGTGAAGCCCAGACTGGAAGGCAGCCCAGGAAGGTGGGCCGGCAAGGTGCGGTTTCTAGCACAAAACTGAGAGCAAGGAAGGGGACTTCATTTGGCCTGAGCCTCTGGAGAGCTGTGGGGAAGGGGGTGGGCATGGCTCTTCTGTCCTCAGGGGCCACGGGACCTGACCACATGCACGTTGTGCAGACGCAGAGTTGAGGAAGGGGAAGATGCCCCGTCTTAGGTCCGAGGGGCAGCATGTCCTGGGAGGGCTGGGAGAGCAGATGCCTGTCAGCACCAAGGACAGCGGCACCTCCAGGATGCTCTCTCTGTTGCCGGGCAGTAAGTCACCATAAATTCACCAGTGCTGACTTCTGGAACGTTCAGCCCAGCTCCCAGGACCCTCCAGGCCGGTGCAGGAGGGACACAGCTGGAGAAGAACAACTGGTGGTGACGGGGTTGTGGCGGGCGGGAAGCGCAGGATCCCACGGGAGACGAGACAGGAAAGGGACTGTCCCCAGAGACCTGAGGTCTCTCCCATCGAGGGTTAACCCCCTCAGCAAGAGTGTGTCTCATCCTCTTCCTTTGGAGCAGCTGGATGCCCACCTACCAGGTGATTCACTCTGGGTGGCTACTGGGACAGGAGGCCACCAGAACTGCGTCAAGCACGTCCGCCAGCATAGATAACTAAGTCACTCGTGGTAGAGACGGGGCAATGGTGCCAGCCTTCCTGGAGGTGGAGAACGTCTGCATTTCTGTATAATTTGTAATAAGAGGAGAAAAGATGACAAGTCCTGTGGTCTCAAGCCTCAGCCTCAGTGGAGGCCCAAGGGCTTCCCTCTTTCTGTGGGCCACCTCTGTTCTGCGGACAGAGTGCCAGTGAGGTGACACTCTTGGACCCACAGGCAAGGACTTTGTTCATTCCCATTGAACTGATGCTGACCAAGCGTGGTGTGGGGGCCCACAGGCTGGGATGCCCAAACTGCCCAGGCTTCCTCAGGCTGCAACCCCAGGCCACCCAGAGTGAGAGGAAGGGGAGGCGAGGAGGGTGAGCAGGGAAGCTGCGGGTCCCCCACAAAAGTCACCTCCAGGAAAGAGGCCTCAGCACACATCAGAGCTGGTGCCACAGGAGGAAGGTGCACAAAGGCATCCACCAGCTCCCTCCTACCCTACCTCTCACTGGCCTAATGCCCCCAAGATGCCACCCTACCCTTCAGGGCAGCTTCTGGGGAAGATTCCAGAGCCCCCAGTGAGGCTTTGTGGATGAAAGATGGGGGAGCTGATGATGGAGTGGGGTGGGTTCCACTGTGATAGGTGATGGTGGCTGTGCCACAGCCTGGACCTTGCCCAGGCCAAGCAAAGATGGGCTTAGGGGGTGGGGGTGGGGGAGTGCGCTGGGCAGGGGCTCAGAGCCCAGGGCAGGTGGGGTGCATGAATCAGGGAGCCAAAGAGGCTGGGTCCAGCCTTGCCCCAACAGCAGGAAGCCTGTGTGAGCAGTGGGGCTTGGCAGAGGAGAGGACCCTCGGCCCAGCTGGAGGGAGGAACAAGGGAGCTTCCTGGAGGTGGTGGTGTCTTCTAGCTTTTTCTGGACTCACTTTCTGTCTGATGCGGGGAGGTTAGTGGGCCCAGGGCTGCAGGTCTCACTAGGAGTGCCAGGAAAGCCTCAACTGCAGCCTGTCCTTCGTGGCCCAGATGTGGGAGAGCAGGGAGTCTGGGAAAGTGCCAGGCAATCTGCCCCACAGGTGGAGGACACATTAGGACAGGAGGCTGGCTTCTGAGCTCGCAAGATAGCCCAGTTCCCAGGGGGTGGAAATCCTCTAGCTTTCAGGGGGCTTTTCCAGTCTGCCTGACCCCCGTGCCCTCTCCTGCTTCCTCTGCAGTTGGCCTGAGTGTTCCGGAGTTTTCCTAACGTTGCTGTCTACTGACTTGTGGCTCTGTGTGAGGTCCCGAGCATTTCACATCCTGTGCCTCACCCCCTCACCCTCACAGATGCCCCCAAGCTGGGTTGTCTCCTTCACTGTCGGAACGGGGAGCAGGACGCTGAGAAAGTAGGGTGTCTGGCTGGCCAGCTAATCCCACTGCTGGTGTCACTCTGGCACCTCCCCTCAACCCAGACAATCCCACTGGATGTCCCTCCAATGCCTCCCCGTGATCCCTCCTTTAAAAATAATTATGAATTAGTGTAGATAGTGTTATAATAGCTATAATCATCATGGAAAATGACCCTAGACTACGGTCGAGAACACCGTGTGATAAACCGTGACCGCAGCCGCCAGATCCTGGATCGCCTAGGCCGGGACCCCCCACCACGCTGCTTGACTATTTAGAGGCAAATCCCAGACTTCATCTTGTTTTATCCCTGCCTGGTTCAATATGTGCCTGTAAAACCAAAGATTCTTAAAAAAAATAAAAGCAAGCGCACAACTGTGACATCATTATCACCCTTAAATAGCAACAACTACTTAATATTAGATATCCAATAGGGTCCGCATGTCCTTGTCTCAGGGCTCTCTCTCTCTCTTTTTTTTGTAAAATTTTTTTAAAATATTTATTTATTTTTGACAGAGAGAGAGAGAGAGAGATAGAGCATGAGCGGGGGAGGGGCAGAGAGAGAGGGAGACACAGAATGCGAAGTGGGCTCCAGGCACCGAGCTGTCAGCACAGAGCCCAATGCGGGACTTGAACCCACGAACCATGAGATCATGACCTGAGCCGAAGTCAGATGCTCAACCGACTGAGACACCCAGGCGCCCCATCTTCTCTCTCTTTTCTGAAGGAACTTTCTGGCTGTGGTGTGTCCACATCCTGCAGGGTCCGGGAGGGGGACCACTGCGCGGGGGCCCCGGGACCTGGTGGCTGGCGTGACCAATACCCACGTCCATTGATTCACTGGGCTTGGCAAGATGGCGGCACATTTCATTCCTTCCCACGAAGAAAAGTTTTACTGAAAGTAACAAGAGGCTCACCTCCCCCTCCTCACTTAGGTTCTCCGCAGCGCTCAGTGCCAGCATCCTGCACGGTCCTTCCGGATCTTTCCCTAGGCATACGCAAGCATGATCCATGTAGACACCCAAGTCTGCTCTTTCCTTTACAGAACAAATTGGATCATATTCGATGCATTGATCTGTAGCGTGCTATATTCACTCAAAGCTATAAATTATGGACATTTTCCGTGTCACTACACAGAGAGTACTCATTTTTTATCTACAAACATTTCAGAGTGTGTCTCTGAAAGATGCCGGCGTTTAAACACGTCCAACCATGATGTCATTCTCCCACCTGAAAGAACCATAATTCCTTAATGTTATTCAATGTCCAGAGTTCAAATTTCCCTGATTACACCATAAAGGTTTGTTAATGATTTTTTATTAAAATTATTTCAAGATAAGGTCCACACACAGAAGCAATGGTTCTCCTGGATCTCTCAGTTTATAGATGACCCTCCCTCCCTCCTTCTCTCTCTCTCCCTCTCTCTTTTCTTGGTATTTTGTTTGTTGAAACCAGATCTTCTGTCCTTCAGAGCCTCCCCGCCTGGCCTCTGCTGCCATCCATGGTGAAATCGTTCCCGTTTGCTGACCTGACCTGCATCCTGCAAACTGTGGCCAGCGCCCGGGCGTCCGTCTGTCCGTCAGGAGGAACGCAGCACCCGCCTGTCTCCTCTGTGGTGTTCTCTGTCAAGGTCATTTATTGCCCACATCCCAGCAGTTTATTAGGGAATGACAGAACGTGGTGACAGATTCCTGTCATCCCGTCTGCACTTCTTGGCCGGAAAGCTCCCCCCCACCCTGCCCAAAGAAGCATCTACTCGTCAACTGTTGGGCCCTGGGACGTGCAGTTTGAGCAGAGGGACAGTCAGGGGACACGCTCGAGTCTGTGCCTTTATTTACTAGTTTTCAGAATAATGACCTGGTTTTCCCTGCTTCCTCCAGTGACTGCCAGAGAGCTTCCCCAGCCGTTGTGAACTCAGGAATTTGGATGTATTTGATATGTTTCCATTGGCCGCAGGTATAATCTGTATTAACACTTAAATTGCCCTGTCTTTGGCTTGTAGGAACCTCTTCAACCAGCTCGCTGAGTCTTTCCGCGTGACGAGGAATCTCTGGCCTCTTCCTTGCCATCGGTCTACAGTTGTCCAGCCTCCCTGCCCGGCCCCGGCAGCGGCCTGCCCTCTGAGGGGCCCTGTGTCCTTTGGATGGGAAATGGCACTGGTGCTGGGGGGTGGAAAGCTCTCTGCACTTGGACTGGCCTTTGTCTCGGGGGCTTTCGTTAGACAGGCTGGGAAGTTCTCTTTTTAAAGATACAAACAAGTTGTCAAATGTGGGCTTACACGGCTTTATTTAATTTCCTGACTTTGCATATGTGTCTCCTTTTTCTCACACTGACAACTTGGTTCCTAAGCACAAAATAATTATGTGTTTATTTTGTCTTTATATAAATGTGGCTTTAGAATAACACTGCCAATATTATTAGTAACAGTGTGATCGCCGAGAGTCATTAGAGACCTCTCTTTCTGCGATCCGTTCTGTCCTTAGGGTACAGCCCTCGGGAGAGTACAATAAAGTCACTGCTTGAAACTCACTTCAGAAGACTCTTTTCCATATTGTTATGCTACCGATTCGATATACGGTGAGGTTCATTGGTTTTGTTTTGCTTTTAATTTTTAGAGATTGTTTTTTGGGAAATTTAATTTTGTTGTATAATTACCCAGAACGTAGGCGGGATGTATTTAGGACAATTTCAGTCTTCATCCCAGCCCCTCCCCGGTTTCTATTTCCTTCTTTAGGTACAGATTTCTTCTCCTAGGGCTTTTGCTCCAAACTTCCACTGTTTCCCAAATATATGCAAATGAGTGTGCATTCACACTCTCCCCCCCCCCCCCCCCCCGGTAAAGGCAGACCCCCCTCCCCGCCTGCCTCCGCACACTTTCTCACCCCGGTTCCCCTCTGACAGCACGTGCTGGTGCTCAGTACACATCCTGAGGGCGGGCGTGGCCACACCCTCTTCCCCCGCCCCCCATCACCAGGTAGTGGGTTTGGGGGATCAACAGGGGGATGGATGGAAGCTGTTATAGAGGCACAGTGGAGCACTGGGGAGGGAGTCCTGAGCATCCCCGCGAGAGGCAAGGAAGGTGCCAGAGACAGGAAAGCTTGAGAGGTGGTGAAGGATGCCCAGGGGTCCTCGTGGAGACGGGGAGGGAGGAAGGGGCAAGTCTCAGGCCGGGGCGGGGTCCACGGCACAGCAGGAGAGCTGGGGACCTGCAGGTACAGCTCTTCGACTGTCTCCTGGCAAGGCTGGGAAGGCAGAGCAGCTGGGGTGCTGGACTCGTGTGCCGCTGATAACCCAGGCTCTGCTGGGGACCGGCTCACCCACGAGGCTGGAGGTGGCAGACCGTCCCCTCCTCTGTGTTTCCACAGCCTGCTACCTCCATCCCGAAAATACAGCTAGAAATAGAGTCTGTGCTTTGCTTTTCTTTGGGATATAGTCGGTGGGGGCCTCTGTCTCCCTGCTCAGATTGCAGCCCTGCAAAGGTCCGGGCGCCTCCGGGCACCCGGCCTCACTGAGCGGGGGGAGGGCATGCTTCTCAGCGCCTGCGACCCAGGTTCAAATTTGGATTCTGCCACTTTCTCCGTCTGTCGAGTGAGCGTGGTGGGTGGCGAGCTCCTGGGGCCGAGATGGGAGAGAGATGGGCGGCGGACATGGTGGCCGCAGCGGGGGGCAGTGGGGGGGGTCAAGACAAACTCACTGCAGGAGTTTGTATCAGCCGCTATGCTAAGTACCACACACAGGTGGTTTTAACCACAGAAATGTATTGCCACACGGTCTGGAGGCTGGAGTCCGAAATCAAGGTGTGGGCAGGGCTGTGCTCCCTCCGGAGGCTCCCTCCTGCCTCCTCCAACTTCTGGTGTCTCCCGGTGTCCTTGGTGTTCTTGGCTTGTGGGTGCAGCTCTCAGTCCCTGCCTCTGTTGTCACTTTGTCACCTGGCTGTCTTCTCCCTGTGCTTCTGTCTCTGGGTCTGTTCTGCTGGCTTTATAAGCGTGCCAGTCCCGCTGGATTAAGGACCACCCCAATTCAGAAGGAACTAATCCCAACTAATTAGATCTGCAATGACCCTATTTCCAAAGTGTCACGTAAGCAAGTCGGTCTCTCATACCTCCTCTGGAAGGCTCAGTCCCTGGCAGAAGTGACGGGGGAAGGGGACGAGGCCAGGCGGTGCCTGGGCTCTGGCCGGGTGGCTCGGTCTGTGGCTGGGACACCCCCAGGGAGGAGGCGAGACAGGCAGGGAGAGGGACACGTTCCTCCTTCTGGATGCTCCTGCAAGGACCGCTGAAGCTGGGCTTGCTCCTCCGAGCGCTGTTTAGTAGAACGAGGGCCAGGAGGAGCGAACCGGGTGATATCGCCCGGGGGGATCCATCCTGCCATCGGCACCACCCGCAGGAGCTCGGCCTCGTGACTCAGTGGAGTTCTGATGATGTTTGGGACGAAACCCCAAAGGCTTTCCCTTCCCCACCGGAGACGTGGACCCCGAAAACCAGGACGGATCCCTGAAGTGTAAGGTCAGCAAATGGGCTGCCTTGTGCCCTGCCCTCTAGCTGTTCTCCAAGGCTTGGGGGTCCAGCCGGGACAACACGTGTTGCACCTGTCCCTACACCAGACGCTGCTCTAGCTCCTTCAAGGGTCTTACGGTTAAGCCTCCCATCAACCCTGTGACTGGCTCAGGAAGGGTAAGAACGCTGCTCAGCGTCACCCAGCCTGTTAGTGGCAGAGCCGGGCTTCGAACCTGTCTCTTCTCTCTGCTCCCCTGAGTCAGATACGTCTGGCGTTTTGCATCCAGCCTTCCCAGTGAGTGATCTTTCTCACCCAAGCCTTGAGCGTTATCTCTCCCTAACAGGAAGTTGATACTAACTGTCATGGCTCCCCAGCCTGGCCCCTGACTTATCTTTCTAGCCTCTTCTACTGTCAAGCTTTCCCTTCCTCGCTATTTAGAACTCAGTATTTATCCCCGACCCTGCGAGATACAAGGCCCATCTCATGCCTTATAAAGGCAATATCTTCTCTATCATCAGCCTGGCAACTCCTACACATCCTGCAGAGCCCCGACCAATCAAAAGCTCCTCTTCAAGCCTCTTTGGACCCTCACCGGCCTCAGCAAAACTAGTCACGGTCCCCAAAGCACAGTCTGTGCATCAGACTCCAGCTTGTACCACGTAGTAGCTGTGTGGCCACAGGAACCTTCCCGAGCTGTAAAAGGGGGATCCACATGGGGTTGCCGTGGATATTAAGTGATGGCATAGTGTCTGGAACGGTGACTGCTTAGTAAGGGCTGGTGACAGCAACAACGATAACGACCATGACGTTGTCTGGTGGTCCCAGAGCCCCGAGTCCCCCAGACCGTGAGCATCTTGGGGCCAGGGACGCCCCCAGGCCCTCACTGTGTTCATAGAAGCTGGTGGCTGGGGGTGGCAGGGCCCAGGTCTGCAGGCTCTAGCATACTTTGCTTTTTCCGAGGCACCAACCCGAGGGCCTGGAAGTCAATGGCAGACAGGGCTGGGCGAACCGAGGAATCCTAGAGTCTGCTGTAGTGCTCTGTGGACACCTGGCCTTCTCGTGCAGGGTGGAAGGCCCAAGGGAGGTTTGAACCGTTTACGGGGGCAACGTTGCTTGGGGGGGGACCCCCGGCCTCTCAGCTGGCAGGCAAGATGAGCCTCTGGGAGCCCCATGGGGATTGCCTTCCACACCTGCAGCTCAGCTCACTCGTGTGTACAAACACCCCATTACGTCTGATTACAAACCATTAGTGCAATTAGGTTAGCCCCTCTCTGCGTTCCGGGGCCTGGAGCCAGCTGTGTTGGGGGCCAGGGATAGAATAGCAAACAGCTTCCTGCAGAGGCAGCATGGGCTCCGCCGGCTCTCTGGGGTTCTGGAACCATCCTCCTGGGCCACGGAGCCTGGGCTCTGGGCTGCCCCGGTGGGAGGGGGCTGTTCTGCACCTCCCAGAACTGAGAGCGGAGGTGGGGTGGGGCCAGCGCACAGGCGAGGCCACCTGAGGGGCGTGAGCCTTCCCCGTGCAGGGCCTGCGCACTCTCTCTCCCCACGCCTGCAGTGCTGTCCCCCCTCGGGGTTCTCACCCTCTGCACCGCGGATGATGCTTGGGGAGGGCAATCCTCTGCTGTGGGGGTCGTCCTGGTCCCCTGCTCTGTAGGACATTCAGCAGCATCCCTGGCCTCCATCCACAGGATGCCAATGGCACTCTCCTTCTCCAAAACGTCCCCCACCGTTGCCAAGCGTCCCAGGGGGGCGGAATCGCCCTGGTTGAGAGCGCAGCCTGGACCTTGATTTGTCATTCATCCAGACCGTCGCATTCCACTGGAACACTGCCTTCTGGGCGGCGCAAGTTGCCCTGCTGTTTGCCTCGCTGCCTCCTCAGCTGCGGCCCCTCCCTCCACCTGCCTCAGCCCTCCTCACTCTTTTATCCCAGCCTGCAGCCCACAGCAGCCTTTTAAGCCCCAATACTTAGTCACCTCTGGCCCTGTTACCCCCAGGGGTGCCCGAGTCCGAGAGGCCCCACATATTGCTGCCCTGACCCCCCACGCTGAGCACAGCCCCAGCCCGCTGGACTTAAAAGGGCTGCTTCAGCTGTGTACTTGGCCCCAGGAGGGAAAAGAGGCCGCGGCTGTTTGTTCTGGGAGTCAGAGTGAGTGTGCGGATCCTCAGAGCGCGGCTGGAGGTGTCCTCCGGAAGCCGTCCTGCCCCGCCCAGCAGATTGATGGCTTCCTGCTCCCCGCTTACACCCCATCCTAGGCTCGTTGCCCAGCACTTCAATGACCATATTTCACCTGTTCTAAGACGCTTTTCCAAAGTTCAAATCCCCTGAAGTTGGGACACATCTTTCGGGTGCTGGGGTCTTACCCTGGCTCTCGTCTGGGTGGTACTGAGGTGGTGGCTGTCCCGGCCCGCGCACTTGCGAACTTGGCCGTGACTCAGGGGGGTTGATCGCAAAGACACACACACCTCTTCCTTGCTCTGTCTTCTTGCACTTGGCTGCTTCTCCCACCAAGAGGTGGGGTGTGTTCGGAGGGTGAGCAACCCTCGAGGTTTGTCTGGGACTGGGGGTGCTGGGGATGTGGACTTTCAGTGCTAGAACTGGGGAATCCCAGGAAAACTGGGGGAAGCTGGTCATTCGGTTGTTCTTCATCCTTTGAATTGGGGTTGGCTTTGTAACTTGGTGTGGCCAATAGGATATAGCCAGTGGGTGCTGATAAACTGAGACCCCCCCCCCTTGAAAAATGCCCCAAACCCCTGATTTGTAACATCTGCCAATTGCCTTGATGTCACTACTCTCAACAGGCCAATTTCAAGCTACCAGCATACCTCTCTGAGTGTGAGATTAGGAAGCAGTGCACAGACTCTCTCTGGCTCACACAAAGGAAAGGCCCATGTGTGCTCTGGTGCTTGGCCATGAGAAGCTCCGTGAGTTTCCATTCTCTCCCTGTAACTGCCGTGTGGACCATCCTGAGCTAGCCCGCTGGAAGGTGAGACCATGTGTGTGTGTGGGGGGGCAATTGACTCAGCCAAAACCAGCCACAGCCAGTCTGCTCCCAGTCACATGGGTTCAGCCAGGACCAGTGGAGCTGCCCACTCAACTCTTGGCTGACCTCAGACACAAGAGTGAGCCCTGCTGGGACCAGAGTGGCCACGTGCTGACCTGCAGACTCATGAACTTGTTGATAAAGTCTACTGCTTTAGGCAATGGCACCGCTTTAATTGTGTTGCTTCAAGCAATGCTTCATTTGGGGGACGGTTTGTTATACGGCAGTAGCTAACTGATACACAGTTGTTCGTGTTGTTCTTCCCTTTATCTGAGCCATGTGTGTTGTTGAGATATTAGATGTGTTGAGTCTAATTATCACTTTAAATTACTTTAAGAAGTTTATACCAGGAGTCTGCACAGAACAGGAGCTGTCGCTTACACAGAGGGGAGCACACATTGTAGCTGTTACCCTTTATATCAGTAAAGCGAATGTTCGTCTTTAAAGAAGTGACTGTATTTTCCTACAAAGCAGCAGCCAGGTGCTTTATGTGCCTGGAGAGAGGAAACTGCTCTATTTTCTACTAAGATGTGTGACAAAGGACCGCCCAGTGCAGGCTAAGCAGAAGCTGAAGGCAGGAGAAACCGCCAGCTGCCTCAGAAGAGATCAAAGGAGCTGCCAGCCGGGAGAGGCTGGCATGGCCAGTTCTGGTGCCACGGGGGACTGCCACCAGGCACTGTGTCGGAATTTAGTTGGCAATGTTTCCTCTTAGTGCCACACAAAATCACGGTGTCCTAGAATCAACAGTGTCCTCAGTTTGACGAAACAGAGCATCCTTTACATACATATCTTCCCCTCCAGACCACAGCCCTGGGCAGGCAGGGCCTGGGTGCATGACTGAGCACACACGGTGCATCCCAGCAGAAGGGGTGCATGCTCACAACCTTAATGCCCATTCTTGGTGCTGCTGGGGACCTGGGGCAAGCGGCTGCACGCCTCCATTCCTTTGTTTCCCACACAGCTCACCCTCAGAGCAGGTGTCACAGGTACTCCTTGTACAGATGAGGAAACTGAGGGCTTGAAGAATTTGTGTGACCAGCAAGGCCATCCTCATGGTGGTGGGGGTTGGGGGAGGGTTCCTGGGCAGCCACGCAGGGCTCCCCGCTTGGAAGGGCCCTGCACTGGGTTTAATGCTCTGCTGTTGCCATGTTGAAATCCTTTATTTGTAAGGAAGGGCCCCGTATTTTTATTTTGCCCTGGGCCCTGCAAGTTGTGAGGCTGGTCCTCATCCCAGGAACCAGCAGGACCAGGGCTAGATTCAAGCTCTGGTCCAGACGTACTGCCAGCTGTGTGAACCCAAACACATTCTCAAAGGACTAAGTACAATGTCAGTTTCAGGGCTGGCTGCCTTGGTGACCTGCACAGGTGGGTACTCCCTGCCCGGCTCGACAGATCGTACGTTCTTGGTTTGAGGTCCCATTTCCCTCTGGCTGGGGCCTTGCTGTTAGCAGAATCCAACGAGCCTGTCTGTGACAGTGCTTTGTAAACAGTTCAGCACTGGGCTGATGTTTGTGCAGTCATCATTACTGCCATCTGTATTACTGTGAGCCACAGTGGGACACCCAGAGAAGTGCACTTGACCATAAGTCCTGCTAGTGCTGCTTGTTTCCCTCTTGCCCCCGGATGGGCCCCCGTGGCTGCTGACCTGCCTAAGACCCCCGGGGCTCTTTCATCCGGGCCCCCGCCAGACACCAAGCCTTCCGAGGAGCAGAGGCGAGGGGCTGACCTTGAGTCATGTTGGAAGGTGAACAGCATTAACAGACACTTATTTCTAAAATAGAACTGACTATCTAGACAACTGGTTATTAACTTGGGGAAAGAGAGTGCTATTTCAGGCCCAACATCAGAAGAGCACTTTCCTTTGAGTGCTTTTCCTGAACTTTTCACACCTGCTTGGCTGTGAGAGGCTGGGGCCGAGACAGCAGCCCCTGTTCAGAGTCCCGGGAGAGCAGTGGCCAGCCGAGCCATAAACACACATACACCAGAAGCCACGATGGATGACACGAGCCCGATGAGACACAGTGGCCAGACGAGCCATAAGCCACAGCTGGTGACACAGCGTCCTGTCAGAAGTGACTCTGGGCCCTGTGGTGTGGATGCAGCGTCCCATGCCAACAGGGAAAGAGCTGTGCCTACCATCTATGGCTTGCCACTCTGCCCTGGGAACAGGTTCTTCAGATAGCTGGGGTTGGGGCTCAGCCTATGATAAAGATCAGGGCCCAGTGTGACCAGGGTCAGGGATCAGCCTGTGACCAAGATGAGGGCTCAGAGTGGGACCAGCATCAAGGCTCAGTGTGCGACCAGAGTCAGGGTTCAGTGTTTGTCTAGAGTCAAGACTTAGCATATGGCCAGGATCAAGGATTAGTAGCTAACCAGGATTAGGGCTCAGTATGTATCAAGAGTAAGGGCTCAGACTGGGACCAGGATCAGGGCTCTTTATGGAGGACAGGACCAGCATCAATGAGGCTGGGAAGCAGAATGTACATCCACCCTGGGGTCCTTCTCGCCTCTGTGCTGAGCCTGTCCCTGGGGTGCTGTGCACTCTCAGCTTCCCACATCCCAGGAAGCTCTGGGGGAACAGCTTGTGGGGGTTCCTGAGCATGGACTGACTGAGTGACTGTGTCTGCAGAGCAATTTACTCTCTAGCTAATCCCCCCTCTCTCCACTCCCCAGATAATGGTCTTTGGATGGAGCTGGGCAGGTGGGAGAAGGGATGCAGTTTTTATTTTTTACTTGAGAGAGAGGGAGTGAGAGAGAGAGCGTGCACAAGCAAAGGAGGGGCAGAGGGAGAGAGAGAAAGAATCTTAAGCAGGTTCCACACTCAGCACAGAGCCTGACACAGGGCTTGATCCCATGACCCTGAGATCATGATCTGAGCCAAAATCAAGAATTGAGCACTCAACTGACTGAGCCACCCAGGCTTCCCTGGAAGGCTGCACTTTAAGTAGGATCCAGAGCAATGATTTTCTCCCAGACTCGGGGAAGCACATGGGCGTTCACCTTCTGCATCGTGGCCTTGCTGTAGGATCTGAAGCCTCCTCAGGGGGCATCTAGGGGCTCCGGGGGAAGGAATGGGGGAACAGCAGATGCCATTGCCTTAGCAAGTTCCTCCAACAGATTTTGTTTGCATATTCTGCCCCGCCCTTCTTAGGGTGTTTGCTGTGAGGCACACATTATGCCTCTTTATTAAAGCAGTTAATCAAAAGGAAATGCACAAGCTGCGAGGAACTGGAGAGAAGACAAGTGAGTGGAGATAGAGTTGTCCTAGTGTTGGGTCAGAACGTTCCCTTCAGACTGAACCTAGGCAGAACTGAAAGGGCTTTAGCTCATACATAGTGGCTTTCTGCCTCCGTTTCCCCATGGTGCTCAGTGTGTGAAAAACCTAGGGCCAGATGTTTCTGAATAATGGCAACAGTGAACGTGTTCATAGAAGTTACCATGACTCAGATGCCACTTTAAGGCATTTTGTATATTCACCCTATTAACTCTCACAACAACCTCTGAGGCAGGAATTTTTATTGTTCCCATTTTACAGACAAGGACAGTAAAGTACAGAGCAGCTAAATGGTTTGTCCAGGGTCACACAGCAAGTAAAGTCAAAATTGCTTTGATCCAGACATCCTGGGTTCATACTACCTGCCAGTCCCATTGGTGAGTAGCTCCCTGGTCCTGTGTAAGTTCACAGGCCCTCATCCTAATTCTGTGAGGCAACTACCATGATTTCTATATTACAGATGAAGAAACTGAGGCCCAAGGCCACACAACTAATAAGTGATCACTGTCATTCATTCCAGTCATCACTGGAATGAATCCCAGTCTGGTGCAATTTCTTCTGTATCATTGTTACTTCTAACAGAGAATTCTGGTTCTCCTCTCTGTATTACTTTGGTCAATCCCTTCCCCTTATCCACTCAGCTGCCTCCTCCTTCAGCCTCACAGTTACAGATTCCACCATCAAGGATTCCCACAGGATCTACAGCACAAGGAACACGGTGCGTGGAGCCCCAGCACCCAGTGCTCACAGAGCTCAGGTTCGTTAATGCAGGAAACACAACCTGACAAACTTGATGTGCTCACATCATTGGTGCTTCAAACAGGCCTACAGAAAGTACTTCAGGATCCTGGAGGCAGGGGGACCTGGCCTGGGCTGGGCTGGGAGGAGGTCTGGGAAGTCTTCCCAGAGGCAGTGACCATCGTATGGGCTTGAAGATCACCAGACGGCTGCTCAGGAGTGAGGTAGCATCAAACTCCAGGCAAATGCATGAGAGTACAAGAACGACATCAACAATATAATCATAAACATCAGTATCACCATCACCATCACCATCACCATCACCATCACCATCATGATCAACATCACCAGCATCATCGTCGCCACCACCATCATCATCGACATCATCATCACCACCATCATGATCAACATCACCACCACCATCATCATCACCACCACCACCATCATCACCACCACCATCATCATCGACATCGTCATCAGCATTATCAGCATCACCACCATCATTTGCATCAGTGCGATCATCATCAATCTTCATCATCACCATTATGGCCAATATCATCGGTAACAATTTTAACATCAGCAGCATCAGCAGCAGCAGCATCAAAAACAACATTAAAACAGCAGCAGCAGTAACACAGACACTTAATGGGTATTGTAGTGCCTGCCAGGTGGTGGGCTAAAAACGGTGTCCAGATTATCCCACCTTATCCTCATCACAGGCTTGTGAGGTAGAGCTTGTCATGATTCCTGATGTGCAGACGAGGATTTGGGGGTTCAGCGAGGTCAAGTTGTCTTACATAAGATCATGCAGTTAGGACAGCACTGGGATTCAACTCAAGTAGCGGCCATGCCTACGAGGATTGTCACACGTGCACAGGTCCTCCAGAACCTCCCATCTCTTTGGAGCTCAGCCAGTGTGTCATGAGTAGACAAAGGTGAGTGAAGCATTTGATTATCATCCTCAAAGCTACCTTTGTCAAACTCGGGGGCTCTGCCCAGTTTCAAATCCTGTCCCTGCTATAGCCTGAGCAGAGGAAGAAGCTCCTCTGTGGAAGGAACACATACCCCCGACACGTGAATATCTGTGGAAAGCATGCAAGGGTGAAGGATCAACCAGCCGTGTTCTGAGCGCAGCCTACTCCTTACCACTGGGCAATCTTGAGCAAAGCATACTCCTCTCTGCCCTTCAACTTCCTCAGCACTAAAATGTGACTCAATCTCTTGTCAATGGTCAAGAGTTTTCCTGATGGTCCAATGAGGCAGTGAACTCAGCGGTGCTCTCAAGACTGTGAAGGGCCACCCAGAGACCAGCTTACCCTTGAAGGGGTGGGAGGGGAGAGAGGAGGAGGCGGATCTTCATTGAGCATTTTAGAGGTTTGTCAATTTCATTGATCATTTCAAAGAACTGGCTTCTTGTTTCATTGATTTTCTCTGTTGTTTTCTGCTTCTAGTTTCATTGACTTTAGCTCTTATTTTTATGATGTCGTCCCTTCTGCTTGCTTTCTTTTTATTTACTCTTCTTTTCCTAGGTTCTTGAGGTGGGAGCTTGATTATTGATTTGAGACCTTTCCTCTTTTCTAATGTATGCATTTAGTGCTATAAAATTCCCTTTCAGAACTGCTTTAGCTGTGTCCCACAGATTTTTATATGTTGCGTTTTCATTTTTATTTGGCTTAATGTCTGTTTTATTTCCCTTGAGACCTCCTCTTTGACGCATGGATTAAGCAGTTTCCAGGTGTTTGGAGGTTTTCCGTCGTCTTGCTGCTATATTGACTTCCAGTTGGATTCCATTGTGCTGGCGAACACACTACGATTTCAATTATTTTTATTTGCTGAGGTTTGTTTTATTGCCCAGAATATGTCTCTCTTTTATATGGCCTGTGGGCACTTGAAAATACTTTGTAGTGTACATAATGTTGTGATTGGGTGAAGCGTTCTGTTGATTAGATTCTGTCGTTTGAGAGTGCTGTTAAGTTCCTCCGTATCCTTGTTTACTTTTCTGTCTAGTTGTTGTATTGTTGGGACAGGAGCATTGAGGTCTCCAACCATAATTGTGGATTTCTATTTTGTCTATTTATCTTTTTAGCTCTCTCACTTTTTTCTTCATGTATTTTGCAGCTACGTTGGTTCATATACATTTAGGATTACTATGTATTCTTGACAGATTGACACTAATATAAGCACCCCTCTTTCTTTTGATTAATGTTTGCATGTTGTATCTTTTCTCATTATTTTACTTTCAATCTGCTTATAATGTCATATTTGAAATGAGTCTCTTGTAGGCCTGATAGAGTTCAGTTATGTTTAATCTACTTTGTCAATCTTTGTATTTTAATTGGTGTAAATTTAGGCCATTTATATATAATATAATTATTGACTTGTTAGGGCTTAAAGTGGGCTGCCATTTTATTTTTTGTTTTCTGTTTGTATTTTTTCCTGCTTTTTGCTTCTCTCTTTTATTTTTCCTGACTACCTGTGGGTAACTCAAAGAGTTTTTTTTTTTTGACTTCTGTTTTGACTAAACACTATTGTGTTTTAGACTATGTCTTTTTGTATGGTTATTTTAGTGGCTGCTCTAGGTATTATGTTATACATACATAACTTATCAGAGTCTACTGGTGTCATCATTTACCAGTTCAAGTAGAGTGTAGAAAATGTACTTCCCTTTATGTTCTTATTTATAATATAGTAGTTTAAAGTATTTTTTGTACATGAAGTTAGAACCTCAGACAGTGTTATAATATTTGCTTCAATCTCAATGCACTTCAGGCTTAGGAAACTGAGAAGGGAGGAAAGTGTATTGCATTCAGCTTATTTTTATTCTCTGTGTTCTTCTTCCTTCCTTCCTGAAGCTCCACAATTTCTTCTTTTTATTGTTCCCTTTCTGTCTGGAGAACCACCATTGGCCATCTCTAAGGATAGGTCCACTCACAAGACAAATTGTTAGTTTTCCTTCCCCTGAGACTATTTTGATTTCCCTTTAATTCCTGAAGGATGTTCTTGCTGGATATATAATTCTAGGTTGACAGTTCTTCCATTTAACTACTAGATAAATGTTTTGTCACTTCTTTCCAGCCTCCATGATTTCTGATGAGAAATTCACTGTCATTCTAATTGTTTTCCCTCCATGGGTGATGTACTATTATTTGCTGGCAGCTTTCAAGATTGTATTTATTAAATACATTACATTTTTTTTAGTTTTCAGAAGTTTGACTATGATGTGTCTTTGTGTGGATTTTCTTGGGTTTTTCCTATGTGGGTCTCACTGACCTTCTTGAATTTATATGTTTAGGTCTTGTCTAATTTTGGAATTTTCAGTTGTTATTTCTTTAAGTACATTATTCAACTGCTCCCTCTTTCTCTCTTCTTCTGGGAGTTTGATGACAGAAATCTTCTGTTATAGTCTTACAAGTACCTGGGTTCTATTAGTTTTTTAGTATATTTTCTCTATGTTGTTCAGATTCAGTAATTTCTACTGCTGTATCTTTAAGTTCATGGACATTTCCTCTGTCTCATTCATTCTTCTGTTGAGCTCATCTACAGAGTGTTTAGAAACTTCAGTTATTGTATTTTTCAGTTCTAAAATTTCAACTTCATTTCATTATATCTTCTATTTCTTTGTTGACACTTATTTTTTCATTTGCTACCAGTTGTTTATAACCAGTCATTGGTGTGCTTACGATGGCCACTTTAAACACTGTGTCAGGCGATTCTAACATTGCTGTTGTCTGGGTGTTGGCATCTACTGATTTTCTTTTATCACTTTGAGATCTTCCTGGTTCTTGGTATGATGAGTTCTTTTTAGTTGAAACTGAACGTGTTTGGGTATTATGTTGTAGACTCTGGGTCTTATTTAAATCTGTTTTAGTTGACTTCTTTAAAATTTTTTTTAAGTTTTAGTTTATATTTCAGAGAGTGAGAGAGAGAGAGAGAGAGCAGAGAAGGGGCAGAGAGAGAGAGGGAGACAGAATCTGAAGAGGGATCCAGGCTCTGAGCTGTCAGCACAGAGCCTGATGTGGGGCTTGAACTCATGAACTGTGAGATCATGAGCTGAGCTAAAGTCAGATGCTTAACCACCTGAGCCACCCAGATGCCCCGGTTTTAGCTGGCTTCTGATACTTGTATGGGATGGGATGGGGGTACCACCTCCTTATTGTCAATGAGGTTCCCCTCTTGGCCTCTGTTGGCATCTGATGGGGGAACTTTCTCTGGGTGACAATTCAGGCTTCTCCCTGCTGACAACATGTGGGTCTTGTTACTGCCCTATGTGGATGAAAACCCTGACTGACAGTTTGGTCTTCTCTGACACTTCAGTCACAGGAAAGGGAAGGGGAAAAGAGAGGTGTGACAAGGACACTCAGGGTAGGGGGCCAATAACAGAAGATCAAGAAGAGGGGGGCACTCAGTTGGTTAAGCATCCGACTCTTGGTTTCAGCTCAGGTCATGATTTCATGGTCATGGAATCAAGCCCCATGTCTGGCTCTGTGCTGAGCCCAGAGTCTGCTTGGGATTCCCTCTCTGTCTCTGCCCGTCCCCTGCTTGCACTTTCTCTCTCAAAATAAACAAATACACATTTTTTTTTTAAAAGAAGAGCAAGAATAAAGTGAAGGAGGCAACAAATAATGAATTGATGAAGCAGAATCCCCCTTTTGGATTCTGAGGGAGGTTTCTAGAGAGAGAGTAAAGTCAAGACACAGAGCACAGAGAGGAGACTTTGTGAGACAGAGGCAGCCCACACCCCTGGCAGGGACAGGACAGCTACATGCACTCCTGGAAATGAGGGTGATCTGGGGACTTTGTTCCAACTCAAAGAAAACAGGGTACTCTTCTCACACAAAGGTCCCAAAGACCTGGCTGGTGAGGGCAAGTCCTCAGATAACCCAAAGTCCTTCTCCAAGACGGTGAGGGTCTTCCTGATTTACCAGTCCTTCCACACTCACTCATCATTTTGTTCATCTACAGACCTTAGCTGGGCCTCTCTTCTATGTTTGTCTCAGGGGGTCAGGGTGGCAGTAGCAGGCTCCGTCATCTCAGGAGAGTAGGTTAGCCCAGGAGGTGAGGGTTATGAGCCCTGGGGACTCCAGCAGTGGCTTCATGCTTCTCCCCTCCTCTAGGCACCAGAGGCCTTTAATGGTGGGCAGAGTTACTAGCCCCCACTTTCCTGGCACGCCCTGAAGCTTACTGCATTGGTAAGGAATTTGACTGAACTCAGCTCAGCGTGGCCTAACTCAAATCACTCATCTTCAGAACCCTCTCAGACAGCTCTCCTTCTCATATAAATGAGTTGCAGGGTCACAAGAGAGAGAACAGTATTACCTTGAGAGATGTTACCCAAGAGTAGAATGATAAGAGCAACCCACTGCTTGCTTCTTCTTCCTAACCTCCAAACTGGGCTCCATACCCAGGAAGTCTTAGATAGACAGTGGGATTTGCATCATTATCAGCACCATCATTAACATCAACGCTATCAACATCATCATCATCATAACCCACGCCATCATTGTCAAAATCAGCACAATCTTCACCACCATCACCATCATCACCACCCTCACCCTCATCACCATCACCATCACCATCACCATCACCATCATCTTCACCATCACCACCACCATAATCATTGCTGTCATCACCACTGCCATCACAGCAATACAACAACAATGGTGACAAATGTTTGTTGAGCATTTACGTTATTTCATTTCCTTTTTACCGCACCACCATGAGGGAGGAGATATTGTCTTAATTTTTCCAGATGAGAAAAACTCAAGCTCAGAGAGGTTAATTAAGTTTCTTGACCTCCTACAGCTAACTAGTGGTAGAGGCAGGTTTTAAGCTCTAGTCTATCTGATGCCAAAGACTTGGACCAGTAGGAGCTGATAATTGAGGCCTTGAGTGGGCTGGAAGGAGATGGCTTTATCCTTTTTGTGTGCTGTCCACAGTGGGACCTCACTTACCCTTGGCCCTGTGTCTTGTTCTGGCCCCCACCCTATATCCACATGCACTGGCAGAGAGAGAGGGGAGCTGGTAGTTTTTCAAAGTAGGGCTGACCAGAGCTCATCATTGGACGTCCCTGCCCACCTGCTATCCTCTGTTCCAGTCCCCATCACTGCCCCGACCACGTGAATTTTCCTTCATTCTTTGTGCAGCCAAAGTGCGTGGAGCTTGTTTCCCTTCCCTCAGCTCCTTCTCTTTCCTTCCATTTGTTTTACCCTGTTGAATGCTCCACACGTTTAGTACGTCATGAGCCCCAAAGTGCTCCCCTCACAGACATTCAGGACGAAGCTGTTCCAAGGAGCGGGTAGTGCTGTCTGATGAGAGGGTGAATCTGTAGCTCCATGCCATGCTTGGAGGAGATAAGCCCCATTCTTCGGTCCATGTGTGACATCTCGGGGAAGATGTCTGGCTTCTGCTTGGGCCATGTGACGTCCTTGTCGTGCCAGGGGTAGGATTGCCAGCTGCATGTCCTGGGTCCCGTGTAATGATGGGAGTGGGCACGTGGCCAGCCACCACCCCCCCTCCCAGACCAGATGGGGAAAGGACGTGCAGGGTGGACGGACTTGGATCACTCACGCCCTGGCCCCACGATTTACGAGAATGGGTGAGTGCCCACATCCTGGGGCACCGTGGGGACGCAGTGACTGGCACATGTCAAGTGCTCCATGTAGGACCTGGCACGCAGTAGGTGCCTGCTGGCTGCACATCACCCCTCTTCTGGGCCCTGATGCGTCTTTGTGGACACACGAGGCTGCCATGAAGCTGTCCCTTACTCAGGAGCCCCTCGCAAAGGGCAGGGGGAGAGTCCCTCTTGTCCCGCAGTTAAGGGCCACCCCATTGCACCTGTGGCTCCCGGAAGCCGCAAGCCTCCAGAGAGGCCGGGCAGAGGGGCCCATGAATATTTCATCGTGAGATTCTTGAGGAGAGCTGCTTCACAGGCAGCTTTGCACCGAATCCTTCCGTCTCGGTGACTTATGTCTTCACCCTCTCTCTCCCCTCTTGTCAACAGCGGATGCTCCAAGGAGCCCTTCATTGCTAAGTAGCTCACGGTGGCAGAAAGGGAGACTAACAGCGGCTGACATTTGTCCCAACATGTCCCCTCACAGAATCCGTTCTTGGCCATTAACCTCATGGAGTCTCCCCAGGAGACAGAGGTGTGGGGATGATGACAACGGGCCGTGGGGGCATCCCACAGCGCCTCGGCCCCAACCTGAACACGGAGAACCCCTCTCTCTGAGCTCCGTCCCCGCCTCAGACTGCCCTACCCAGACCCAGATTCCCGACCCAGACCCAGACTGCCCGGACCCTGACCCAGATTCCCGCTCATACCCCACTGCTCGGCATCACTGTCTGTCCTCAGCTGTGCTGATGGGGAGATTACACTCTCTGCCTCAGTCTCCCTGCTTTGCACACGGGGCGGCAGATTCCCCGGTGAGGTGCTCGTGGGGTGATAGATGCACACGGGCACCGTGAATAGAATCTCAACCATCTCCTGTGCCGAGTGCTGGTAGCTCAGTGGACTGTCCCCCGCCCCCATGATGAAGGGTCGTTTCTCATTTTCAGAGAGGAAAGCTGGCCCTCAGGAGGTCTTGGCAGCTTCCTGACGTCTCGGAGCTGAGCTCCAGAGGTTGGCGGGTGTGCTGTGTTGACCCAGAACTTCTTACCAGCTGTGTCTGCCCGTGCCGGGGCCAGGCCGAGCGTCTGAGCAGGAAATGGTGCCCTGGGTGGGGGGGGGGGTGCGAGGTGCCCTGGGGTCAGCTAGGAGACCTGGGGGTACATGAGCTACAACTAGCTTTCACTGGCTGTGTCTGCGAGTGGACCCAGTGCCCAGGATGGAGTGGCTCTGTCATCTGTCCCCGAGCCTTCCACTCCTGTGAATGTCTCCTGAGCCGGTGGTGGATTCTTTTGGTGGCTTCGTGCACAGGGTAATCACACCTGTCCCCGTCTGCAGTCTGCTCACACCTTTTGATTCTCCGTTTGCTCCCTCGTGGCTCTGTGCGGCCTGTCCAGTTACTCAGGTTGCCCGTCTGTGTGTCCCTGTGTGCACGTGCCTGTGCTTCCATGCGAGCGTGCGTGGATGTGCACACGTGCCTGTGTGTTCACGCAAGTGTGCACGTGTGTGTGCACGTATTGTCTGCTTCTCTCTGAGAGGGAGCTCCAGGGCGGTTCCAACTCGGGACTGCTTTGCTTTTCTTTTTAAACCATTTTTTTTAAAGTTTATTTATTTTGAGAGGGGCAGAGAGAGGGGGACAGAGAGAGAGAGAGAGAGAGAGAGAGAGAATCCCAAGCAGGCTCCGTGCTGACAGCACAGAGCCCAATGCAGGGCTTGAACCCACGACCGTGAGATCATGACCTGAGTCGAAATGCAGAGTCAGATGCTCAGCTGACCGAGCCACCCAGGCACCCCTCAGGATTGCTTTTCTTTGTGCCCGTGCCTCTGACTGTCACAAAATAAGAGAGCCCCAAATATCTGTTAAATAAACAAAAAGAAATGGACAAAGGTAGGAGCCAGTCGGCTCATCACGAAGGACCTAAAACAGCCAGTAGACATACAGATCTGTCTCCGATTCGACCCTCAAGCAACCAGGAGGGAGATGCTTTTGCTTTAAGCATCTCTCCCGCCTGACGGAGGTGCAGGGGCTGAGGAGGGCGGGGGCCAAGGCCCCACACTCTGGGGGGCAGGGGTGTCCCTTGACAGGAGCCTCCTGGAAGACGATTCCGCCCTGCACCGGAGACTCTGACGTGCTCACAGCCTCTGGGGATGTATCTCAAAGAAATAAGCGGTCTCACACCTGCAGCGGCGACCACTGGGCGGCCGCCAGCCGTGGGCCGTGTGAATTATTAGCCGCCGTTTGGTACAAACTGGAAATGCACTGAATGTGCACGGGCGGAAGGGAGGTGAACGGAGGCCCGTGCGTCCACGGAACGGATTTCGGCAGCTCTGAGACGTCGCAGCGTTGAGTGTATTTATTGATGTGGAAGGGGCCCGTGGTGGGCACTATTGCACGAAAAGGCAGACCGTGTCCCAAATGGGGCCACTTTGTAAAATTCTCTTTCTCCAGCTCTCTCGCTCTGAATGAGAATAATACAGAACACGAAGTTCAAAATCCATTTACCAACATGTTAATAGCTCCGGGGGGTGACAGTGCCCACAATTTCCTCTCCCTTCACTCCCTCAAGTATTGTCTTACTTTTTTATTGTATGCTGTTTGCAGTCAATGCTTATTACTTTAATAACTGTAAAAAAGTTATTTTTACATTTTAAGTGATTCTTCTGTGCTCGAGGCTGAATGCAGGGGCTTTGTTTCCAGCAGGCCCCCTGGACTCACCATCAAAGAGGCTAAATTACGCTAAGGACTTACCCACTCACGTTCTCTCAGGCGAGGTGCGGGTTGGCTGTGTTCAGGCAGGGCAGACCTCGTGGACGGAGAGAGGGCGGCCTCTCCGGAAGTCATGATGTCATCTGCATATCAAAGAAGAAAGATGTGGCTGGGGGAGGTCCGCGGCCCCCCAAGGCCACACGGCCCGGGGTGGGGGGAAGGAGGGGTTCGCCGGCACGGTGGCCTGTGCGATGGGGTGTTGTCTTCCCGGGGAGGCTGCTCGCTGTGGGATCATCTCTGCCTGGAGGCTTCTGATTGGCCCCAGACATGCGGAGGAAGAGGGGGTCACGGCTGCGCGTGACGGGGTCCGTGGGAAGAAGGGGTGAACTGCCAAGCCTGGGGGCCCAGGGTGGGGGATGGAGTGTGGGCCAGTGGGGACCAGCTCAGGGTCCTGAAGATCAGTCACCCACTTCCTGGGACGTAGTTTCTCCAGCGGGAAAAGGGGGGGACAGCCCAGAGCCCTCCTGGGGCTGCAGGCAGGATAGAGGGGCTGCTCAGTGCACCCGAATCCGCCAAGTGGACCAGCGTGTTACTAACCGCTCATCTCCAAGAACTCTACGAAGCAGAAGGTGCAGTCCGTGCTTGTGGTACAAATGCTGAAATGGCCCAGAGAGGCTGAAAGACTGTCCTGAAGCCACACAGCGCTCAGGAAGCCGCTATGCACTGGGTGCTTGGGTGTCCTGCCCCCTCTGCCGTTGGGAAACTCTGACTCCCAGTGAGATGGTACCTGGGGAGGTGATCAGGCCAGATGAGGTCATGGGGTGGGGGCCCCACCGCAGACCAGTGTCCTGATAAGAAGAGGAAGAGACCAAACCACCACCCCCCCCCCCCCCCGCCAAATGTGAGGCTCCAGCAAGACATCTGCAAAGCAGCAAGGCGGGGGGGCCTCACCAGGACCCGACCATGCTCCCACCTTGACCCTGGACCTCCAGCCTCCAGAGCTGCGAGGAGTAAACTTGTTGGTTAAGCCGCCTGGTCTGTGGCAGCCCCAGCAGACGAGGGCAGTGGCTGGGCTGGGCTCGCATCCGGCACAGAGACTCAGCCCTGCGTGGTGTGGCCCTAGGAACACCACCTCCCTGAGACTTGAGCTTAGACCAGAGTCACTGCCGTCCTGGGTCAGCCAGACGAGGAGGCGAGCTGAGCGCTCTTGGGCACGCGTCTTAACCTCTCTGGGCTGCAGGTGCTTTAGCTGTGAGCGAGGAACATAGCTGCATCGCCTTCCCTGGTTTCTCCGAGCCTCGAATGGCGAGATCGTTAGAACACTGCGTGGGTCTCCCGGGGCTGGCATGACAAACTCCACACACCGGTGGCTTATGGCGGCAGGGACTTAGTGTCTCATGTTCTGGAGGCTTCTAGCTTCCAAGATCAAGGTGTGGGCAAGAGCCACGCTCCCTCTGGAGGCTCTGGGGGGGACCCTTCCGGGCTCCTCCAGCTCCAGGGGGCTCAGGCGTCCCTTGCTGTTTCCTGGCTCATGGCTCCTGCCTCTGTGGCCACGTGTGTCCCCCTCCCCCTCTCTTATACGGACACTGACACTTTCTCTGCTTTGGTTTGTTGGTGTAACTCACTGTCGTGGTTTTTTTTAAGTTTATTTGTTTTGAGAGAGAGGCAGAGAGAGAGAGAGAGAGCAAGCAGGGGAGGGGCAGAGAAAGAGAGGGAGAGAGCGAATCCCAAGCAGGCTCTGCACCATCAGCACAGAGCCCCATGCAGGGCTCGATCCCACAAACCGTGAGATCCCGATGGGAGACAAAGCCTCTGACGCTCAACCGACGGAGCCACCCAGGCGCCCCTGGGGTTGTTTTTTAAAATAAACTTTTCAGGGGCGCCTGGGTGGCTCCGTCGGTTGAGCGTCCGACCTCGGCTCAGGTCATGATCTCGCGGTTCGTGAGTTCGAGCCCCGCGTCGGGCTCTGTGCGGACGGCTCAGAGCCTGGAGCTGCTTCGGATTCCGTGTCTCCCTCTCTCTCTCCGCCCCTCCCCTGCTCCTGCTCTGTCTCTATCAGAACTAAATAAACACTTAAAAAATAAGAAAAAATTAAATACACTTTTCATTGTAGAATAGTGTTAGATTTACAGAAAATTTTCAAAGGCAGCAGCGTTCCCTCCTCACACCTATTTTCCGCTGTCGTTAATCTTGAACGATTGTGGTACATTTGTTACAGTTAACGAGTCCGTCTGGATACATTACTATTAACTAAATTCTGTACCTTTTCCTCATTTGCTCAGTCTTACCTGATACGTGTTTCCTGCTCCATGATTAGACTTCTTGGGGCGCCTGGGTAGACTTCTTTCTCGGTTGCCACAGTTTCTCCGACTTTCCCTGTTTTTGCTGACTTTGACAGTTTTGAGGAAGTCAGGTGTTTTGCGGAATTTGATGGTTTTCTCATGATTGCACGCGGGTTGTGTGTTTCCGGGAGGGAGACCCCGCAGGTGGCGTGCCGGCTCGTCACACGGTACACCCCGACACGACTCACGACTGCCCGGCCTGACCTCGGTGGCGTGCCCGAGCGAGCGTTTGTCCGGTTCCCCCAGTGAAAGTCACCTCCCGCCCTTCTCCGCAGACCGTCCGCTTGCCCAGACTTGTCCAACTGTCCTCCGTGTGCAGCCCACACCTCCCTGTTGTTTGGGATTTCCCGTCACGGGAGCTTTGTCCATTCTTGTTTACGTATTATCTGGCCGATCATGTATTTCTGTCCATATGGACTCAGAGATATTTAATTTATTCTTTGGCTTTGATCCATAACCACGTGGCTAATGTTTTGTGGCCGAAGTCCTTCCAGCCTGGCCACGGGCGCTCTTCCAGCGGGTTTTCTCCCCGTCCGAATGTTTCCGCGTGGACGTCTCCTACTTGCCGACACAGCGGGAGGCCCCGCGCTCACTTCGCGTGCCCGGGGCTAGTCCTGGTCCCGGAACCGGCCGTTTCTCCAAGGCGCCCGCCTCTCTGGGCGCTGGGAGTGCCTGGTGCCTCCGGACGTCACCTCCCCTGGGCCCTCAGCCGGCAGGGCAGGGACACACACTGTGGGTGGGCACACAGACCTGGGGACGTTTCTGTGTGCGTCCGCCCGTGTCTGGGTGACCCAGAGGCACCTCACCTGCGCTCGGGCTCCGCACCGTCCCTGGCACGCCACGGCCCGTCCTGCTCACCTGTCACCTCCACTCACGGTGAGAGGCCCAGCTCCCGCCTCCGTGTCCACCACCGAGGGTCCCGGCCTCCGCACAGCAGCATCGCCGGTCAGCCCGGCCCCGGGGACCAGGTTCCCGCCTCTGCAGGAGTACCCATACCTTCCAGTAGTCTGTCAGCGAGCGCCGTGCCCGCCACACTCTGAATGCGGCGTGAGGGGCTAGAAATTCCGCTGACGACCACAGGAGAGGGTGTGGAAACACGTGCAGAAGTCACATGAATGATCGTAAAACTGTGACTGTGGCCGCTCCCCGGAGGAACGGTCCACGGAGCGCTGAGGCTCTGGCAGGGTGCCCGATCTGATTAGGAAAGCCAGGGGGGCTTCCTGGAGGAAGGGTCCTTGGGTGACGATTTGAAGCATGAGAGAGACTGATGAAGAGGGGAGGGCTTGTGGCCGGGGCAGAGGCACGTCTGTGGGGGGCCAGTGTGTCCCAAGTGCACGGGGGTGGGGAGAGGGATCTGGGAAACTGGGGGTGGCCTCAGGGCCCGAAGCACATAGCTCGCTCTGTGAGGGCACGGGAGCCCCGGGAGGCGGGCGTCTGGAGGCTGGGTCAGGCCAGCGGGGAGCACGGGCCTAGTGTGGTGCCCGCCTGGTCAGAAGGCCTCCACCAGGCTCTTCTCTGCCTCAGGGCCTTTGCACTTGTCTCTCTCCGTGTCTCCCCACGCTGCTCTCTCCCTTCTTCAGGTCTCAGCTTAAGTGCCTGCGTGTCCCTCACGCCAGCCTCCTGCCCTTCTTGACCTCAGCACTTGTCCTGGACCCTGGCGGCTCTGCCCCCGCTGCCCTGGTTGGCCCCCCGTGACTGCTCCCTGGTGACAGGGCGCTCCGTGGCTGCCCTGGCGCTGGTGGGGATGATCTATGGCTGCCGGTCACACAAAACGACCCGAGCGCGAGGACGAAATGCACACACGTTCACTCGTAGGGGCGGGAGACTCTTGGTTTTGATTCCAGGTTCAGAGAAGCCAGCGCTTCGGTCTGGCAGCAGCGTGGGGGGTGCGGCTTCATCATTCAGAGGGATCTGCTGAGGCCGCAGTGGGAACTCGGGGGTGGGGAGACAGGCGAGGCTTTGCTTTTGTCGCATCTCCCGCCCCCCACAGTCCCCCCCCCCGCGCACAGTACCTCCCCATGCACAGTACCCCCGTGCACAGTACTCCCCAACAGTGCCCCTCGTGCATAGTATCCCCCCACAGTGCCTCCCCACACACAGTAATCCCCATGAACAGTACCCCCACAGTACCCCCCATACACAGTACTCCCCAACAGTGCCTCCCGTGCATAGTACCCCCCACAGTACCCCCGTGCACAGTACCCCCATACACAGTACCCCCAACAGTACCTCCCATGCACAGTACCTCCCAACAGTGCCCCACACGCATTGTACCCCCCACCCCCCACACAGTGCCCCATATTAGCAGCCCCCCACCCCCACACTAGCAGCCCCCCCCCACTAGCAGCCGCCCCCACCCCCCAGCAGCAGCTCTTGCTCCTTATTGTTCTTCGTCCATGTTCCCGGCTCAGCCTCCCTTCAGGGGATGCCTGCTGCTCCGCTTGGACGCAGGCCTCCGGGCCTCGGGGGCTGAAGTTCATGAAATTACAGAACTTAAGCTCTGGGAGGCCACACACATCGGGTAAGCCACGCTCCTCCCAGTCCACAGGTGGAAAACTGAGTCCCCAGGGCTTACAGATCACGGGCACCGACCTGGGCCCTGCATCTGGCCCTCTGAGCCCAGGCTGGGTGCCTTGGTGGGGAGCGAGGGGAGAGGCCTGCCGGGCCTGGGCCTGGTGGCAGGGGGGCAGCCGGGGACTCGGGGGGGGGGGCTTTGTTACTGTTTCGACTGCTGCTCTCGATAACAGGCAACCTGCCCCAGAAAATGCACGGCGGCCCAGCAGGTGTGGCAGGAGGCTCTCCAGACTGAGCCCCGAGCTTCCCTGAGCACCTTCTCTGGGCCTCCCTCTGCTCTGAGTTCTCCCGCACAAAGGTGGGGACAAGGGGACGGCAGGAGAGAACTCGGGGAGGCGGGAAGGGAGGAGGGGCATTTTAGCAAATTTTGCTGCGATCTTTCTCGCGTGTTACCCCATTTAATCCCTCAACAACCCTGGGCAGTAACCTCCTGTCTATTCATTCCGTCGATAGTGCTTATGAGTGCCTATATGATAGTCCTTATGTGCCAGGCCCTGTTCTAGGTGCTGGGAAGACAAGTCTGTCCTCAGACCCTGTAGCCTGCTGAGGGCCCTGGACATCCACCCAGCAAGCAAACGAAGCCCTGTGGTGGACAAGTCGGGGAAGGCGCCTGGCGGCTCTCTCGAGGGGGCGACGTTTGAGGGAGGACTGGCCGGGGAGGCCGTGCGAGCTCTGTGGGTCTCCCAGGCACCCTCTCATGGACAGCGTACCTGGGCAAACTTCCCAGCCACCCTGAGCCTCTGAGCTTCCCGTCCTCTAACTCAGGCGAGGTGGACCACCCTGGGGCACAGGGGCCAGGCACAAATGGGTCCCTGGGAGAGCCCGGCCAAGCCCACTGCTCCCCCACCTCCGCCCCACTGCCCCCTATCATTGCTCCCTGCGATCGCCCCACTGCCCCCCTATCATTGCTCCCCGTGATCGCCCCACTGCCCCCCTATCATTGCTCCCCGCGATCGCCCCACTGCCCCCCTATCATTGCTCCCTGCGATCGCCCCACTGCCCCCCTATCACTGCTCCCCGCGATCGCCCCACTGCCCCCCATCACTGCTCCCCGCGATCCGGGAGGCTCACACGGGGGCACTTATCCCAGACACCCCCAGCCGGCGCCCAGGCTCCGGCCCGACCTGCACCGCGGGCGGCAGGCGCCTGGCGAGCCGTAAGTGCGCGCCAGCGGTGGCGGGTGGCACGTGCCGGGGCTCAGAGTCATCTTCTTTCCTGGAACTGCCGGCAGCACTGACAGTAAGGCCTTAATGAAGCTTGTCTCCCTCCTCCCCGCAGCCTCCCGGCGTCACAGACGTGGACTGAGCTGGCGGGGGTCCCGCAGAGAGTGGCACTGCTGTCACCTTCAAGCCTCCGGGCTGGATGGGCCCCGAGGGCGGGGGGCCCCGAAGGCGGGGGGAGGGCACCAAGCCCCAACCCCCCCCCTCCCCGCCACAGGCCCTTGGGCTCCCGCACAGTGTGCCGGGGGTGGGGGTGGGGGGCTCGCTGGGGAAGGAGCTGCCCCTTCTGCAGCCAGCCCTGCAGGCCGAGCCTCCAGGCACCTGTTTGCACCGCGGTGAGTGAATTATCGCCCAGCCCGGGGCTGGGCTCCTGCGAGTGGGGAGGCACGTGCTCTAATTACCAAATGTCCTGCGTGATTAACTAGGAAATTAATAGGCTGAGAACTCCGTCTCCACCTGGCGAGCGTCTCCAAAGCCCATAAACATGCCGGAATCCAAATGCCGCTGGGCGGCGTGGCTCCGCCCCCCTCCATCCGTCAGCTCCCGGCGATTTACGGGCCTTTCCCGCAGGTTGTCTCTGTGCCCAGACCTCAGTCGGGAAGCCGGGAGCCGGGCCTCAGGGCTGGGCCCGCCGCAGCCTCCCCTGCCCCCCTTGCCCTGGCTGGCTGCCCCTGCCCCTGACTCTGTTTCCCCGTTTGCACAGCATGGGCCCGTCCTGAGGTTCAGATGACAGGGCTGTGATGTGTGCGCTCCTTCCTCTCCTGGCCCCTCTGTCTTCCCCCCAGAGGGCCTCTGGCTGCTGACTGTGCAGGTGACCTGAGTCTGAGGCTTCGGCCGCGTCCCGTAGGGTGGCACTGCCGATGTCCCCATGCCACGGGTGGGCACGCCTTCTGGCCGCATCTCCTCATCCCGAGTGCTCCCCGAGGTGCTCCCAGCAGGCAGGGCGGCCCTCCGCCCTCGCTCCCCTTCTTCTCCCGGGGTGCGGCCCCCTGCGTTCACCCACTGGGCTGTGCCCATCTTTCTATCCACCATCAATGTGCCGTCTTTGATCCTTCTGGCTTTTATGCCCACGTGGGAAGAGGCGATGAGGGGGAGGGGGAGGGGGAGGGGGAGGACACAGGAAGCCGAGCCCACCACACTCCGGGAAACTTTAGGGCCCGAGAAGCGTGGCTGGGTGGTCTGCAGGGTCGTAGAAGATCACCCAGTCCTGGCCCTGCTTCTTACAGGAAGGTAAACTGAGGCTGACAGGGCACAGGCCAGTCCTCTGGGCCCCATACCCCCTCTGCACCCCCTCCCCACAAGATGGATGGTGGGCGGTGGCCGCAGCACCGCCAGGCTCACAGCCCGCCCAGCACGCTCCTCCCCCTCCCCCTCCCCCCTCCCCTACTCCGCCAGCAAAGGCGCTCTCCCTTAGGGCTGGCCAGCGCTGTGGACGTGATGGAGTGGCGGGCAGCCCGGGCCACCACTCGCTCCGAGGTGGCTGTGGGCCTCGTTGGATTCGGCTGCGGGGTGGGCGACGGTGAACGGTGAACAGGAAGCCTATGTTAAAGCCCCAGCTGCACCCGGCAGGTCTCTGTTTGGACAGCTCATGGGGAGGACGGCGGGGTGGGCGGGGGCTGGGAGCCCGCGGGGGAGGGGCGGCCGGATGGTGAGGCGCAGAGAAATGCTGGAGGCACAAGGCAGATGGAAGTCGCCTGGGGGGGGGGGGCGTTATGTGCCGCACGTGCCACATTAGCAGTAATCTGGACCATTTTCGAGGTCATTTTCTCTTGGGCCCGCTTTTGAGCATTTCAAGGATTTTAGCCCATTTCTTCTCTGGCAGCTCACCCAGCCCCTGGCCGGGGAGGCGCTGGTGGGGAGGGGGCAGCGCTGGCGGAGGCGGGGGTCCGGGCACCTCAGCCCACCCCTCCACCTTCTTCCAGAACTGAATTCCACTGGGATTAACGTTAAGTGTATTTTAAAAAAAAAAGTCAGGGCCCCGAAAAGCGAGAACTAAGTAGATTTTAATATTCATCAGGCCTCAGGAGAGGGAAGATTTCCTAAGTTTAGAACTAATACAAGGAATCAGGAGAGAAAATATGGACAGATTTGACTGCATGAAAATGAAAATCTTCTGCATGTCAAAATTAAACCACCAAATAAAAAGGCAAAAAAAATATGGCCTGGGAAATATATTTGCAGTAAATATGACAGACAAAGGCTTAATTTCTTTGTTAAATGAAGAGCTTATGAGAGTATCTGCAAAGACATAGAGATACATACAATGTAAGGTTTAGTGGGGGTTTTTTTGTTCTTGTTTTTTTTGTTTGTTTGTTTTGTTTTTTTCAGGCTATTAAAGGGATGAGGGAAACAGGCTGGAAGCTCACGGGTGGACGCGGCGTGTGCGACCGCCATCATGTTGGCAGTGATTTGTAGGGAGTGATACGATTTGCACACCTGCTTTTTCTTTCTGTTTTCCTAGAGTTTTTTCAGATTTTCTTTAAGGAATATGTTTTACCTTAAGAAATGTGTGATATGAGTCCATGGATATTTGGACTCATTATTATCATCATTATTGTTAGGACTGGCGCACCTGCTGAGCTCAAGGTGCTCTCAGTGCCACTGTGTAAAGTGCCATTTACCCACCACCTTATCTTAGCCGCCCGGCGCCCGCGGGAGGCACTTACCATCATCCCCGTTTTAAAGGTACGGAAGTAGGCTCGGAGCGGTTCAGTGGGAGACCGGGGTTTGAACACGAGGCCCTGACCCCTCAGCTGGGACACCAGCTGAGGACACGGACGGGTACAGTCCCTCAGCGGCACTTCTGGCGTCTCCTGTGCGTATGGATTGGGCCCTGCGTGCAGGGGGCCAAGTGCGTCCCATCCTCAGACCGCCCCCTCCCCTTGGCAGCAAAGTGGAAACAGAAAGGCAGCACCAGGAGCTGAGACAACGTGGCGGGAATCGGCAGGAGGCGAGCAAATGCCGTCACACACGTGCACTAAATGCTTATTAGAAATATGGAAACAAGGCTGAGGTATACTTAGACTAATTGACTAAAAATCCTTGAACTTGACACAAGCTGGAGAAAAATAACAGAGAAAACATGCGGAAATGCTCAGAAGCAGCTTCACTCCTATTCCTGGGGTGGCGTGTGCTCCCCGTGGCGATTCCCGTTCCGACCGTGCTGTGGAGGAGGGGCCATCCCAAGATGGATTGTCTAAAAAAGTCTTTGCAAGCCTGCACATGAAAACAAGCTACAGGAGGAAGGGCCCCAGGCAGAAAGCCCAATATGGACTCAGGGGGGCCGTGTCACCCACAGTACGAGCCCTGTGTGCTGCCCTGGGCTCAGGGATGGAAATGGCCTGGCTCTAAGGTGGCGTGAGCCCTGGCTCGGCACACTGGAGGCCTTCTTGGAGGAGGCATTTGTGTGGCTGCCTGGAGGGTGGGGATGATTCCAGGATGGTGCAAAGCTGGGACACAGGGAGGACTGAGAAGACATGGCCGGTGGTCTGTTGGGTGGCACTCAGGATGCCCTGGGGGAAACAGTGGGAGGCTGGACAGGCAGGCAGACCCCGAGGGTGAGAAATGATCATTTTGCCTCTGACTTTAGCCTCTAGGAGATGAAAAGGTGGCCAAAGGCTTCTGAAGGTTGCTTTGAAAATCCCAGTGTTTTGGGGGAACTAAAAGGAGCGATCCAGCAACAAGGTGGGGGGGTTGGTGAGGTGGCTATTCATGGAAAAAAATCCTGACTTCCCTATCTTCTTGCACCCCTTCCCCAAGGAAGCTACTGTCCCCATTTTACAGATGAGAAAATTGAGCGTCAGAGAGGACACAGAGCCAAAGCCCACGGCCTTCTCAGCTCTCACCCCTGCGGCATGAGGCGTGGCTCCTTGCCTGGCCCCAGACCACGTTCCACCATGCCCTTGTGGGGCTCCCTCCTTCTCCTTCAAGACTCAGGCCTCCTGAGGGCCCCTCCTGGCCTGGCCTCTTTGCTCCTTCCCAGGCCAGGCTATCTCCAATGTACCATCATGCCACCTGGGAGTTGGGCCAGGTCTGATTCAGCCTCGCGTCCGAGGCCCTAGCCCCGCACTTGCACACAGTAGGGGCTCCATATGTGCTCTCAAAACAACTGGAACCAGAGAACAAGTGGCTTTCAACTGGGGGGGAATCTTTGGTGGGGGGGGTCCCTCATTGCAGGTAAAATTAATGCCAGCTGCAGGCACGTGTCCAAAAATGTCATTCAACTCAATTCACATAACTTGTCTCCACTTCTTCCAGTCCCCTGCTCTCCGCTCAGCCGCAGGCCTCTGACTCAACTCCTCAGTGCAAACCAAATTGGGCCACCTTACCTTCAATTCCATTCTATTGGCTTCCCTGCACCCAATCCAATTTTCTTTCTGCAATCCAGTGAAATTCAATTCCTTCAATTCATTTCGATTGTCCTCAGTCCAGTTATGGACTTTAACCCAATCCTGGCCAATAATTCAACTTAAATCAACTCTCCAGTTCTTCCTACAATGACTCAACTCGTCTTGGCCACAGTGGGTCCCTGGGTGTCCTCCCTGACCTGGATGACCTCAGTTCCACCTTCCTGCATTCTGACCATCTGAGCCCTGCAGGGCACTGTTCTCCCCACAGTGGGATGAGAGGCTCCCCTCTGGAGAATGATCTGGGAAAGAGGTGACACCTCCTGACACTGAGTGAAGCAATTGAAAGCCTGTCACTTCCCGGTCTTGTGACAACCCTGGGAGAAAATCCTCATCTTCATCGGAGGGCTGGGGTGGAGGCACAGACCTTACATCACAGCTCCATGTCTATGGCTTTCCAGGCCTGGGAGTTCAGACCTTGTACCTGGCTGTTCGATGGCGAAGCTCTTGGTTGACATTTACATGAGAAATTAATGCCAATTTAGTCAATGAATTTGTTCAGCAATGTCAAGTGATTACCGTGTGCTGATCATTGTTCCAGGCAGTGGAGACATGGTGGTGAGGGCTGGAGCCACAGTCCCAACCTTCTGCACCTCTGGCCCAAGGGGTGTGAGATGAAAGCCACATAAGCAATGTGTGGTGGGTGTGGGTGGGTCAGGAATCGGTGGCACCATGAGTGCACACAGTAAGTGAACAATAGATAGTGCCAAATATGGAAATAAAGGGCTCATCACCCTTCTTGAGTATCAGGGGATGATGCTCACCTGGAACCAGGCCCTTGTTTGAGCCTGGAGTTCCACACTCCTGCCTACAGGTCACCAAGGTGACCGGTGCCATCATGACTTCCAACAGACTCTGCTCTTCCATTTACACCATACACCACCCCCCTGCTTCTTGTTATCTCTGAGTCACTGTTGTTCTTGGAACCTAATGTCAGCCTGGATCACATGGCTTCAGCCACCATAGGGATACCTTTGTAGTCCTTCTGGACTCACTGGCTTCAGCTGCTCTGGGTAAGCCCCTTACCCAGTGTGGTGGTCATCTCATGCTTCTGCCTTCCTGGGTGACTTTGGTACTCCAAAAGCAGTAGGACTGTGGCCGTTAAGCATATGTGCATAGAGGATTATTGAAAAGACAGAAACAAAGGCTTGGAGGTCAGTGAAGTATACACAGAAATGAAATTAGGGCAGTGGGAAGAAGGGGATTGAAGGGGTCTGAGCAAGCGTGGGACATCCACATTTCCTGTGGGAAGTGTGTACCTTTGGGCCAGAATCAAATGTGATGAGTCTGATTTCTACATTCATTTTCCATCCAGCAGGTTGTTGGGGTTCCTTTCTGCTCCGAAAGCCTCTCCTCCTGATGTGGAAGAATTGGTGCTTCAGTACCTTCTCTCTGTGGACAGCGCCCCAACCACCTGACATAGAAGAATTGGTGCTTCAGTACCTGTCTCTGTGGACAGCACCCCGACCACCATGCTGTCCCTTCCACCTTCTCCCTCCACATCACCAACTCTGGCTTCATCCTCCACATGATCCCTTTGTCTGATGGTGAATCTTACCAAAGGTACTGCTGAGAGACCAACGGCTTGTCCCCCCAGCAGGCTAGTCTTCTTCAGAGGCAGGAAGAACTGGATTCAAATCCAACTCTCAGCATTACCATGACTTTGACCTGTAGCTCCCTGCCTGTCACACATGGTGGCTATGAGGAGTTAATGAGGTAACATTTGTCAGGTGCTTGACAAAGATCAGGGCTTCAACAGCTGTTTGTTTCTTCCTTCTAAGTAGCATATTTTCGTTTTCCCAGGGATTCCTAATGCCTGGGCCAGATGGTTGAGGGGCAGGCACCATGGCAAACCAGTGGGGAAGGTTGTCTTTAGTCACCTCCGTGCCAAGGCTCACCTTAGTGTAAGGCTGAGAAGGGGCTCTGTTGTGACATTCCCTCAGGTCTTTTCTGGGAACAAAGGGATCCCAAGGGTATTAGTGTGTTTAATGGTGGGTTCTGTAAGGGCGATGCTTGACTCAAGGGATGAAGAAGTAAAGTTAGAGTTCAGCAGGGTGGGAGGACACTGGGGACATCGGATGGCAGCTTGCCTTTCCATCACCTTGTTCTGCGGCTGCCTGCCCATTCTTGGCTGAAACTGGGCCCTTCTGAGAGCAAGCCCCCATGCCTTATGAGAGGCTAGGACAGAATCACAGGCGGAGAGACATACTGCCCGCCTGGAATGCACTAGAACACCCTTAGAGTCTGGAGCAAAAAGGCTTCTGCTGGATTATGGTATTGATGGTGCCCCAGTGATGTCGTGTGAGACTCAGAATTCGATCTCATCCCTTGCCCCAGCCTCCCGGGTCGGGGGCTTTCCGTCTTGTTCACTGCTTTTTGCCTCTTGGGCCAAAGATCCTCAGTGTGTGTCTGCCACCCGTGCTAGCTGACCACACCCAGCACTTGTGGCCTGGCCTCTGCTCACAGCTCACCGGTTTGCTGTGCCCTCACCCTTGCAGCCTCTGAGTCCCTCCCACCCACTCTCCCACTGTGGCCAAGAGGCTCTTTCCCCAGCATGGAGGACCTGGGACTTCAGAATGGGAGCTCCATGGACAGCACCCCTAATGCAGGGGTGGGACACTGCCTTCTGCTGATGCCCACAGCCACCACACCTGGCACTTCACGCCTGCTTGCCACACAACAACCCTAGAGGCAGGCATTGTGGTTCCCACTTTTCACTGGCCCTTAGAAAGCAGGAAAAGTGGCTGAGGCCATTCTGCAGGAAAGTGGTAGATTTTCCAGTGCTCTGACCAGAGCAAACCACAGCCGCTTGTTATGAAGCCAGGTCCCCAGAGGTTCAAGGAGAGGTTGGGGTGAGGGGTGGAGAGCTCAGCATCATGGCAGGCACCTGGCAAAACCAGAGATGGGCTCTGAAGAAGGTAGGCAGAGGAGGCAGGGAGCAGGAAGATAATGATTTACCTGCAAGCCTGGTGCTGTGCAGGAGGGGAGGGGAGAGTGCAGGGGTCTCTGAGGGGCAGTTCCTGGATGAGAGGGAAGGTCGTGAGCTCTGTGCTGGAATCTGGCTGTGACACTGCAGAGAACTGCCTTGACCTGCTGGCCCAGCCCCTTTCTCCTCCCTTTCCCCCTCCCTGACCATGTGGATGCTGAGGAGCTGCCAGTCCCCACTTGGCCCTGCCCACTGCCCACAGCTGATTGGTGCAGAGATAGCCACATGACCCTACCTGGGCCAATCAAAGTGCTTCCCTAGGATTTCCTATTAATAAAGGCCAGTCTCTGGACCCCGTCTGGACTTGAAAGTGTGCATCTTGGGAGCGGTCAGCCCTACATTGCCTAGCAGGTGGGGGCTGCTCTGTGGCGAGAGAGCGAGGCCGACAGTGGGAGGAGAGGAGAGATTGGGTGGAGGGCGAGAGTGATAGTCATGAGGCCCAGCTGCTTCTTGGAGCCTAAATGCCCCTCCTTGGAGAGGTGTCCCCTGCCAGCTGGTCCCCGGCACCCCCTGCCATGGTCCACCCCCACTTCTGGTGGACTGGGTGTCTCACTCTCCTGGGATTCCAGTGCCGGTGACTCCTCCCCACTGTCTGAGTGTTCCTGCCATTCACAGCTGGGGTCCCTGAGTAACCGAGACTTTGGGGCCCCGGACAAGCCCTCTCTGCCTTGAGCCTCGGTTTTGCCACCTGCAGATTGGAGAGGAGGGGGTAGCAGTCGCTCAGGTGCCAGCTCCCTCGTGGCCATGGGGACCCGCGGCCACACCCCCTCGCGGCCGGCATGGTGGGAGCTGAGATCGGCCTGCTTTAGCTGCCGCCTCTCTGTCTGGCGAGTGCAGGATTCGAAGAGGTCAGCCCTCCACTCGCCCGGTGGGATTTCTCTAGTAACCTAAACCAGTGTTCGTTCTGCTCCAAGTACAGAGTGCGTGCAGCTCTCCCATTTGCAGAGCTTATAGATCCCCTAGAGAACCGGCCGGAATGAGCTGTGCCAGACATCGCACCTTTCACGTGCCCGGGATAACTCTGGGAGGCAAGCCCTTTGGCAGGCGAGGGAACTGAAGGTCAGGGAGGTTCCCCGGCTTCCCCACGTCACACAGCACGTTTGTGGTTTGTGTGCAGTAAAACCGTGATCAGCCTAAGTCCTTAGCTGGTGCTTGGGTCCTTCCAGGGCCTGCCCCGCTCCTCTCCTGGATCCCCATGATGTCACACTGTGTTCCCAACGATGCCACCTGGGTGCCAGAGCACCCGCCCCAGGCCAGAGAGGTGAGTTCACAAGCTGGATGTCACACAGCAAGCTGGGCAGGGGAAGGTGAAGCGAGCTCTCCCGTCTGTCTTCACCGTGTTCTCCGGAGTCACCAGATGCGGCCCCCAGCCCGCGGGGAGGCCCAGTGCCACGTCACGTGGCAAGTGCAGGGGGACAAGGAGTGTCCGGGGTGGGGAGACTGTCCCTGCTGCGGGCCCACGTGCCGGTGTGTGAGAGTGACAGAGATAATTTGCCAAACACCATCTGAGCTGAGTGCATTTTGATGAGGATGAGGACTTTTTAAATTTTAAATTAGAAATTACATTTTTTCCCCTGCCAAAATAAAGATGAGAAATCAGATGAATCTGGTTCAAAAAGGGGCTGGAACCAGGGAAAATGTGTCTGACAGACTCTCTGTTGAGCAAACAGACCTGGATGCCAGGAGTGTGCCTGGAGGTCGGTCCCCGGGACCCTTGGCTCTCGGACCCTGCGCGGCCATGCCGGGAGCCGTGGGGACCCCCACACGGGGCTGGAGCCCTGGCCTCTTGCTGGCAGGTGTGAAGGCCCGGCTGGGGCAGGAGGCTCGCGTCTTCTCTTTTTTAGGAATTGCCACGGGATGGGCGAGTGGGACAGACGTGGCCGGCCTGCTTCTCTGCTGTCCGTTTCTCTTCCCGAGCACCTGCACCTATAGAGCACCCCCCACCAGGGGTGCTGGGGGCAACCAGCTGTGTCCCAAGGGGAAAGGTGGCATCTGGAGGTACAGAGGCAGGAAGGGGCCATCGAGGGGCAGCCGCCCCACCAGGTGGAGGGAGGGACGGTGGCCCGGACACGCCCAGGGACCTGCTCTCTCCTGCTCTGGGGGCTCCATGTCTCATGCTGTCTGCAGGGCTGAGTGTGTATCCAGGGTGGGGCTCGGCCCCGTCGAGAGACCCTCTTGATGCTGTCTCTCCCATTCTACAGTTGGGGAAACTGAGGCCCAGAAGCCCGACTGGGGGTGCTGCGCCGGAGCAGAGGACTGGCCAGCAAAGGGCTCCCTTTCTGTGCAGGGTCAGTTAAGGGAGGGCCTGGGGGCAGCAGTGGAGGCAGGTGGCCATTGTCAGGCTCCCGCCCTGGGCGCTGGCTCTGGGTCTTTGAGACAGAGCTTGTGAATCTCCCCCCTTCCAGCCGGTCAGCCTGGACGCTGCTTCCCCACCGAAGGACCTCTTCAGACACAGACCCCCCTTGAATCGGAGCCCGCCAGGCCTCCTGGGAGGCGTCACCCACCCTCCCACTGTCGTGTCTCTGAACACACTTCAGTCTGCATCATCTCCCGTGGCCAGCCACCTGGTCACACCAGGTCCACGACAGTCATATGACGGGACACCACGATGACCGCCACGCCAACCCAAGGAAGTCGTCCCTCAACCCACCCGCCCCCCTCCCCCGGGAGGCCTGTCAGTGGGACCGTGGGACCCTCAGCAGCTCACCTCCCCCCGCTGTGTGGCTGTCTGTCCTCTGGGCTCTCCCCCCACCCCGGCACCTCTCAGCCCTGGGGAGCCCCCAGCCTGCCTGTCCTTCGTCACTCACCTGCGACTCCTCCTCCAAGTGCCCGCCTTTCCCCTGAGCTCCCGCCAGCCACGCGTAGCAGGACCTTCCCCCGGCTCACGTGAAAGTCCCTCGTTCGTGGTCCAGAGTCCAGGGAGCAAATATCAGCAGAGATGTTCAGTCTTCCTGGAAACAGGTGATGCCGGTTCCGAGTCCCTTCGGCTGGTCTCCTGCGCTCTCCCCCCCAGGGGCCCCTTACCCGGAGCGCTTGGGGCCACACCGCCCAGTGTGCAGGGCCGCCCGGCCTCCCTCCACTCACCCCCAGCAAGGCGGCCCTTCCTGGAGTGTCCATGGCCTTCCCTCCAGCGCCCTGGACACTTGGTCTGCCTTCAAGGTTACTGCCACGGGATTTTTAAAAGCGAGATGTAAAAAAACATCCTACATCCGGCCACGGACTGGTATGCAAAAGGGAAGGCATCACAGCTTCATGGGGCACCTTGGACAGAGGCTGAGTGACGCAAGACGTCACCTCAAAGCTACGAACCCTGTGATTCGGTTTATGTAGCTTCCCCTAAAAGACACGGTGATGGATTTGGAGAACAGACAGGCGGGTGCCAGGGCTCAGGGACGGGGCGGGGGTGGGCGCACTCCGAGGGGGCAGCACGTGGGCACCTCGTGGGGACGGCAGCTCCGCCCCCCGGCTGTGGCGGCGGCTGCACAGGGGCGTACGTGTGCACGCACACGCACACGCATGCACACAGACACACACGTACGTGCACACACACTCACGTCTACACATAAGCCCATACTCAGGCCTGGAGACACACGCACCTGCTCTCACGCACACGTGAGCACGTGCCAACACCGGTGACACGGGACGAGATCTGCAGGTGTTCCCCGGTCAGTGTCCTGGTCTCCCCCGTGCTCTGTGGTGTGATGTGACCCTTGTGCCCACGGTGAGGGGGACACAGGACTATTGCTGCAACTTCCTAACTTTACTTCCAAAGGGATGTCTTGTTTGTGAGCAAGGCGGAAACAGGGTAAGAGAGGAGGAAGGGGCGTGCTGCAGGGGGAGGGGAGAGGAAATGGGGGGCCAGGGCGAGGGCCAGCGGCCACACCCGGGGACAAGAATGGACGGGGGTTGGGGGGCAAAGCCAGGGTGGAGGCCTGCCCTTCGAGGGGCGCCCCTGGGGGCCTTCTCCAGCCTGGCAGCGGGCCCCCGTGGGGAGGACTGGCTCTGGGACCTGGGGCAGCCCAGGGGGCCCTGGGCTATGCGTTCCCGCAGGCTCTGGGTCTCTGCCCGTCTGGGTGTGGCCCTGGACTTGTGTGGCCCAGATGCTGTCCTCCTCCTGCCGGGGCTCAGTACCCTGACAGCCACCTGCTCTGTATCTGCCCCAGACCCCCACTGAGCCTGCTTGTCAGAGGGCAGAGGCACGTTGCCTGGACTGAGGGCGGCCCTCCCTGCTTCCTGTCCGAGGGAGGTCCTGTGTGGGTCCCGACTGCGTCGCTCACAGTGGGGGCAGTGACGTGACTGCCCACGGCGCCCAAGGTGTGGTGGGGCACTCCTTGCAGAACGAGTGGAAATGAGCAGGAGGGGGCACACTGGAGGCGGGTGGCCCAGCCCGGCCGGCCCGGACCCCGGAGCCAGGCCCACGGCGCTGCGTTCAGCTGGCCTGTGCCGTGTGCGGGGACAGACCCAGGTGATCTGAGCACCTGTGCGGAGGGTTTCCTCCTCACTGATGGCTGGGGTGTGGGTCTTCTCCGCTGCCTTGACCACCACGATGTGGACGGCTCTCCACGCTCACTCTCTCGGCCTGGAGGCCGGAATCTGGTCTCACGCTGTGGCGTGTGCCCCTCGGCGTCTCTGGGGGAAGATCCTTCCCGCCTCTGCCACGCCCGGTGTCCCCGGCAGGCTCTGCGTTGCCCTCGAACGGCCCCTTTCTCCTCTGGGCCCCTCACGTGGCCCCACTCCTGTGAGTGTCTGTGAGTCCCCCTCTTCCTCCAAGGACACCAGTCCCTGGGTTGAGGGCCCATTCTGCTCCGACTCGACCTCGTCGTAACTATTGATCTCGGCAGTGACCCTGTTCTCAAATATGCGCCCGTTCTGAGGCTCTGGGGTGAGACCCTGACGCATCTTCTTAGGGTTCACTTCAGCCCACAACAAGGGTCCTGCCCAAGGCCCAGCTGGAGCACAGTGGTCCCAGGCGAGGGCCCACCGTGTCCTGCGTCTCAGCAGGATGACCGCCCCCCGCCTGAGACCCACAAGCCAGCAACAGGCGTGACCCTGTCTGGACACGGCTTTCAACCCCAGGCCCCCGTCGCTTGGGGCTCAGCCTGAGGCTCCTCGGGGGTCCCTTCCCACCACTCAGCCCTGAGTCTGCGGTGTCCCCTCCCCGTGCCCCCTGTCCCTCCCCCTGCACACGCTGTCTTTCATGAAGCCCCAGCCTGCCCAGTCTCTCCAGGTGAGCCCATAGGGATCCCTTCCTGAGTGTGGCTGGTCTGTTTTTCTGGGGGAAGAAAAGGAAAAGCATCCTTTGATTTTAAATACACGAGCCCCGGGGGCCAGGTGCGTGGTGACTCTGGTTACAGACACAGCCTCACTCCCCACGAGCAGCCTGTGACCCAGGCGGGGCTCCCAGAGCGGCTCAGTGTCCTCGGACCTAGCGTCACGGATGCTGAGGGGGACAGCAAGAAGCCTGAGATGGAAAGGCTCAGACGTGAAGTTACGGGAGAGCCCCCTCCCCAAATAAACTCTTCCCTGTTGGAGTCCTTTCGGTCCGGGCACCCCCGCGTCCCCTGCGCAAGCCCGGCCCCCAACGCCATTTCCCTGCCTGCCGTCTGTCTTCCCAACCAGACTCGGCTCCGTGGGGCACCCCTCTGCCACCTCGGCCCGAAGCTGGCCCTCGGGAAATGTCTGCGAATGTCGCCGTCACTGACGGGAACTGCGGGCAGATGAGGTGGTGACAAGCTCAGGCTCGGAGAAGCCAAGTGCCGCGAGACGCTCGTTGGGGACGGCTGTGCCGTGGAAGGGAGGGGACGGCACCAGCAGTGAGGGCGGGTGGTGGGGCGGGCGGGGGGCCGCTGGGTTTCAGGTGGTGTCAGGTCGGGGAGGTGGGGGTGTGGGAACCCGTGATCGGGGTCCGGAGCCGGGGAGCTGCCCTGCAGCTGACCGGCCACGGCCACAGAGACTGGCAGGGCAGTGGCCGCAGCCGCCAGGCCAGCACAGGCTGGGCCAATGCAATAGCAGAAGGGGCCACGGGCCGGCACTGCAATCTGTGGGGCAGGGGCTCTGAGGGAGGCCCCGCTGCCCCCCTCCTCCTCCCTCTCCCCTGCTTCCCTTAACCACAGGTCCCCGACAGAGGAGAAGGGCCCCTCCTCTGTCCAGCCCGGAGGCACAGGATGAAAGGGTCTGCTCATTTGTGACTTTAATCCTTCGCTGTGATCTTATCTCTGGAAGCTTCCTGTCTATCGATCCTGCACAGGCATTAGCAGGGGGGCCTCAGCTATTAGCTCCCGTCGGCTCCGCAAGATGCCCATCGACTGACAACAGGCAGCAGGTCCCCGCTGGCCGCTGGCCCTGCAGCTCGAGTGGGATGCGGTGTAGCCGGCCCGCTGGGACCCTTCCTTCCCCCCGCCCCCCGCCCCGACCCCAGCCAGTGCCCGGCCGGCTCCCGCCTCACCGTTGGGCCCTCCCCACTCGCCACGGGGCTTTCTTCCCAGGCTGGGCCCCCGGGGACCTCCGCTCTGGGTTGGACGGCCGTGTCCTCTCTGTCTCTGGGCAGTGTGCTCGCGTGGGCTTCGTGAAGCCCACAGCCGCTTGCTGAACGGTGGACGGTTGATCGGTGACGGCATCCTTACGGCACAGACCGCGGCCAACCACCACACATCCCCAGACATCAGTTCGCCAGAGCGGCCGGGTGCTCACCCCCCGTTGCCGGGTCCCCAAGCCGGCGGGGCCCCTCCCTCCATCTGTTCCTTTTCCCAAGACCCCAAACGGAAGTCGCTCCACTCTGGGCCCCGGAGGCTTCTCTCTGGGGGGCTCAGGAGCATCGCTCTCTGACCAAGCGGCCGCTGCTTGCAACCTTCAGAGGCTCCGCTGCCTCAGGGTCAAGTCCAGACCAGGTGGCCTGACCTGACACCCTTACCTGGCAGGATGCCTCTCTCTCCAACCTGCCCAGCTCCACTTCCCATGCCACTATCCCTAAGGCCTCATGGGAGGTCCACCTCCTCCAGGAAGTCTTCCTGGTGCTCCGGTGGGACAGCTGCTTCCTCCCCAGGTGGCCGAGGGCTCGGCTGCTCTCATCCGACTGTAGGTCCTGACAGAGGGTCTACGTCCTTCCTGGGCCACACTTCCCACTTGGTGGTGACCCGGCCACCCTTGTGTTCAGAACACTGCCTTCGTCGAGGCTGGCTTCATGTGGAGGGGACACAGCTTGGGGCCAATGACGAACTGAACTAGCGGCATTAATTCAGAAGACGCAAAATCTCTTGCCACTTGTTATGCCCAAGGACACCCCAGGAGGGGTCCCAGAAGCCAACGGAATCCCTCCTCAAAGCAGGGGTCCAGGGAAAGAGCTGCTTGGCCCCAGCTGGCAGGACATACGGCCTCCGGAATGAGTGGGAGGGGTGGCCATGCCCAGCACGGTGGGCACCAGGAAGGGACGCCTGCTGCAGCCAGGGTAGGATTAGACTGGTCAGACCTGGCCTGAGCTCCAGCCATCTGCTGGTGCCGTCCTCGGGGTCCTCAGGCCTGGCAGAGAGAGCCACGGTCCAGCCTCACCAGACTTCTGCCCAGACCCCAGGGACAGAAAGCAGGCCCTGGGAGAGACGGACGCTGGCGTCAGGGACCCAGCTCCGACTCACACGGTCTGCGTGACACTGGGAAGAGCCTGCCTCCTTCCCTCACGTGTGGGGACGTGACACCCCCCCTTGGGGAGCTCTGGATGAATGAGATGGGGCCTGCAGGCCTGGGGACAAGGCACCTGCTCACCAAAGGCTGGAGCCCCGGGCCCTGGGCAGCTGGGGACTGTCACCCTGAGCAGGACCCGCCTCCCTGCCAGCTTCCAGCCTGCCTACAAGGGATGGGGGTGGGGGGACAAGGTCTGTATTTATGTTAAGTGTGAGGGAGCTGGCCTGGAGCGAATGCCTTGTCCCGTCTGGGCTGGGAGCTGCTCCCCACAGACAGGTCATTCTGGGCTGTTCCGTGCCAGCCCAGCACTGGTTACAAGGGAGGGGGGAGGTTCGCCTGCAGGCTCCTTCCTGGCCGGCAAATCTCCTGCGAGCGACAGAGGCTCAGAGAAGGCTTAGGAGAGTTTGCCAAGGCTTAGAGGAAAGCCAGGCTCAGGAGCAGACGGTAGGGGCCATAACTGTCCTCGTGGCCCTGCCCCGGACACAGCCCCGCGGGCCTGGCTGAGGCGCAGCTGCTCTGGAGGGGAGGGGGCCCTACCTCTGGTGACCCTGGACCTGGAAAGGACCCGAGAGAAGCAAAGGAACAGATGGAAGAAAGTGAATCCTGACATGATTATGGGCTGAAGCCTGACCCAGGTCACATGTTGGGCTCTGAACCTAGTCACATGCTGAGCCCCGATCTTGGTCACATGCGGAGCCCCGACCCTGGTCATATGCTGACCCCTGATCCTGGTCACATGCAGAGCCCCGACCCTGGTCACACATAGCCCTGACCTTGGTCCCTGAGCAGCCATGGTCTGCCCCAGCAGAGACCTGGAGGCCTGTGCCTAGGGCAGCTTGTCCACACTCTGAGATTCTGGGAGAACAGACTTGTCCCAGTGCAGGAGCTTGTGTCCCTTGCACATGGGGTCTGCGGGGTCTCTTCTCAGCCGTAGCAGTAGACGTTGAAGGAGACAGGACTGAGAAGGAGACAGCCTTGCCTCAGACTGGGGACTTGACCAGGTTCACTGCAGAACCTGTTACCCGATGCCTTGAGCAGTGGGCAGAGTGAGTCTGACCCCGTTATGGATGGGGAAACTGAGGCTCAGTCATTCAGAGTCACTGGTCCCGTTGGATGCAGTCTGGCTCCTGAGCCACACTCAGGCCTCCACTCTCACCCTCGGGGGCTCCACATCCCCGGCCAGGGTGCTCCTGGGTCCGGGACAGATGCTTCCTGATGAGCACCCATGGGTGGTGCCAGGCCCTGGGGTGTCTCACGTGCCAGAGAGAGAGCCCTGCTGTTTCCGGCGGCCTGGGTGTCAGCCTCCCCGACGCCCACGTGGCCTTGCTGGGTCACCATCCTGGACGGGGCTCTGCAGGTGCAGGGAAGGTGCCCACCGGGCCCGGCCCTCTGCCTACAGGACAGACTCCACATCTGGTGGCGAAGCAGAAATCAGCCCCCTTCCCTTGCTTCTGTCTGAACCTCACGCTTCGTGCCCCAGGACGCTGACGCTCACCTGGGAGAGGACCTTCTCCTCCCTGGGCCTCCAAGGTCCAGGGGCCCGGCCCTCAGAGACACACTTCGCGGCCCCGGGTCCCAGGCCCCGGACAGCAGGAGCCCGGGCCAGGCCATCCTGGCACAGACGTGCCATCTGAATGTGCTCAGGCGTCCCGCTCACATAAACATGCAGCCTTTAAAATTTAATAAAAAACATACCAATTATAAAAGCTATTTACCCAGTCAAATCAATCATGGGCCTTGGCGTGTTTATGCCCAAACACCTGATTTCAGCTCGTAAGTCACTTTTACACCCTCTTTATCTCCTAACTACCCACACGAGCTGGCAGCACGTCAGGAGTGATGGGGCCCACCTTGCTCGGCACGCGCCCCCGGCGCCCAGAGCCGGGGAGTCAGACTGCCTCTGGGGGAGCCAGGACTTAGACCGTCTCGGCTTCCTGTCCAGAGCCCCCCCAGCCCCCCACCCTGTGCGGATTGTAGAGGCCAGCCTCACCTCCTCCAGGAAGCCTTCCGTGCCCTTCTCAACTCAACGCGTTCCCTCTCTTCCCGAAGGGCACACGTGCCTGCCGTCTCCATGTCCCCGAGGATCGCGCTCACTTTCTCGTCACCCACCGCCGTGGCCGAGGGCCTGCTCCTCCAGGAGGCTGCTTTCATTGCAGGGAGCATTCCAAAGAGGGTCGGCTGTGCTGTCCTGCTCAGAGCACTTGCACACCTGTAGGCTTTCGAGGGACATCCCCGGGGAAGGGACATTCCCGGGGGAGGGACCTGTGGGCGAGGGGAGGACACGCCTGTGCTGAGGCCCCGCCAGCCGGACTCTGGAGTGTCGTGCTGATCGGAGGAGGGGGGCGCGGGCTGAAGAAACGTCCAGGCCGAAGCGGGGACGGGGGGAGACGCAGGTGACCGCAGATCTGCTCTTCCCTCTGAGCGGACGTGGCCTCGCCGGGTGGCCTTCGGCAGACCCCTGACCCCTCTGAGCCGCAGGCGCCTTACCTGCTGAGCAGGAGTGAGTCAGAGCACGGCGGGTGGGTGGCTGATCCTGCTACCCAGTGACGTGCACCAGGCCGGTGTCTCCTGCTTTCATCCCTGGCGTTTTTCAGGAGGCAGCTGGGCCTGGTGGCTGAGTGCACAGACTTTGATATTAAATCCACTTGGACTGGAGCCCCAGCTCTGCTACTTGCTGTGCCACAGGCTCCCTATGGCAACCCAAGTGTCGAAAGCAAATGCCTCTCGGGGTTGGAGACGCGCAGTGGGATTTACAGGCGATGGACGGAGCCGATGCAGCCTAGATGGGTTAGAACAAAAAGCTCCCAGGCTTGGGATGAAGCGAGACCATCGGGGGACTTTGTCCGTAGCAGCTGGCTGTGGAATGCTTCCAAAATTGGGAGCCCCGGTGCCTACCGAGGGGGAGTGGACACGGGCAGGGACGGTGGCCCTGTTCTGCCCTGAGCCTGGGACCTCAGCTCATCGTGGGTCACCTCCACACTTGCGTCGCTTCGTCTCTAACAGGGACCCTGACACGCCTCCCTCGTGGTTGCTGCAAGGATTAAGACACGGGATGAGCGGGTGGTGTGGCGCCTGCCACACGATAACGCTCACGGCAGCGCCGCCGGTGACGTTTAACTATTAGGCGCTGCTGTGCGCCGGGTGATAAGCTAGGCGGTGTGCACATCCCTTCGTGTTTAATCTTTCCGACTGCACATTGGAATTTTATAAGAAAGCCTCACGCACACTTCCCACTTCCCCACTTGCAGCTGGACTCGGCGCTGTCACCGCGACTCGAAATAGCAGCGGCCCGCATCAGGAAGCGGCTTGTTGGTGCCTCTCTCCCGAAGCCGGGAGGCGGGCGACCGGGGCGAGGCCGTGGCTCCACCTTCGCAGGTCTCGGCTCCCCTTTCGTCTTGGCGACCCACCGAGCACCGCCTCCCTTCCCAAAGCCCCTTCGTGGCGCCACAGGGGTGTCGCACGTCCGGGACCCAGGCAGGGAGAGGCAAGCCGTGCGTGGCGGCTGGCTTTTACCGTGGCCCCCGAAGCTGCCCGCGGACGCTTGTGTTCACAGCCTCCGCCCAGAGCTGTGGGCACTGGGCCACATCCAGCTGCAAAGGAGGGGGCACCGTGCGTGCCCGGCTACAGGTTCTATTCAGGAGCAGGGAGAAGGGGCGTCACAGGACGGCCAGCGGCTCTGACACACCCAGGCTGGATCCTGATTTTAGCTGGTGTATCTAAGGAAGCTAACCCTTGATGTCAAGCAGGATTTCTTGGGGGCCCGGGGGGCTCCGTTGGCTGAGTGTCGGACTCTTGATTTCGGCTCAGGGTTGTGATCCCGGGGTTGTGGGATCGAGCCCTGCATCGGGGCTCTGTGCTGAGTGTGGAGCCCGCTTGGGACTCTCTGTCTCCTCCTCTCTCTCTCTCCCTGCCCCTCCCCCACTCATGTTGCCCACGTGCTTTCTCTTGCTGTCTCTCAAAAAAGCAGGATTTCTTAACCCTGACACTATTAATATTTTGGGCTGGACGATTCTTTGTTGTTGGGGGGCGGGCCACAGGACCTTTGCTGCACACGCAGGGTGTTTAGCCGTAACCTCAGCCCCTGTCCACCAGCCGCCCTAGTTGTGACAATCCAAAGTTGCCAGACGCTCCCTGCAGGGGGCAGTGCCCTTGGTTGAGGACCAACAATGATGGCTTGAGAAGAAAGTCCGTTTGGGGAAAAAGCAAGTCAAACAAGCAGCAGAGACACGGCGGTGGTCTACGTGTCCACGGACAGATGGCTGGATGAGCAAATGTGGCCCATCCACACAATGCAAAATGACTCAGCCTTTAAAAGGAAGGGAATTCTGATGCCCGCTACAACATGGATGGACCTGGGGGGGCATCTGCTCAGTGAGATGAGCCCGTCCCAGAGGGCCCACTGCACGGTCCCACTGCTGTCGTCCAGCGTCGTGGAGTTCACGCAGGCAGGGAGTGGAATGGGGTGGGGTCGCGAGAGGCCGCAGGGCGCCGGCCCCTAACGGCATGCAGGGGTTTAATGGGCGTGGGGCTTCTGGTTCACGAGACGAGAAGCGTTCTGCAGGCGGAGGGCGGTGATGGAGGTGATGGAATATTAGGGACCTATTGGACACCACTCGACCGTACCTTTAAAAACGGTTACGAAGGTACATTTTATGCTGTGTGTATGTTACCACAGTCAAGCACCCTGGGAACGTGCGATGGGGCCACGAACAATTCCCGGAGGCCCGGCCCCAGTGCCTCACTGCCCTCCTCGCCTCACCACCAGCCTGGGCCGGAGGGGGGCCGAGGGGAGAGGAAGGGCCTGGGGCCCAGGCACACCCCTTCCCGAGTCACAAGTGGACACTCTGCTCACCCCCTGGGTCCGGGTTCCCACATAACCCCCAGATCTGAGATCACAGTATTCAAACACACATCCCAAATGAGTAAATCTAGAGCCAGATGGAACGGAACGTTCCTTGAAACGTGAAAGGGGAGGGCAATTTAAGATTAGAAATGATTGACAAATTCACCAGGAAAAAGGACAGGTTGAGTCACATAAAAATGGGGAAATTCTGCACCCAGCAAACACGCACACACAAAATCAACTGAAACGTGGAAAAGTACCCTCGGCAAACACAGCATCCTAATTGTTAATATCTTTCCTGCGTAAAGAGTCTATAAAACGTGGTAAGTATCCTCAAACAGATTATTGGGCAAAATACACAGGTACCCAATTCACAGGGAACCTGAATATAATTAGGAAAACAAACATGGGGGAAAAAACAACCCTCCCTCACTGGTAATAAAGGAAACATGCATTGGCACAAAGTACTCCTTCTTGTTAGTAAGGGGACAGACATTAGAACACAGTAATGTCCGAGGTTTGCCGTGGAACTGACAGACAGCTGGGGAGCGGGGAGCGCAGCCCGGCAGGCCCTGGGGACAGACGACTGGTGATGCTCACCACATGCCTACAAACGCTCCCTTCGACCCACAATTTAATTTCTAGGAGGCTATCCTGAGGAAGTCATTCCAAATACAAAAATATGTATTTTTAGCAAAATAATTTGGGACAGCCTAAGTGTCTGAACATGGGGAATGGTTAAGTAAAGAGTGGTTTATCCAGTTGAAAGAATATTACAGCCATTAAAAATAATGTACGTACAGAGGACGCTTGCGGGAGCAAAACGCAGTATCCCAACGGGTAATATGACATGATATGATGCCAACCATGTGAGAAGACTTCACGTCCATATTTAAGAAGTTTCTGGAAAAAAGCGCGTCTAAAAATAATGCCCCTGATGCCAGCAGTGGTGAGGCTTGTGTGCTGAGGCTCTGGGCAAAGCCTTGTTTATTTTATTCTTTGTTATTTTCCAAAGCTTCCCGTACTTGATGGTAGAACTTTTTTCTTTTTAAGTTTATTTATTTATTTCAAGAGAGAGTGCGAGTGGGGTAGATGCAGAGAGAGAGAGAGGGGAGAGAGAGAGAGAGAGAGAGTCCCAAGCAGGCTCCCACCGCTACCGCAGAGCCCGACGCAGGGCTCGAACCCACAAACCGTGAGAGCGTGACCTGAGCTGAAATCGAGAGTCGGGGCTCAACCAACTGAGCCACCCAGGTGCCCCGATGGTAGTACTTTTCACAGACAAATGTTTTGCAAGCACCTGGCGAGCCCCGGGAGAAATGGTTTGTGGTCAAATAGTGCACACCGCATGGTTACTCCAGGATCTTTGACCGTGAACAGTAAGTGACAACAGAGGAAGAGTCAGTCATGCTGGCAGCTGGCCGTCTGGGTCCCCGCCAGCCCAGGGGTGCTCTCTGTGGCGGGTGTGCCCGGCTGCTAGGTGTGAATGGGCCTCATAAACCCATACGCACTTGGGACCCCGGGGAGAAGACTCACCAGGCATGGGCAAAGGGCATGCGCACTGGGATACGTGCCTGTCGTAAATGTGATAAATATTTGTGCCCAGGTCGTGTCCGGGGCACCAGCCTGGGAGCACAGTCGGACTTTACATTAATGACACAGCAGCTGGCCCCGGGCTTCAGCCTCTCTTGTCCTCCGTCTGGAATTTCATCCGAAGATCCCCTGTCTACCTCTGGTTCCAGCTTAATTATCAATCGTGTCCCCGTTTGGACGAGAAGTTACAGGGTCACCCTAGCCTTCGGGCTCTCTGGGTGGGTGTTTGGGGCTGAGTGGCGGTCGCCTTCGATTTGCCCACAGGTTTTCACCTGGTGCTCAGAATCCGGGGACCGCCGAGCAGGTCTGCAAGCTGTCTGACAAGTGCAAGGACTCTACGGGTCGACAGAAGGGCCTGGGGCCACCCCAAGAGTCCCGGGGATGCCCCCATATGTGGCAGCTTCCTGAGGAGTCTGAGTCACCTGGGGGCCACAGCTCACTGGAACACTGTGCACATACACGGCCCATGGCCTTGGGGAAGCTGGGCTCCTGGCCGCAGCCACAGGGACCTGGCTCGGTAGGGACAGAGCCCGGATATCCCCTCCTTCAGTTGTGACCAAGCCTTCCCCAGGGGGCCACATACTTCCTGCCATCACCAAACCCCCACCTCTCAGGGACATTGCTGGCTGGGATGGGCTCTGTCCTGTCTCCCCCAGCTCTGTGCCTGTTCTGCTCTGTGCGGACGCCTCGTCTCTTAGAGGACACCTTGTAACCTCTAGAGAAACCCTCTCCAATGGGCAGATCTACTTTGAGCGGTGGGCTCGGCTTGAATGGGATCTTTTGAGAACTGAGGACATAAGCCGGTGCTCTCAGATGTGCACTTTTGATATTCACAAAGTAGGCAGATAATAAAAAGGCGATGTGCTTCACAGAGGGTTTGCGATGTGGGGACCCGAGCTTCTGGGTGCCTGGTGCGGGAACCAGAGGGAGCGTCTGCTCTGGGCACCTCGAATCCCCTTGGTGGGGTGGCCTTGTCATGTCTCACCCAAACAGGGACACGGCTGAGATTAATCCTTCCAGGCCTCACGGCCACCTGCCGGGGAGCGTGTCTCATCTCTGGTTTGCCGATGGGAATGTCCCGGCACGAGAAGGGGGATGCTCGAGGCGAGTTCACGGCAGGATTTGAACCCAGGGCAGGGGAACCTCCCATTTCACTACACGCCCCCTCCCCTCAACGGTGCACGTACTAGAACGTGGTGGTTTCTCTCCTCGTGGGGCCCCTGGACCCCTGACCGTCCCCGTCTCGGCATCTGGAATCAGGATGAGAAGCAAGCCTGGTGGCCCCTGAGCCCCTCAGAAGGCTCCCTTTGTTGTTTGCGGACTTTAAGGTAAACATTTGTCTGGGCTTCAGGTTCTAAGGTGCTCCCGTGTTTCTGCTGGTAGGAGGCTGGCCGTGCGTGGGCTCAGGGAGGCGGGGTCCACGGGGCTTCCGTGGAGTCTAACTCGGCCCCGAGCGCCCTCCCTGCCCTCCGCTCCTCCCCGTGACAGCAGGTGCAGCTCTCATTTACTTGTACACTGAATACGCGCTCACTGGGCACCAGTATATCAGCGTCATGCCAGGTGCTGGGTGGAGGGAACGAGGAGTCCAGGCTGGACGGGGAGGACTAGCCTCCCTGAGCCTCAATGTCCCCAGCTGTGACGTGGCTGATGACGTAGGCCCCTACTGCAGGGCTTGGGCCGACGGCGCAGGGGGCCCAGGTGAGGGCGTGCTAAGGACCTGCTACCGTCACCAAGAGGGGTGAGAGAACTTGTAGGTTCTCCAGGGCCCAGCAGCGAAGCCTAGGGTGTTCTGGAAGGATCCGGAAGTCATCCTGAGGGGCCGGTAGAAGATAGGGCATCAGACTGAGGTGGGAGTGGGGGTGGGGGGGAAGGGACGGGGCTCGGGCAGGGGGCAAAGTTAAGACAATTGGCCAAGGGCCTGGCAAGTGCATGGAGGTTCCACGTGGTCGTGTGTGAATGTGGCGGCAGGGCCGAGGTGGGGAGAGAGGCGGGGCCGGGCCTGGGACGTCTGGGGGTTTTAGGGGCTGGGCCTGGCGGGGGCCACATGCCCTTCCTGCACAGTCCGCCGGGCCGCCTCAGCCGTGTGGCCACAGCCAAGTGCACGGGGGCCGCGAAATGTACTCTAGCCACGTGTCCAGGAGGGAGAGGGGTCACTGCTTTGCTGTGTGACAAAGTGCTGTGCAAGGGGCCACTTGCCCTCTCAGCATTTCTTGGGGCAGGAGTCTGGGCACATCTTCCCGGCTCCTCTGTTCGGGGCCTTCCCAGGCTGCAGGCCCTGTGTTGGCCAGACCGTGTCTCTCCTGGGGCTTGGGGTCCTCTCCCAGGCCACCTGACTGTTGGAGAAGTCACTCCCTCGAAGCTGTGGGACTCAGGGTCAGCAGGAGCGTCTCTGTTGCTTGAAGGCTCTGAGCTCAGTGAGTGTCTAAGCCCTCTTAAGGGACTCTTCTGATTAGGTCTGGCCCACCCAGGGGATAATCTCCGTTGGACTCAACTCAAAGTCAAACTGCAAAATCCCTTCTTCACCGGCGCCATGTCACATGACCAAACGCGGCACGCGCCCTCGATCGTGGCCGTAAGATGTGGTGTGGACTGAAGGGTGGGGGGTGGCGGTAAAGGGCCCGTGCGTCAGGCAGGGACCCGGGAGGTTGGTCTGGCATTCTGCAAGACCCCCAGGGGAAGGAGAACTTGGGACACGGGACAGCCCCCCATCTTAGCAGGCCCCTCCCCTGCCTGGGAAAACCCCGGAGGCATCTGCCTGGTTTTGGGGAAGTGTCAAGGCTCACAAGGGAGGGGGGAGGGGGAGGTGGGACACCTCGGGCTGATGGAGAAGCCTCTCTGCCCGCGCTGGCAGTAAAGTCACACACTGTAAAACAGCATCATGACCCCGTCTTCTGCAGCACAATCCACACTTCCCCTCAAGCGCGGCCTCTGTGGTGGCCTCGGATTTACGCCCCCCCACCCCCACCCCAGCCCGCTGACGGGGTGGGGGCTGAGGGCCCCGGGGCTGAATGGGAGCACCTGGTCCAGCGGGGTTCCCTCCGGGGCCAGCGCCCCCTTCCTGCCTTCCTGCTCCGCCTGAGGGGCTGACAGGTGCTGGGGAGCCAGTAGCAGCCCCGTCTGTCTCCCCACAGAGCCTGGAGAAGGGAGCCGGTGACGGGCCTGCCTCTACCCCTGACACGAGGACACGAGGGGCTCCCCATCTGCTCTCTCCCCTCCCCCCAGAAGACGCACCGTCCATTCCGCCAGCCCCTTGCGGGGGAAATAGCGTGTACTTCTCACCCGGCCGCGGGGACACTGCACGTAACCACCGCCGCCCGCTCACCTGGATTCCGTTTCCCGGCCCAGGAGGGGGACGCGTGGCCATTGCCGCTGTGTCACAGCTGGGGGTTCATTCTTCGACGGGACCCCCTTTCCAGGGCAGAGGGAGGAAGGGGCTCCATCAGCGGCCATTGCTGGCGCAGACCGGGGAGGGGGGTCTGTTGGTGGTGATGCCAGGCGGGTGTCAGGGACCGGGGGGTGGGGAACAGCTTTCAGGGCAAGAGCAGCCTCGCTGGGGAGACAAGGGCCAGACGCTCATGAAGGAGAGGCCAGTGCAGGACAGGACACGCGGCTGCTGAGTCATGTGGCTGGGTCTAGTCCCCTGCGGGAGCTGGGGATCGGAGAGACTGCCCTTGATGGAGGAGGCTGCTGAACTTAAGGTAGTGACCTGCCCGAGGTCGTGAGCAGAGCCAGAGTCACAGCGAGGCCTCCGGGCCCCCAGCACGGTGCTCGTTGCCCACGGGTAGGGCTGTCGGTCACCTCCGGGGGCAGGGCGGGGGCTGGTGCTTGGAAACCAAAGAAATATCGCCCAGAGGAGCCTGGCCCCCGAGAGCAGCGGCTCGGGCCCGGCCCCAGACCTCAGCCGCAGGGCGTCCCCGGTGTGTGCGTCCTCTCCGAGCCTCGGCTGAGGGGGGCTGGAGTCACTGCACAGATGAACACAGAAATAAAACGACCGCCTCCAAAGTGTTTCGCAGAAAGTAAATTTCCAACAAAATACGGGCCGTTTCTCATTTTATTGCCCTAACAGCTGGAGTTTGAGGCTGTTTCTGAATTACCCTGACGTCTCCGCCCATCCAACGGCCCACTGGTTAAAAATAATTTATTGGCAATAGAAGAATATGGTGCATGTGTGCTGTGTGGGGGGGGGGGGGGACCTGAGCCCACTCAGTCACAGCCAGGTCTTGGGTGGGGTCAGGTGGAAAATGAGGGGAACCCGCAGAAAGCCTGGGGATGCAGCGGGGTCTGGCTGGATCCCAGGGCGGAGCCTTCGGGGCCCCAGGGGGCATGGCTCACACCCCCGTGGGGGCCCAGCTCTGGCCCATCAGCCCCTCCTGTCCGTCCTCCCCTGGCACCTTGGGCCGTCCTCTCAAATGCCCACCTCCTCCCTCCTCTGCCTGACTCATACCCCTTCCCTGGTGCTCCCGGCAGGATGACAGGGTCCCTCCATGACCCCTCTTGCTCTCCCGACAAGGACCTGCCCTTCACTGCCTAGAACCCCTGCTTGACGTCCCTCGGTCCTCCAGGTCCGGCTCCTGTGGGAGAGGCTCCCCCCTGCACCGCTGGAAGGTCCGGGCGCTCCTTTCCCCAAGCTCCGTGCCTCTGTGCCACCCCCCCCCCTCACGTGACACCCAGGACAGGCTGGCGTGCCATTTTCTTCTTCTGCAGAGAGCTCCTGAGGCCAGGACAGGCTTCTCTCGATCTCTCCCCCTCTCTCCCTGCCTCCCTCTCTCTCATTGCCTGGCGGGGCCTAGAGACTCAGTAATGTCTGAGGAAGGAGGGAGGCAGAGGGGAGGGGAGGGGGGCTTTTGCGCGGCGGTGTTCTGCAGTGGTGGGCAGGCAGCACCCCCAGCGGGCACGGAGCTGCTGGTCTTAGGGGCACGGCACTTCTGCCCTGCCTCCCTCTGAAGCCCCTCGGGCAACAGAGGAGAAAATGCTGGCATTTCCCGCCTGCAAAATGAGGGGGCGGCGAGGCAGTCCCCAGGCTTCCCAGCCCTGGAATCTCTTCTTTTATACCACAAGCCCTGCATCGGCAATTCAACTCAGGCGAGGCTGTGAAAAAAATTGTGTAATAGAATTTATTCTTCCCAGTCCTCTCATTAAATCTCACCTTAGAACACGCTCTTGCCAAGTCCGGGGACTTCTCGGCGGCTCCCGGGGGCAGGCTCGCCAGGCACCCCCCCTACTACTCAGCAACCTCCAGCTGCCCCAGGTGGAAACCTCTCCTGCATCTTGGAATTCTCTCAGGCATCTGGGATCGCCGCGCCCAAGCAGGGGGCCAGGGACTCATGGCATGGAAGGGATGGGCTGGAGGTGGGCGATGGCTGGAAACTGGCTTTTCGGTCACCAGAGCAGGTCGGCCAGCTGGAGTTTCCCCAGTCAGCCCCACACCCTCCCTCACTCCCCCCATCCCCACCCCCACCATGTGCGGAGCCGTGCCTCACCCACCATCACCCCTGCCGCCTTGTGTAAGAGCTCTGCTCTCTCAGGAGCTCCCTTCCCCCTGGCCCTCCAACCTTTAACTCCTGGTCTCTTGGAGACTCAAGCCAAGCCTGCCTTGCTCTAGGAAGCCCTCCCCAATCCCTATCCCACCCATACTCCCAGGCTTGCCCAGGATCGGGAACACTCATGATCCTTCAGGAGATTTGTGGGCTTTGCCTCTGGGGACACGCAGTAGGTGCTCAGCCCATGTCTGTTAGGAGACCGGAAGGAACAAGTAGGCCTCCGAAGGCCGGGAGCCAGACCAGGGAGGCGGATCCAGGCCTTCGTACCGGTCCTTCACGCCAGGTGGTCCCTCACCTGGCCCTCTCTGTCTCCACCATCCCCTCGGTTGATGGTGAGCCCCCACAAAGCAGCCCCATCACTCAACGCCTCCTCCCTCTGCCCCTCCCCAAGCCCCAGTCTCTAGGGAATCTCTCTTTGGTGGAGCCGTAGCCCTGCCAAGGCATTAACTGGTAATTTCTCCAATCAGACCCCTGTGTCAAATCAATACAGAGTGGGGCTGTCATCAGGCTGGGGGCTGTGGTTTCTGGCCTTGGGGTCCTGGTGCCATCAGCCTCTCCTGTCGGCCCCTGGCTGTGCTCTAATAGGGTCTGAGCTCCCGGCCAAGGTGGGGGGGGGGTGTCTCATGACAATCATTCTTCTCAACTCCACTTCCCAGACAGTTCATCTGGGCCCTTGGAGCAGTGCCAGCCTTAAATGCCGACGAAGGAGGCAGCCAGCCACCCACACAGCCCGCTACTTAGTAAGTATTTTTAGAACCACTTCTCCAATATTTCTCTTGATAGAAAAGGGGGTTGGGGGGCTCAAGACGGGAACTGGGGTTTGAGGAGAACTAGGCTCTGTGTAAGCCTTTTCAGACACAGAGCCCTCCTGATGCCTTCCACAGGGTGTGGAGAATTCACCCCATTCTACAGATGGGGAGACTGAGGTTCAGAGACATTCTCTACCTTGCCAGTGGGGGAGTCAAGGTTGGAACCCAGGAGCTCCTGGCTCCAGAGCCCCTGCCCTGGGGCCCACCTGTCTCTAGAGGGTTGGAAAGCCCCAGGATTAGAATTCTGCAGGATTAGAATAATCCAACATGTCCAATGTCCCTGTGGAAACTGTCCCTTCCTGCTCTGGGATAGGAGGCCAGCCTTTGGGGACAGAGGCAGAGCCCCAGCCTTTCAGGACCCTGGACAGGGGCGCGCACGGCCTCCTCCCTAGCCCCTCACTTTGGATCATGAGGACAAAGTTTAGAAACTTCGTTTCTACCTATCTCAGACCAAGTAAATCAGAATCCCCAAAGAGGGACCAATGCTTTGGTCCTTTTACTTTATTTTTTCGCTTTTATTTTTATTTTACTTTATTTTACTTCTATTTTTACTTTATCTACTTTATTTGTACTTTATTTTTAGCTCACATAATTCTCATCTGCACATCTCTGAGGTACAGAACTTGGTAATAATGGTAATGGGAGTAGTAATAGTTGTTCAGCACAAGGGTTGAGTACGACCACTCTGGTCCCTCCTGTCCCTACACTGCCCAGCATGTCCCAGAAGCCCTGAGAGCTCTACTCCCCACAGTAAGTGGGCCAGTGTCGCCTGCCCTTTCCTGAGAGAGAAAGGCGGGGGCTGTAAGCCGCCCGGGCGTCAGTGCTGGGCAGGCAGCCGGACAGGTGAGAGGGGCCCTTATCCCTGCCCTCACTACCCCGCTGCACCCCGGGCAGGTCACTGCACCTTCCAGACCTCGATTTCCCTGTCTGTATCCACTGGGTCAGACTCAGCGACTGTGGAGATGTTACCCGTTCTACGATTAAATAGGGGGTGATTTGTAAATGAGCCTTGTAAACTGTAGAGTGCCTAGTAGGGTGGGTTAGGGAGCCCATGGGTTTGAGAAACCCAGTGCTTTATGAGGAGCATGCACCTGAAGGCCGAGGAGATGGCGGGGGTGGGGGGTGCAGGGCACATTCTGCCGCGGAGGGTGTTGGGGATCCGTCTGCAGTCAGGATCTCCAGAGTGACACATTTGTCAAAATTATGACCCAATTAGGCAGCGATAACTCGCGTGCATGACTGCAATCCGTGTAATTGCTGGTAATATCACTTAGCGATGAGCAGCTGAGTGATAGTCGGCCTCCCAGCTCTGTGCACACACCCAGCTTAACACTCGGTGTTTCTGCTGGAAGCCTCCCGCTCCCCCTGTGGGCCGGGACCCAGCCCAGTCACCCCCCTTCACAGTCCACATTATCGCAGGATCCTTTCTTCTTGGCTTTACTCGAGGAGTGTCCCCCGCCGACCTGAGGCTGAGTCTGGGTTGTGCTCCTGGGAGAGCGTGGGACGGGAGGGCTGCTGGGAGGGGGATGCCTGAAGACTCACGGCGAGTCCCCCGGCCTCAGACAAATTGCCCTCGGAAGCAGGGATAAGTCCGCAGACATTCTGGAACTGACCCGATCGTGAGTATCTCTGGCTCTGCGGGCCATACGGTGTCTGTCCCAGCTCCTCAGCTCTGCTCTTGTGTGGAGAAAGCCGCCATGGACACGACATAAGAGAACCCACAAGATTGCGTTCCAATAGGAGGTATTTGCAAAAACAGGCATTTGGCTGAAGTTGGGCCCTGGCCACTCCTCAACATTTGTTCTAAGGAATAACCCCTCTCGGGGTCGGGGTCAAGAACACCTTCATCAGGCTCTCTCGTGCTGTTTCATCCAGGAGCGTGTTTCTGACTCAGAGCCTGCTGCGCCCAGGCCTCTCCTCCCAGACAAAGCCACTTGGCTGCACAAACCACATTCCCATGGCCTCCCTACCTTTTCGAGGATTTTGAGCAACATCACCCCACCGGACAGCCAAGCCACTTTGAGGAGGTGCCAGCCAAAGTCTCTTTTCCCCTTTTCCAGATGAAGGTACGTCAGTGGGGTCTGCCCAGGGTGGAGCCCAAGCCTGCAGAGGCCCAGGTGGCGATGGGGGTCTCGGGCCCTCAGCCCGTTGCCCCACTCTGGGCCTGGCGGCTTCCCTTCTAACTGGGCCCTTCCTGACCCAGACTTGCCCTCATCCCCAAAGACAGAATCAGGGAGGGACGGATCCCTCTGCTGTAGGCCAGGTAGCAGAGGGAGGAGACCAGACTAATTAGTCCTCCTTTTAGTCTTTGGCCTGATGCCTGACACTGCCCTGGCCCCACTGAACACGTGAACACGAGGCCCCTGGTGACTGAATTTGACTAAGGGCACAGAGGGCGGGGAGGGTGTCACTGGGACCTACCTGGGACCTACCTGCTCTGCCTCGGCTGCCCCGTGCGGGGCCCAGGCTCCTCGTGCAGTGTCCCACCAGGCAGCAGGGCTGTGGAGATCACTGGGTCCTGGCGGGAAGTCCAGTCGGCCTGGCCTCTGCCACCGATGGCCCCGTGCTCCGGATAAGCCCCACTCAGTTTGCTCAGCGCGCAGCACACATTCGAGGTACAGCTGGCAGTCAACAAATCCGAGGGCCCCCGCCCCGTGTCCTCAGTTTTTGGCTCTGGGAGTGGGAAAAAGAGCACTTCCCCCCTCCTAGGCCGTTTATGCAGCTCAGATGGCCCATGCGGTACAAAACAGCTCTGCCCGGCCCCTCCAAGGGCTGAAGGCAGTGGAGAGGCCTGGCTGGGCCTTGAGCTGGGCTTTGCAGGGCGGATAGGAGTTTCCCAGAGGGGAAGGCACCGGGCAGCATTCAGACAAGAGTGGGGTGGGCCTGGATGACGGCCGTGGGGTGCTCGGGGTGCTTGGTTGTAGCCGGCGGCAGGGTCAACATAGAGGGGGTGCCCAGGCACCTCGGCGGGACCCCGGAGGCCTTCCCTCCCATCGGTGCGGGCCGCCACTGAGAGCCCGGGCCTCCCGGGGCCTGCCACCTCCCCGGGGCCTGCGGCCGGCCGAGCTGTCTGGCCCAGTATGAAAATGAAGATTGATCAGCCCGGAAAGGCAGCCCTGCTCCTCCGAGCCAGCCGGGAGTTGCAGAAACACAGAGCTTCATTATTATTTTAAGCGTTACTCAGCTGCTTTATTGAATTCTCCAAGTCAGGAAAAATTCTGGCGAGATAAGAAGTTGACATTTTCAGAAGCAGCAGCGAGAACTGCGCGGGTGGCGAGGACGGAGCAGTGCCGGCCCCCGCGAGCGGCTCCGCCCACGGCCGCCGCCCACGGTCACAGAGCTGCCTGGGGTGGGGGTGGGGGGCCTGGGGTTTGAGCCCAGAGCCCAGACCCGAGAGCAACTGCCCAGAGAGAAGGCCAGGCCGACTCCCGTCCTGCCTCCTGCCCCTCCTGCTCCCTGTCTCTCCTCCTTGTACCTCCCCTCTCTGTCCTCCCCCTCACTCCCCACCCCCTCTCTTCTCCCTCCTCCCTCTGCCCTCCTCCCTCCCCCCTTCCTTCTTCCCTGCCCCTCCCCTCCTTGTCCTCCCCCTCCCTGTCCTCCCCCTCCCCTCTCCTTCTGCCCTGCCCCTCCCCCTCCTTGTCCTCCTCCTCCTTGTCCTCCCCTCCCTCCCCTTCCCCTCTCTCCTCCCTCCACCCTCCTCCCTTCTCCCCGCCCCTCCCCCTCTCTATCCTCCCCCTCCCTGTCCTCCCCCTCCCCTCTCTCTCCCTCTTCCCTGCCCCTCGCCTTGCACCTCCCCTCTCTATCCTCCCACTCACTCCCCACCCCCTCTTCTCTCTCCTCCCTCCTCTCTCCTCCCTGCCCTTCCCTTCTCCCTGCCCCCCCCTCCCTGTCCTCCTCCTCCCTCCCTTCCCTCTTCTTCCTCCCTCCCCCCTTCCTCTCTCCCTCCCTCCCCACCCCCTCTCTCCTCCTTGTACCCTCCCTTCCCTCTCCCTCCTCTCTACCGCTCCTCTCCTTGTCTTGCCCCTCCCTATCTTCCCCCTCTTTCCTCCCTCCTCCTCACCCCTTTCCCTTCCCCCTTCCCTCCCTCCTCTCCCTTCTTCTTGTCTCTGCCCCCTTACCCCTCCCTGCCCTCCTGCTCCCCCTCCCTTCCTTTCCCCTGGCCCCTCACCTCCCTCTTCCCTCTCCCTCCTCCCTGCTCCTTCCTCCTCCCTCTCTCCTTTCTTTTCCTCTCCTCCTCCCCCTCCCTCCTCCCTGCCCCTTCCCTTCCTATCCTCCTCTTCCTTCTCCTCCCCCCTCCTCCCTTCCTTTGCCCCCCTTCCCCCTTTCCCTCCCTTCCTCGATCACCTACTGTGTGCCAGGCCTGGGTAACACACTGGCGGAGATAGGATTCTCTCTTTGGGTTGCTTCAGTCCCACAGTGGACGGCAAGGCCTGTGTCACTCAGTGCAGTGGCACAGGTGGACGTGCAGGGGGCACCGGGGAGGGGCTGTTGCCAGCCTGTGGCTGCCTTGCTTTCCTCTGACCTGGATCCAAGCCTGTGTCGAGCAGATGTTGAACACATATTTGTTAAAAGCAGGCTAAAGGAATGTGTAGATGGGAGAGAATAATAATTCTTTCCGGGGAGCTCCAAGAGCGAGCCCAGGAGGGTGGAGGGAGGCAGGGCCAGGAGGTGGAGGGTAGAGGCTGGCAGGTGCGGGCTGGAGTTCAGTCATCGCATCGGACCACAGCTGCTGCCTGGCCCAAGGTCTGGGACAGAGTAGGTCCTAAACTCCTACTTTGTATGAGGGAATGAATGAATGAATGAATGAACGAACGAATGAGTGGCATGGTCCTGAGACTGCCAGGACAACAGCAGGGGCTGGAACCCCGGCCCTGGGCTGTGAGGAAAGAGGGAACCCGGGGAAGCCAAGTTCCAGCTGGGCAGTAGAGAGGAGCACGCTTGGGTGGGCGGCAGACCCCCAGCGGCACAGGGGACAGCGACAGAGTGATGTGGATTCCTCCTCTACAGGGTGAAATAATGCGCACGTCTGTTTAGTGACAATGGCTGTCACTGCTGTCACGCCTTTTTCTAAGGGGAACTAACAGATTCCCTCAGTATGTACGTACAGAGTCTCAGCAGCGGGGCTGGGCCTTGGCAGGACAGTCCGGACAAGCTGCCCCCAGGCCTCAGGCGGGCACACTCCCTGCCCTAGCCCAGCTCCCGTCTGGGCCACCCCCACCCCTCCCCTGGAGGGCCCCACGACTCCAGAACGGGCTCCCGGGCCCTAGTGCCCCCGCCAGCCAGCTCAGCCTCAACTTCAGGTTGGGGCTTGTCCTTGAGTTCTGTCCCCCACCCCTGTCCCGAAGGCCAGTCGGCCTGCCTGGCTTCCCGGGCTCTTGAGTCCTTCTGCGGAATCTGCCTGGCTTCTCCTTCCTCCCTGGGGCCCTCTCCACCTACAGCTCTCCATCGTCCAGCCACTGGGCCCTTCCAGGGTCCTCCTGACCTGGGGCAGTTCCATGGGTTCTTGTCCACCCCAAAAGCCCATCCTTTGGTTATTGGTTTGATGTCTGCCTCCCCCATCAGACTCACTAGGTGAGGGCAGGCCTTTGGTTGCCTTGGCCACTGGCCCAGTGGCAAATGTATTATTTCTTTTTTTTTAATCTTTTAATGTTTATTCAGTTTTGAGAGAGAGAGAGAGAGAGACAGAGCACGAGCAGGGGAGGGGCAGAGAGAGAGGGAGACACAGAATCCGAAGCAGGCTCCGGGCTCCGAGCTGTCCACACAGAGCCTGATATGGGGCTCGAACTTGTGAACCGTGAGAACTCACGAACCTGAGCCGAAGTCAGACACCCAACCGACTGAGCCACCCAGGTGCCCGGCAAATGGATTATTTCTAATGGTCACTACGGTCCCATCAGGGACATGCTGTTATTCCCACGTGACAGATATGAACAATGAGGTCACACGACCCAGGACTGCCTGTGCCCAGAGCAGGGGTCTTCATTACTGTGCCCACAATAAGAAGCTGGTGCATGTAACAGTCCTTCCCCTTTTGAGTTCTGAGGTTACAAAGACAGGCACAGGGATTGGGGGCAGTATGGTGGGGTGGGCAGGAAGGAGGGGACATTAGAAGTACGTGTTGGGCTCTAGGAGGCATCCAGGCAAGTGTAGAAGGAGGAGGGAAGGAGGAGACTCAGGCAATCCAGGAAGCCTGCACGGAGAAAGAGTGAGCTTCTCCAGGAGTGGGGAACTGGAGAAGGGGGTGGGGAGGCGTGGTCACCGGTGCCACCCACATACCATTTTTTCAGTCCCTCCCGTAGGTCACATGTGATGCTGAGCAGACCATATGCGTTATTTTATTTAGTCTTCACAAAGCCCGGGGGAACACCTGTTTCCACTTCACAGACGAGGGACAGGCTCAGTGGAGGTAAGGACCTTAGAGGGACTCAGCAAGTAAGGCTTGGACCCTGGGTTGTCGGACCCCCTCCTGCCTTGGGGGGGGGGGTCAGGGTGGGCGGATTTCCTGGTGACTATCAAGCAGGAAAGCCACGAGATCAGATTTTCCTAAGACAGTGGTTCTCAGAGTGTGGTCAGGGCATGTGGGGATCCCCAAGTCCTCTCCAGGGGACCCCAAGATCCTGGGTATATCTTCATCAATTTCAGGGGAAGCAGCCTGTCCCTGCAGGGTGAAGGCAGGAGTGGACACGAGACTGGTGGCTTCTACGGAGCCAGACACAAGAGATGTGTGACAATGTTAGCACCATATGCCACGCCTTTCACTTTTTTTTTTTGACCTGTTTGGGAAAATAAAGTATTTTTTCATAAAAACCTGTGAGTTACGTTAACGTGTAATGGGTTTATTTTATAAGAAATTAATATTTTTAAATGTCTCCTGTTTCATTTTTAATACTGTCAGCATCGATAAATATAACCTCCACAAGCAAATGCTTTCTGAGCTCCTAAGTTTTAAGAGTGTGAAGGGACCCGGGAACTCCAAGTCTGAGAAGTGCGACGCGAAACACTGAGCTGGCTCTGGAGGTTTGGAAAGCCCCGTGGGGGATAAAAGTCCCTGCAGTCCAGGCTCTTCCCTGAGGGTGTCTCTCCCCATCCCTCAGGTTGCCCTGGCAGCTTGTGAGCCCAGAGGAGACAGTGCTCTGTCACCTTGAGCAGGACAGTGCTCCCTCTGGTCTTTGGAGGTGCTTCTTCCCACGTGGAGTGTGACGGCTATGGAGCTGGGGGGCAGGAGGTGGGACTCAAGTCCTGGTCATGCCCCCCTTCCCTTAAGCATGACTACTGAGCCACCCAGCCTTTGGCTGCAGTGAACACGATGACTGAGAGTCTGTTTGTGCCAGGGACTTAGCACACAGGGCTCAAGGGTGAGTGACGCTGACTCCTGTGGAGCTCAGTGTCTGGGAGCAAAGGGTGCAGAGGACGGTTGTGCTGAAGTCACATGGGGAGGGCAAGGGCAGTGGGGCCGTGAGGGGTAAGGCAGGGAGGCAAGGCTGATGCTCCCAGCCCAGGTTCTCGCCCCCAGCATGCCCCCCGAGACCCCTTGGGGACGGAGGGCTGGAAAGGGAGCTGTCCAGCCCAGGGAATTGGAATGTGCAGGATACCTCTGAAGGTTTAGGAATGGTGGTGTCATTGTCCCAGCAGGGATGACCACCCTGGGGACTTGGGGGTGGCTCGTTCCCACTGCTGATGGCTCTAGAGATTGTCTCCCCCAGGATACTGACAACATAGCCTTCACGGATCCTAATATCATGGCTCTGTGGGGACACTGTGACGTCTGCCGTTACTAAGCGGTTCAGCATCTGCAGAGGCCAGCGTGGGAGGAATCCCCTCAGCTGTTCATCTGCTCTTTCTTACAGCAGCTCCCTCACTCATTCACTGACTCATTCATCCATCCCACTCCTCTTTAAAAAATTTTTTTTAATGTTTATTTATTTTTGAGACAGAGAGAGAGCGTGAACGGGGGAGGGTCAGAGAGAGCGAGACACAGAATCCGAAGCAGGTTCCAGGCTCTGAGCTGTCAGCACAGAGCCCAACATGGGGCTCGAATTCACGAATCGTGAAGTCATGACCTGAGCCGAAGTCGGACGCTCCGCCGACTGAGCCACCCAGGCGCCCCCATCGCACTCCTCTTCATCCACATACCCATTCACTTGTTTATACAGCCATCTACCTGTCCCTTCATCCGCTCATTCACCCATTTGCCTACCTGCCCATCCACTTTGTCATCCAACGAGATTTAACAGCATCTATGTGTATCGGGCTATGTGTTCAGGGAGATCATAATGACTCCTGCTTGTTCTCTACCTACAATGAGCTTGAAAGTCCACTAGGGAGAGTGAGGATGATGGGGGGATGGGGGATGGTGACGATGGTCGTGGTGATGGTGATGGTGGTGATGGTGGTACTGATATGGCTGCTGTTGGTGACGATGATGATGGCATCGGTAGCAATGACCTCGTGATGTCGATAGTTGTGATAATGAGGACAGTCATGACAACGATGCTGCTGCTGGTAGTCATGATACTTGACATCTCTTGAGCACATAATACCTGCCAGGTAACGTCCTGAGCCCTCTGCGTACATTAGCTCACTTAATTCTCACAACAGATCCGGAATGTGGGCAGTATTAACAGTCACATTTTATAGGTACGGCAACCGAGGCAGAGAGGTGGAGCAACGTCCCAAAGGTCACAGACACTGACTGAGGGACAGACACGTTCTGCCTGCAGGCCGCCGAGGGACGCCTGGCTGTTCCTTACAACGCAGTGCAGCCGCGCTCAGGGCGGGGGTCTGGGCAACCCGCTTTCTCTCAAGGCGGGAGGTATCAGCTCTTTTTGGGAATAGGGAAGGGAAGGGAAGGCTCACAGACGAGGCAGCATTTAGCTGCGTCTTAAGGATCGAATAGGAAACCGGCAGGAAGAGAAGGAGAACATTCTACCAGAGAGAAGGTAGATGGTGCAGAGCGAGGCACCGGGTGGGAAAACAGGGATGTCAAGGGGACAGCAGCTGGCGGGTGTTGAGCCACAGACAGTTGGGGGGAACGTCAAAGACAGGGTGTTGTGATCCTGGAAGGCTGCGAATGTTCTGCCGGCGTCTTGTGAGCAGAGAATATGGCGGGGGCTGGCACTGGTGGGGCCACATCAAGAGAAACCCATGTTTCCGAGCCACTAGCCCAGAGATGGGGCAAACCCTCGCTTGACCTGGGCTGCCTAGCTCTTTGCAGGGTTGGCGGGGAGGGCCTTACGCAGGGGCACTTACGGTGTCTAGGAGGTGCTGGCGTCCGTCCGATCACGCATCGGGGAGGCCGGAGGAGCTGCCTGGAGCACAGCCAGGGGTGGGGCCAGCTCACTGGTGAGACGAGGAGGGCCTCAGTGAGAGTCCTGACCGTGACCAGCTGGGATCAGAGGGGGCAGAGCCATGCCCCAGGGTCGAACGAGGGCCAACCAGAAGCTACAGAGGGCAAGTATGAGCTGGGGTCAGCGTGCAGACCCTCCGGAAACAGTGCTGAGAGAAAGGCAGGTGGGGGAGAAGATGGGGACCCAGTCAGGCACTGGACCTCAGTCCCACACGGTGGGCCAGTTGGGCACTGATGCCTCGGTGGGCCAAGGGCACCATCCATTCAGAAAAGCTCGCTGGGAATTGGGGATGATGGGTGTTGTCCCATGGACCTGGGACCAGTGGCACCTGGGCCTTGGCTTTGTCATTCTAACACAGGGGTCACCGGGATCCAGAATCGAGCCACCTCGGGGATGGGGACGGGTCAGTGCTGTTGGTCACACCGCGTGAGTAGCTGCTTCCTATAACGGGGGATGCCGCCTCGATTCTCCTGAGGTGTAGACACACCAGCTTCCGCCCGAGCTCACACAGTTCCTGGCCCTCTCCAGGCCTGAACTTGCCCACCCGTTAGATGAGAGGTGTACCCCGAGTCTGGGATTCTCTGGGGGCAGGCAGAGGACGAGATGCTGTCTGCCCGTAGAGACGAGTGTACCGAGCTTCCCCGGAGAAGCCCTTCGCCCCGGATCCCACAAATGGCCCTGGAGAACCTGGTCTGGGGGGAGGGGGGCGGGAAGCCCGGATCCATTTCAGCCAAAGAGAGGAGGGCTGAGAAGGCGCGTTAGAAAATGATCCGCGGCTCCCAAACAGAAGGGAATATTGACACGGTTATTTTTAGCATTATTGAAATAAGTCTGTTTTGCTCCTTTTCTGCACTCCTCTCCTCGGCTCAATCTTTGCTTCCAGATTGAACGTGTGCGCGTGTGTCCAGGCCGAGGCGCCCGGGGAGCCAACGCTGCAATCAAAATGTTAATGAGATCCTGATTGTGTCTCTTGACGCCTGGCTTGGGCGCTCCTCTGCCTGCCCCCAATGTCCCCGGGTCTCCGCGGAGCCCTGGGAGCGCACCCGCGTTCTCTAAATGAGACCCCAGCTCAACGCTCCATGGAAACAGCCCGGGGAAGCTTGGAGAAGGTGGGAGCAGAGATACAGGTCCCACCTGGTGCTCCCTCCAGGTCACACTCAGGCCTGTCCACTGGCTGGGGAGGGACCCGAGAAATCGCCCCCCAGAGTGCCCGCCTCACCTCACTCCCCAGACACACGCGGCGAGAGCGGACGAGGGTGGACAGGACCTCCTGTCCCAGAGGGAGGGCACGGGCCCCGGCAGGGGGGCAGCATGACGGTGGGGGGGAAGGGGGGTACCGTGCACACAGAAAGATGCTGGGTTTAGCAGCCTCTGACACTTCGAGCTGTGTCCTCTGGGGCAAGTTACACAGGCTCTGGGGTCCTTTCCTTCCCCTGTGAAAGTGAAATGAAGGGGTCGTCCCTCTCAGATATTTCAAGTTCAAGACTGTGTGTGATGGATGGCCAACCGTGGTCGCTGGTGTTTTGTTAAAACCAAACGGTAGCCCCCCAGACTCGGTCTCTATTGCCTGGAGGCCTGGGTGACTGTTGTCCCCTCCGTGCTCTCAGCCTCCTTCCCCTGGACTGCCTGGATGGCCCCACACCCAGCAGCTTCAAGAGGACCCCCGGGACCCTGTTCCAGCCGGGCTGGTGCCATGCTGGTTGCCAGCCCTGTGAGTGTCTTGTCCTGGGATGGGCCCAGAGCCAGCCTGGCTTCTGGGACCTCCTGAAGCCTCCCCTCTGTGCAGGGGAGGTCAGCCCTGCTCCGGATCCATATATGCAGGGCAGGGACATTGGTTGGCAGGAGCGGGGGCGGGGGGTATCCCCGACATTCTTGTCCGTGTTCCTCAGGCCGGGGTTCACCCCCCCCACCGTGTCTTGACTCCCCTCTTGATTCACCCTTAGAGCAGGTAAGTTGTCCTGGCCATCGACCCATCCACCCACACATCTCCGTCCCATCAAGTCCAAAATCTAACCTGCCAAGTCCTGTCCCCGCTGACGGCCTCCCGGGCACCCACAGGTCAATGCCTCCCATCCTTGTTCACACCAGCCACACCGAGGCCCTCCTCTCCAGGCTGTCCTGGGCCCCTGCCTCACCGTGCCTCCCTCTGGGCCCTTTCTCCCTTCCCTCCCTGGAACAGGCCCTGTTTGCTTTAGAAGGTCCTCCCAGGAAGCATCACCCTTGCCACCTGGCCGGGTGTCTTCCTGCCCTCAGGGCCTGCACATGGCCCTTCCTTCATCCATCCACCTGTCTGCCCCCTGTTGGCTAGAGACCTGCTGGGTGCCTATGCCTGCCTCAGGGCCACACAGGGGGGCGGTGGGCCCTGCCCGTGGGTGAGAGGGTGGTGGGTGGGCAGGATGAGCATCGATCTCACTACAGCTTCTTCACGGCTCACGGCTCTGAACATTCCACGCTGTGGGCCTCAGGCTCCTCCTTGGCATTAGAGTCCTCCATTGTTCCCTCCTCCCTTCCCTTTCCAGGGCTGCCCCATCCTCCTGTCTGTGTGTAGGCTCCCAGAGATGCCCCCGTGCGCCCCCATGCATGCCCACACCCACCCACCACTCTGGCTCGATTCCCCAGGGCACTGCAGGCTCCTGGGCCCGCACCTGCTTGCCCTGTACTCTCACCCAGGAGCGGGGCTGGATCGAACCAGTTAACTAATGTCCCAGCCGCTGCTGGACATGCTGTTGGGACACGCAGGGGGCTGCCATAGACACGGCATCTCAGGGAGAGACACAGGCCATCAAGAGCCACACAAACTTGTGAAATCACGTGTGGGACACCCATGCCCAGGGAGAGATGTGTGCCACCGTGCGAACATGCAGAGGAGGTCACCGGGCTCCGAGAGCGCTCTGCGGAGGCCTCGAACAGGCTGAGGTTGGGTCCCACGGTCCCACAGTCGGGGAACACAGTGGGGGTCACGTTTGGGCCCTGGCCCTGCAAACCGTGTGCCTGCTATCCTCATATGCACTGCGGGCCAGCACCTTTGTGGAAAGAGCGTAGGACACGCGGCCCCGGGTTCTCTGTGGCCTCCCACATGTCCCTGCCCTGAGGGGGCACATCCTGGTCCTGGAAGCAAGGGCCAGAGGGCAGTCCTCACGGGGCCCCCCCCCACCGGCTCTGACTCCCACCCGTGGCTAAGGTGACCTGTGCGTCACCGGGTGTCACTTCACTGAGTGACAGGAGTGTGCACTCCTCCTCCTGGCTCCGAGGTAGGCGACACCTGCTGCTCCCTGGCCAGGTGACTCTGGGCGGGAAAGCCAGCTTCCGGGGCTCTGGTTCATCACCTGCGAGACGGGCTCCCGGCTGCTCTGTCTCAGAGGCAGAGGGAAGGTGCTGTGGAGACAGGTGAGGGTCCTGGCGTGATGAGGAAGGTGCCTGGCCTGCACTGGGCGGGGACTGTGTGGCCCAGAGGGGCTGACTCCAGGGTGTCTGCAGCCGCGGGGCCCGGAAATGAAGGAGGGAGCCATACGTGGGCTCAGCCACCCCTGGGGGGTCCCAGGCCCGGGAACAGGCTGGAACAGGGCTACGCCCCTCCCCCGTCCCTGGTGCTCACTCATCCCCAGAGAGGGTTGACTTGTCCATCCCAGAACACATAGGGGATCCAGCCTTCTGTGGCTCCTTCTCAGTGTTCAGGCCTGAGTGGTTCTCACGAGCGCGGGCTTGGCCAGAGAAGGTTGGCCGTGACACATGCTGTGTCCTGCCACGACTGCTCTGTTTCTGCAGGGGCTCAGGGTGGGGGCTCAGGCCTCGGGGACACCTGGCCAGCCAGATTCCTCACAGTCTGACCCCGCCGGGGAGCCGGGAGAGCTGTCCCTGCCCTGGGGGACCAGGCACATAGCAGGCCCCTGGGGACCGCTCACTGCCCACCCAGCTGTCCTCCAGGTGACAAGTTCTCCCTGTCCTCTATCATCCTCTGTCCTCTGGGCAGGTGTGCTGACGACCCCGAGTGACCGCGTTCCCACGCCCGTCCTCAGGTCACCGGCTGTGCTTTCCTGCATGTGACCCTCGACCGCCTGGAGGAGGTTTGCCTCTGTGCCCGGAGGGGCTGGTCTCAAGTGGGAGCTGCACTCCGATAAGGCCTGGGAGGTCCCTCTGCCTCTGTGCCGGTGACCCCACATGACAGCTCCCAAAGTCCCCATGAGCCTCATGCATAATAGACACAGTTCAAATTCATGGTGTTTGGAAGCGGACCCTGGCCTTTTCCTGGCCCCCACCCTGCTCGGTGTTTGCTCTGGAGTCCTCAGCACTGGTGGCATGTGACCCAGGGGCAGACACGTCCCCGGGTGAGGAGGTACCTGGGGGCCAGGTGGCCCACGAGGTAACGTAGGAGTGGAAGGTGCTCTGTGTGTGGCCACTGATGTGCTCACGCGCCCCTTTTCTTTCATTCAGCGAGCATCTATGGAGCGCCTACTGTATGCAGGGCTCCATGGCCAGGCCTGCTGTGTGTGAGGCATATGTGATGTTTTACAGACAGGGAGGCTTTCAGGGTGGGGGACAGATCTCGTCTCCTCCCAACCCACCCCTGTTCTGAGTACCCTTGGCCTAGGCCTTGGCACACAGTAGGGACCCTGGGAATCGCCCTTTAATTTGGAGGAGGGGGAAGACATGCCCTCGTTTCTCTACGGCGTTGCCATGGTGACTCTTCTCTCGCTGCCCTCTCTCTCCCAGTCTCCAGGGAGCAGGGTCCCCCTGAATCAGCTCTCCAGGAGGCCCAAAGGTCCCTGTTATCATTGGGAAGATGCCCCTCATCCTTTGGAACACCAATCCATCGAAGGAGCTTCTGACTCCGGGTGACCATGGCAGAACGTCCAACAGGACGGAGGGATAGAGGGACAGATGGACAGGGTGACCCCTGGAAAGCAGAGCCTTCCAGCTCCCTTCATCTCACAAAGGGACCTGGGAGGCTTGGTGGCTGGGAGCAGCTGACGGGGCCCCCAGAGTCACAGACAGGAATGGGGTGTCCCCAGGAAAGCCAGGAGAGCTTGTGGCCTGGGGGGGCGACGGTGGGCAGGTCCCCGCCCCAAAACAGCACCCTTCCGAGGGGGGACAGGCTGGCCTGGCCACGGATCCACGTGTCCAAACGTGCCTCGCACTGACCCTGTGACACATCCCCGTAACCAGGAGGTCAGTCCAGGGTCCCCGGCGTCACATCGCGGCCCGCAGCTGTGTGCAGGTGAGCACATGTGTGTTGTGTCGCGTATGTGCACGTGCCTATGGGTACAGGTGGGGGCGCAGCTATGACCCTGTTGCTTGGAAACGCTGCTCTGAGAAGCGCTGTTCTTTTTCGGGGTTGGCGAGCGGGGGAGCCACGTCTCGTGTGTCTGGAGCCCGTGGCAGGGTCCGTAAAGACTGGCGGAGCACCAGGTGAAGCAGGGAGCGAGGTGGGGCCTCGCGTGCTCCCTGGGCGTCCTCCTGGCCAGGTGCGTGCTGAACACGTGCCTACGTCAGTGAGCCCGGCGGTCGGGGCCTCCCTCACGGCAGTCCAGGTCTGGGGGTGTGGGGGAGTGGGATGCTGAGCCACTAACGTCACACAAGCCACCATCGAGGTCCCATCACCATGTGGAGGTCCCCTGCGTGTGGGTGTCAGCATGTGGGCCGGAGGGGGTGGTGGGTGGGTGGGTGGAGCCCCGGTGAAAGGCCCTGGCCTGCACTGCTCTCCTGCATTTCCTTCGCTCCCCTCATTGACCCCAGGAAGCCAGTGGTCTTGTTCACGCCCCTCGCTGGGCTCCCGCTTCGAGATCTTGGAGAAACACCTGGCTCCAGGGGTCCCGGCTGCTTGCTGTCCTGGTGTCCCCTCAAAGGCTCCTGCGGCGTGCGGGGAGGCTTCAGGGACTCTCCCGGCTCGACTCTGCCGGCCTCCAGCCCTGCCTGGGCCTCGGCCCGGCCCTCACCCGGCTTCTCTGAGATCCTTCCCGGTGCCCCTCTGCCTCTCTGGAGGGGGCTGTCTTCTCTCCTGCGGAGCAGAAAGGAGACCGAGCTGGGGTTTGCTAGGGGTCCGCAGGGCGGGGCTCCCTCCAGGCCTGTCTCGGGTCTGAGGTCTGCGAGGTGACGGAGGGCAGTATGGATGCCCCCAGGCCCTCTGACTCCTACCCCTGCAGTCCCGTGGCCGCGGGCCAGCCTGGCGCTCTGTCTCACTCCGCGTGTCAGCGAGGAGATGAAAGCTCCCCGGAACGGAGTGTCACCGGGACTTCTTAGATCACAAACAGTTTAATGTTTGGATGAAGGACCCAGGCTGCCGGCCCTTCGCCCAGCCCCAGGGGTCTTAGCTCCACCGCACGATCCAGGTGGCTCCCAGCACAGGGAAGAGGGAGGCTCCTGCGTGTCCCCAGCCTGGTCCTGAGCAGGGCCTCTGGTCAAGGAGAAGCCCTTCCCTCTCCCCCACCCTTGCGGAGGCAGAGGGCACAGTTGCTACCTTAACTTCGCCAAGCCCGGCACATTCTCCACGAGAGACGTGCCCTAACTCATCCCAGAACGCAGATGGATGGTTTTCAATAAAACAGCCTTTTCGGGCCCGAATCCCTGCGACTGCAGAGACGTGAAGGCGGCTTTGCTCCCCATCTCCCTCCCCAGCACCTCCCGGGGCCCCAGTCTCTCCTTCAGAAGACGATTTGTCGCTTTGTTGTTGCTATTTGTTTGTGGCAGGGGGGGAGGGGGGGTCCGGGGCCAGGGCAGCCTTCCCCGCCCTTGGCTGGACTCCCAGAGGGGCCGAGCCCCTGGCCAGTCACTGTCCCTGTGATGGGCAGTGGGAGGTTGTGCTCGGGCCGCGGGGTCTCCACTTGGGGTTCCAAGCACAAGAAGGTGAGTGCTTCCCAAGCAGCCGTGCCTGCAAAGTGATGCGAGCAGCTTCCTCCCAGACCGACCCTCCCCACCCCCGGGGTCCCCACCAATGAGATGATCATCTCTGAGGCCCTCAGGACACAGCCGTTCCTTCCAGATACGCCCAGGCCAGGGCCAGGCCATCTGCTCGGCAAACCGCGATGCCCTGGAACGTCCCTCCGGGCCACGGAGATGGCGCCCCAGCAACGGTAGCCTCGCCTGTGCGGTGTGGGTTCCCGCCTTCTCCCTCCTGCGCGGGGTCCCCGGCTCTGAGTCCGCCTCACTCCCTCCTCCAGGCTGAGGCCTGCACCCTGCCCTGCTTGCCCAGCGTGCCGGCACGGTTGCCCTTCGGTTGTGGGTGCTACTGAGAGGCCATCTTAGGAGGACAGAAGGAGCTCATACGGCTGGACCATCTCAAGCTCCTGTGAGACCGGCAGGGCCAGGTGCGGCACGGCCTCCTTCATGTGGTCTCCTCGGGCAGGTAAGTGTCCCCCCTCCGCATCGTCACCCTTGAGCTCACAGCCCAGCCGCCTCCTTCCAGGGGCCGGCGCAGTACCGTCTCCAGCTCCCAGGGGGCGCTGAGGCCCCGCGGCTGCTTCCTGCCACCCAGCCTCCGAGCCCCGCTCTGATGTGCAAAGTCGCTGGTGCTGTGTGTTTTCCAATCAATAGAAGATGCTCAGTCCCCGAGATGTCGCTACCAGAGTCTTCACACATCTGCATCGGAAGGATTCCAAATGAAAAGTCTTTTCCTGTTGGGGGAAAAAATGTAAAAGGAGAAAGGGAGACTTTGCTTGACAGATTAGAAAATTTTCCACTTCCCGGCATCTGAACGGACTATTTGTGCTTCTGGTGCCCAATCACCCAGGCTGTAAAAGGACAGCGGGGTGAGTTTCCGCGGCCCCCGGCGTATTGATCCCGCCCGAGGAACCTGCAGGGGTTTATGAGCAAGACAGCAGGTGCCAACCCCCAGCCTGGGAGAAGGGGCGGGGGGGGGGGGTCCCGTTCAGCCCTGCCTCCTGCTCGGCCTTGACCTTGGAGAAGCTGCCTGGTTACCACGTGCCCTTGCTAAGGCAACATCACACGGATGCGGAGCCGGCCAAAGCATTTCACCCGAAGCACGGAGCACTTACAAATAAGATTGATGACTATTTTTACACTAATTGGGAGTTTCCAGAGTGCTTTGGAAGTCGGATTTCCTAATCACCTGGGGGAAGTGGGGGGTGAGCTGCACCTGGGGGAGGGGAACGGGAGATCACAGAAGCAGGGCGGAGGAAGGGCCATCCCGTTGCCAGCACAGGAAAGGTCTTCCCAAGGACCCACCCCGTCCTCGAGTGCCCAGACACGTGGCCCCCGGTCTGGGGAAGTCTCTTCTGGGAGCCTGGGAGGCTGGACCTCGCTCAGGGGCCTCAGGTCCAGCTGAACGCGTTTGCGTGGACGAGACTCAGGCAGGGCCCAAGTCGGTGCCCAGCTTGGAGGAAATCCTAGCAACGCTCGTCTGCCGAGTTGCTGAACTGAATCCAAGGAAACGAGCAGGGATCACCATGGGAGACACAGGCTTCCAGGGCTGGGGGTGCGGGGCGGGATCTCCTTCCGCCTGGCAATCCTGGCGGGCTGAAGAGACGCCGGGAGAAGCCCTCCTCCATCTTCTCATGCTCCGAGTGGAGCTCCCGGGGCTCTTGCCACTGTTGCAAGCCCGTCCCCATCCCCAGGGCTCAGCTCCCTGGCCCCACACTCAGGCCAGCAAGCGGCTGTCCTTCCTGGCACCTTCTCCCCGGCTCTCCCCATCCGCTCCGGCCACCGCCGAGTCCTGCCAATTCTATGCTATGAATCTCTCCCTTGTGCCCATATCTCTGGCTCCTAGCTGCTGCCACTCCAGGCCCGGCCGCCATCGTCCCTCGCTGGGGGCTCGGCGCTGCCCTCCCCGTCGGCCCCTGCTTCCATATCCTCCGCCCCTCCGGTCCCTTGGCTGCGCCATCGGCAGGGTCATCTTTTGAAAACACAGAGCGGATTGAGTCACTCCCTCATGAGACGGCAAGGCCCACGATGTGCCTCTGAGCTGGCATGATGCGGCCACTGCCCACCTCCTACCCCGTCTGTGCTGTGCTTGCTCTGGCCACACTGTGTGCGGCTGGGACACTCTCTGTTCCTTGCTTTATTCGCTTCTGTGCCCCGGAGTTGTGACCGTTCCTGGCATGGATGTGCCAGGTGCTCATTAACACTTGCTGCCTGATGAACGTGCGGGCATTTGGGTGGGGTCTTCGGCCGGGAGTTGCTGAACGGGTGAAAGCATGTTCCAGGTCGAGGAAGCACCAAGGACAGAGGCTGGAGGAAGAAAGTGCCGATGTGCACGGAGGGCCACGGGGAGGAGAGAGGGTACCGTGCTGGGCCCCGAGCCCCGAGGGTCCAGGTTGGGCGTCGGAGCCCAGAAGCAGGCCCTGGGCATGGCTTGCACAGTTTAATCCCAGAGCGGGCTGACCAGCTTGGCCTCCAAGCACTGGACGGCCTGGGTCCAACCCCTGCCCTGTCTCTCCAAGCGGTGGGACTGCGGGCAGTCCCTTGGTGTCACAATGCTCCGGCCCTCGTTGGTAATTGGTCATGACACCCCCTGGCTGGAGCAGAGCCTGGCACAGAGTGAGCGCTCCTGGTCCGTCTCAGAGAACCCCAGGGAGGAGGAGGGCTGGGGGCACAGAGACCAGGGGGAAGTGAGAGCTCCACACAGTGACTAGGGGGACGGAAGGGAGGGGAGGAGGCTCCAGATGTCTCCCAGCTCAGGCCCTGGCTCTGTCACCCAGTGGCTGCCTCCGCCCCCCAACCCCAGGCCCACACCCTTTCCGCCCAGCAGGGCCCAGGCATTTTCAGGCAGCCACCTCTGCTTTGCACGGGCTCCAGACCCTGCAGAGCCTGCATTTCAAGGGTGAGGACCCCACCCCCATGGGGAGCCGGCTGTGTGTTCCCCGCCTCCCCAACAAAGCTGTGCCTCTCTAGCGGTGTGGGGATCCCCCCCCCACACACACACTCTGTCTCCCCCGGGGAGCCCCCAAGCTGAGACAGAGCCACCTATCAAACCCACCCAGGACAGGGAGGAGTTCCAGAAGTGACTCATCGTGTGGAAGGACCCGGTGAATTTCCCAAGGTCCTCAAAAGAGGCTACAGAGAGGAGTCTCATTTCCGGGCATCGCAATCAAGAGTCGGGAAGCCCCAGTCTGTCCACCTGCAGCAAGGGAAGAACGAGGCTGCTGGGCGTGTCGTGCACCTCGTCTTCTGACCCCTGCCCAGTGTGGGACCAGAGCCGAGCTCCCCGAAGGCCCTGCCGAGCTCTGCCTTCCCTTTCCTCTTTGGTCTTTTATTCACCTCGGAGCACAGGCCAGCTAGCTCCCCCTTCCTGGTCCAAATCAGCCAGCCCAGGCCCCGGCTTCAGGGCCCTAGAGCGCGACCTTGAAGCAGCCTGCTCCTCCCCAGCCTCCAGGCCACCTGGCTGCCACGCTGAGCCGAGACCAGTCAAGCTGGAATTCTCTCCCTCTCCTCCGCAACCCCCCTTCCTTCCTCTTCCCCTCTCCCTCTGCTTCCTCCTCCAGCTGAGCGCCGGGCTCTGTGTGTTTCCAGGGAATGACTCACACATTTGCCTCCCACCTGCACTGCCAGCTTCCCAAACCTTCATTCAAAAGGGTCCCAGTGTGAGCACATTTCCACGTTCAGAGGTGTTTGGGGAAGTGAGGGCGGCCGCCAGGCACGCCCCCTGCAGGCAGGGGTGCTCTCCCCGCTGCCTGCGGTCTGGCAGCCTGGCAGCCGGGCTTGTTTTGCGGATTTCTGACTCCCCCCAGGCCAGTGGAGAGAATCCAGTCCCACCTTCTGATTCTAAAGAACCGTTTGACTCCGGGCTGGCTCCTTTGCCTTTCTGGGCTCCCTGCCCCCACGCACAAGAGGCACCCGAGGCTGAGCTAGGAGATCTCTGGCCCTTTGGCATCACACCCAGAGTATCCTGCTTTCTGCTGCACCCTGTTTCGAACTAGATGCCTCCTTTTTCGCTCCAAGAAAGGCCTAGGGCAGACAGAACCAGGAGGGGGCGGAGCTCTACTGGACAGGGGGTGGGGGGTGTGCAGGAGAGTCAGGTGGACCACGCAGGTGCGGACCTAGTCAGGGGCTCTGGTCAATGTGGGACATCACGTTCCTGCGCCCACCTGCTCCTGGTTTTCTTCCCCCCACCCCCTCCCCCCTTCTTGGCCCACGTGATCCAAGGGAGCTTCACAGCCCCTCCTGGGACATGTGATCCCCGCCCCAGCCAATTACGGTAGCACATTCCCATGGCCGCAGCGATTGGTGGAGGGATGGGCATGTGACCCGGCGAGAGCCAATGAGAGGCCAGGAGCTTAGAGAGCTCGGTTGGGCCTGGGGGAACTCGAAATGCTGCCCCTGTGCGGGCAGGGGGCCGGGGGCCGAGTGTCCTCCGACCGCCCGGAACCCGGTTGTGGCCGTTAGTTCAGCGCCTCTTGCGGGGCAGCTGCCGTGGCTCGGCACGTGTGGTGTCACTTCTCCAGTGCAGGGAAGGTGCTGTTACCGTGTCGTGCAGGATGAGAAGGCATCTGGGAGGTGGTGTCATTTGCCCCCGAGGGCTGTCCACGGGCCAGGAAGCTGATCTCGGGTTCTCGAGCCCCACTGCTTGGGGCTGGCACCACCCCCCAGATGGGGCCGGGTTTCCGGAGCTTGGGGGGGCTTCCTCCCCTCTGCGGGCCGCCCGCCGCTGCCGAGATGAGCCGAGTCCTGTCCTCGGGCCACCCTTCCAAGTGCCACCAGAACGCCTGTCTGTGCCTCGTGGCGTCTCCGTGGCAGCGCTTGCCCTTGGTGACTCGCCCGTCTCCCACTGCTTCCGGCTTCGCGGGTCTGGGATGGGCGGCCTCACCACCTGCTGTGCCGATTCCACCTCCCCGAGGTGAGGGCCGGTCACCCTCCAGCCCGCGCCGCCCCATCCCTGCCCGTGGGCTCCCTGCCCGTCTGCCCCGCAGCTGGCTGACCTGCACTTGGGCTTATGGGTTCCTTTACTCGTTGGGGCCCCTCCTGCAGACTGGAAGCTTCTCAGGGGCACTGGTGGGATCTGTCCTATTCACCTTCAGCTCCCCAGCAGCTCCCAGACGGCAGGTGCTCAGTAAATACGTGTGGAAGGAACGTGTGACGCCAATGAGGTGGGCCCAGGCTGCGAGATCTCCAGCCTCTTGCAGTCCTGGCAGGGCTGTCCTCCGCTCCACTTCTCACAGCTGCAGCAGGCCTGGGGGGCTCCCCGGAGGAGGCTGCTTCTCTGCACCCAGGGCTCACACAGCTTCCTGAGGCCGGGTCCCGGGACCTGTGGCGCTCCTTCCTCCCTCACAAGGGCTCTGCTGTGCCTTCCGGCACCCACCCTTGTGAGGAATGCTGAGCCCTGTCCGCCATCCACGACCGCATGCCCGAGCCCGCTGGCTGGCAGAAAAGGCTTGTCACTGTCGGTCTTTCCTTCCCTGTCCCCGCTCTGCTCACAGTCTGTGGGGGACAGGCAGCTGGTCAGCTAAGTAAGGCAGGGCAAGGGCTGGAGCATAGGTTGGCTCATGGCCTGACTGCAGAGGGCTGGGGAGGGGCAGCGGACAGTGACCACCTGGGTCAGCGAGGCCGTGGGAAGAAGGGGACCTTTGCATCGGCACTGGTCACGTGGCCAAGGACATTGATGTGTTGAAAAGCTGTGTGGGCCTCCCTGGGGGCAGGGGTGGGAGGAGCAGATGTGTCTCAGACCCCGGGGACTGACGGAGGGAGGGAGGAGAGGACTCCTGTGGCTGCAGGTGCATGGGTGTTCGAAGAGGGGCTTTGAGGTGGGGGGTGGGGCAGAAAAGAGGATGCATTCAGGGTCCGAGAGAGGCTTTGGCTTCCCTGCAGAGTGCATGTTCCCGTGGTGTCTGGACACCTCTGGTGTTTGCCCTGCACGGTGGTGCCCTGGGCACTCGGCCAGCGTCACCTCTGCACCCTCGCTGGTCACACAGAGGCGACCCTTCTCTCTTCCCATCCTGCACGGACACAGCAGGGTGGGCGGGGCACTGGGAACGGAGGCGCGGTGTGAGGGCCTGTGGTCACTATGGATAGAGCTTTCCAGAGACAGGCGCTCTTCCGCTGAGCTAGGACGTCTCCTTAGCGGCAGCAGCGAGGATGGGGGCCCGGAGATGTGGCTCTAGATCTCGCTCTGCCGCGAAGCTGCTGACCTTTGCTACGTCGTGGCGCCTCCCTGGGCCTCGGCCTCCTCATCTGTCAGCTCGGGAGGCCGGGCTGTGGCCTCCCAAGGCCTCGCGGCCGGGACAGGGTGCACAGGGCTAAGGCGTGTCCGCCCCAGGGCGGTGAGTGGACCCCCAGGGGCCCAGAGCCCTCACCCCACTGGCGCGATCCCCCTCCACTGAGGAGGGCAGGTGACGGGAAGGGTGGGAACAGCCACCCCCTCCTGGATGGGGTCTGCTCCTGCTTACTCTCGCTTCGTGAAAAAGGCTTTGCTGATCCCCTTACGGCGTGGGCTTGTCAGGCGAGGTGGGAGGAGGCAGGGCTGAGCTGCCCTCCTTGGGGAAGCGGGACACGGCCATTTACATATTTATGAAATCTTTTCCGTTTCGCCCGGGGCCCCGCGTGCACTAAGAGATGTCACAACTCATTTGAAGCTGGGAATCTGTGCTCCAGGAGTGACAGCTCAGGCCGCCACCAGGGCCTGGCGGATATCTGGAGGTGACGCAGAGCCTTGGCCTGGGTTCCTTTCCCAGGCCCGCAGTGACCGGCTCTGCAGCCACAGCCAGGGCACTTGACCTCTCTGGGCCTCGTTTCCCCGAGTGTAAAAGGAGAACAGACGACGTCTACGGCAGGCAGCTTCTGGCACGGCCCTGAAGGTCCCCCAGCCCTGGTGTTCATGTTCTCGTGTCCTCCCTGGTCCTCTGCTCTTGAGTGTGGACCGGGCCCGTGACTCATTTCTAACAGGAAACAGAGGGCCAGCACTTCCGGTGTTAGGCACCAAGACGAGGACTTCATCTGTTCACGCCTTGTCTTGCTCTCTTGATCGCTCTCTGTGATGAAGTCACCCGCCGTGTGTCAGCTGCCCCATGGGGGAGCCCACGTCCAAGTTCATGAGCAATTGCACCCTGCCAACGCCACGCGAGAGTCTGAGGCCCCATGGCCACGGCCGCAGTGGACGTCTGGGTTGCAGCCCACGAGAGACCCAGAGCCAACCACCGGCCGAGGCACACCTATTCCTGATCACAGAAACTGCGAGAGAATCAGGTGTCGAAATTTCGTGTCATTTTGTGCTAAGTTACACAGCGGTTGGTAACTGATCCGCTGCCCCGGCCCTTGATGGAGAGGCTGCCTGTGAGTCCACCACAAACAGCATTCTCACGTCGGAGGTGCTCGGGGAGATGCGGGATCGGTCTGTGAGCTGTGCGAGGTGTCTCAGAGGCCTGGGGCCCAGCACCAGCAGGAGCTTGCTCAGTCACAGCAATGACAGGCCAAGGCTGGGCACAGATCGCCTCGGCACAGGCCTGGCAGCACCCTGGCTTCCTGGTCCGGTCCCGCTGCTAAGCTGCCCCCCCCCCCCAGACCAAAGCCCTCGTCGCAGCCTATGACAGCATCCCTGTGTGTGTCTCGTCTGCCCACCTGCCAGGGTCTGTCACTTTTCACTTTTGAAACAGGAGGGGAGCCAACCACCCCTAAGCTTTTTTGAGTTTGCACGTGCCCGGTGTCACTCTGGTGTACCCTGGCATTTGGTACGGAGTCTGGAACACAGCGGCGGTGGGGGACATATTGGGTCTGAGACACAGTGGCTATGGGGACGTGTTTGACCTGGGACACAGTGGCGGTGGGGACATATTGGGTCTGGGACACAGTGGCTACGGGGAAGTGTTTGGCTTGGGACACAGCGGCGGTGGGGGACATACTGGGTCTGGGACACAGCAGCTATGGGGGATGGGTTCGGCCTGGGACACAATGGCGGTGGGGGACATATTGAGTCTGGGACACAGAAGCTATGGGGGACATGTTTGGCCTGGGACACAGTGGCTGTGGGGGACGTGATCGGCCTGGGACACAGTAGTGGTGGGGATGTATTGGGTCTGGGACACAGCAGCTATGGGGGACGTATTGGGTCTGGGACACGGTGGCTATGGGGGACGAGTTCAGCCTGGGACACGGTGGCGGTGGGGGACATATTGGGTCTGGGACACAGCAGCTATGGGGAATGGGTTCGGCCTGGGACACAGTGGTGGTGGGGAGGTATTGGGTCTGGGACACAGTGTCTATGGGGGACGTGTTTGGCCTGGGACACAGCGGCGGTGGGGGACATATTTGGTCTGGGACACAGTGGCTGTGGGGGATGTGTTCAGCCTGGGACACGGTGGTGGTGGGGTACATACTGGGTCTGGGACACAGCGGCTATAGGGGACATGTTTGGCCTGGAACACAGTGGTGGTGGGGATGTATCAGGTCTGGGACACAGTGGCTATGGGGACGTGTTTGGCTTGGGACACCGAGGCGGTGGGGGACATATTGGGTCTGGGACACAGCAGCTATGGGGGATGGGTTCGGCCTGGGACACAGTGGCGATGGGGACATATTGGGTCTGGGACACAGTGGCGGTGGGGGACGTGTTTGGCCTGGGACACGGCGGCGGTGGGGGACGTGTTTGGGGTAATAACACCTGAGCAACTGCTCTAGAATTAGTCAAACCCAGATGCTTTGCTCTGAAGGTGGGCAAAAGTTCGCCCAAGATATTCCCTCTTCCCTGTTGGTGCCTGACGTGACCTCCCTTACAGTGTCTGCTGGGGTGAAGGCAAAAGGGGTAATTGACTTGGCTGCCACGCCTGCCCCTCTGGCCGTCAGGCCTCGGTGGACCCTGGCTTCTTGTCGGGGGGCCCGGTGGAGAGGAGGCTTAGCCACCAGGGTGCGGGCCCAGGGAGGCTGGCGAGACTGTCTTCCCTCCGGCCTGCCTGGCAGGACTGGGGCCGCGGACGGGTGTGGACGACTTGGACCCACGGCAGGGCGCGTGCTGGGCCTGGAGGAGGCTGAGGCGGGCCGTGTGCCGCGGCGAGGTCCCTGGGACTATCTGAGTTTCCGAGATGGGGGAACGTCCTCTGTCGGTGCCGTCCGACGCGGCAGCCGCTGGCCACACGTGCCCGCTGGTCTCTTGAACTGTGGCTCGTGTGGCGGAGGAACCAATTTAGTTTTGTTCTTTTCTCCCTACTTTAAATTTAACTTTGAGTAGCCACGTGGGGCCAGTGCTTCCGTGTGGAACATGGCGGGTCTAGAACTAAGACAGTAAAGTGGGGGCCACTCGGTCTTTATGTCTGGAATCGGATCTTTCCAAGAACGCTAAAAATAACCCGTACAAAAGAAGGAATGTTGAGAGAGATCTCGCTGGGCTGTGAGGGGTGGGGAGGAGCCGAGGGCCTCCAATCCATCAGAGAGATTTCGCCATCTGTCCAGGAGACTGCTTGAGGGGAAAGAAAATTCTTGACTCATTCCTATTTTTAACAGTGTTTATCTTCAGATCCCGGAGACGCCAGGGGATAAGTCTGGGATGAACGTGCCCCGTGCCCTGTCGTTCTCGTTTATGGTGACCGGGCTCTGCCCCGGACCCAACAGACCAGGCGTGTTCTACGTGGCCATGGCCACGACCAGCTCCTTCGTCACCACGGCCCGTGGTTGTAGGCCACCGTGACCCCAGCCAGAATATCATCCCCTGCCCGTTAACACCATCAAGGCTCCCACCACCACCTCCAGCTTTAAATACTGCAGCAGTGCCACGGCCAACTCCCTTTATCAACCCGGACCGGCCCTGGGGCCACACAGAGAAAACCCCAGTACCCGCCTTGGGAACCCTGTGGAGCGAGGCATGTCCCTGGTCCTGGTTCCCACAGTCCAACCAAGCACCCGGGGGGCGGTGGCGCGTCTAGGCCTGGCTGGCCGGAGGAGTGGATGGCAGGCAAGGAGACGGCCGGGAGGCCTGCCCTCGGTGGCACCACAAACGCTGTCCCTCGCCCCCTGCCACGGGCCCACTCTCCTGTCTGGTCTCGGCAGGGCCCCAGGGAGACCCGCAGGGATTGGATCCGAATTCCCCTTGCATCGGAGGCGGGGGCAGTGCCTCCAGAGAGCCAGGGGATCCTCCACATCCACTGCTCGGCTATTTCTCATCACGCAAAGTGCGAGCTGTCCCGCTGTGACCTTCTAGTGCCCCCGTCCCCTGAGACTGCCCCCGCCGACAGCTGCTCTCAGTACCCCCCACCCCGACTCCACCTCTCCCAGCTCAGGCAATATTCCAGAATCTCGTTACTAACAGAGTTCTAATCCAGGCAATGCCCTTCCTGGGGGTGGGGTCGGGCCGCGCAGGGTGGGGTGTTTATGACCCCAGTGTCTGAGAGATGCATGCTGATGCACACCTCTGGGCTTTGACACGCAGATGTCAGCAAGGGGGCAGGCTTTTCCCCTGGGCAGTCCACGACTTGTGGGTCAATCTAGTGCCAAGATGAAAGTCGGGGGGAGTGGAGATCCCTGGTGCCCTTGGGACCCCACAGGGGCTCTTTTGGGGTGAAGAATAGAGTGTTTGTGCCCTGTGCTGCGCGTCCCCCACCCCTCTCTTGGTCAGCACCTGCTGGGTCCCGGGCAACAGGCAGGGCTGACGGTAACATGCGTCTGTGTGCCGGCCGGCGGACGGATGAATGGCTGAATACCAGGCCTTGAGTTCCGGAGCCACACAGAACCAATCTGGAACCCCAACTCTGCTTTTCCCTGCTGTGTAATTCTGGGCAGCTTGCTTAACCTCTCTGAGGCTCAGTCTCCGTACGTGTAGATGTGGGTGATTACGGGTGTCCTGACAGGAGTCTCGGGCTGAGCACGCAGCACTTAACCCAGCACCTGGGACCTCGGTAGTCGTAGCAAGGGGGTAGTGGTCATCATTAATATTATTATTAGGTGCTTTACACATTCAGTACCTCATGTAATTTCCAAAATAGCCCCATGGGGGGTTCTAACAATCCCTGCTTTACGATGAGAAAGGCTTGCAGACGTTAGACTGAAGGAGGGCTCAGGGCCACTCAGCTCCCGTGCACAGCGCTGGGCACACGTGAGAACATGATAGGGTGTCATGATAGAATGCACTCAAGGGCAAGCCCAGGGCCCGCGCGTTCTGCCTTGAGCCCCAGGGGATGCGTCACATCAGCGGCCGCAGCCTGACTCCATCCCTGCCCGGCTCTGTGGGCGAGATGCTCATATGCTCATGCCCCACTTGTGACGTGGGGCATAGAAGCGGCTTCGTGGGTGGAGGCGACACACCCATCTCAGGAGACTGTGGTAAGGGGCCAGCGTGGTGCTCAGCGAGGACGAGGGTCACGTGAGAGGAGCCTGAACATAGTAGCAGTGAGGTAACTTTGCAGAAGCTGGCTGGCACCCGGCTGGTCCGACTCGGGCAGGCCAGGCCAACAGCTAGCAGGCAGCAGGGGTGCTGGGGGGCCTGGAGCCGATGGACAGGTTCCCTCCAGGGCCAGTGCATGTGACGCCAGTTGTGGGGGACAGGCTCTTGCGTGCAGGCCGGGGACAGGAAGAAGACCAGCACTGAGCCCAGTGCCCAGGTTCTCTGCTCGGCAGTGCTCAGGGCTGAGCACTCATCCACGGGCTGAGCACTCCCTGCAGGCGGCTGGGTGTCCTCCCCGCCCCAACATCCCAGGGTCATGAGTGAATGACTTCAGGGCCACCTGTTGAGTAGTATGTGACAGACAGGAGCTCCAGGACCTAAGGAGGTGTCTCTGCGGGCTTAAGGGGGTCAGGGGGCTGCTGGGGTCAGCAGGGGTCCTCTTTCTGTCTGCCAAGCCTCTTCTGAGGTGCTCCCCCCAGACCGCCATCCCCTACAGGCAGCCCTCTGGGTTTTACCCTGTGTGGGCGCTGGGCTGGGCCCTGGCTCTAAGAACTGCTCCTGCCGCCCCCTGCCCCCCAACATGCACCAGGAGTCAGGTGCCTTCAACGGCCCTCATCCACAAATGGGCAAACTGAGGCACAGAGAGGCCGAATGGTTGGGCTGGGTCCTGTAGCTGGTGTGGGGCCCAGACCTGCTTCTCTACTCGTGCCCCAGTTTCTGCAGCCTGCATGGGTCTGCATTTCCCTGGAGCAGCTCATCTCACCCCACCCCTGCAAGGGGGATGCTTTGTTGTCTTACGGGTGGCCCTGCACACAGTGGACTGGGCGTTCACCGGCTGCAGAGCTAGGAAGCGGGGACCCGGGATTCTCACTGGGCAGTCTGGCCCCAGCGTCGGCCTCGACGCCCACATGCACCGGCTCACTCAGGCCCTGCCAGGCTGAAGCCAGGAGGGAGCCCAGAGGACCCGGAAGGCACGGGGCAACCATCTACAAGGACTGAAGACCTGCGAGGTCCTGGGCAGAGCACCCAGGATCTGGTCCTGCCTTGGGGTTGGGGTCAGGGATGAGAGTAGGGTCCGACAGGGAGGCAAGCCCTTTACCAAATTGCTTCTGCAGAGCTGAATCCCTGCCTGAGGGGCAGAGAAAGCTGGGGGGCCCGAGGAGAGTGTGGGCCTGCTGCCTGGGGTCCCCGGCCCCGGCTCAGCCCCAGCCCAGCAGCTCTGACGGCGTGAGGAGGCAGTCCCGAGCTGGCCCTCGTGTCCAGGGCAGGAGTCAGGAGGCTCCCGGGTGCCAGGCTCCTCTTTCGGGTCTGCTGCCTCCTGGGGCTGCTCCCCGCGTTGGGGCGGCTGTTCAGGAATACGAGCCAGCCTCCTCCAGGGGCCCTGGGCCCTGCCATCTGGGTCTGGCCGCCCCGAGGCTCCCGGGCACTGTCTTTCTACCCTCCCAGGGTCTCTCGAGCCCCCTCCCCTCTCCTCAGGGCCGCCCGTCCCTGGATCCAGCCCAGGACCCTGAGCCACAGCCCCTGCGTGCTCTGCGGTGGGGGGTGGCCGGCTGCTGGGCTCACTCAGATGCGGGGGAGCGGGAGCTGACTGAGGACCCTTGCCTCCAGCAGTGATGTGGAGACTGCGCGAGGGAGTGAGTTCTCCAGTGTGGCAGCCGCGGGACGCTGCGCTTTGATGCGTAATTGCTGCTTTCCTGCCTGCTGGCCATTCAGAGGAGGAGAGAGAAAGCTTCCTTCATTTTATCTCGGGAAGGTGGCAGCCTTTTCTGAGATCACAGCGAGGACGGCAATTAGACCGCAGCCTGGGGTCCGCGGCAGCGCCGAGGGACACGCAGCTCAGCGGCGCAGGACGGCCTTCCTGCCTGAGCGCTCCAGCCCTGTCCTCAGGCCAAGTCTGCATTTCAGGAGGTGGGCGGGGGGCTCGCCTGGGCGGGAAGGGTCTTTGGGCGCCGGGGTCCTTGCCTAGGAGTGTCTCTACTCCCTGTCTACCCGGGGCCTCCCGTGGCTTCAATGTGGCCCGTGTGCCCAGGCTCTGGATTCACGTCCGTGGCCCTCTGCGCCTGCTGCGGCCTCCGGGTCTGCTCACATTTTGGACCTCACGGTGTCCAGGACAGATTTCCTGGCTCCCCCGTTCTGCTCTGGGGACATCACGGCCTCGGTGCCGGTCTCTGTGCCCCCTCGCTCCACCAGTGCCCTCGTATACCAGTGTGACAACGCTGACCGTGGGTCACAGGCCCCCACGGGTTCTTTTCACACCCAGACTCCTGCTTGTGTCCTCGACCTGCCTCTGTGCTCCAGCTGCTAAGCCTGTTCCTTGGACCCCTGGGCTTTGGGGGCTCTTCCCCTGGGTCTCAGCACCAAGGCCACCTCCTTGGCCGCCTCCCATGTTGGCTACCTTCCCCTCCCTGTCACTGTCACTCCCTGAAGGTCACTGTCCCCTTTTTACTTACTTCACTTCATGAGGGTCTGGAGGACGGGACTGTCACCTTGTTCCTGGCAGGAGAGCGCCCCTGGTGTGTGTGAATGTTCGCCCAGGCATGTGTGCTGATACAGCAAGGGGGGAAGGACACGCGAGTGTGCTATGCCCACCTTACTGTCTTGGCTTCTGGCTCTCCATCAGCCAACCCCGCCCCTTCCCGCTCCCAGGGTGACACCTCCCTCTCTGTGGTGAGCTGAGTCCCTGCTCTGCCCAGGACTCTGCCCAGGAGCCTGCCGGGCCATCCAGGCAGGAGGGCAGAGAGCACCATGGAACGATCCCGCCCAGGAGAAAAGACAAGCACACACAGGAAGGGAAGCATGCTGGGACGGCATGGCGAGGGGTGTGTGCAGTCTGCAGTGGTGAGGACCGTGTGCAGGCGGCCCGGAGTCTGACAATGAGGCTGCATTGGGAAGGGTCTTGGGGACCTCCCCAAAGCCCCTGCAATGCGGATGGGCGTGCATTTGTTCACCAATGTCACTTACGAATCATCTACTCTGTACCGGGGCCAGGGACTCAGCCATGAAGAAGGCACAGCCCCCGCGAGGGAGGCAGAAAACCAGCACACGGTGCCCCAACTGTACTCAGGACCTGCCGAGGTGAAACATCGGCCCGGGCTTCCTGGAGGAGGTGACACACACTGGAGTTGTAAAACATGGGCTGAAGAGGGGTTCTGGCAGGAACAAAGCATGAGGAGTGATGGTACAGTGCTGTTGGCGGGGAGGGGTGTCTTGGAAGCAGGGAGGGTGGGGTTTCCAAGCAGGCAGGGGCTGGTCATGGCGGGCCTCATGTGCTGGCTTCCAGGCAGTGGCTAGAGAAGTAAGTTAAATCCCTTTTAGGAAAAGAAACAGAACAGTGAACAGAGCTGAAGCCACGGGGGCACTGGGCTCAGGGTTCAGAAATGGGCATCGGGGGCTGGATGCTTGGCTCCCACAGGTAAATGGCACTAAAGGTCTCCATGGGGCAGCAGAACCAGCCAGCTTCTCGGCTTGAAGCCAGGGCTGCCTCTCCCTGCGCCTGCAAACAAACAAAACAAGACCAGGGGTGGCCACCTGGGGCCGCAGACGGGCCAAGGGAGGCAAGTTCGATGTGGAGAAAGACTGTGCCAGGAGCCCAGCCCCAGCATCTGCAAGGGGACCTGAGGGACAGGTGCCCCTGCTGTCAGGACCCCGGCTCTGTGGTCCTGCACAGAGCTGTCCAGAAGTTCAAATAATGAGAGAAGAAGAAAGAGAGTAAGAGGGAAATAAAACGAACAAGACCCTGTTCCTCTCTATGAGCTGCGAAGCAAATCTCAAAGCGTGCAAAGAATGGGATGTTCATGAAGGCAGCTGGAGACCCAGAGTGAGTGGCTCTGGACAGGACAGATGGGGTGCCATCCCTGCCTGGGAGTCAGAGGGAGTGAGGTGGGGGGACATTGAGGATTGGGGTGGGGGGTGCTCAGTGACTGAGGAGAAGTGGGAAAGAGGCTTGTGGATATGCTCTCGGTGTCAGGCTTGTGAGAGAGGGCAGCGATGGAGGGCCAGGTGTGAGCAGGAGGCCATGGGTTTGGTTTGCACTTTGGGGCTGCCTTTCTGCCCCACTCCTGGTATTTCCTTCAGATACGGAGACCCGAATGGCCCTGGGAAATCAGGAAAAATAACGGAGTATGCCCTTTCCTTTTCCCTTTCCCTTTCCCTTAGGGGCATTCTCTTCCACCCTCCTTATGGTGTGTCTTCCCCTGCGGCCTTGCAATTGCGGGGGAGGGGGGTCTGTCCCCCTGGGGCATCGCTTCCTGCAACAGGGGCTCAAGTCTGCCTCCCGCTGGGCATGCCCCATGGTGCTTGCAGCAAGCTTCACCCTCCAACTCCACCTTTCTCCGCAATAAAGGTGATAGTCTGGCTTCCATAAAAAAAAAAAAAAAGTGAGTGAAAATATCAACAATGGGAACGTGAATTCGCTCCAGATAAAATTAATTTCATAGAACAGTCTGAGGAGGACTTTAAAATAAACGGTTCAGGTTACAAGAGATTAATGAAGGTGTAATTCTTATTAAGAAAGAATAAAAAAGTATGGGGGGAAAGGCAGGAAAGAAACCAGATCAAATGGATGTGTATAACCAAATAAAAATCCTGGATATAAAAACAGAGCCATAGGAAATGATGCCATAAACCTCGGAAGGGACATAGCACAGAGAAGAGTAATGAGTTGGATGCACTGTGCTGGAGCTCACCGATAGCACAACACGGACAGAGCCAGAAATGAACGAGCGGTCAGCGGGGTTGGGGAAGAAATGGAGGCCCTGCCACTGGATGCCATAGTAGAGAAGCATGGTTTGAAGAGATAATGGCCGAGAATTTTCCAGAAATAAAGAGCCACACTAGTCTTCAGATTCGAATTGCCCTCAGAGAAACAGAGCCAGACAAATAAAGATGCCCTGTGCATGGCACATTGTCACGCTTAAAAATACAGAGGATTAGTCACCAGTCTTCAAAGCTGCCGGAAGACTTCTGCTTCCAACAAAGACAGAATAACAGGAACTGGATTTACTCCCGTGGGAAACAAGCTCTGAATTAGAAATAATAGGAGACAGTGGGTTTCATTACACTGGGCCTCAGACAATGAAGCACACTGGCCTCTGGGATGTGAGATACTAACGAGGAGAGCCCTAGAGTTGTCCCTGCTTACAGCCCTGAGTCTCTGGGCCACATCAAGAAGATGGGCACTCAGGCAGACCCTGGAAGTCTCCCTGAGCTTATTAAGGGGGCAGGGAGCCTGGGGAGAGTTCCCAGGAGGAGGGCCAGCGAGGAGAAGCTGCATGGGGGGGAAGGCTGGGGGTGGTGGAAGGTCCCCTTGGGCAGTCAACCAGGTACTGATGAGCACACACATGTGAGGAAAGTCACTGAGGCTGGATGGGACGAAATAGTGCCTGACACTCGCACCAGCTAGGCTGGAAGTCCGTGTGACTCATGGGATGTTTGTTGGGCAGAGCACACAGAAGGGCTTTACCTCAAGTGTGGGGATGATTGGGCATACACTGAGCACGTCTCTCGTCCTGTCCAACAGTTTTAAATATTTTTTTTCAACGTTTTTTTTTTTATTTACTTTTTGGGACAGAGAGAGACAGAGCATGAACGGGGGAGGGGCAGAGAGAGAGGGAGACACAGAATCGGAAACAGGCTCCGGGCTCCGAGCCATCAGCCCAGAGCCTGACGCGGGGCTCGAACTCACGGACCGCGAGATCGTGACCTGGCTGAAGTCGGACGCTTAACCGACTGCGCCACCCAGGCGCCCCCTGTCCAACAGTTTTAAAAGCAAGACCTGAAAATATCTAACTGTTTCTAGGTACCTGAACTGCATCCCAGAAAAAAAAAAAGAGGAAACATACTTGTAAGTATCTAAAAATAGCACCTAAAAAATAAAACGTTCTGTGTCTGACTTCCAATAAAAAGCCACCAAGCATGAAGCAAAGTGGGAAAATATAACCTATATGAGGAGGAAAAAATCAATTGAAGTCTATCTAGAACACAAATGTTAGAATTAGTAGATATGATATGAATATATATGTGTTAAAAAATTTAACGAGAAAGGATTAATAAATATAAATCTTAATAAAGGGACCAAAAAACCTCAGTAGAAACATGGAAGGTGTAAGAACAGGACTCAAATCAAACTTGTAAATATGAAAATGTCAGTGTGTGGGATAATATGCATTGTATGAGATTAACACAGACTTGAACAGCAGCAGAAAAGGTGAGTGAGCTTGAAGACATAGCAAGAGAAACCATCTGCAATGAAAGTGAGAGGGAAGAGATCATGTTTTTAAACATGAAAAAACCCTCACTGAGCTGTGGAACAACTTCAGATGGCCTAATAGGCATGCAGTTGGTGTCTCCCAAGGGAGAAAAGAGCACAGAAATTGGGAGACATCATAATAAAAAAAAATTTTTTTTCCTAAATGGATGTGATACAAAATACAAGCTAAAATATATTCTGGGCCATTAAAACATTTACAAGGATTTAAGTCATATGAAATACATTTTCTGACCACATGGAATTAAACCTCAAAAAAATAATGGAAAGATATCTGAAATACCTCAAAATATTGGAAAATTAGTCATTTATAAAGTATGCATAGGTGAAAAAATTGGAAAAGGGAACTTAGAAAGCATTTGGAACCAAATTGACATGACTATGTAACATGTCAGAATGTTAGCGGTGTCATCACAGCAGTATTTAGAGGAAATTTGTAGCAATAGTTGTCTGTACCAGAACATGAGAAAGGTCTGAACTCAGTGACTCAGTGCCTCGGGCTTTTGCCCTAAGAGAAGGGTGGATTAAACGCAAAGTTAGCAGGAGAAATGAAATGATAAAACATCAGATGAAAGGCAATGAAATAGAAAATGCGAAAACAATATAGAAAATCACTAAAATCGAAAGCTAGCTCTTGGAGAAGGCAAATCATTTATAAATCTCTAAGCAGACTTATTAGGAAAAAATGACATAAGACACAAATTACACCAGAATCCTTTTTTTTTAATGTTTTTTTTTTAATTTATTGTTGAGAGAGTGCAGTGCAAGTGAGGGAGGGACAGAGAAAGAGGGAGAGAGAGAGAATCCCAAGCAGGCTCTGCACTGTTAGTGCAGAGCCTGACTTGGGGCTTGAACCCACGAACCGTGGGCCAAAATCATGAGTCGGATGCTCAACTGACTGAGCCACCCAGGCACCCACAAATTACACGAGGATTCTAAAAGGCGAATCACTACAGATCCTACAGACATGAAATAGATTGTGAAAGGAATATCACAAACCAGTTTTTACCAAAGAAGTTGACAACTTAGATGAAATGGATAGATTCCTGGAAAAGCACACTCAAGAAGAAAGAGATAACCCAAAGAGGTCCATATCTGTTATTGAACTTTTGGTTAAGCAAGATACTAAATTGGTTGGTGCCTTGATCCTGTATGTCCAGCCTCCAGAATTCTGTGAAATAAGCCCCCCAGTGTGCAGTATTTTGTTACAGCAGCCCACGCGGACTAAGTCACCCCCCAACTCATTCTGTGAGGCCAGCATTACCCCGATGTCAAAACCAGACAAAGATGTTGCATAAAAAAAATAAACAAAACCACAGGCCAATATCTCTTATGTATATAGATGTGTAAGTTCTAAACATAATTGTGTCAAATCAAATCCAACGATGTATAAAAAGGATCATACACCACGGCCACGTGGAATGCAAGGTTGATGTAACCTTTGCAAGTCAGTTAATTTAATTTATTACATTAACAAATGAAAAAAGAAAAATTACATAATTGTCCCAATGGTATTTAAATGAAAAGAAGTATTTGACAAAATCCAACACATTTTATGGTTAGAAATTGTCAGCAAGTAAGGGATAGAGGTAGACTCGGGGTGCCTGGGTGGCTCAGTCGGTTAAGCGTCCAACTTCAGGTCAGGTCATGATCTCACAGTTCGTGGGTTCGAGCCCCATGTCGGGCTCTGTGCTGACAGTTCAGAGCCTGAAGCCTGTTTTGGATTCTGTGTCTCCCTCTCTCTCTGCCCGTCTCTCTGTCTCTCTCTCTCTCTGTCTTTCAAAAATAAATAAACATTAAAAATTAAAAAAAAAGAAGTAGACTCCTCAACCTGATAAAAGGTATCTAGTGAAAAGTTTCACATAACATTTTTCTTAGTGATGAAAGGCAGAATTTTTTTTTTTTGCTAAGATTAAGAGGAGTACCATATTTATTCTCCTCGCTTCTATTTAACATTATAGTGGAAGTTCCCATCAGTTCAACAACACATGGTAAAGAAATAAGAGTCATGGAGCCTGGAAAGGAGAAAGAAAAACTCTTTATTCACAGAAAACGTGTTTTTTTGCGGGGGGGAGTCTAATAGTATCTACAAAACACAACAACACAAAACCGTGCTAAGACCGATAACTGAGTTCAGCAATACTGCAGGGCACAAGATCAGTCTACAAAAACAATCGTATTTCCATGTATGAGTAAGGATCAGTAGGAAATGGAATTTAAAGGTACCACTGGGAATAGCATCAAAGTTATGAAACACATAGGAACATATCTGTGAAAAACATGAAATACCTGTACATTGGAAAACTAGAAAATATTGCTGGAGGAAATGAAAGAACTGAGTAAACGAGGTGACCTACCCTGTCCCCATGTCAGAAGATTCAGTGCTGTTAAGATATTAATTCTCTCAGATTTGGTCTGTAGATGCAATGCAATCCCAATCAAAACCTAAGCAGTTAAAAAAAAAAAAAGTGACTGATTCTAAGATTCCTATGAAAATGTAAAGACCTAAAGAGAATCCAGAACTATTCACAAAAAGCAAGACTGATTATGGACACTATCTGATTTCAAGGCTTATCATAAAAGCCCAGGGGTTGAGAGTGTGCATGGGCATGAAGCTAGACAAACCAAACACACCCACGGAGCAGAACAGACACACACACACACACACACACACACACACACGTGGACTAATGACTTCAACAAGGGTGCGCAAGCAAGTTCGTGCAGAAGGGATGGTCTTGCCAACAAATGATGCTGGGACAATTAGACACCCATATGCCAAAAAGAAAAAAGAAACCTCAATCTATTCTTTGTGTAAAAAGATTAATTTCAGAATAGATCATGGGCCTAAATATGAAGGAAAAACATCAACTCCTAAGAGAAAACATGGAAACAACCTTTGTGACCTCACAGTGAGCAAAGATTTCTCAGCCTGAACACCACAAAATAAACGAACAAACTCGACTCCATCGAGACTGCACACGTCTCACTGAGAGACACTGTGGAACGCGTGACAATAGAAGCCATGGGCTGAAAGAAACGACCTGCACGGCATGTACCCGATGAAGGACTTTTATCCAGAACAGGTGCAGGATTCTCCATGCTCAATAGTGAGAAAACGACCCAATAAAGCATGGCTGCAGACTTGAATAGACACTTAAACATACGTGGAGGCAAGGGAGCGTATGGGAAGATGCTCGATAGCACTTGTCTTTAGGAACCGTCCCCACGCGCACTCACTGAACGTAACCATGGCAAAAACGATCGCATCAGGTGTTGGCGAGGATGTGGGCGACAATGCTCATGTGCAGCGGACGGGGACGTACAGCGGTAGGGCCACCGTGGACGCACAGTGTGACGGTTTCCTAAAAGTTAGACATACGCCCGCCGTATGATCCGGCCATTCTCCCCAGGAGAAGAGAGGCCTGTGTCTAAGCCAAGACTTGCACATGAACGCTCACAGCAACTAAGTTTATAAAAGCCCAAACCAGGTCCACGGATGCCTGCATGGGTGATCACGTCGTGGCACGTGGTACCCGTGTCAGGGGATGCGGTCCAGCGGTACGGGGGAGAGGGCGGCTCGAGCGACGTCATGGGTAAATCTCAACACGATGGTACCGCGTGGGGGGCACCACACGTGAAAGGACCCTGAAAGTCTCCTGCGCTGCTCGCTGCAGCGGACGTGGCTTCAGTGTGTATAATCCACAGGGTATCAGTGTCTAGGACAGAGAGAGCACCTCCACGAAAAAGACAGAGAAACCTTACAGAAAAATGGGTAGTTTTTGCATAGCTCGCTAGCGAGGAAACGAAATGGCAAATCCATAAAGGAAGCTCATTGTCACTATCGCGGGAACGGTGGTTCCTCTGCAGGCACGCCATTCCACCAGCGTGGGCTGGCAGAGGCTGGGAGCCGGCCCACAGCCGTTCGAGGGTACGGAACAAGGGGTCTCTGGGCCGCCACCGTGGAAGCACCCCAGCACCGCCACGCGGAGAGCAGGGCGGCCGGTGAAGCCGCCCGTGGCCCGTGCCCAGCAGTGCTGCTTCCAGAAAATCCCTCACGACGTGCAGACACGTCCGCCCGTCCACGGGAGGACGGTGCGCGATTGCTCCCTGGTCAGGAAAGGCCTGGTGTGGGGGAGGACAGTGAGGATTTGAGCTAGAACCACCCTTCCCCACGCGGCTAAGTCTCGCGAACGAACGCTAGCTGCAATGCGTTGCACGGCATAACCCACTATTTATGTAAAGTTTAAAACCCTACAAAAGAACATTACATATTGTTTATGGGAACATAAAAATGCAGTAAAAGTAGGCAACGCTAGCACATGAGAAACATCTCATTCCAGCTGCGGGTGCTGTCTCTGGGAGGGGATGCGGGGAGGTGGGAATGGGGAGAGTGACAGAGGCCAGGCGAAGGCCACCTCCGCCGTGACAGGCCAGCACCAGGCATCCCCGGGAGGCCGGACCTCTAGCCAGCGGCCCGGGGTGCCTCCTGGAGAAGGTGACGGTTGCCTGGGGCCCGGCATAGAAGTGGATGGAACAGAGCCGGGCAGGGTGTTTCCTGGATGGAGAGACCCCCGGTGCAATTCCCTGGCAGAGGGGACACTGGACACCTTGGGGCCAGCAAGCCCGGCTCAGGTGACATGCAGGGGGCACTGAGGGCCTTGGATTTTGTCCTGGAGGCCGAAGGAGCCAATATCAGGGGTGTGGAGGAAGCAGGGGTGAGGGGAGCTGCCCAGGCCTGGCTGATGGCATCCCCGCCTGGAGGGTCCCTCACTCTTGTCACTGCAGCTGGCTGCATAGGCTGGGCCTCGTGGCTCTGCCACACACACGAAACCCGCTGGTTCCCACTCCACGTCTTTACCTGGGTACCACCTCTGATGCTCTTGTCAGGCCCTCGAGTCCCCACAAATATGTCCCACTGTTCAGGCGGCTTCTGTCTTCAGGTCTTCCTGCTGTCTGACTTGTCCCAGTCGATGCTGCTTTCTGAGACCCTCCCGTGCTGCAGGTAGACACCTGCTGGCAGCTTTTCCGGGTGCATCCCCTACCTGCACCCCGCATTGTACCAGCACATCCCCTCTGGCACTCCCCGGAGCCACTGCCTTAGCCGGATGACCTCCGACTGCCTTCCCCTCTGGCTCTGGGCTGCGCTGGCCATGAGCGGTGGGCAGTCAGCAGAGGAGGGACACAGGCTGGCAGGTTGGGACTCACTTCTTGCCCTGCCCACCAGTGTCAGGAGGAGAGGCCGGGGTCGGCGGGGGTGGGGAGCGGCGGAGGCCAGCAGGAGAATGAGGGACACGTGGGCCAGAGCCGCTCGTCCCGTCACCCAGTCCAGGCGGAGCCCCCGCGGGCCCCAGAGTGAGTTGGTTGGCTCCCTGAGTGTGGCCCGTTCCAGCTGACCTCCCGCCGCCCCATGTAGCCTGCCGTCAGGTGCTCTGAGGTCTGGGGGCTCCTGGTGAGTGGAAGAGATGGCTGATCAAACCCCAGGCCATTTGAAGGGTCTCCTCCCCCGTGTCCCACTCCCCAGCCCCGCCAGGGTCTCCACAGGGCTGGAGCTGGGGCGTGGGCCCCAGCTGACACCAGCACATAGGAGTCCTGCCTCAGTGCCCTGGCCAGCGCTCCTCCACGGGCTTCCGCTCTGATGGGGACACATGGCCTATCCGGCCCCTGTTCCTCAGGTGCTGACGAACCTGGTCGCGGGTCTTCATTGGCCATTCGGGGACCTCCTGCTGCAAATGCCAACTTCAGCCTCTGCTCATTCCTCACCTGTCTTAACCCCTGTGTTTTCCAGAAAGGGCAGCTCAGGCTCCTGGGGGCCAGGGTGTGCCGGGATCCCCACCGTCTAATGCAGGGCAGGTTCAGAGTCCCGGGATCTGGACGCCTGGCCCCTCTCCTGCCCTCCTCTCTCCATGGTGTATGTGAGACAGGGCCCTGCTGGAAGAATTTCCACAGGCCGGCAGCACGGAGATGCGCCCCCGCCCCCAGCCAGCCGAGGTGCCCACGGGGCACATCGAGTCCCCTGTGCGTGCTTTTCTGCTGAGCTGTCACACAGGGTATTATCTGTTGTTGCAATGTATTATGGCCACAGACACCGCACGTTAGATCTCAGTGTCAGCAAAAAGATCAAGGAAATTCATTTATTATTAACTTATGATAGATGTAAGACTGATTGCTTTGTGGGCTCTGGGCTTCAGGGGAAAGTGGGGAAAACGTGGCCACTATTCAAGGCCACTTGTCCCACCCCAGCCACTGAGGGTGGGGCCAGCTTGCAGATTTGGAAATGAGGAACTGAGAAAACAGCATTCGTATGGCGTCCTCCGTCCAGCCCAGCACATGTTTGCCTACGACGGCCTCTCGTGTCTACGGCGAGGCTGCGGGACGATGAGATAGTGCATAGACAGGAGCCCTCAGACCGCCCCGTTCATGGCCACTCGCCATGTGCCGGGCACTCTTCGTTTAATCTTTGCGACAACCCTGGGAAGCAGGTGCTGTCCTCGCCCCTTTTTGTGGACGAGGGGAGTGGAGGCTGCCAGCAACTTGCCCGGCGTCTCCCTGCACAAACCCTGCACAGCTGACCCGCCGTGCACAAGGTCAGTGCCCACGGAACGGGTCTCCTTTGCCTCACTGGTACCCGAGGCCCAGGCGAGGAGACTGAGGGTCAGAGCAGGGCGGTGGCCGTTCAAGGTCACCTGAGGAGGGGCTGAGAACACGTCCCTCTCTGCTCTATCTCATCCACCCCGAACCCCACACACCTTCGGGACAGGTAGGCCTTCCGCCTGGCCTCCCGAGCCAGCCCCGCACCCTGTCCCACTGCATTTGACAGGCCACTGTCCTCTCCGAGGCCTGAGAAGTCAGCCAGGCCGGAGCCTGTGTGTCCGGGCCCAGCGCCTGCTGCAGCCTGCCCAAGGGGCCTTGGCCGTAACAGGTCAGCAGGGGTGTCAGGAAAACCCAAGGCTTCGGGCTTCATCTGCCCAAGGCCGCCTTGGTCCCTCTAAGATGGCACCTCCAGGTGTGCTTTGCTCCTGGGTGCTCTGGGAGGTGGACAAGGGTGGTGGGGGCGGGTGCAGGGTTCCTGGAAGGGGGAGGGGCCTCAGGCCGTCTGGGCACCTAGAGGATCACTGTCCCTGGGTCCCCACTCTGGGTCCCGGTCTCTGGGCTGGGCTGTGAGGAAAGGGCGGGAGTGGGTGCAGGGCTGGAGCTAACGTGAGGACCGCAACACTCGGTGACCGAGACAAATGACCTTTGCATGCTACGTTTAAAAAAGAATGAAAATAAATGCATATATATCCACGCGGAGCAAACTAATATTTTAAATCAATACAGCATCGGCCGGGGCCGGGGTTAGCGTGAAGGGTACACGTGCGTGTGGTGGACCCTGTGTCCATTTAACAATGTAGATGTTTATCCCCCCAGGGGTTCCTTAGGGGGAGTTTTTGTTTTTAAAATGTTGCATCGAAAGACTGTTTATCTGGATGGCCGAGCCTCTTGCACTGACTCTCCCTGGTCCCAGCTCCATGGGATCCAATCTTTATTTATTTAAACTTCTGATATTCTGTTCACCTTGGACTGTTGTGTGTGCGGTATTTTTCACATACTGCATGAAAATAGTATTTATCTTGATTGCGGAGTTTCCTGGCACCCCCTCGGGTTCTGCGTCCAGGGCCAGTGCCTCGCTTCCCACTCCTGGGAGAGGAGGGCATGTCAGCTCTGGGCTGCGGAGGCCGGAGCAGCCCTGGGGCATCGCCCTCCAGCGAGGCCGGAGCCCTGGCCCGCACCCCGCCGCCGCCCCCCCCAACACCCTGGCAGCGTGGGCTGCTCCCCTGGCCTCAGTTTTGTCACTGGGAGAGGGGGGGGGGGTTTCCTAGCATCCTTGCTAAGCCTAGTTCCTGGTGATGGTCAAAGGACAGCACAGTTATCTTAGAAAACATCGAAAGCGTTCCAGCTCCCGGGCAAGTTCTGTGTGACTTGGGGCAAATGGGCAATTGTAGGGCAAACGCAAAGCAAGGGACGAGCAGCGCTGGGATGACACGGTGAGAAAGGCACCGCGTGCCCCACCGTTGGGCATTGCACGAGCCGGCGTAGCTGCAAATCCCAGTTTCTTAAAACTGCAGCTGCCTTCTCTGTCCTGGGTGTGCCTGGCACCCCACGCAGGGCCGGGAGACTCTGTCGGACCCCGCAGGCTCAGAGCTGTCCCGGCACAGAGTGAGCATCAAAGCCGGTGGCCTGTCCTTGGTAACCTGGGGTGCTGCGGCTGCTATCCCTTTCCCTCAGGGCCCCGAGAACCCTGCCCCCCCAGCCCCCCAAGCCAGGCCATGCCCTTCCCCCCACCCCCGCCCCCTGCCCTGCACTTCCGTCCTGATTTCTTCATTTCTCCGGCAGGCCTGCCGTGGCCTGACTAGCGTGACAGATACGCTCGAATGTGTCTAATCCTTGTCAAGAGATTTGGAGTTGCTTTAAGCAGAGCAGATGAATTAACCATTTTGGCAGGGAGGAGCTTTTCTCTGCTTTTGAGAAATGGGGCCAACTGAGGTTGGCAGCTAGGGGCCGGGGCCGGGCCTCGAGCCTCAGGTCCCGACCCCCGCCGGGGCGCAGAGGCCGTGAGGCCACCCGCCACCTGATTTTGGTCGGAGACACAGAAGGGAAGGAGTTAAGCCGTGAGCTGCCTTCCCCAAAGCAATTAATTACAGAATTGGAGAGGTAGGCCCAGACAATTACGTCCTAGACAAAGGAGACGGAGGGAGGCGAGGGTAATAACTTCAGAGGGCCTCGCGCTGTGAGATTAATAAGCATTTGGCATTTGGGCGGCCGGCGGGGACTTGGGCAGCTCTGCCCCAGGGCCTGCTCCCTGCTGCCCCCTGGGAAACCCCCAGGCTCAGGTCACTGTTACTGTGGCGGCTGCCCCTGTTGGCTTCTTCCAGAGGGTGGGGGCGGGGCAGGCGGAAGGGGGGGCTGGGGGAGGGGGTCCTGGGGCTTTGGGATGGAGATCCAGGCCTGACCTCAGCCCCAGCCAGGACGCCTCACAAAGGAGGAAGGCCACTGGGCTCGAGACCCCGCTTTGCCACTTAAGAAGTGCTGACCTGTGACAAACGGGGTTCCTGTCTCCTTGTCCAAGTGACAATGATCACGCTGGGCCGGCCGGCCACGCAGGGTCAAAAGAGACTGTGGGACAAGGCTTTGGTGATGTTGCTGGCATGGGGCGAAGGCTCGAGGCCGTGCCTTTCTTGCCCCTGCAGCCCCCCCCAGCCGCCTGGCACACGGCAGGGCCCGCCCTCCGCCGCCCACTCCGGCGCTGGCCATCAAGCCCTGGGCCCGTGCCTCCTAAGCAGCCTGACCCCCGCACTGCAGCACAGGGTGGCTGTCCCCTTCCCCACCATCTCCTCTTCCCTTGAAACGCCCCTGCCAGGGGAAAGGGAAGTCCTAAGGAGAGGGAGGTCCAGGGCTGGGAGAGCGGAGTTCATTCACTGATTAATTCACTCATTCGTTCATCCCTCAGACAGCTGTTTCCTGGAGCCAGCCTGTTTGCTGCCAGGGGCCCCGATGGGCCAGCCCAGCCTGGTGCCCCGTCCCCGCGGAACACGCCTGCAGGACCAGGGACACATGGCTGGGAGACTGGCAAATGTATTCAGCAGCCTTTCAGGGGAGGCATGCTTCTGTGACAAGACTCAGCAGGGGCAGGGAGCCAGTGAGGGCGGGGTGGGCCCTGCGTTCTGGTGCCGGGAGGATGTGTGCCCGGGGCCAGCAGCCCGGGGCGGGGTGAGGCTGTGCGGTGTGGCCACTCTGGCCAGCGGGGTCCAGCCTAGGGACCCAAAGACCCCGCTCAACCCCAGGCCCGCAGGGGGACAAGGAGGCGGGCGAGCTCCTGGCCGGATCTGTTTCTCTAGCTGTGACACGGGGGAACAGGAACCAGTCCCAGGGCTGCAGGAGACCCCACATGCGGAGCCACGGCCCCCAGGAGACCCCCTCCAAGGGGCTCTGCTTGGCGGGAAGGGCCCTCCCCGGTCGCCCAGCCCCACTGTGCCCCGTTCACGCCGGCCGGAGGGGCCGATCAGCCGCGTTAAGCCAAGGGCTTCGGGGCTTTCAGGAGCCCCCTCCCCCACACGCGTGTGCGGGCGACATCGCGTTCCCTCCTCCACTCCTATCTCTGTGCAGCAGACGCGCGGGGAGGCTTTTAAATACTAACTGGAAAGCCCCGAACCGCCGGACTTGGGCAGGCAGGTGCCTTTAATTCTTCATTTTCTCGCCCCCGGCGCCACCCCTCGCGGGCCGCGCTTTCTGTTTAATTAGGGGAGAGAGAAAATTGTGACATCAACTCAAGGGCATCCCCTCCCCGATGCGGAGAAAGCAGGGAATTAATCGCAGGCCCAGCCAGCACGGCCCCCTGAGCAAATCCACTTACTGATTTAAACAGTTGTAGATAAGGTGGGGGGAGGGGCGGCCTCTGGGGGCTGCGGTGCAGGGAGCCCCGCCCCTCCGAGAGGCTGGGCCTCGGGAAGGAGCAGAGGGTCACGTGGCCCCCCGCCCCCGCCGAGCCCCGCACAAAGCCGGGGGCAGAGGCAGGTTTGTGTTCTCCGTTCTGGAAATCTGAGAGCTGGGAACAGGCTGGGGGCAGGGACAGCTGGGCAGCCGAGGGGGCGGACTTTGAAATCTGTTCGATCACTCATTCATCCACCCACCCACCCAGCCGTCCTTTCATTCATTCGTGCTACGCGCACTTTTCCAAGGCGGGGCGGGCTTCAGGCTCTGTCCTGGGCACGAGGCTCAAGGCTAAGCGAGAGGGACCCTGTCCGCTCCCGCGGCCCAGGCCAGTCTCCTGAAGACGGGCATGGACCCGAAGACCGTACCCCTGTGGGTGTGTGCTCGTCTCCGGTCCCCTGGACTGCACCGAGGTTTGGCCAATGACCTAGCATCCCGGCATCTCCCTGGTCTGGTCACTGCAGTGGGGGCCTGGGGGCGGGGCGGGCGGATGACCAGTTGGTACAGGTGCCACGAGGGAGCACTGCCTCTCTGTGCCTCGTCCAGAGTCCCCAGAGCCCCTGTGACCTCACCCCTTCTCCCAGGGGGGCCTCCACGGCCCTGGCAGGAAACTGTCCTCTGAGCATCATTTCCTCCCCCCGCCAGGAGGACGCGCATAGAGGGCATGTCCCCAGCACGGGCTACATCCCCTCTTGTGCTCCATGTCCTGGTGGCAGGCCCAGCTCTTGGGGCACCGTCCCTGCCCATGTGGGAGGTGGGTGGCCCTTCTTCTGACGTGGGGTGAAGCCTCACCTTGGGGCCTCCCCTCCTCCCCGCTGCCCGCACTGGATTTATCCACTCACCAAACCAGCTCCCCAGTCCAGGCTGTTGGCTTCCTAATCTGTCGCTGGGATCGCTCAGGAGTCCCTGACTCAGCGAGGGTTCTTCTCACCCCAAAGCCTTGGCAGGGCTGAGGATGGGGACAGGCGTGGGATTTCCGTCTTACCCCCGCTCTGCCGCACCAGGGCTGCGGCCTGAGTGAGTCGGCCCCTGGCCCCCAGTCTCCCTGTGTGTGAACAAGTGTCAGGCTGGACGGTCCATCCCTGCTTGGACAGTGTGGGACTTTGCAGGGCTCCTGGAACCGCGGGCCTGACCCTGGAGTCCCCAAGGTGTCCACCTCTGTCTCTGCCTCAGGATCACTGCCGTAGCGTTTGGTTCCGGGACGATTCCTGATTCAGAGGTTATTTCGCTGCTGACACACCTGTGGTCAGCCGGCCAGGGCCCCTGCCGTCCAAGGGCTTGTCCGGGGCCAGGACCTGCCCCACGCGGCTGCAGCTGGAGGCCTCTCCCTACAGCTGCTTGAGCGTCCTCACGAGGTGGTGGGCAGTGATGGGCAGGTGGCGGGAGAGTGATGGAGAGACAGGAGGACCCTAGAGGCCAGTCACCAAATCCAGCCACCCAGGTGTGGGGGGTGGGGGTGGGGACGACTCAGCTGTGCTTCCCAGCCCATGGCCAGCCGGAACTTCCTCCCTTCCCCGACGGCCCACCCCTCCCCGCCTCTCCCCATGCTGTTCCCAGGCCTCTTCACGCCTGGCTGTCTCCTCCTCTGTCTGTGGGCGCTGTTGAGTCTGTCTGTCCGTCTGGTGAGCGTGTTTCTCCCTGGTCACCTTCCCCGTGTCCCACCTCTGCACCCAGGGAGACCCCGTCTTCCTGCACAGTTTCGGGGCCCCTGCTGGACACCCACCGCCGGGAGCATGGGCCTCCTCTTCCTCATTCAAAACCAGCCTCTTCAACTGCTGATCGTTGAAAGGAAGAAGAACGAAGAGAAAAGAAATTCAGCCTGTGGAGAGCCGCCCGTCAGGCACACTATGCTGTGTAGTGAGGACTGAGAATTTCAGAGCCTCTCAGCCCGGAGCCCGGCTACCTCCTGACCGTGAGCCACACTCCCCTCCCGGCCAGTCCTCCTGTTCTGTGTCCCCTCCCTGGGCCCCCACGCTGGCAATGGGAGGTGGCCACCCACCCCAACAGGGGATAGTGGAGACTCACCTGTTCGATGGGCTGTTGACTCTCCGTGGCCCCACCCTCACCTCGTCTGGGCCCAGACTCCTGCCCCTTCCCAGCGATGGGTGGGCGAAGTCCCCCGAGTGACCTCAGAGGACTCTTGTGTCACCTGCCACGGCTGTTACTCTCAGGGCCGTCCTGGGAGTAGCCGGGTCCCCATCTCCGAGAAGACCTCAGATGCGCAGGGGCCCCTGAGAGCGAGTCAGGCTTCTCCGAGACGCCCTCCCCCCCCCACCATGTCGGCCCCAAACGCCTTTTCTGCTGGGAGTCCCCCACACCACGCAGTCCCTGGCACCCCTAGGCCGTGACCCTCTTGGGGCCCGGACGACAGAGTCCTGGACTGCAGGGTGGGGAGAGTGAACCAGCAAAGACCATCGACCCGTCTTCTTTATTCCCTCACGTCCGGAGGCACATCAGGACTCGCGGCACATACACTCACTAAAAGTGTTTGAAAACCAGAAGTGTAGGAAGAAACGCCACCGGCTGGATACACGCTCTGTTGTAATTTTAGGGAACCTCCTTCCAGCCTTCTCCTTCTGTCGGCTCTTGTTTCTGGAACGACTGGAATTAGTGTGTCCAGCCTGCGTCTTCGGTCCGTGCTCCCTGCGAATTTTCTATGCTCTTACGTATTCTTTTTATTGACCTCTTTTTTACTGTAAGAATCAGTCTTGCTTATGGAATTGTCCCTGGGTGAGCATTCATATTATTTCCAGTATTTTCATATATTTTCACATAAGGCCATAATGAGCATGTTTGTGTCAAAAGCTTATTTTTTCCCCCTCGATTCAGGGAACTATTGTCTCAGATGGATAAGTGACAAGGAAATATTGGGCTGAACCTAAATTTATCTAAAGGTTTAAAAAAAATATTTCTTTATTTTGACAGAGAGCGAGGGAGCACAAGTGGGACAGGGGCAGAGGGAGAGAGAGAGAGAGAGAGAGAGGGAGAGAATATCCCAAGCAGGCTCCACACTCAGCACAGAGCCCATCGTGGGGCTCAGTCCCACGACCCTGGGATCATGACCTGAGCCGAAATCAAGAGTCAGATGCTTAATGGACTGAGTCCCCCAGGCGCCCCCATCTAAAGCTTTTGATACGTATTTCTTAATTTCTTGGAAGGGAACATTGATTTTCATCTTAGGGTTTATTTTTGACACACATTTTCACTTTCATAAATCCCAAAGAATCCATTTTTCCTTTGTCCTGTCTTCTGTTATTTCTAACCATACAGGCCCCCTTCCTCACTAGAAGTGGGGTGCTCGGTCGATTCCTTGCTGACTGTCCTCTAGTCTCACTGGGCATGGCTCACCGATGCCACGGGGGCGTGTGGCTGAGTCCGGGTCGAGCTGGGTGCCCCACCACCCAGTCTCGGTCACCAGCACCGAGGGTCCAAACCCTGCACCTGCTGAGGTTCCCCAATCTGCTGTTCCTCCCGCCTCAAAGGACTGGTTCCCCCCCGCCCCCTGCCCTCTGACTCTGGCCCCCTCGCCATGCCTTGCCCTGAGCTCCGGGGACCTGCCTGCCAGTGACACGGCTGGTGGAGGCATGCAGCCCCTTCCTGCTTTTCTCCGCAGAGAATGACATTTAATTTTAATTCATTCAGATTTGAGGGTGAAGAGCCACCCGTGGCTGGAGGCTGCCGTGTGGGTGGTGCAGGGTGGGCGGGGCTCTGTGGCCTCGCCCCTGGCACCTCTCTTCCCTGGCAGAGTCCTCTTTCCCACTTGGCCACAGGAGCCCGGCCCCACGCTGCCCACACGGCCGCCTCGAGCCGTCCCTGGGTGCCTGGGTGGTTCAGCGAGCTGAGCATCCGACTTCGGCTCAGGTCATGATCTCACAGTTTGGGAGTTCAAGCCCCAAGTCGGGTTGTCCGCTGTCAGCACAGAGCCCGGTTCAGATCCTCTGTCTTTCCCCCCCTCTCTCTGCCCCTCCCCTGCTCACACCCCCTCTCTCTCAAAAACAAACATTAAAAAAAATTAAAAATAAGTAAATAAAAACCTTAAAATAATTCACTTCTTCTGTGCCAGTGCTCACTAGCCGCATGTGGCTGGCAGCTGCCCCGCTGGGCAGGCGGGACACAGAACATTCCAGCACCACTGGCGGTCCTGTGGATGTCACGGCTCGTGACCGCGGAAGAGGGGTGGGAGGCTGTGAGAGTTTGGGCGGGTAGGGGTAGGGCTGAGTCAGGCTTACTGAGGGAGCTCTGGGTGCCGCAGGAAGGACACAGGGCAGAGGTCGAGGACGGTCCACGGATCAGCGGGTGGGAGGGAGCAGGGAAGGGAGAGGGAAGCAGGGGCGTGGGTGCCCAGGCAGGTGGGCTGTGTGGGGAAGAGGGAGGGGTTGTCTGATGGCCCGAAAGCCAGCTGGGGAGGAGGCTGTGGCCCAAGCCCTGAGTGGGGGTGAGTGGGGTGTGTCAGAGGCGCTCCCGGGCAGAAGGAAGCCGTGTGGGGGTCCTCCCCAGGTGCTCCCGGTCCCCTCACGCCCTGGGGGCCCCCACGCGGCTTCCGTCAGCCCCGGGCTCCTCTGGGTCCGCCGCCACGAGCTGCAGATGTGATTGTCCAGCCGGCTCCCGCTGGTTCCCAGAGACACCCCGTGAACTCCACTCCCCACGGGGCCCCCCAGACGCCCTGGCCCAGTGAGTGCACCATCCAGCCTCCACACCCCGGGAGGCGGCTCCATCCACTTTGCCCTCCGGCACTTTGGGCTGGTTTCACCCCCACATCACTCAGCCCTGCGAGTTTTCCCCCATCAGGTGGATATTCCAAAGTTCACTGTCCTGCCCTCACAAACACACAGGGCCCGTCACGGTCTGGGCTCCCCACACGGCCTTTGGGACAGCCGGTGAGCGCTGGGGCCAGGATGTGGGGACGGGAGGCCTGGGGGCAGAGCTGTGCGGCCTCCCACCCGTGTCTCCACCGCTGGCCACTGGTCTCTCTGCCCCCCACTCTTCACCCCTCCCAGCGCTGTCTCCAAGCAGCCAAGGCGTGCAGGGGGGCTTCTAGCATCAGTCTGACCTCGTCAGCATCTGCTGTCTCCTGCACAGGTAGATGCTGGGTAGACGCTTGTTGGATGAATGTCGGATGAAGGGTGGGCAGGTGACAGGACTGCTGTGCCCCACGGACGGGCCCACACCGCCTCCAAGCCTACTGCGCCCAGCTCTTCCCCCAGCATCGGGGCAGGAAGAGGGATCTGCGGTGGGGGTCCTCCATCAAGGGGGTCCTCCTTGCTGCCCTGTACGGGTGTGCCTGATGGTCCCCAGATGCCCTCTCTGTGAGAGCAGCTCCTGGTTTGCATGGTTGTTCGAAATTTAAGCAGAAATGCTTTCGAGTGAATGACTCAGGGCGTGGGCACTGCTGTGTGAGGCTCGTGGAGGAGGGTGGACAGCTCCCGGGGCCGGACTGCCCTCCCGCAGACATCCCAGCGCTGGATGCGTGTGAAGTGAGGTGAACGGGCCCTGTGGTGACGGAAGAGGAGGGGGACGGGTGCGTCCCCGTGAGCAGGTGCCGGGACCCGTGGGATGCGCAGTGCGCGCTGGCGGGGCGAGCGGCCGGTGGGCGTGTGGGACCGCGGTGCCACAGAGACAGGGAGACGGGCCGCTGCCCCAGGCTGCCGGGGGAGCAAGAGAACGGTCCCCGGGTCAACGCCACGGTGTCTGCCGTGTGACCCTGTGCACAGCGACTGCGACCCGGGCCTGAGCTTCGCCATCGGAAGTTCAGGGTTCAGGGGCATGGCTCACCAGATACGCACGGAGCATCGATGCCCGGCCAGGCCGTGTGCCTAGGGCAGGGGAGCCGGGGCTCCATGTGGGCCAGGGGCGGGTCAGGGGCGGCCCTGGAGCTGGCAGGCCGAGGCGTCAGGGAGGCAGCTGTAGCCTATCATGAAGACAGGCTTCCAGCCAAGCTGTCTAGTGATGGAATGCAGTGAGCCCCCCGTCTCCAGAGGCATTCAAGCAGGAGGAATGGATACTGTGCAGGGAATCTGAGCGAGATGTCTTGATTTTTTAAAATCGAGACTATTACAGTGGAACAAATGTTGTCCTTCCAGCGATGTTTGCACCTGACCCCCAGAACCAGCGAACGTGAACTTGTTTGGGAAAAAAGTCTTTGCAGATGTAATTGGGTTAAGGGTCTTGAGATGAGAATATCTTGACAGTCCCTGAATCCAATGACAAGTGTCCTTATGAGAGGCACACAGGGGAGAGACGCATTGAGATGAGAGCCCAGGTGGAGATCGAGGCAGAGACACAGCAACGAACTCACAAGCCAGGGAGGTCTGGGCTCCCAAAGCTGGAAGAGGCCGGAAGCTCACTCCCCAGAGGCTCTGGGGGAGCCCCGCCCTCCAATGCCTTGATTTGGGACTTCCGGCCTCCAGAACCAGGAGAGGGTAGATCGTGTGTGATCCCTTGGTATGGCAGCTCCAGGACGCAAGCTAGGCCATCAGACGTCCCCAGACAGCAGGCTGTGCCAGACCAGCCCGAGACCCCTGCCCGGCGCTGCCCCTCCCCGCCACCCGCCCCCAGAGGCCAATACTCCCACGGCCTCCCGGATGACCTGGCATTTTCTCTCCTTATCTCCAACTGGCCACACAAGGTGCTTCTCGATTTTCCTGTCATCTGGGGCTGTGTCGGCCACTCACCCATGTGCCTGCCGGACCCCGCCCTCCGGGGGCCAGGATGTCCCCATTTCAGCGCACGCCGACCGACCGCAGACCCGGCTGCGCACCGAGCCCCTGCCGCCACCTCGTTTCTCTTCTTCTGTGAAATGCCGCGCTGTCACGGGAGTGGATAAGGGTCTTACTTTGTCATTTGCTTAGCTTTCTGTACACTTAGCGCTAATCCCATCTCCAATCCCCAGCAGTTGGGTAAACACTTCCCGTACCCTGGTGTTTCCCTCTCCACGGGGTCTGCTCTCCTCTGCCCGGTCCTGCTGCTGGTCCTGGGAGCCCTGGGGCCTTGCCTGCTGCTCCGCGTGGCTCAGAGGGATCCCCCGGGGAAGGGTGTGGGGGTGTCTGGGCCGTCGGCGGGTGAGCGTTGACGGCACCCTCTTGCTAAGTCCCTGACTTGGCTGGCCGGGCTCCTGGGGTGCAGACCGAGCTCCCTGAGCAGCCAGGCCTCCCGTGCTTGGCTTCCGGCCCCCAGCCCCCTGCTCAGAACACGGATGGCCTTTTGGTTCCCGGCCTTCTGGGCGAAGCCTGTTTGTTGGTTGGTTGTTTCTCGCCCCGTCTGGGAGCTGAGTGGTTTTCTCTTTCTCTTTCTCTCTCCGCGTACGTGCCCTGCTGTGGGTGGACTTTCTTCCAGGTGCCGACTTCCCAGAGGGCCCAGTGAACCTGGAAACCTGTGGGGGTCAGCTGGGGCCACCCTAACAAAGCACACAGGCCCCCATCTTTAACCACAGGATTTACTTCTCCGACCTCAGCGGCTGCAGGTCCAAGACCCAGGAGTGGGCAGGGCGGGTCCTCCTGAGACCTCTCCCGGGCATGTGGATGGTGTCCTCCCCCCCACCCCTGCCCCGTGTCCTCACGTGCCCTCCAGCACGTGTCTGCATCCTGGTCTCCCCTTCTGGTGGGGACACCAGTCAGCCTGGATCGGGGCCCCCAGGGCCCTCCTTTACCTCAGCCACCTCGGCAAAGCCCCACCTCTGAGCACAGTCACCCTGCAGCCCTGGGGGTGGGACTCCGCGTGTGGCTCTGGGGACCCGGTTCAGCCCACCCAGGGCCCCTCCACTGGGGACAATTTGTGGAGTCATTTCTGGGGTGGATCCCCCCTCTGCTGTCTCGATTCTCTCTGCTTCCTGTTACTAAGACAGTCATCCTCCAGGATGGGCCCTTTATTTCCTTCCAATCTGCTCTGCTGGAGAAGGTCCCTCCCTCCCCCGGCTCGGCCTGTACACGCGGCTTCACCTCCGCTGTCGCGCCTTCTGTCTCCCCGAGCACCTTTTCGCCTGGTTGGCTCCTCTTGTCACTTCCTGCTCGTGTTTCTTCTGTGCCTCTGAGGGCCCCAACCCTCGCTCTGGGAGACCCTCATCTACCTGCACGGTCCATTTCTTCCAAGCTGCTTTCATCTGCGGGAGTCGGGCTCTGCTTCCCACAGCAGATGCCCCCGTCAGTGTCGGGGGACCCCGGGCCGGGTGCTGTATGAGGAAGGGACGCTCAGAGCCCGAGTGGGGAACGTGCGTGGTGTGAGGCTGGCCTGCCTGTGGGCTGCACGTGGGCTGGTCCAGCCTGGCCACCTCCTGGGGGGCCCTGAGGCCATGACTTCAGGTCTTTGTTCCAGGTTGGTGGGGCTCCCGGGGAGGCGTCCCCAGTGCCCGCCCAGGCTTGGATCTCAGGAGGCTCCGTGCAAACTCCAGCTCGAGCCCTAACTCTCGGCTGGTGCTGCTCCCGGCTGGGCCTCATGGGGCCGGGACAGACACGATTACTTCCACCTTCCCTAGAGAATAAACCTCCATCCTTCCGTTGGGTGCCCAAGGGCGGTCACCCGGCTTCTCACAGGCGGACGGGGGTCTGCGGCCCAACGGCCCCGACAGCAAACTTGCAGCAGACGCTGCCATTTTCTGCCCATCGCGGCCCCTTGGGGACACTGGGGACTCTGGGTGGAGGGCGGAGCCTCAGTGAGACGCAGGCCGTTTTCCGAATTTTGTACTTTACACACCTGTCCCATAAACCAGAAACTGCTGTGAAAAATAAAGCCGATTAAAAATATATGGCTTTCTTACCATGGCACCTAGAAATAATTAGGGTGTTCACGCAGTGCTTTCCCAAATGTTGTTCCTCCCTCTCCACGGTCCCCCGGGGTAGCGGTGTCCCTCCTTAACGCCCAAAGGGGCGGAGGGAGGTGGCAGCGGCCCGGGGATCAGCCTCAGCTGGTGTCCTGGACACCTGGCAGGTGTGGGGCTGTTCCTCCAGGGCCCGGCCCAGCCAGGTTGCGACGGCATGAGGTCCACAGGGCCCTGGGCTGGCCGCACGTCACAGCCTCCGTGTCCCCAAAGTCTTCTTTAGGTTTCTTTCCCTGGTGTTCTTCTGTTGGGTCGGCTGCTTGGAAGCTGTGGCCGCTGCAGCCCTAAGCATCACACCTTTCATTTCTGCAGGGAGAGGAGGAAGTGAACCCGCTCAACTCACAGAGAAGGCGGGTCTCCACCAAACCCCCAGGGCTCAGAGTGGAGGGGCCTGGGAGACGGTGCGCCGGGGACCCTGGCTGCCACGCGGGGGTGCCCGGCGATCCCTGCCTCAGGACGAGCCCCCGCCCGCCCCCCTGACGCTCTGCTCCTGCCTCCTCCTCTCCAAACCCGTGGCCCGAAGCGCTAATTCCTCACGGGTGTCCCAGTTCCCACTGATTGTCCGCGGCTGCAGCAGGACGTGAAATCCCTGTGACTCACTCTCCCCAGTGCGAGCTCCCTGCAAGCCGGGGGCGGGCGCTGTTTGCTGAGCTCCCCTCCTTACTTCTACTGAGACGCCAATTCTGACGCTCAGGAAGGGTCCCAAGAGTCCCCGTCCTCCCAAGGCCTCCCACTCCCTCCGTCGCGGGCGGGCCCCAGGAGCCATCGCGGTCCGCTTGCCTGTTTGTTTCCCGTTATGCGGAGAGACCTTTCCATTCCCAAATTCCTGACGTAGTCAGTGCACGGCATGGGACAGACGCTTGTCATCGGTCACTGCAGGCATCAAAGGCTTGGAGGGACACGGAGCCTGTGGTCTGGAGCCCAGGAGAGCCGGGCCGGGCTGTGTTCTCATCTGAGGCTGGGCCGGGGGGGAGGGGGTCTGCTTCCCAGGTCACCCAGCTGTTGGCAAGACTCAGCTCCTTGTGGCCAGAGGCCACCCTCCGTCCCTTGCCACGTGGGCCTCTCCCCAACACGGCCACTCACTTCTTCAGAGCAGGGGAGCCTGCTGGCGGGGCCCCCTCACAGTCTGATGCGGCACTATCTCAGAAATGGCACGCTGGCTGCCGTGCCACCTCCTACCGCCTCAAGCAAGTCCCGCCTGCACCCAAGGGGCGGGGAGTGCCCAGGGCTGAGTACCAGGAAACGGGCATCGGCGGCCCCTAGGGTCTGTCAGTAGTGCTCTCTGGATGCCCACTGTGAGAATAAAGAAGCAGGTGAGGGAGGCTGCTGGGGAGGTGGGCGGGGCTCACAGGTGCCGTCCAGGTTCTGGGGAGGTGGGTGGGGCCAGCAGGTGCCATCCAGGCTCCTGGCGAGGTGGGTGGGGCCAGCAGGTGCCGTCCAGGCCCTGGGGAAGCTCTCCAGTCAGCCCCTAGGGAGGACGAGAGGGCACTGCTGTGGGTCAGTGTGTGAGGGCCCTGGGGGCTGTACTGCCAGGATGGATCGGGCACGGATCCTTCCGGGAGCTGGTTCGGCTGTTGGAAGGTGTGCCTCCTGGGGCTCGACGCCGCAGACATCACAGGCCGTATTGAAGACTGAGCCCAGAGAAGAAGGGGCAGAATTGGAATTTCGTTTTATAAAGCTGCTTCCGGCTCCGTGTGAACACATGGAAGAAGGGGCCAGACGTATGCCGGCGAGAGGCTGTGCGACCGTCCGGTGAGTGTGCGTGGGCATCTGACCAGGCCCCTGCCAGTGGACGCGGAGGGAGGTCAGGAGGGCTGGCCAGCTGCACACCACCGAGTGAAGGGGCGCTGGGGACCGAGATCAGGCTGGGCTCCGGGAGGCGTGATTCGAGTTGCAACCACCTTCTTTTAGCTTGATCCAGGCGGAAAAGATTGCTGGGGCCTCTGTGCAGTGCAGCTGCCAGATTAGGATTTCCACATAAGGTTCTGAAGCCAGAAACTTGTAGGCTCAAATACTGTGTTTCCGCCCCCAGGATCCCTTCTGTGGCATCCTGAGCACAGGCGGGGTGGCTGTCTCCAGAGGGGGCTGGAGGGGTGAGGACCCAGGCAAATGCCCATGTGGCTGAGGGCAGAACCCCTGGGGAAACAGGGTGATGGAAATCAGTGAGAGGCAGTGGCCGGGACCCTGGCCCTGATCCCTGGAGAGAAGAAATGCTGAGAGGCCCGTGTGGTGGAGGGAACCTCAGGGCATCAGGGGTCCCTTCCAGGACATTTGCTGCAAGAAGCCACAGGTGGTTAGACAGAGGGTGGTGGCACTTAGCTGTGCAGGGAAGGTTCATTTCTCTGCCAAGGGAAACCATGATTCTCTTGTCCAGACCATCCTACTTCTTGGCCTTCAATGGCATTTATTTTTTCTTCCTGGCCAAATGCTGACATATAAAACTCAATTTCATTTGGAAGAAGTCAAGCAACTGTGTGTTTGTTTCGACCCCTCCCAAAGGCGCAGGGGGGGCATCTCCTGCTCTGGCCCTTCCTCAGCTGGGTGGGAAGTTCAGCAGGGCCAGGTCTGCGGGAAGTTGCTGGAAGGCATCACCACGGAGCCTGACTTGATGGGGTGGGGGGGGGTGGTATCTGCTCAAGATTCAGCCCTTTGTGTCCCTGGTTAAGATCCTGACGATCATGCTGAGCTAGACCGAGTGTTTCCCCCACTGGGGAGATTTTGATGGGCCTTTGGATTCCCTCTTTCCAGGTTTTTGTTTTGTTTTGTTTTGTTTTTTTGTTTTTTCAGAACCACGAGATGGTGATAAGGGGATTAGGGAGCTGATAATAATTGATCCAGTCCTTGGAAGAGGAATAAAATTAGAAATATCTACCCATTTCCTGCCCTGGTAGGCAGACTTGTTGCTCTCAGCTGGTGGCTGCCCTTTTGGGATTTGGGAGCCCCCGATTCCATTATGACATTGGAAGTGGCCAACTCTACTCATGAACATCCATTTCTGATGGAGGCTTGGGAAACATGAAATCTGTTCTGGATGTTTAAAGAAGAGCTTTATCTGACATAATGCTGGTTTCTGATTCAAATTTTACTTAGTGATGAATTTTTAGGCACTTTCAGTGAAGAAGGAATGAATTTGCCTGGAAAGACGTCAAACCCATACCCTGCAACCGGCCTGCTCGTCTGGCAACGTGAGGAGATGGCGCTTGTGACGGTGGTGACGATCATGTCTGCGACGACAATGGTGGTGGTGATGATGAAGGAAGATGGCTGGAGGAGGAGGAGGAGGGTGGAGGTCGCCCACAGCAATGCCAGTCGACACCTTTGCTCATTCTGTTCACTTTGTGGGAGACCTCCTTGCCTCCCACCACAGATGCCGACGCTCCCTCAGTCTCGGCAGAGGTGTTCCCTCCACCAGGCAGTCTGCCGTGACTTCCTCGGGCAGTGCCTCTACCCTCTCTTGTTCTCGTGCGTTTGAAGGACTCAACCTGGGAAGCAGTAGGTCATCGTGCAGACGGACAGCCCTGCGTGGCCCGGGCACGACTGGGCTCCTGTAACTCTTAGCTCTGTAACCTTGGCCTTGTTACCTAAACTCTCTGTGCCTCGGGCTCCTTGTGTGTAAAGTGGGGACAGTGATACGTGGTCTATCACTTAGGATTATGAGTACGAAGGCGTTAATTATTTAAAGCACTTAATGAAGCTCTTGTCACCGAAAAAACCCCACTGAGTAGGTGAGTGGTGGCGACGTTGGGCTGCGGGAGCTGCTGGTATCACTGTGGTCCTGTTCCACGTCACTGCTGGTGCTGGCGGGGGGCCAGGCATCAGTGTCACTGGTGCTGGTGTCCAGAGATGTCCACGGGGTCGAGGGGACTCCCCCTGGGTGGCTTTACCCGCCCAACGCCCAGTGTCCTGGCTTAAGCCCATCTCGCATTCTCTTTGTACAGGTGAGGAAACAAAACCAGAGCGGGGCCGCATGGCTTGTCCAAGGTCACTCAGCGCGTGGGTGCGGCGCTGGGAGCGCGGCCCGGGCACCTGCTTCCCAGCTTGCCCTCCGTCCGCTTTCCACAGGGAGATGGTTGACTCCCCGCCTGTCCAGCTGGTATCTTAATGAAACATATTTCATGGAAAATTGTGGATGGATGACTTGGGCATTCTTTCCAGAAAAGCTGTCAGTTCAGATTAGGCTCGGAGGGGTGACCGCACAGTTGGTGGGTGTCACTTAGAAATGATAATAATGTTGGCTTTTCCGAAGGCATTCTTTATGTGCAGAGACACAGAGGACGGGCCCTTCACAGCTGGGATGGTGATGGTGGGGACGGTGTTTGTCACACGTCTCCTGCTCCATCCGACCACGGAGAGAGCCCCGGGACCACAGAGTCACACAGCAGTGCTGACCAGAGCCGTGGATCCTGCTGTTTGTGGCCCCTTCGCCTCTCAAGGGTGACAGGGTAAGGAGGAGCTGAAAGGTGCTTTCCAGGACCTCTCTCCATCGCGGCAGCCTGAGGCGGCTGTGCTGGGCTTGCGGGAGAAAAACGAGCAAAGAAAATGGACTTTCCTGGGGCCGAGGCCTCGGCTTCTCCACCTTAGGGACGCCTGGTCCCATCAGCCCCTTCTGACATCCCCAGTCATTTCTGATGTCTGGTCGGTTCCACCCACATGGGTTGACTCCCTCTTCTGTTCGGCAAAACTAAAAGTGAAGCTCTACTGTCTTTTGTTTTTGAGGTGATCTTTACAATTGTATAGAAGAAGTCGTTACACTCACGCAGTCACTCAACAGACAGTAGTTGGCTCTTTGAATGGTAGGTGGGACGTGTTTATGGAACACAAAGCAGCGACGCCTAGACTCATATGAAGCATCAGTGAAGGCTGCGTGAACAAGTGCCCTTTAGGGAGGGAGAGAGGCGAGGGAAGAGTGTTCCAGACAGAGGAACGCACCGTGGGGGCCCTGAGGCTGGACGGGCCTGGATTTTGCCGGGAACTGAGAGGTAGAGGTGGTCGGGATGTGGCCTCCAAGGGGAAAAGGTGGGAAGAAGAGAACGTGGGGCAAATTCTCGGCTTCCCCAGGGCCTGTGTCTTCACGGCCTGACAGCTGAGGCAAGGCGATTCTCCTTGAGGTCTGGCCACCTGGACTTACCTCCCCAGATGCTCCCTTTGCTGTACTGTTGACAACAGGATCATGTCTTAGATGTAGGGTTGTACCATCCGCTCTCCCACCGCAGAGAGCAGAGGCAGCTGATTGCTCACTGCTGGGCCCTCGGCGGGTCCTGCCTTCCAGCAGAGGGGGCTGGCTCACCCCGCCCACCCTCTCCCTGGGGCAGGCCTCGTCCAACGTCTGGTCCGGGTGCGACAGCCTTGACCCAGTCTGGGCCAACTCTGCAGGTCCCTCTCAGCCCCAGAGCTCCCCGTGGGATGAGCTGAGCCTCCATGGAAGATGCCAGCATTCAGCCTCTCCTCTGCCGTGTCCCGTGTCTCTTATTCTCTTACAGGCATTGTCTGGAGTGCCTCAACCTACACACAGGCCTCTCTGTCTCAAACTGCTTCTGGGGAGCCAGTGTGAGGTGTTCATTCATGGGCACAGCAGGGGTCTCAGAGGCCGGGCAGAAGGAGGATGGGAATCCTTATTGATTGATTGGTTTTCAGCCTCCCCAACTTCCGGTAGTGACCCCTGCCGTCTCTGCTGTGTCTCGGGGCATTTCACGTTCTGCTAAGTGTCCCTTACCGGGACCATGAGCCCAGGTGCCAGGCGGAGCCCCTCTGGATGCGTGTGGGAGCTTGGGAGGCTCTCAGCAGAAGGCGGCGAGGGAGGACTGAGCTGCTTAGGCCCAAGTAGGACCTGAGGGTGGAGGTTTAGCCAGGTGCACACGGGATGCCGTTCTCTGGCAGGACCCGGGTCCAGGGCTCAGGCCAGAGGCGCAGATGCACACAGTCATGGGTGACCGTGAGTCCCCATCGCATGGTTTGCTCCCCCGCGCAGTGTCAGGGGCAGGAGAGGGGAGGGGTGGGGAGGTCGGCCTCACAGGGCTAGGAAACCGACGGGCGGCCGACCAGATGCCTGGGCGGCTGGTCTCCCCGGCTGCATCTGACTTCACGGTGGTCACTTTTCTCTCACGCGAGCCGGTGCGGCCCCCTGTCGGGAGAGGCCCCTTCCCTGGGCAGGCCACGTGGACAGAAGGGGGGTCGAGGGTGTGTGTGGCTGGTCCGGCCCTGCTGGGGACCTGCCATCCCCCCTCTCTGACACGTCTGCAGGGCCGCTCAGCTGGTGCTGCTCACGGTCCAGATAATCACACACGGTCCAGTCCGCTGAGGTTTGGAGCTGATCTCTGGTTTTTAATAGCGAGCACATTCGCCTGGGTAGATAGACTAGGGCTGGGCCGGTGCCCGGTTGAGGGAACGGGGTCGGCACAGGGTGAGACCCATTCCCTCCCTCATTAATTAGAGAATCGTCCCAAGCAAGCCCAGTTTGAGGTCTCTTGCCGCGGTCGGTACCTTTGTAGATGCTGCTTAGATGTGAGCCATGCAGGGTGTGAATCCGGGGTGGGGGCTCGACAGAGCGGTGGCAAGGAGGCTCGATGGTGGTTAAGTGCCCCCACCACGCGATGCCCAGAGTGTGCTAGCTCACAGGTGGCGTGGGGGCCCCGTGGCGTCCCCTCAGAATTCTAACCTCCAGGAGCTCTGAATGTGTCCCTAGGAGCTCCGAATGTGTCCTGGACGGGGGTCTTTACTGTCACGATTAGGGTAAAGGAGGTCACTGGGGCCCTGATCCAGTGTGACTGCTGTCCTCACAAGAAGGGGACACCAGCACACAGACAGGCACAGAGATGCCTCCTGAGGTCACGGGGAGGGAACGGCCATCCACACGCCAGGACAGAGGCCTCAGGAGGGCCAGCCCTGTCTTCGCCAGGGTCTCAGAGTTCCGGCTTCCAAGGCTGGAAGATAATAAATACCGTGGTTTGGGCGGCTGGGGTGCTTAGTGAGGGCGGCCCGAGCCGGCCGAGACAGCAGGCTTCGAGCTGACATCTGACTGGTAACGGGTGTTTGGGGGTGAGCGCCCCAGGGAGAGGGCACAACAGGTAGGGAGACCCCGAGGGGGCACAGCAGGGCAGCCGTGGGCAGTGCAGGGGCCGGGGTGGGGGGGGGCGTGGGGGGGGGTACTGGGAGCATCCGAGCGTGATGGGACACCACAAGGAGCTTTGCTGGAAAAGAAAAATGTTGAGAACAAACCCCAGAGAACCAGAAAGGATTTAGTCACCAGCTGCCACGTCCCCGTCACCCCAAGCGAAAAAAAAGTCCCTTCCTGGGAGCAACTGACGGTCATAAATTGGGGAGAAATCAGTCCACGTTTTATACCTCTCTCCATGCAAGGACCATAAACAATATGTTCTATTGTTTTCTGTGTTTAAACATTCCCATAACTGGGATGATGGTGTAATGTTCCGGAATTTCTTTGTCCTCAACATTTTATCTTTAAGATTCATCCCTGTTGTGAATATAGGTTTATTGCATACGTTTAAAAAAATTCTTTTTCTATGTTTATTTATTTTTGAGAGACAGAGAGAGACAGGGCACAAGCGGGGGAGGGGCAGAGAGAGAGGGAGACCCAGAATCCGAAGCAGGTTCCAGGCTCTGAGCTGTCGGCACAGAGCCCAACGTGGGGCTGAATCCCACGAACCGCGAGATCCTGACCTGAGCCGAAGTCGGACGCTTAACCGACTGAGCCACCCAGGCGCCCTATTTCTTACGTTTTTAAGGGCTGCTGTGCACTTCATCATGTGGAGATCTTCAAACGCACCCATTCCTTCCCGCACCGATGGGCAATTGGCGCACATCGAGCGTTTGCTGCTACGACTCACAGCGAAGGTAACTGTCCTTCGTCAGGCTTGTTGTGCGCCGCATGCTGTTCGAGTAGTTTTACATACATCTGCCCGTGGAGCCTGCACAGCGAGGTCCGGAGGGGAAGCGTCCACTTCTCAGCTAAGAAAACCGAGAGGCAGAGAAGGTGCGTGGCTTGCTGAGAGCCAAATGGCCGGGAGACACCCCAGGGAGCCTGCCCGGGGTTTGGGCCCTTCGCCACACTGTCGTGCTGACTTCTGTAGGGCGCACGCGTGGGCGAGAACTTGCGGGGTCTCACGCCTCTAGCTGACTCCAGCACCGTGCTACCGTTTGCTCACGCCGACACAGGCAGCCCTTCCTGGACCTTACGCGCTCCTTCCTCCTGGAATCGTCAGACTTCGGCGGTCTCGCCGTCCTGATAGGTGTGCAAATGCTGTTTCAACTAATGCTGAGTTAACCATCACATGCGAGTGAACAAGTATTTATATGTATTTGTGATTGTGATTTCCTCTTTTGTGAACCATTTATAGGTTTGGTCTGTTTTTCCGTTGGGTTGTTTGTCTCCTTACTGACTTGTAGGTGTTCTTTATGTATTCTGGCTACTGATCTGTTATCTGCTACATGCTGTGGAAGTCTTTTGTCGGGAAATCACTTATCTTTCAACTGTGTGTTTATGGTCCCTTTTCAGAGGAGAGTTTTATACGTGGATACGTCCATATTGATCATCTTTCCCCTCTATGTCTCCGTTTTTGTTTTATTTCAGAAATTGTTCTTTACTGTGAGGTCATAGAATACTTTTCTATGCTTTAATCTTTTCCAAGTTTTGTTTATCACACTTGGGTCTTTACTTCTCCTGGATTTTCGCTTTCCTCAATATGTCTAGTCAGTCATCCAGGCGTATTTACAGTTTGACGTCAGACTGAACATCAGATGGCTGCTCTCGGGCCCGCTTTCTCGGCCGTCACCCTAGTGGGAATGCTTGTCAGGTTTCATCAGGAAGGACCGGCTTCTCATGGGTTCAAGCGGAAAGTCTCAGCACCATCACCGCCACACCAACGTCACCAAATGCTTCTGTGAAGGCATGAGGGGTCCACGTGGCCTGGACTTCCGGAGCCCCGAGCAGCCAGGCTGAGGGGCCGGTCCGGAAGGGATGGGCGAGGTGGTCAAAAGGTGGGGCCGAGCCTCCGGGAAGGGCTCAGCCCAGTTCCAGGCCCACAGTCCTGGACAGAGAGCATGAATTTCGGAGGTGTTTGGGCCGGATGTGTACCCTGCCCCTGCCACTTACAGACAGTGGAGCCGCCCACGAGGTTCCCAGCCCCCGTAGGCGTCAGTGTCCTCCCCTGAGCAGTGCGGCCACAGTAACTCCCTCACAGCATCCTCGGGGGCATCCTCAGTGTCCGGCTCTGGGTGCGAAGGGCTTCTTCCCTGACCGCCCCGTCTGATCTACGAACAGGTTGGTTTCCCCTGCAGCAAAGGGCCTTCTTAAAAGCTGGTAAGAAAGGCAAAAGAAGAGAATGAGAAGGAAAATGCCAGAACCCAAGCCTCCTTCTCCTGGACCTTCTTGCCCTCGGCAGAGCTGGTGGGGCGAGGGCTGGCGTTGCCACAGCTGCTGGGGGTGGGGGCGGCCTTGGAGCTGGGGGCAGAGAAGGGGGACCCCGACCTTCCAGACTGACCTCCAGGCAGCCTGTGCATTGGGTGGATGGGCAGGATGCAGAGGGCTGAGGGGAGGGCCTGGCAGCTTCTGGGCCCCTCTCCTCTGCTCTTTCTGCTGGTGGGATCCGACATGCAGGGGCCGGACGCTTGCCCGAGGTGGCGGGCTGGCAGGGGGCGACATGGAGATCAGCCTAGGGCTGGGCAAGGAGGTACAGAGCGAGCCGGGGCGCCGGGACCTGGAGAGAGGCAAGGCCGTGGGCCCACCTGTCCTCTGCCCAGTCCTGACATCCTGCAGCTCCAGCCCGCGTGGTCTGCTGAGCCGGTGTTCAAGGCCATGCTTCCCCTCACCTGCCTCTGTCCTTGACTCTGTAGGTAAACGAAGACCCTGCTTTGGGACACCCCTGCCCTCCATGAGCCCTGCTCCCCGGGGCCGGATTAATGGCCTGTCCTGGCTTGCTGTCATTTTGCAGCGTGCACTCATCGGGACACCAGGAGACCCCTGGACGGCATCAGTGCGAATTTCTCAGGAAGACCCCCTTCCAACACTGCCCACGGGCCTCGGAATTGTGTGTCCCCCCCCGGCCCCGTGCAGGCTGTGATCTGTCCCTGCCTGGCTCAGCGCTGGCCTGGAAGAGCTCCGCAGCTGGCTCAGCCCCCGGTCCCCAGGGGCACTTCCTCGGCAGGAGAGGCTCATCTCAGGGCAGCCCCACCCCCGGCGCCCGACTGCCGGTGACGCTCCGCTCACCAGTACTGGCTTTATGCCGGGCAGCAGGCGCTGGCAGGGAATAGGCTCACAGGCCTCCCCGAGCGCGAGGGCAGGTGCCACCCGCCCGAGGAGCAGCTGTTTGTCATTAGCGCCGAGCGGGGCTGCTGGCCGCCCACCTGCACAGCCGGATACGTCTGCGGCCCAGCGACCATGCTGTGACGCCAGGTGCCGGACACTGGCCAGGGCGTGGACCTCTCAGAGGGTCTCGGGGATCAAGGCCCGGCCCACACTCCCCGGAAGGCAGGGCAGCCGCGGCCGCGGGCTCCTGGGCCCCTCGTCTCATAACCCTGCCTTCCTGCCTCTACATCCGCCCCTGCTCGGGTCCCAGCCTCCTCGGAGGGCCTGACCTCCCTCTCCAGAGCCAGCAAGAAGGAAACACGGGGTTTGGAGCATCTGGTCTCAGGACACAGTAACCCGTGTCACTGGCTCGGGCCTAAGAGGGAGGCCCGGGCACCCCAGGACATTATCATCTCTGTCTTTCAGCTCGTCTGTCATCCACGCTCTGAGAGCAGGCTGGGCGGCTCCAGGAGAAGAGGTTCCCGGTCACCTGGTGCTTCTAGGACCTGTCCCGGGACGGAAACCTACTGTCATCCCCAGTCTGGGAAAGATGACGCTGGTCCTGGGTGGGCTCCTGAAGCTGGGGGTGGGTGCAGCCTGTCCCACACCCCCATGTGGACCAAGGGTTGGGAAGGGCTGCTTCCCCAGGGTAGCGCCAGCTGTCACCATCGGGAGGGGAACGGATGCCCTCCTGCACCGCCAGGGCCCCTGCCCTGAGCCGCGCTCCTGAAGACGACGACCTCCCGCGGGTGTTCGTGCTCCCCCGCGAAGATCGAGCCCCCGACTGTTCCCCTCACGAGGCTCTTGTGAAGAACACAAACGCACATATTTGCAGGGCGCGAACGGAGCAGGGAGATCCCGGTAAACAATGACAGGAATGACAGGAGTCCCCGCTGTATCTGCAGTGATCTTGAAAAGTAACATTGTGTTAATTTCGCAAAGGTGGCTGACACCCGGTAGACAGAAAAGCCGCCTCCGTTATGTGCGGAGACTGGGAGGGCAGAGGGGCAAAGTGACCAGCCTCCCTTCTCCCGAAGTAGAAGAAGAAACAGAGGTTCAGAGAAGCCCTGAGCGCTGGGTCTCGGGAGGCCCCCTGCTCCTCCTCCGGCCCGTGTGCCCCAGGAGCGCTCTGTTTGCTGCGTGCCTGTGCCGTGTCAGCTGCCATGATAAGAGGTTTGCAGAACGTGCTTCCGTCAGCCCCATCCAGTAGAGAGAATGTCAGCCCACTCTATAGATGGGGAAACTGAGGGCCGTACTTTGTGTGTTTCCCATCTTTAGAGGATGCCTTCTTCGGCAGGACCCACTGAGGTCACCGGCCACGAGGCCTTCTTTAGGCAGAGACTTAAACGGCTCCTCGAATAGGCAGAACTGAATTTTTGCCTAGAGGCTGTGTGACCTTGCCTCAGTTACCCCACCTCTCTGAACATGAGTGTGTCCTCATCAGCACAGGGCGAGCTGATCATTCAGGATCCTCGGGATTGTTGCTGGGGAACAGGGGCCAGGGAGAGTGCCGGCAGATGGGAAACTCCTGACTGACTGAGAGGGAGAAACTCGGTTGTGATGCTCTGGGTGGGGGTACAGAGGGAGGAGAGAGCACAAGAGGGGACCGTGTGGCTGTGGGGGTCACGCTTCATGCGGTGTGTGAGGGGGGAGGCTACCAGGTGGAGAAGGACATTCCAGGGAGCAGAAGCCACCGTGCAAAGGCCCAGAGGCCAGGAAACTCGCTGGGTGGTGGAGGTCCAGAGCTGCCTGGCTGCTGGGGACATGAGGCACCCAAGAGGGTGCAGGAGACGGACAGGCAGGTTCCAGTCATGAGGTGGGACCAGTAGTGGAGATGTGGCATGTGAGGACCTGGGGCCGCAAGGGCATGAGGGAGGGTGGGGCGCAGGGCGTGCCAGGCAGGGCAGCCGAGGGGCTGCTCCAGTGGTCTGGAAGCAGACAGGCCAGAGCACAGGTGGGGGGATGGGCTGCCTCATGGGGAAGGGCCCCCTGCCCTCTCCTCTGGCCACAGCAACTACTTCCCAAAGCCCATCCTGTTGTTTTGTTTCAGTGACTGAGAAGGGCCCCAGCGAGTCACATCTGATTGGGGGTGGGATACGGGCCACAGGTGGGTGTGGGGCACCTTAAGACATCAGCTGGAGGGAAAGAGAGGGTTCTGCTGGTACCGGGGGGGGGTCGACGATAGGGTGTGAACATGCATGGGCTGGGTAAGGAAGCTGGAGTATGAGCATGAATGGTGTAGGACACGAGGTTGGGGTGTGACTACGCACAGGGGGGCAGGAGGCTGGGGTGTGAACATGCACTGAGGGGGCAGGAGGCTGGGGTGTGAACATGCAGGGAACTCTGCTGGAGCCTGGGGTCATCAGTCACAGTGGATGGGGAGCGTCTCCCCCAGCTGCCCCTGGGTAATGAGGGGGCAGACTTGGGCAGTGACAGTGAGCCCTGCTGCCATAGTGAGCGGCAGGGGAGGGCGGGCCTGCGGGGAGCTCGGAGAGGGCGTGCTTGGGAGTCTTTTCTCCCCTCCCCCGTCCCCAGATTGCATGATTTCTGTGGCCCACAGATGTCGCGTTTCTGGGCTTCTAATAACCAGGATGCCGGGCTGCATAGACGGTGTCAGATTAGATGTATTTATTTTACCCCAAACTTAATGGGAATAAAATTCGAGGTGACTTCTAAGAGTCTGAGCTTCTGAAAGGATGCATCCTTAAAATTCTAACACCCTAAGCTGATTTGGGGGGAAGATTTGATGATTCCGTGCTTCTGAAAGCCTGTGCTTCCAAGAGCCCCGCACTCTCTAATTCCGTGTCTTCCGCGAGGCCGCAGTGGCCAAGCGCGGCTGGCGCGCTGAATGGCGACAATGCCGTGCCTGATGGGATGCTGCCGCTAATCTCCCCTTTGAGGGGCTTTGATGAGCTCCGAAGGCGGACGCGCGGCTCCGAGCACAGCTGCCTCAATCAGAGGGGAATTTTGCTGAGCTCCGGGGATTTGGAGGCTCAGGGGAAGAAGCTAATAGCAGCTGTCTTCTGGAAGGCGATTAGAATGTGGAGGAGAGCGAGGCGTTAATAAGAGAGGGGCGGAAAACCCGCAAGCAGTCCCACCCCCCGAAAAACCGGTGCGCGGAGAACCCGGGCTTTGCCCTCCCCTCGCACGTGGGCAGGACACGCCCCCTCCCACCGGGCCCCCGAGTCCCTCTCCCGGGACCCCTCCCGAGACCTCCACGGTGGTGGTCCTTTAGGCTGACAAAGCCATCCGTGTGGGCCTGCCCTTGGCTACCGCGCTGCTGGGGGAGCACCCCACCCCGCCGGCACCCCCGCCCCCTCCAGCCTCGCCCTGGGACGGGGCTTCCTGCAGATGGCCCTCCGCGTTGCCCGGTAAGGCGTAGGCCCGTGTGGTGGGGGCCGGGGGGAGAAAAATTAGGCAACTACCCCAAGTGTGGACGAAGTGATTCTCCAGGCTTGGACTTGAACGGGAAGGGTCAGCTAGAGAGGTTGCCCTGCACTGAACCTCTGTGCTTTCCAGGCACGCGTTCACGCACGCCTGCATTCGGTCATGTGTACATTTGTTCCCTCACGCACTCTGGACCTGGGACTGTGCCGGGATAATGAGATAAAGACCTCAGCGCTAGACCTCACTGTACCCAGACTTGTCACGTATGGCTGCTGGAGAGGACGGGGTGACTCCATCGCGCAGGCAGGACCCAAGCTCCATGGAGCCCTGCACTGGACAGAGCTGAGAGGAGAAGGTGGGGGCCTTCCCGCCAAGGGTCCCACGGGGAGAAGGAAGCAGTCGCTGCGGTGTTCCAAATTCATCTGCCAAGCCAGGGCCCCAGCCCTGTGCTCCCATCCCATCCTAGCTGGAGCCTCTTGACCTGGGCCTGTCTTGAGACACGGGGATTCAAGGACTTCAGAAGTGTCTCGTGAACTCCCCGGGGTCAAGGATTTGTCTCGGTCTTGAGTTGTGATCATCCTGTGTCTCTCCTGGCCTCGGTGAACAACGGATGGTACATTATACCTCCTTCTGGCCCAGCGTCCCCAGCTTCCCTGCCTGGCTTCCCCCGAGGTGTAACCCTCAGCCTCCTTTCTGTCAGCTCGGCCCTGGCCTTGTAACCCTGAGGGGTTCCCGTCTCCTGGTGGCACCTAGTGAGTAAGAATGTCCACCCCACAGGCTCTGGGTCCTTGGGCCCATGGACGTGCCCCCCAGAGCAGGGCACCGGCCACATGATCTGCACGCTTGCCCAAACCCACGCTCATGTAGGCCCAGCCTGCCATGGACCTCCTCCCTCCGATACGATGTCCCTTCTTTCCTAATGGATGTCCCCCAGCATCCTGGGCTCAGTCCACTTATTTTCCAGAGTTGGATGGATTGGCAGCCTGTCTGGGCTCACGGTGGCACCGAGACCCCCCTGGGCACGTAGCCATCTGGCGTAGGGAGGTTTGCGGAGACCAGCTGGCCGGACCGTTCACCCCACAGAAGAAGTTGGTCGTCCGTCACCTCGCTTTGACCTCAGGTGGGGGCCAGGGTCTCAGCCTACAGGACTGTCCTTTCTCCGGGGGACGCTCTGTCTGCAGGAGTCTGTGGGGTGAGCCACTGACCTCCACCATGAGCCCGGGTGCTGGCGAGCGAGAGGATAAGTACCGTGAGCCCCTCGGAGGGTTACGGTTCCACGCTGCAGGAGCACACCCAACCGAGGCCATGGCTCTACCCTCGCGCGGTGCGCCCACACCGGGAAGGTCACATCCGGTCTTCCGAGCACCGAACTGTCAGAGGAAAGGTGAAGCATGTTCCCCGTCCCTGATCCCAGCTGGGAGGGTCTGGGCTGGGAGCATCCGGCTTAGCTTTGTGACTTCGAGTCTGAGAAGGGCTGAGCCCTGGCTCTCAATCCACCTCCCATCAGAGCCCACCTTCCCAGGGCCCCCCTCCCCCAGAGGCCACCTTCCCCAGCCCCCCCTCCCCCGGCAGGGCAGGACGGAGAAACCCGAGTCCCCGGTGAAGCCGGAGCTCTGTGTCTCTGCACGCCCCGGGATCGGGGCCCGAAGGCCCATTTTCTGTCTGGGCAGAAACAGAGCAGGGGACTCACAGCCCCACGGCGGGGGGGGGGGGGGGGGGGGTTGCCCGCACATCACCTGGACCACGTCCAGCAGGGGCGCTGCCCCTTCATGAACAGAAGAGCCCTTCGGAGCCTGAGAGGCCCTCAGACACCATCGCTTCCCGACCTACTCCTGTCCTCCGTGGGGACCCATTTCTGGAGCACCGAGAGCTGGGGCTCCGAGAAGTGGCTGCTTGAGATGCACCGAGCATCCGGCTCCCCGTCCCTCTCCTGCACGGGCTGAGATGGCAGAACAGGTGCTTCCAATTAAATGGGGCCTCTCGTTCTCCCGGGGCCGTGGCTCGGCGCGTGCGTTCATTGGCCCCGGAGCTCGCTCCCAGCAGCGGTTCCCTGGGCTGCCTCGCCGAGGCTGCGGAATCCTGTGTTTCAAAGGCAACCCCTCCCTCCTCAGCACCCCCCCACGTTTCCAGGGGTCCCCAGTGTGCAGGGAGAGCACCCACACCAGGGTTGTGGGGCAGTGCTGCATGTGGGTCACTCTGACAGGGCTGGGATGCAGAGCAGTCCTTTGGTGACAGCTGATTATCCTGGCACATGGCCCTCAGGGGCTGGTGCTTAATGGCTGCACCTGTGCCTCTGTCCCTGGGAAGGTGGGCTCTGGGGGAGGGGGTCCCTGGGAAGACGGGTTCTGGGAGAGGGAGGCCCTGGGAATGTGGGCTCTAGGGGAGGGGGGCCCTGGGAAGGTGAGCTCTGGGGGAGGGGGTCCCTGGGAAGGTGGGCTCTGGGGGAGGGGGTCCCTGGGAAGACGGGTTCTGGGAGAGGGAGGCCCTGGGAATGTGGGCTCTAGGGGAGGGGGGCCCTGGGAAGGTGAGCTCTGGGGGAGGGGGTCCCTGGGAAGGCGGGCTCTGGGGGAGGGGGTCCCTGGGAAGACGGGTTCTGGGAGAGGGAGGCCCTGGGAATGTGGGCTCTAGGGGAGGGGGGCCCTGGGAAGGTGAGCTCTGGGGGAGGGGGTCCCTGGGAAGGCGGGCTCTGGGGGAGGGGGTCCCTGGGTAGACAGGTTCTGGTGGAGGGGGTCCTGGGGGAGGGGGGCTGGGGAAGGTGGGCTCTGGGGGAGGCGGGCCCTGGGAAGGTGGGCTCTGGGGGAGGGGTTCCCTGGGAAGGCGGGCTCTGGGGGAGGGGGTCCCTGGGTAGACAGGTTCTGGGGGAGGGGGGGCTGGGGAAGGTGGGCTCTGGGGGAGGCGGGCCCTGGGAAGGTGGGCTCTGGGGGAGGGGGTCCTTGGGAAGACGGGTTCTGGGAGAGGGAGGCCCTGGGAAGGTGGGCTCTAGGGGAGGGGGGCCCTGGGAAGGTGAGCTCTGGGGGAGGGGGTCCCTGGGAAGGCGGGCTCTGGGGGAGGGGGTCCCTCGGTAGACAGGTCCTGGGGGAGGGGGGCTGGGGAAGGTGGGCTCTGGGGGAGGGGGTCCCTGGGAAGGCGGGCTCTGGGGGAGGGGGTCCCTGGGTAGACAGGATCTGGTGGAGGGGGTCCTGGGGGAGGGGGGCTGGGGAAGGTGGGCTCTGGGGGAGGGGGTCTCTGGGAAGGTGGGCTCTGGGGGAGGGGGTCCCTGGGAAGGTGGGCTCTGGGGGAGGGGGTCCCTGGGAAGGCGGGCTCTGGGGGAGGGGGTCCCTGGGAAGGCGGGCTCTGGGGGAGGGGTGAGCGGCCTCACACAGCCACGCGGCAGATCACGCTGTGCGGTGCGGGCTTGGCTCCCTGGCTCGGCTGTCAGGACCTATCAGAAGTGGCACCTTCCAGGACGGAGGAGGAGTGGAGGGCGCAGAGCACAGCAGCTGCAACAGAGGCTGGAGGCACCCCACTTTTCCAGAGCCCCTCATGAAGGTCCTCAGAAGGCTTCTGTAGTTTTGAGTTTACCCAGCGTCCGTGTGCCGATCCCGGAATGGGACCGTGCTGGGGAAAGGGTGCAGCAGAGGGCTGGACCGGACCAGGAACTCCGACGACATGGCGTTCGCCGCTGGCAAGAGTCCTGGCGTCCACGTCAGGCTGTGTTTTGGGCAGCTGGGCGATGCTTCCATTTTACAGCAGAGATTCTGAGGCCCAGCGGGCCCCACCTCCCCGGCTCGTGCGTCACAGGCGAGGTCACACCTGTCTACCGTGGGCGTGGCTCCTGCCCCACAGTGACTCTGCTCTGATCCCTCACCCTGCAGACCCCTGGGCCTTTGCACTGCTCATGTCCATGCCTCCATTCAGTCGGCTGACCTTTCACTTGTAAAGCATTTCCGATCCTGACGATGCCGCGGGCACTGTGGTGGCAGAGGCAATGGGCGAGCTCGCCCTTTCCTCCTCCTTGTCCCCTAGTGGAGGTGCTATGGAGCGGCTGTGACCTCCTGTGGGGAACGGCCTACAGCTGGACAAGTTCAGCCTACAGCTGAATGGCCTACAGCTGGATGACGGAGTGAGGGCGGGCTTCCCTGGGAAGGCCGTCCTGGGGAACGTGTAGGGGCCCAACAGCAGTACAAGGAAGGGAAGGGCAGTGCTGACAGAGGACAGGCATGTGCAAGGGCCCGGGGCCGAGGAGTGCCCCGGAGGAGCACTTCGCTCTCAAAATCCTGAAGGCTGGAGGGCGAGCTGGGTGATGTCCTCACGCACGGCTCAGCAGCCGGGCAGCGAGGCTCTCCACAGGCCCCGAGGTGGGACAGACGGACAAGGGTCAGAAGGTCAGGTCGGCCCTAGCACTGTGTCTCTGGGCAGCCCCGGAGGACGGGGGCAGGGAGGGGCTGGGGCAGTAGTTGGGATGGCAAACCAGGGTCCTGGACAGCAGGGTGGGAAGCGGGGGGCAGGCCCAAAAGGCAACTGGAAGCCGGGACTTCCTTCTACTAAACAGAGACGCACGTCAGAGCGCTGGGCACGATCCCGGGGTGCGCTTGCCAGGCTGCCGAGGGGCTGGAGCCGTGTCCAGACGGGAGGCGGTGATGGGGAGCGGGGGAGGGCAGGGTGTGTTCTAGGGAAGGAGCAAGAACACGCATGACCACTGTCAGCATGGAAGCTTCTGGCCCCAAACGCTGGGGAGCACAGGAGAGGGGCAGGGTGGATGGCAGGGGACCGGTGCCGAGCCTGGAGGACTGAGCATGTGAGGGGCTTGCTGCGGCAGGAGAGGGGAGGGCCCAGGGCCAAGGGACCCTTGGGAAGGGTCCACAGCCGGCCACCACTTCAAATGCTCCTCTGGGGACACGGTGTGGGGATGCAGTAGGATCCCGGGACGGGACTTCTGGAGGGTGATGGAGGGTGATGGAGTGGGGCTACAGGTCAGACTTGAGCGCTGAGCGTGGCCACCGGGGCTGGGTGACGGTGGCTCCCGTGTGGTCAGTGCTGGCCGTGCTGGCAGTCTGCATGCATTGGCCCCCCCTCCCCCTGCCTCCTGATTTGCAGATGCTGCTGTGGACAGTAGGGGACTCAGACTCAGGCCATCGGGCCACTTGTCCCCCACAGCAGGGGGGCACTGGAGGTCAAAACTACCTTGTGTAATGGTCCCTGAAACGACCCATTCATACAGTGGCCAGGGTCAACTTTCCAGAGCACACGGTCCATCCTGTCCAGCCCGTCATCTGCAACCCTCTGCTCTCCAGGGCCCCCGGGAGGCTCTCTGTGCTCAGTGTCACTCCCAGCTCTCACCTCGATCTCTCCCTCCCTCCCTGCCCTCTGATGCCCGCGGAGATGAAGTGACCCGTCTCCTGCCACGCATGCTGGGCTCTGCCTTCCTCCTGCACAGGGCAAGGTCTGTGGGGCCAGGGCTCCCTCCCTTTCATCCGCCTGGAACAGTGCTAGGTGGGCACGAGGGGGTGCTCACCGTGTTTGCCCAGTGGGCAGGTGTGTGGGCGAGTGGAAAGAAAGAAAGGTAGGAGATGGAGAGCTATATACACGGGGGGACACAGTCAGAGAGCTAGAGAAATGAAGAGAGACGCACACACAGAGGCACAGGGAGATGGGACCCCGCAACCCCTTCAGGCCCTGAGTCTGGACAACTGTCGCCGCGTGGCGGTGAGGTGCAGGGCACAGCCACCTGCTGGCCTCTTGTCGTCTGGCCACAGGCCGAGCATGTGGATGCTCAGGGTCAGCAGACTGTAGAATCCATCCCGGGCCGAGCGGGCAGTGGGATGGGCTTGGAGCCAGTGGCGTGGGGAGGGGGGCAGAGCCAGGGAGAGAGAGGGCAGCTCAGACATCCTGCCCTGCTGGTTTTCTGGGTTGTTCCTGGACACTCCTGCCCCGTCTGTCCCTCACAGTCATGTCTCGCTGCTAGGGACAGGTAGGACAGGCGTCTTAATTTGCCACAGCCCCGCTTCCCTGTCCCCACCTGCACCGTCAGGGACATCGAACGTCAACGGCATGGCAAGGTGTCGCCATGGCCCCGTTACCCGACTGCTCGGCACCTGTCCTCCCCGGGCGGACAAACTGTGCTGGGGCTCCAGGCGAAGGCTCTGGGGACCACTTCTGCCCTGGGCCGTCAGGTCCCCAGCAAACACAGGATGTGAAGTCCTCAGCCGGCTACCTGCGGAGCGCCCCTCCCACCAGCGGGCGCCCCTGGGGAGCGTGTTCGGAAGCAGGAGACTCTCTGGGTGCTCAAGGGGGCCTGAGAAGTGGGCCCATCCACGCTGCCAGTTAGCACTGAAGATGGTCAGAGCATATGCTGTGCTATTTTTGCCTTTCAATAAAATCAACAGTAAATTTTTTTTTAACAAAGCACCAGGCACCACTGAGAGCAATCAGCATCGCATCACGGAGAGGCCCACGGACGCAGCTGCCTCGTGCTGCGTGCCCTGACGTGTCCTCCGTGATTCACGTACCTGCTCGGAAGGGGAGCGTGCAGGCCGGGCCAGGGACCGTCCCTGCCCAGTGCCCGGGAGCCTGGGGGATTTCCTGCTGCAGAGCCCGGCCACAGCCATCTTCCCATCTTCCCCCAAGAAGCAGCATTTGGTAACCAGGGAAACGCAGGGCTGAGAACACGGAGGGCTCAGGGCTCAGCCCACGGCCGGGAATCAGGAGTGAATCTGTGACCGGAGAAGGGGGCTCAGTCTGTGACCAGGGATCAAGCCTCAGCCCACGACAGGGGATGGGGGGCATGTAGGGCCAGAGGTCAGGGCTCTCTCTATGACCAGGAATCAGTTTGCTTTGTTATGACGATCAAGGCTCAGTCTGTGAGCAGGGTGGGGGCTCAGGGTGTGACCAGGGCTCAGTGTATGAAGGATTCAGGTCCAGTCAGGGCTCGGTGTCAGGGCTCAATCTGTCTCCTCCTCTTCTTCATCTCCAAACCCTCTTGCCCTATTATGCTCCAGCCACACCGGCCTTCCTTGTCATCAATCTCTTCCGATTCAGAAACTTTTGTAATTTTGGTTCTTTCTGCCTAAAAAATTTTACTTTCCCAAGTGACTGGATCTTTCTCTTCTTCAGTTCTCAGCTCACTGTCAGGTCCTCAAAGAGACGCCCCTGCCCACCCCACAGCACCCTCTTATGGGTGCCCTGTCCCACAGGAACCGGGGGGGGGGAGGAGTTGTTCTGTCCCCTAGGAAATGGGTGCTGTCTCCCAGAGGAAGTAGGCTTGCTGGGCCAGCCCTGTTCTGGTCCAGGAGAGGGATGCTGCACACGGGGATGGGGACTGGGCCCCATCAGGAGGTCCCTAACCGGCAGTGAGAAGCCCTGTGCTCGTGGGGCCTCCCCTCAGGACCACCCCCTCCTACTGCATCGACCCTGCAGACCTGGCCCCAGCCCGGGGAGCCTGCCGCGTGCCGCTGTCTCCCAGCCCAACTGGGGGGTGCGGCGGGAACAGGGCGCAACGCTGCCCGGCCACGGCAGGGCTCATTTACTGTTGCTTAAAATAAAACAACCGTGAGACACTGTCTTGAGAAAAATGAAAGTGTGAGCGACCTCCCGTACGTAGCCAAGTACCCACGACAAGATAGCGGGCACCTACGCGGCTCCCGGGGGGACCCGGTGTTAACAGTTCACCCCGCTTGCTTGCGGTGTTTCTGAAGGACCAGAGGAGAGGCCACCCGACCCACGGAGGGGAGCCTTCCTCTCTCCTGGAGCTGCTGTCCGGGAGCCAGTATGCTCGTCCACGAAACAGAATATGGCTGCGTGCGCCAGAAACCCACGTGCGGGGGCCGTCCCGCGCCTTCCCTTTCATGACTTGTGTTTCCCTTTTCACTCAATAGCGCATCGTGGAGTTCGATCCGTGCTGATGGGGCCGGATCTAGTTCACTCGTAACCACCGTTTGGCCTCTTGTCGTGTGAACAACCAAAATTGAGACATTTCCCCGGGGAAGAGACCTTCTTTCCGCGTGCCACTTCTGCTCTGACGAATAAGCCTCTGGGAACAAGCGACGTCGTGAGCGAGCGCACGCCGTCGCCTGCAGGGAGCCACCCAGAGCGGAACTGTGCGGTCCTCGCGGGAGCTCGCGCAACCTCAGCCTCCGCGGGAGCTGCCAAATTGCTCTCCAAAGTGGCTCCGACAATTTACCGCCCGCTAGCGATGGTGAGAGTTCCCGTCTCTCCACGTTCTCGCCAACGTTTCGTGTTATCAGACGCGTCAGCATTTGCCAGGTGATGGGTGTGAAATGGTGCATCGTTAAGGCTTTATTTTGCTTTTCCCCGATTCCGGGTGTGGATGAGCACCCCCCCCCCCCGGCCCCCGCCGTGCCTTACTGGCCTCTTGGGTCTCCTCGCCCGAGAGCTGCCTGGTTGCATACCTGCGTTCTCGTCCTCTGTCCATTTTTCTCTTGGGTCGTTTGGTTTCTTCTGATTTGTGTGTTTATTGTATTGTCACCACCGAGATGCAATACAAACATTCTCTTGTGCTTTTTAAAAACGTTTTACAGTTTTGCATTTCACATATAGGTCTTTACTCCATCTGGAACTTATTTTTGTGTTTGCGATGAGGTAGACATCTAATTTTATCTCCTTAGTCATTTACCCTGTACTGATGGTGGCACGCACGGGGACTGGGGTTTTTAATATGGCTTCACGGGCTCCGTGAACCCCGAAAATCGTGACAGTCATAAGCCAGGTTGTGTGTCCGTGTCTGCACATTTTTCTGAGGAGGGTGCATAGACCTCACCTGATTCTCTAAGCCGTCAGGGACCCCAGATAATTCGAACAGCCCTGCTGGCTGCCCAGAGCCACTCTGTGAGGGGGTGAAGGCAGGGGCAAGGTTGTGGATCTTTCTTCTCTGAGGATCCTTCTTCTGACACTGTCCTTCTTGGGTCTGTTCACTTTTGGCATTCACCTGGAGCCGTTTGGCCTGCCTGGGCCTCTCCCGTTAGGGAGGATGACACCCCCCGCCCCTGAAGAACCAGGAGGGACGTGGGTACGAGATGATGGTCCGGGAGAAGCCGGCCCAGCCAAGTCCGGGGCTCTTTCCTATCAGACTCGGATTCCCTGGGCTGCCCTGTCCTGGTGGGGGCGGGAATGAGCGCACGGGGAGGGAGCCGGGGTGAGAGGCCTACCCACCCCTCCCCCTGCCAGGGAGGTTGGGGCCCCGGTGCTGGTTGAGAGCAGAGCTGGTTGGAAGACTGTGTCCACGGTCCCCTCTCCTCTGGCCAACACTGGCCGTGTGGTGGCCGTCGGCTCGTCCATAACGGGCCTAGAGTTTGGGGAGACAGCGCTTGACCCCAGAGAGGCCCTGTACCAACTTAACAACCAGCTGAATTTTAAAGAAGTCCAACTTAACAATACTTTTTGAGTTAGTGAGTTTAATATCTTGTGTAAGAAACTTCTGTCGGGTTTTCAACCCCAGCTCCAGCTCCGCTGGCCTGTGTGAGCGCGAGGAAGTCACCTGGGCTCTCTGAAGCGCAGTCCGCGGGCTGCTAGTGTTGACGAGGTCACGCGTATGCACTTCCTGTCCCCCACACGAGGGGACACGGGGGCAGAAGTGACACCATCATCCTACGAGCCACATGTTTGTGACCACCCTGTGCCGGATGGTCCCACACGCCCTGTCCTTCTGTCCCAGTGACGGCCCCGGGAGGCGGGCGTCCGGGGGCCCTCTGTGGGGGCCGGGAGGGGCCTGGGTGTGCCCCGAGCAGGGAGCTCCCGCAGGAATGGATTCCTGCTCCTGGAATGAACTCCACACTGAGCCAACTGGGGGAGACCAACTGGGAACTTTGTTTAATGTTTATTTATTTATTTCTGAAAGAGACAGAGGGCGAGTGGGGAGGGGCAGAGAGAGAGGGAGAGAGAGAGAATCTCAAGCAGGCTCCGGGCTCAGCCCAGAGCCCGATGTGGGGGTCCAACTCACCAACTGGGAGATCATGACCTGAGACGCAATCAAGAGGCAGATGCTCAATGGACCGAGCCGCCCAGGTGCCCCATCTTCTGGGAGCTTTTCAGCCCAAACGTGCCAGCTTTCCCCAGGCGGCGGGTCCCAGGCCTGACGGTGCTGACACGGAGCAGACGGTGGAGGCTCCGGCGTCCCTGTGGCGCGTGGGTCCAGGGATCCTCCCGCGGGAAGCAGGACGTCACCAACTGAGGAAATGCCACCTCGACGCGTGTGTGTCCGTGTGTTTACCTAAAGCATAAAACTTACAATACGGACAGATTTACAGAACAGGGGTGATGCCAGCGCTGAGCTCCCACACGCCCGACGCCCGCTTTACCCCGTTGTTAACATATTAGTATCACATTGTCACAATAGGGAACCGATATGGAGACATTATCAAAGGTCCAGAGTAAGAATTCCTCGGTCTTTGTCTTCTGTCCTGTCCTGCCCCAGGACCCCGCCCCGGGGACACCACACTGCATTTCGTCTCCTGTCTCCTGTGGGTGCTACAGCTCCCCAGACGGGCCCTGTTGTCAGTGACCTTGGCAGCTGTGAGGAGCGCTGCTCGGGGATTTTGTAGACGGTCCCCTCTCCCGATGTGCCTGATGCTTTCCTCATTTTTTGACTGAGGTTACACATCTGGGGAGGAAGGCCGCCGAGGTGAGTTCCATTTGCGTCACACGCATCGAGGGCACCTGCCATCAACGTGACTTACACAACGATGCTGGCCTTGGCCATCTGGCTGAGTCGTGTTGGCCACAGCGTTTCTGCACGGTCAGGGTGCTCTTTCCCCATTTCCAGACTGTCCTCTTGGGAAGGACGTCACGGCGTGCTGCCCACACCTACAGAGCGTGGCCCACGCGCCCTCCTGAGGGCAGAGTATCCACATTATCTGGGATTTTCAGGCCCAGAGCTTTGTGTACTCTCCCCCAGTTTCTTGCGTATGCCATAACTTATTTCTATCCATACGGCCTCATGGATATTAATTTTGCACTTTGCTTTATAATCCAATACAGTATTATTTATTTTGTGGCCGAAGTCCTTCCAGCCTGGCCACGGGCGCTCTTCCAGCGGGTTTTCTCCCCGTCCGAATGTTTCCGCGTGGACGTCTCCTACTTGCCGACACAGCGGGAGGCCCCGCGCTCACTTCGCGTGCCCGGGGCTAGTCCTGGTCCCGGAACCGGCCGTTTCTCCAAGGCGCCCGCCTCTCTGGGCGCTGGGAGTGCCTGGTGCCTCCGGACGTCACCTCCCCTGGGCCCTCAGCCGGCAGGGCAGGGACACACACTGTGGGTGGGCACACAGACCTGGGGACGTTTCTGTGTGCGTCCGCCCGTGTCTGGGTGACCCAGAGGCACCTCACCTGCGCTCGGGCTCCGCGCCGTCCCTGGCACGCCACGGCCCGTCCTGCTCACCTGTCACCTCCGCTCACGGTGAGAGGCCCAGCTCCCGCCTCCGTGTCCACCACGGAGGGTCCCGGCCTCCGCACAGCAGCAGTGACTTGTCAGCCTGGCCCCGGGGACCCAGTTCCCACTGGAGCAGACATCTGGCAGCGCCCCTGCCCCTGGTCACAGACTCGCTCCCTTCAAAGTTGCTCAGGACAGCACCTCTCCCCACCCCCTGCAGTGAGCACAGTTCATGTATCTGTAATACAGTTGGATTGTTGGGACTCATTTTCTCACTCCATCCTGAGATCCCCTGAACCTCAAAATGTCTTTAAAATTTACATATATTAAGGTTCACTCTCAGGGCTCCCAGGGTTTAGACAAATGCATGATGTCATGTACCCACGTCACAGCCTCACGCACGGTACTCCGCCACCTGGGGGGCCCTCTGTGCTCACCCGCCCCACCCCTCCCGAGCCCCTGGCAGCCGCCGACCTGCTTACCGTCTCCCTGGTTTTGCCTTTTCCAGAATGTCCCATAAATAGGACTGTATGGCGTGCAGCCTTTCCGACTGGCGCCTTTCGCCCAGCCGTGTGCGGTCAGGACTCCCCGTGTCTGCCGTCCCCGACGGCCCCCTCTTTTTGTCACGGAGGAGCATTTCACCGTGTGCGAGCTACAGTGTGCTTATCTGTTCACCCGCTGAAGCACATCCTAGTTCCTTCCTATTTTTGGCAATTCTAAGTAAAGACACTATAAACATCTGCATGCAGGTTTTTATGTGAATATACGTTTTTAAATTAGTTGGGTAAATACCTATGGGCATGATTCCTGGATTATATGCTAAGACTATGTTTAACTTTACAAGAAGTGGGCAAACGGTCTTTGAGAGAGGCTGTGCCAAGCAGGGAGGTCTTTTCTCACAAATTCCTTTGCTGTCCCCGCCTGCGGTGGGAGGGGAGACCCTCAGGGGTCAGGCCGTCAGTCTGTGCCTCTGTGGCCACAATGTCCGTCTGTGGTCCCGGATGGAAGTCTTTGTTTAAGATGATAGAAGCCAGGGGCGCCTGGGGGCTCAGTCGATTCAGCATCCGACTCTTGGTTTCGGCTCAGGTCATGATCTCAACGTTTCTGGGTTTGAGCCTTGTGTTGGGCTCTGTGTTGACAGCGCAGAGCCTGCTTGGGATTCTTTCTCCCTCCCTCTCTGCTCCTCACCTGCTCTCTCTCTCTCTCTCTCTCAAAATGATTCTAGAGGCCATCTCCTCTCTGTCTCCGATGTCCTGCCTTCAGAGGACGCTGGCCAATGATTGTCCCGTAATGCAGGGCCACAGAGGGGCAGCATGTAAGCCAAGAGGAAATAGAATAGGCTGGGAACCTTGACCCTCACCAGGCCACTCTGTGCCTGGGCCGCCTGTTTGCAGACAGTGGACACGTCCCCTGTAGACTCTCCCAGGCTGTGTCCCACTCCGGAGAGCCCGGAGGGAGGGGAGGGAGCACGGCTGGCAGGATTCCCAGCTTTCCCACCTGTCTTCTCGCCCTGTATAATTATAATCCTCTCCCCTGTGTATGACTGGGGATTTACACAGGAACAGGTGATCATGCCCCCGATCTGGCCGTGTCAGGTGGCAAATGGTGAGGAGATCAGGCCCATGCTACCTAAGTCTCGACTGTAGGCACAGAGGGAGCCTGTCCTGCCAGCCCAGAGGAAGGCAGACAGCCCCAAGGGGCCGCAGGAACCCCACCCCACAAGGAACGGGATTGTGCCAACAATGCACATGAACTTGAAAGAGGCCCGAGCTCCAGATGAGACACAGCCTGGTTGACTCCCTGGAGGGGCCAGCGAGGCCCTGGGCAGACCAGCCGCCAGCCTTCCCGGGTCCGAGATAACGGATCGTGTGTCGTTTATAAAACTGTGTTCTGCTGCGATAGATAATCAGCACAGGGGTCCCCAGCCCTCCGTCTGCCTCTGCCCCAGGGGCTGCCCCTTGGCCGCTGTGCATTCATGTGAGCACTTCTTCTTCAGCAGAAGAGAAAAAGGACTTCAGTTTAACCAAATATGGGACTTAGGAGAAGCCCTCGTAACCTTCCGCGCACTGGCACCCCTCGCTGAGCTGTGCTTCCCAGATAGCACATCTTTTACAGACTGAAGGTCCAGGACGGCCGCGGAGGACGGCCCCGCGGAGGCGGTGGGGACCAGAGGGCCGGGATCAGGAGCGGAGTCTGAAGACGGGACCGAACTGCTGTCATCTCAGGATAAAGCTGACGGGCGAGGAGGTGCTGCTCGGGGAGGAGCACAGAACGTGCTTTCTGGGGACGGAAGCTCCTCCTGGCGAGGATGCCGTGGAGATTGTTGGAAGGGCAACGGAGGATTTAGAATATTCCGGAACCCTAGTTGGTAAGGCAGTGGCAGGGCTTGGAGGACGTCCCCACTTGGGAAGGAAGTTCTGTGGGTAAAATGCTGTCAAACAGCGTCACCTGCTCCAGAGAAATCGTTCGTGAAACGAAGTGTCCGCGGCCATAGCAAACTTCACGCTGTCGTCTTGTTTTGCTTCGCCGTGTGGTCTGGAGCCCAGCCCGCCCTCCGGGGTGCGCCCGGGTGCCGATTACACCATCATGTCCAAAGGGGCCCCGATGTCAAGCGTATAGGAAAGCTGCCTGGCACCTCGTGCCGGGCGCCACTGCCGTCGGCCAGGGGACCCTGAGATTCTGTGTGGAGATGCCAACGTCCAGGGCTGCTGTTCGAAACAAGCAATAGGGCCACCACATGGGCTCTCGTCAGTGAGACGTGTTATGTGGGGATTAAACCTGACATTCCTCCCTTGCCCCTGACAGGCTGCTATTAAATCGACGGCATAGCAGAATCTGGCAAATATGAGTCAAAATAATATCCTTCCTGGAGTAAAACAATAGACCAAATCTGCTTACAGAATGTGATACGGCAAACCCTGTCCCCCCACATCTAAGTTACCCCAAACGGACAAAAGCCCCCTCTTCCGGCCTCCTGCCTCCCGGCCTGCACCCGGGAGCTCTGGCCAGCATCCATCGGACCTGCGGGAACTCTCTTCCGTGTCCTCAGCACAGAGACTGAGCCCCGGAGCTGCGGCCAAGCTCCATCCAGGACCACAAATCCTGGGTCCCCACCTGGCACCTATTTCCTGAGCACCTTGAGGGAACATGTCATGTCCCGCCACACACTCCCCGTGACAAATGTGATTCCATAGCAGCCTCGGCCTAAATCCCGTCCCCTTATCTCAGCAGACTTGAAAATCCCGAGGTGGGGCTGCTGCCTTCTGGGGCTGTCTGCACGTCCCAGAACCACCCGGGAATACCAGGCCCAAGACCGTGGCGTGGAGGCAGAGGGGTTCAGGAGATATTACTCTGGGGGACACTGATCACCCACACAAGGGTGCACAGTTCAGCTGGTCCCCACCGCAGCCCAGCCGGGACCCCGTGAGAGGCCCGCGGGATGCGTCCCAGAAGGATGGAAGAGAGGACTCCCCTTCCCCACGGGACATGGGCTGTCCCCTGGGCTGTGGGTGCCCTCCCCTCCAGGTCACGCACACCTGTGTGCTTAGCGGGGTTCTGGGCCTCCCCATGGCCAGGTGTGTCAGCATCCGGGGCAGCTGACCCAGACACCTGCGGTCCTGGAGGCCAAGGCTGGCTGCGTCTGAGGCTGTGAGGGAGGGTGTGTTCCCAGCCTCTCTGCTTGGCTGCTGGACGGCTGTCCTCACTTTCACACACATTCTCCTTCTTTGTCTGCCTTTAAATTTCCTCTTCTATAAGGACACCAGTCAAATTGGATCCGGGCCATAGGAAGCAGAGGAGACAAGGGACCTTGCCTGTATCTCCTCCAAGCTCGGGATTGTGAGCCACGCTGCCCACTCCTGGGTGCCCTCAGGGGGACCTACTGCCCGGTGCCCTCGGGGGGGCCTCTGCCAGGTGTGCCCAGGGACCCTGGGGATCACTCATCTTTTCCTAGAAGGAAATCCCTCCTTTTTCGTCCTCTTCGGCCTCAGAAAGCAGAGAGGCTGCCGCAGCCCCCAGACGTGGGGAGCGGCCCCGGGGCCCTGGGCTCACTTCCCTTAATTCCTGGAGCATTGCCTTAAATGCTCGGTGATCTCTGGGTCTTTATCCTTTGCCTGTGGTCGGAGGGGGTGGCAGGCGGAGCGTGTGTGTGTGTTGTGTGTGTGTCCGTGCGTGCACGTCGTGTGCGTGTGTGCATGTTGTGTGTGTGTCCCTGTTGGGGAAGGGAGAGAATGGAAAATTGGTTCACAATGAGTCAACTCTCCACCCCAGTCCTTCCCCGACGAGACGATTAGACGCTGTGTGAGGAGGACAGGTTAGCTTATTTGTGACTATTAATCCCTGATGTGTCTCTTGCTCCTTCTGGAAGGCTCCCAGACGTTCACATATGGGCTTTCCAGATGGGCGGGCAAGGCCAGAACTTCAGACACAGCAGCCGCTGCCCGTTGTCACGACCCCCGTCAGCACCACCTCCATCGTCCCCACCATCAGCCCCGACAGTATCTCAAGCGCTGTGACGACACAGGGGTGCATAAATGTGCCGGGCCTGGGGGATTCTGGGAGATCGCGGAAGGCCGCAGGAGGTATGTCTGCCCAGAAAGCCCCAGGCTTCTGGCAGCATTCAAAGGCTAACATCCTCCGGGGGCCAGGAGGAGGGCAGGAGCCCCACAAATAGGGGTGCAGCAGGACCACCCGAGGCTCATGAGAGAGCAGTGAGTGCCACCTTTGGGGAGCCGGAAGGCTGGGGGGAGGTGCTGCAGAATGGAAGATTCTGGAAAAGCAGGGAGGGCTGGGGCCGTGTCGCTGGCCCCGAGTGGGGAGTAGAGTCTCGAAGCCCATAAAGCCCGAGGGCAGATCTGGGGTGCTGACTCCTTGGATGTCTCTCCTGGACTTGTTTCCAGCACAGCGGCCGGGGACACCAGGGGCTGCGGGAGAGGGCAGGTGGCCAGGACAGCCGGGCTCCAGAAGAGGCTCGGGTGTGACCTGGGGGAGCTCCAGGGAAAGGCAGGCACAGCTCAGACTTTCGTGTTCACCGCTCTGTCCATCAGATGACACCGGCTCCTCTCGGGCAGGGCTTCCTGCCCTTTCTCCCGAGGGGACACACGAGGACTTGTGACAGTTTGCCTAGCACCTAGTGGATGCCGGCGGAGTCAGTCCGCCCCAGTGGGGGGCAGAGACCTCATCCACAGGGGCCCCAGCTCGCCCGCCAGGGCGAGAACAGTGTCTCCAGCTCTGTCCCCAGAGCCTGGCACCGTAGCAGGTGCAGAACCAGGACCCAATCAGAGCTGCTCGAGGGAAGGAGGGGCTCATGTGTCCTCAGTGGGTCTTGCGGGAGCAGGAGAAGGAGGCAGAGGCGATTCCAAGCTGGGAGGCGGGCCGCTGGAAACCGACGGGTGCCGTTCTCAAAGAGATCCGAAGCAGAGTTAGTGGAGGAGAAAATATGATGACTGCTACCTTAGTCATTCAGAGCGGCCCGTGCACGGCGTCACGTGTTGGAGAGGCAGATGGGAACACCAAGCAAGGGAGGGTCTGACGCCCTGGGCACACAGGTGGTGGGTGACAGGCAGGAATGGCCGAGATCCCGGGGAAGCAGGGCAGGGAGAGGGATCCTGGAGGACAAGGGAGGGAGGGAGCCACCCACGCGTGGGTGAGGCATGATGACAAAGCACAGAGGGGGGGATCAGATGGAGGCCGAGGGCCCGAAGCAGCATCAGGGGAGGGATGGGGACGGGGAGCCCGGGGCCCCTCCTGAAATCAAGTGCAAAATGTATTCCTGTAAATTGATTCAACCCATAAATGTTGTAAGGGGAATTGGGTCTTTAAGGGAAGCATATGGAAACGTCTTTTGTGAATAATGCCTCCCAACCTCCTTGGAACTTTGCAGATGTATTTCCCTGCCCTTTATCAGGGAGAGTGTCCGTAATAGTTCTGCCAGAAGGCAAGGCAGGCATTATGATTTCCATTTTGGAATTGAGAAAAGTGGCTTCGGTGACTGTAAGAGCTGGCCGTCCAGGGAAGCTCCCCCCTTCTGCGCCCGGATTGTCCCACTTCTCGGGTCGTCCGCAGGCTGGGGGTGTGTCGCTCACCGGGTCCACTCTCTCCTTCCTCTAGTCCTATTTGGGGCCCTCATCTCTGCTGGTCTCCAGAGTTCTGTACCCGTCCTTGACCCCAGCCTCTCTCACAGACGCTTACATCAGCCTCGGTGTATCCTCAATAGCATAACCCTCGGGCTTCCTAACTTAGTTCATATTTAATGTATTTCATGCAAAACAGACCCCCTACTTCCATAAATAGTACAATGCAAGCTTCCTCCCAGGCTGGCCTCCCAGCCTCCTGCGGTCGCCATCCACAGGCACTGGGCACTCGGTTCCTCCAGGCCCGGCTCCTCAAAACCGCCCACGTGAGTGCCCTCCACTCTCCGCGGGCAGAGGCCAGCCTCCTTCAGTGGGCGCCCTGACCGCGTGGAGAGCAGACACGGTGAGGCACGAGGTCAAGAGTGTCGCTGGCTAGGAGGTGGAAAAGCCCCGGTGGTGGGGAGGCAGGACCAACAGGGAGGATAAAGCCAGATGTAGGCATGAGCCGAGCATGTGACAGAGTGGTGAGCAAATCAGACTACCCGTCCCCGGACGCAGAGAGGGACAGACCCAGGAGAGGGAAGGTTTTGAAGGGCGGAGGAAGCCCACGGATTTAATACATAAATCACAAAGCCCCCTTTTCTCTTCATCTTAACTAGACAGGCTGGCGATGAACCGAGTCTCTGTTCTCCCGCCAGTCACGCTCGATTTCGGCCAAAGGAGTTCTGAGCAAGTGCGGTGGCAGAGCCAGGGGTGGAGAGGTTGACCCAACGGTGGCGCACGAGTGGGGCTGGCCGCCCTCGGCACCTCCGAGGCTGCGGACAGGGGGTTGTATACATCGCTTCTGTGATATTAGCTGGTAAATAATGCATGAGTCTGGATGGCGTTCGGCAGAAAGAGCTCTTTCAGTGCAAAATGTTACAGCCAACAAAGTTTAATAAGACAAGGAAGCGCGTCTCGGAGAACAGAGACCCAGTCTCTGTGGCGATGTCCACGCTGCCCAGCCGGACGGCTCCAGAAAGCTGGCATCTTAAGGGCGAGGGAAAGTAAAGTGAGAACAAAGCTCCCGTCACAGCCTTGAGCAAACCGTGGGCGGTATTTGCTAAGCCTCCTTGAACCTCAGTGTCCTCCCCTGCAAGCATCTGTCCCCAGGGCGACTGTGAAGGTCCGATGAAGGCCAGATGCTGTCCTAGACTGTTGGGGCTGCTGTAGCAGAGCCCCGCGGTAGAAACTTACCCCTCACGTGCCGAGGGCTCGAAGTCCAAGGTCAAGGTGCCGGCATACTGGGCGCCGAGCGAGGTCCCTCTTTCTGATCCATACACGTGGCCTTCTCCTGCTATGTCCTCACGTGGAAGGGGGGACAAGGGAGCCTTCCAGGGCCTCTTTCACAAGGACATTGACCTCATTCAGGGTGCTCTGCCCTCAAGACCGCATCACCTCCCAAAGGCCCCCCATCCCAATACTGTCACATGGAAGGGGGGGGTAGAATATCAAGCTACGAATTTGGGGGAGATGCAGACATTCAGTCCAGAGTGACTGTGTTCTTTGAACAATGTGCTACAGACGCAGCAGCGTCAGGGCGCCCGGGTGGCCCAGTCGGTTAAGAGTCCGACTCTCGATTTCAGCTCAGATCATGATCTCACGGTTCCTGAGTTCGAGCCCCGCGCCAGGCTCTGCACTGACGGCACGGAGCCTGCTTGGGATTCTGCCCCTCCCCCCACATGCATTCTCTCTCTCTCTCTCTCTCTCTCTCTCTCTCTCTCTCTCTCATCTCTATCTCAAAATAAATAAAAATGAACTTAAAAAAACACAGCAATGTTGGTGAAGGGGGCGGTGCAACCCTTGTGTTTGAGACTTTCTGTTTCACCTTTTCTGCGGGTTATCAGTTTTCCTAGGTCCGTAGCTGCTTCCAGGCCACCTGGGGGTGATGCCCAAAAGGACACGTTCTCTCTCTCTCCGTGGAGCCCTGCACGTCACCCCATCGTGGGCCCGCAGACGCTGCTTTCGATGAAGCCTAAGCATTGCCTTTCCCTGCTCACCCGGTGAGGAACAGTGGCCTTGGGTGCCCGCAGTGCAAGAGCAGGAGAGACGTCTTTCCCTGTGGCCACAGCCTGTGAGCTGCAGGGTGAGCTGAGGGCTGTGTGGGGCGTTTGGCTGTCAGCGGCTGTGGCAACAGTGGCCCCCTACACTGGAGGGATGGTTTGGACGGCATCTCTGGCCGCATGGTTCATTTTTTTTTTTAAGTTTATTTATTTTTGAGAGAGAGAGAGAGACAGAGCATGAGTCGGGGAGGGGCAGACAGAGAGGGAGACACAGAATCCAAAGCAGGCTCCAGGCTCCGAGCTGTCAGCGCAGAGCCCGACGTGGGGCTCGAACTCACAGACCGAGAGATCATGACCTGAGCCGAAGTCAGGCGCTCAACTGACTGAGCCCCCAGGCGCCCCCTGCGCAGCTCCCTTTATTCCTGTCTGCTCCCTGGCCTCCTGGGGATTCTTGAGCTGCCGAAACTCTGCCCAGTGAACTCCGTTGGTGCAGACTCGGCCACCCCTGCAGGCCAAGCTCTCAACGCACAGGGTTTCTGCTGCGGCCACCGGGCATCCCAGCCGATGGGATGGGGCCCGAGGCCCTCCTCCAGCACTATGGTTCCTGGGGTCGGCGGTTCAGGCGAAAGCATCCAAGCAGCCTGCGAGTCCTGGTCATGAAGGGCCGTGCAGGTCAAGGACGGCACCAATGCTGGACGTCGGTCTGGACCCCACTTCCCCCTCTGCCTGCTGTTCTCTGGCCTCCCGTCCGTGGTGACTTCACCCCCCTGCCTTCTTTCTCTGGTGTTTCCAACTACACAACTGTTATGCCTTTTGATACCACAGCTCTTGGAGATTTTGTTTCCATTTTGTTGTTTTTGTCCTTATTTTCCTCTGTGACTTCAGTTTGAAAAGTTTCTGCCGACCCCTCCTCAAGCTCGGGGAGCTTTTCTCCACGGTGTCTGGCCGGCGCGTGAGCCCATGGAGACACCCTTCCCTTCTGTTCCGCGGTTGACTTCTAGCACCTTCTTTGGATGCTCCCTTCGCATCTCTGTCTCGCGGCTGACGATACCTGTTGGCCTGGCAGGTTGCCTGCTTTTTCCATATTAATTGCAGTTATCTGATCGTTCTAACAGCTCTGTCGCATCCGCGCCCGGTGCGGATTCTTTCTCTGTCTGTTCGGATGTGATTTTTCTGGCATGCCTTCTCATGTCTTGCTGAGAGCCTGGCGTGTGGGATCGGGTACAGGAGCCGAGGCAGAGAGGCCTTTACCGTGAGGACTCGAGGCAGTCTGGCTGAGAGCCACACGCTCGCCGTAACTGAAGGAGCCAGAGGCTGGTGGACACTGATGGGTTTTCTCAGCCCTTTCTTCCGTCAGACCTCGGGAGAAAAAATATTCATTCACGAACGCTGCCCAAGGCCAGGATGTCCTCTAGGCCTGGGGTTCGGTGACGATGAGGAAGCCGTGTCCCTGCTGCATCCGAAGGGCTCACAGGAACGTGGAAAATATGATGCCTGCTTGCCACCCGAGCTGTGCACCAGATGAGGGAATGACAGTGGATGGCGGCAGACGGGCAGCTACAAGGTTTACGGCGGAGGCGACGCTGGAATGAGGCATTGAAGGTTGTTCAGGAGTTGTTCAGGAAGCAAAAGGAAGGGAAGGGCATTTTACGAGTTATGTTTAAAGCAGGTAAACTGGAGGGAAACGATGATGCGGATCATGAGGACCTCACTGGGATGAAGGGAGGCCCCCTTCGTGTGGGACCCACTGCACACGTGCCCGCAGAGTTTAGGGGAGCACAGCCTCCTGCACCCCCGGAGCCTGACACAGGGCAGGCAAGAAACAAGTATCCGTGATGTCACAGAGTGGATTTGAATCTGGTTGAACTGAAACTAACCCAAGTTAAAGATGCAGGAGAGGGCACGGGTCACCTCGTGGCATGTCCCACGGCGTCTTCCAGAGCCTCTGCGGTGCAGCCATTTGTGCCCACCCGCACGTGCCTGCCTGCAAAGTACACCTCTGGGGAGACAGACACGTGCCACTTGTGTGGACCTGACCCCAAGACTCCTGTTTTACAGCTGTGCACGCTGGGCCCAGGGAGGGGGCACGCAAGGCCTGTCTGCGGTGCACCTGGGGTCTGGTTAGCCTCTGTCCCCGCCCATGGGTGGTCTTGGTTTCTCAGGGGTCTACGCGCAGGGGTGCCCTCCATGCAGTCAGGAGGCCTCTTTCCTGCTCTGCCCTCCGTCCTGGAAAGACTTCTTTACCTCTTCGGGGATGGAGACAGCAATTCACACCCAGAGGCCTCACTTGTCAGTGGAAAATTAACCACCCGGGGATATTCCTGCCCCGATTCCTCCCTCCGGGACTGTCCTCGCAGGGGGAACAGGAACACGGGCCCTCAGACCGGACGCTTCTCCCAACCGTCACCGCCCTCGGCCGCTGCATCAATATTCATCGAGTTCACGGGGCTGCAAACACGCGTGAGGGATTAAACCCATTTAGCTGGGACCTGGGTTCGGGCTGCGTTGCGAGTGGCTCCAACATGTCCGCCTGCGTTCGGGCGCTCACTCCCATTATCAATTCATGATGTGTCTGTCGGAATTAGTAAATCCCTTTCATTTACTTACGTAGGAGAAAACGTTTAATAGCTGCCACATGAAATTTGCAAACTGCGCTCCATCTGAGGCTGATTAATAAAACACCATGGAAAATACGTCAGTCATCCTGGGACTTAAATTAGTGCCGCATTCCACTTGAAGCGTCCTCTTTGGCATCACTGATACGGCTGCACCTCCCTCCCTGCCCTTTCTCCTTCGTCCCTGTTTCTCTCCTCCCAATCTCTGAGGTTCAGTCGCCCCACTGGGGAAGCCACACAGGAGAGTGATGAGGTTATGGATGCTGCTTATCTCCTGTAGGAGGCTCCAGGCGGGCGGGGAACTCCTCCGTCCCCCGGCCCCCAGCGCCAGCACGAGTGGAGGCAGAGCACCGAAAGGAGCCATCATGACCCGGAGGGACTCGTCTAAAAGTAGCTGCAGCCTGGCAAACAAGGCTTGTTGGGATCTGGGCGGAGTGATTTGCATATGTTGTTTTATGTGATTATCAGGACCGCTCAATGGGGGTCTTCTGTTCCCTCTGTTATTCAGATGAGGCTGAGGGGTATTAAATGGCCCCACCAAGGCTACCCAGAAATAAGAGAGGGAGCAGGAGTCTGAACTTTCTAACACGGCAGGCACTTCTTGGGGTCTTCTAATCCCACCCTATGTTATGGACGGAGGAATCGAAACGAGGAGGCTGCTGTCCGAGCTGTGCGCTGGCGGGGGGCTCCGGGGCTGGGCCTGGGTCTCCCACTCCTTGGAATTCGTCACCTGCAGAGACTCATGGAGACGCTCTGTGCTCCAAGCTGTGTTCTGGGTGTGCAGAAATAAATATGGTCCAGCATCCAACAGAGTCATTAAATAAGCAGTTCTGTGAAGGTGCTCCATCGGGAGAAGGTTGAGTTGTTCCCGAGCATTGATATAGAGAGCAGTGACCTGAATGTCAGCTGGGAGAAAATAAACCTTGTCCAGACCCCCTCATTCTGGCCAAATTACTTCTCAGGTGTATTGTCCATGAAGTGGAAATAATAATGCATGGCCTACCTACCTAACAGGATTTTGTGAGGATCAGATCTGGAACATTTTCACACGAAGGACTTCTGGAAGAATTCAACCCCACATGTGCCCAATGGGGCCATCTAGCCAACCCTGCAGATGCTACTGGTTGTCATAGCCTTTGGGGACATAAGTGTTGCAGATCAGCAGGGCATCATGGGATCCCCAGTTGCAACCCACCCATTCGGCTAGTAACACGCCCGGAGCCCTAATTGTTAACAGATGTTGCATTATCCCTCAAATTGCACACCCATTAGTGGCAGAGTCTGGTCATGATGGAGGCATTAAGGCGTGACACCCTCAAGTGATGGGAGTCACAACTGGGTCCCAGAGGAAGTGAAGGCTGGTTTCAGGAGCTCATGGAAATTCAACAGCCTCCCCCCGCCCCTTATCCTCACTTCCAGCCAAGTTTTCTCTTTAGCACCTCCTCAGACTGAGTGAAAGTGACTTTGACTGTCTGGCGGCCTGCTTCCAACCACAGGTTATGACGGTGAGTCAAAGGGGAGCCTGACAGCCGTCAGACAATGGGACACATCTGAATACGCAAGAGCTGTGTGTTACACCCCCTCCTGTGCATAACACCCTTCCCCACAGAGGCTCTCCCTGACCCCCTAAACTAGACTGTACCTCCCCTGTGTGAAGCGTCTGCCATGTCCTACCTCTTTCATGTGGGTTATGCCTATCCACAGTCCTTGCCTTGGGGTATTCTCTAGGAAGGGACAGGCGGTGGCTTGTTTGTCTCACTGTTTCCCACACTTAGCACCGGGTTCAGATCATAGTAAGTGCTTAGTAAAGGTTTGTTGAATTATGGGACGAGTTTTAGCTATGTAGGATCTAAACTCACCACCAACATTGACTGTGTTTATGGCAAGACAAGGCAGTAGGATGAATCATTCAGTGAGCCCCACCCCTACTGATGGAAACACCAGAGAGGACTGGATAACTGGATTCTGCCCTAGAAGCAATAGCCTCCAGTCCACAAAGAACGCCCAACCCCAGGGGCCAGAACACCGCAATGGGCTAAATGATGCTGGTTGCTAATGGCTCCTACTGGCACTTGGATATTCTCTTATTGACCCCACAGATTCCAGATCCCTCCAACCATTCCAGAGGCACTCTGCTAAAGACCAAGGTCCTCTGTCATAATTTTATTTTTGTAAACTAGTTTTCTGATCCCAGGCTCTCATTGCACAAACATTCCCTGTGAACGTCTGCAACTCAGTACGGGCAGGGTAAACCAAGATGAATCAGCTGGGGTCCCTGCCCTGGAGGTGTTCACAGTTTAGTTTGGGAGAAAGTAGTGTGCCCAAATAATTAGAGTACAGTGTGATAAATGTGCTAATTGAGGTAAGAACAAAGCTGTGTGGAAGCACAGAGAATAAAGTGAAACCCAGCCTGTTGAACTGGCTTGAACTTCAGAGGCGATGGAACATTGAGTGAGTTTTGGTTATGAGCCCAAGTTCACCCATCATCTGCCCAAGGCAGGGGAGGGAAGGGAGAGCATCCGAGGCAGAAAGGACAATGTATGCAGAGGCTCAGAGCCACAGAAGAGATTTCTGTGGAACAATAACTAATTTCCTGGGACTGGATACTAAGCTGCTTGAGATGGAGTGTCAGGTGCTGTAGCCAGAGAGGTGGGTTGGGGTCAGACTTTGAAGGGCTTTGAATGTCTTACTAAGATTATTTGACTTTATCCTGTGGGCCACAGGGAGCCCTTAAAGGGCTTTAAACCGGAGGAGCGACATGATGAAATTTGTGTTTTAGAGAGATACCTCTGGCAGCAGCTTTCCATTATTAATGCAAAACTCCCCACCGTGAAAGCTTAGAAGGCAAGGACGTCTTAAACCAGCTTCTTTCTCTACCAGCCCACCTCCGTCCTGTCATCATGTTGTGAGAGGAAGCATAGCATTCAAGACTGGAATCTGATTCTTGTCTCTGGTTCCCTGAGTGATGTTGGACATGAATGTGAATCTCGGGATCCTCAGCTCTAAAATCGGTACTTACCCAAACCATCTCATGGCATGTGGTTAGGGTCTGATGACAAAAAGGATGTGAAGAGTATTTCTGATTGTAATTGGCTTTATAGATGTAAGAGGCTGTTACTTTTATTTTATGAAAATGAAGCTTCCTACCAAGACAAAGGCAGGTAGATATGCTAATAGGGAATAACATTTTGGACAGGAATGGAGTTTGACAATCATCCACTCCAACCCCCCTCAGCCTACAGAGCAGAGAACCAAAGTGCAGAGACCAAGCTCCTCCTCCGGCCCCACGCCTCCCCCACCCCCCACTCCTACCACCACACAAGTCTGCTGTTGTAGGAGATTGCCCAAGCTAACAAGAGTCCTGAAGTCTCTCCACACCCAGTGTAGACGCTGGTCCGGGGGGGTGGGGGGTGGGGGGGGTGGGGGGTGGGGGGGTGGTGGGGGGGGGTGGGTGTCAGGGGCTCTGTCCGCGGTGCTGACACAGAAGCCATCTCAGAGCAGCTCCCCGGTCGACCCGGGGCTCTGTCCACGGTGCTGACACAAGACCCATCCCAGGGCAGCTCCCTCGTCGGCAAGGGGATCTGTCCACGGTTCTGACCTCCTTATTGTATTCTTCCCACATATTCAAGGAGAAATTGCGATGAGCCCAAATGGCAGGAATACTCCATTTCCGAGCACATTAACTAGAGAAAGTATTACAACCGTCTGTCGCTCTGAACTCACTCTTCCCCAGTAGATTTACAACTCATAAACGCAGCCGTCACAGCCAAGTGTATAAAGCGGAGGACTCAGTGCACTCCAACATTAACCATGAACAAGTAGGAGGGCTTCAAGCATCTTGTATCCTAATGCCAACCCATTTATGAACTTGCCTTTCTCAGTGAGTCATTTCTCAGACCACCCCCACTCTCCCTCATTCTTCACTTGCAATGCAGCTCTCACAAAGGAAGGAAATGAACACCATTTCAATGGCTGCAGCTGCTGCTCAGAATCTCAAGAGCCTGTGCACAAGGAGGAGGGAGGAACACTGGTTTGGACTGTGTCACAGTTTTAGATTTTTAGGGAGCAAGGACTAGGTGGTCACCATAATCCCCTTTAATCGCTAAGATTCTCTGATTCTGTGTTCCCCATCCCTTTGCAGAACTGCTTCCTCTCCCCAAGCTGCTCCTGAACCCCAGTTACAGCATGAAACATTTTTGTGATTCTGGAAGTCTCTCCTGTTCCACCTTTCTCTCACTAGGACATTGCTTCACTGCGTTCTGATCTTTAGGGCATATCCTTTTCTGAGATTTCTGTCCCCAAACCGTATCTGGGGTGAATTCCAAATTTGCAGATCAGTAGTTTTGAAATTGAGCAAGGCACTTAAACTTTCTGTCTTTATCTCAATTTCCTCTTTGGTAAAATGAGGACACTGATAGCCACCTCCTTGGATAGATGAGGTATTATGCAGGCATATTCTCCTGTGCCTGGCTTATAGTGGGTGCTCAAGAAATACTTTCCTTTGTCTTCCTCTTCCAAATCAATGAGTTCATTTCACAAACTCTGCTAATGCATTAATTTAGTAACACATATGTGCATGTTCCCTTTGGGTTTTTTCTGTTCTTTTTTTCTCTTAGATACATTGATCTGTTTGAAGTGAATGTGTGGTCACTGATGCCTTTTTTCAAAGCCCAGGAATAACACAATGTGAAGGGCTAATTGTTTTGCCTAAGTACAGAACCATGACAGGACACATAGAACCTTGAAAATAGTTCATTTTCTTCTGGATAGTGGTTTCCTCTAGGCTGAGAGGGTGTTTCTTCTTACTTTTCCAATTTTAGAGAGGATGTGAAGTTGAGAAAAGCCACCTTCTCCAGCTGGAATGGAACTAAATTGACTAATTTATAAGCCTGGGCTGTTGTCTGGGCTGGAGTTTCTGTCCTTTGAAGATGTCAAACAGTAATGAAATAAGGCTTCTAGGACCCAACCAACACTAATCATTCCCGGGCTGCCGGGACACAATGAAACAGATAGTTGGTTCTTTGCCTAGCAATGCAAAAATAAAAACCTCTCTTGATCCAGGAGTCAGATGACAAGGACTCCTAAATTAAGGCTTGCAGTCGTTCTAGGTTTGACCTTGAGCAAGTCACTTCTCTTTTTTTGGACCACATGCTGTATCCCCACTTCCAAATACCCCAATAATCCTCACTTACATTCCAGAATTTTTCCCAATCAAGTCCTATTTCTGCCTGGTATTTGTCTCTCTATGTCTCCTGCCAAGCTTCATCTCTCACAGCATGGCTACCGCTTAAATTCAGACCTGGATCATCACTTACCTGGACTGCTGAACGTCTCCCAGGTGGTTCCCATCTGTCCCAGATCTCTCACCTCCAACTCCACTCTACTTCCTGGACAATAATTTATAAATCCCAGATCTGGCCATATCCCTTCCCTGCTTCAAATCTTTCAATGACTCCTCATTACCCAAGAATGAACCCATGGCTCTTTATTCTGACATCCAAGGTCCTTCACAACTCGTCTCAGACCTCCTTATATACAGCTTATTTCCACACGATTTCTTGTGTTCTGTATTCTAAGGGGCTTGCTACTTGTCTTTGTCACACTAACTTTCCAGCTCCTGCCTTAACTTACTCCACCCTTTCTTTCCCCAATGCTGCTCCAAGCTCGCCCTCCAAAATTGAGTTAAACTGCTACCTTCCCTTCAAAACTGTTCTGGATATTCTAAAACCAGTCTTCACACTCTCTCCAGAGAACTTTTTTTCCAGAATGAATGTCCCCAGGTAGTCCCCAAAAGTCTGGCCCAAGCAACAAACCTGTAAGAATGGTCAGCTGGTGCCCTGCCACGCCACAGTTACCTGACATGCCCAGTACTCCTGGGTCTTCTTACATCTAGAACTGCCATGAGTTTACTGACCAGGTGTAAAGTCACGCCCTGTTACTGCACTGCAAGGAGAAATCCACTCCTTGGCACCAAGGTGCTCTTAGTGTATGCTACTCAGGATGGTCAGCCACATTCTGAAGTTATTGGACCCTGTTAACAACTGGGATCGTTGATAAACCTGTTGTTGCTACTGTGAAAAAATTATTCTCTCTCACCTGGGTGATTACCAACTTCCTCATCTGTCCTCCTGCCTTCTACCTGTGGACCTTTGATCCCCTGGAATGCTTGAAAACTACACTTTCTAAAATCCAGATCTGACTATGCCCCTTACCCATACCCCTCCACACACACATTATGGACAGGATGGAATCCAAGATCCTCAGCTTGTCCTGCAAATATGGCCCTTCCTCAAGTGCTTCCAGCACCCACCAGCCCCATCTCAAGAATCTCCCCTCTCTCCCTGAACCAACAGTTCGATCACACTATCCCTCCTGGGGTACTGTCACTGGTAGACCATACAGTTTTATAACTCTGTGCCTTGACACAGGCTCTTCAGAGAAAAGGGAATACCTTTCCCTACATCTCAGTCTGAAAAATTCCTGCTTATTCCTGAACTGACTGAAATTGTACTCCATTTTTTAAAAATGCTTTTCTCCAAACCAATCTTCAGCATTTAACTTTATTCTTATCAAAGTTTATTGGGTTTTTTTTGGTACTTGCATGCAGTTTTACAAAGCTTATAGTGAAAACAGAAGCCATTTACTCTAATCCTGCCTGCTCCCAGATCTTGATAGAGGAGACACCTGCTCCCCACTTCTCTGGTTTCTAGGAGAAAGATCACTGCTCCAAATACTCCTGGCTCTTATTGCACTTCAAGAAGATGAAATGAGGTACCTGATTGGTGACAACAGCCATTGGTCTGTCCTGTTAAATGTATTTAATCACTCCATGAGAGGTCTCAAGTAGGCAGGATTTGATCTTATGCCCTCCCTTCTCGCCTGGGACCAGTGGGAGAGAGTGACCGGAGGGTCTTGCTCTGCAGACTCAAACTCACCCTCTGACACACTGTTTGAGTCTAGATTGGTGGGGTAGATCAGTGGAAAGGAAGTTAGCAGAGTCATCTGCGCTCTCGCACTGAATGACCCCCTTCAACTTAGCCTTGTTAGTAATGTCTGCCCGCTCCTTTGCCATATTCCTCAATTAGTTTAGGACTTTACTGAGGAATAGGATAATGGGTTACTGGCCTCCTTCAAGTTTTCACTATTTCCATTTTCCCAAAGAATCCACTGTCCTCACTTACATCTGTTTCTTTTGGCACTTAACTCCATATTTCTGAATTGCATGCTTATACTGCTACTTCTTGACTTTCCAATTTAAGGCAAAGTTTATTGACTTCTAACACTTGGCAGTGAGGATGGAACTCTCTTGACTCATAAACTTGCATGCATACTTCCCCTTCCCCATCCTCTTGTGTGGTTAGTCAACATTCACTGCTTGGGCTGCTGTGATTGTGCAGGAGCTGAGTCATGTCTATTCTTCTGCATTTTTATTTTTCCTGGAGTTCATAATCACCAAATTATTTAATCTACCCATCTGCAAAGCCTAACTTGGTTAGACATTCTAGCAGAAGTGAATTCCTCCTGACCTGTTTGAGCCATGTTTGATAATCCATCAGTTTCTCTGCTTTCTTGGAGCCTTTCCTCCTTGGCCCTTATATCCACCTGTTTGCCCATGAAGGGACTGCTCCCCAGACTGCTGCCCTGAGCCTCCCCTCCTCCATTATCTTGGACAATCCTCCATTTGGTTTCCACATAAGATCCTTTGCCAAGATTTCACAACTCCCCTTTCATGTTTGTGTTTTGTTCACACAGAACATATTGTCCAGGAGCTGCCGAGAACTTATACAGAGAGAAACTACTTGAGAGCTTAAAGAAAGTCCTCACTCCATCATCAAAATGCTTTAGAATATTCATAAATTCTGTCTTCTAGCTTCTTGTGCTGCTTTTCATAAGATTGATGCAATTATGATGGCTGATCATTTGCTTTCCACCTTTTTTCTTCCCCAAGAGTCTTCAGGGTTTTCTCTTCATTCCTGGTAGTCTGAAATATCACTGTGATATGCACTCATTCAACTGGTCAGCTTTCTGGAATTATTTCTTGGATAACCTTCTCTCCATTTTTGGTTCTTTTCCTGGAAGAGTCATTATTTGGACATTAGACCTACTGAGCTTGTCACTCACATGCTTATCTTTTCTATACTTTGTTTTACTTTCCTTATTTTGTTTTACTTTCCTTATTTTGTTTTACTTTCTGGAGAATTCCTTTAATTTTATCTTTGAAATATTTTGAATTAAAACATTTTCTATTCTCTGATTTTTAATTTGTACGAGATGTTTTGTGTGTTCTGAATTTTGCTTTGTCATGACATCCTAATGCTGAAACGAGGCAACACCTTACATTATTTCGCTGAAGATATGAACTTAGTGTAATTCTGTTGTCACTGTCCCCCTCTATTCTATCTCTGGTTCATTTAGCTTGTTTCAGTTCACTCTTTTTGACTGGTTTTGATTTCTCTCACATTTTAAGTTCTGTCCAAGATTAAGTAGCCACGGAAGTCTGCTCACTTTTGTGAGTAGATCATGAAAAGTTAACTGGATACACACTGTGTTTGGGCTGGAGGAGGTCTGATGTGTGGTGACAAGGAAGCACAGTGCCTTTGTTGTTGGGGAGCCCTCAACTGCCAGCACCTGTGGGTGTCTTCCCTTCAGCCAGTGGGCATACCTAGAGAAGACACTCTAATCTGCTTGGGAGCAGGAACCAGCTTTCCGGAGTCTAAGACTTGAGTGTGGAAGGGGAGATGAGTTTAAATAATGAGTATAAATCTCTTCAGCTAACTGCCCCCCAACCCCCGTTTTCAGCGAGACACCTAAAGTAAAACTCAACCTTTCAGCTGGAGATGGGCAGGTGTTGTTGCCTGGTGCTTAGGGTGAGCAGAGGGAGGAGAGTGGTCTGTATTCTTTTACAAAGACTTCAAAACAACTTTCCTTTTTCTCAACCTCACCTACACACTCACTGCTCCTCTAGAGATATCTGGAGCCTCTGATTCTTGAGGCCTCCTAGGGTTCTACAGAATGGGTCGGCCTATCCTTCCCACTCCCCGCTGGCAGGCTCTTGAGTTCACCTGACTCCACTGGCTTAATTCAGTTGCCCCATCCTTCGCTTTTCCACCTTTGGCAACTGTGTTAACATTTTGTAGTTTTGTCCCTGACATTCTCTTCGTGCTTGTGGTTTTGTGCTCACTCACCCCCTTCCCTGATATTTTAGCTGAGCTGTCTGAGGGCCAAAGTAGAGTCATGGGTTCAAACTACCATGTTTACTCAGTCCTATAAGACACCCTATGGCTCCATCCATATTGGGCATCCTATGATTGTTTACCAAGCACCGTCTGCCCCATACCTTGCACAATTAAAACAAGAGCTCCTGAAGGCCAAGTTCACACCTTTCGGGCATCCCCTCTTTCCCTTAGCACTTAGCAATGTGTCATTAACATTTGTTAAATTGAAGTCTAACTACCCTTCACAAGCTCTTCTGCCATAGAGCCACAAGCCATGTAAGACAGACAAATACCCTGGGCCTATGTCATGGTGCCATTTTCTGCCTTTGGGAGACAACAAGGTATATTACAATGGTCACTACCTTGGGGACTCATCCTGGCCTGGTTTGCAATACCAGCTCCGCAAATCACCTAAATCTTGGTTTGCATGCCTGCAAAATGGGTATGATGACTACCTTGTGAATTATTTTAATAGTTAAATAAGATAATATATGTAAGAGGGCTCGGTGCATCCAAGGAACATAATAAACATCCCTGCTCGTCCTGTTACATCCATCCTACAAGAGGTGAGAGGCCTGGGAATCCCAGGTGTCTCCCCAGAAGCAGCAGTTGGAGCAAGGACAGGAAGGGCTGGAGCCCAGGATCCCTGATGCCTCCTGCAGGCCCTCACATGATGCCAGATTCCCACGAGGCAGCTCTTTCTAAATGAGAGCTGAGCTACACACCTTTCCTTCCGAGTAATTTCCCTGGAAATATTTAATAGCCACTGGAGAGAGGGGAAAAGTTCATTTCTAAAGACAATCCCAGTTTATAGCTTCACGGCTTTGGCGACGGCTGTGTGCTCAGGACAGCATGGCGTCCTTTCCATCTTCCCTATTAAAGACCCGTCTTCGCCACGCTCCACGCAGACCACGCTGGTGTCTTGCTCCCAGAAATGGCCCTGGTGCCCATTTGCAAGCTCATTAACTTATATTTTCCTCATTAAGAGGAAGGGAGGGAAGTATCTGTTCAGGCTGAGTGAGCCAAACAGAAACTCAAGAACTATGCTGGGGCCAGAGGAGGGCACGACCTTCCTACGGGAGGATGGCCAGCAAAGCGATGATGGCATCGACAACAATAATAGTAACAAAAGCAACGGCCTCGAAGCGTTAAAATGTCATCCCGCTGTGATCTCATTCAGGCCTCATTGAGGCCCCCTAAAGATGGCAGGGTGAGCAGTTCCCTCATACGAGAGGAAAGGGGAGAAACGGGGGGACAGAGAATGAGCCAGGCTGGGGGCTGGGTTGTGGCCACTGCCCAGGAATTTGGACTCGAGTCTCAGAAAGCCAAACAAGAAGCAGAAGCTTTCCAATCCTGTATCCGCAGCGACTCCCACCCCGGCGGTGCCGGTGGCTGCCGATGGCCGGCACAGTCTGAGCATGGCGGACAGCAAAGCCTGTGTCGTTGAAAACGCAAAGGTCATCTAATTGTCTTCTTGAAAACTGGCCCTCATGGCCAGCCTTCTGGAGAGGCAGGGAGAGTGGCTGTAGAGGGGTGTGCTGTACAGGGTTTACTGTTGACATGGATTTAGGAAGACACGGGCACCACTACCCCCAGGGCTAAGTGGAATGAAGGTAAGAATTTGCCCAGTGACCCATGGCCTGTGGGTTTGCAGCATCCCTGCTGTGTGTTCATCACCCCCTCTCCTCTCATGGTGTGTGGGAGGACTACGTTTCCCATTCTGTCTGGGCATTAGGTGGTCACCGTGCAGAGGAGACAGAAGTGACCCCGGCCACTCGTGGGCCTGGCCACAAAGAACTTTCACTATGACTCAGCCCATAGTGATGGGGAAGACAGCCCACAGGGTATGAGGTGGAGGGAGCCGCAGCAGAAGGAGGAAACGTTTGTGTGTGAGGCCTTGTTACAGAAGCATGGTCTAGCATTTCCTGATTAACACACAAGGGCACAGATAAAGCAATGGAGAGATTGCCCAGGCAGAGGGTCCCCTATAACTGCTTTGCCAGATTCTCCTCCTGGCCCCGTCGGCATGTGGCCCCCCAGCCTCCTTCAGGTTGTTCTGTAAATGCTACATCTCCCACAAACCCCTCCCCGAGGCCGCCTGCCCCCTGCACACAGACTCAGTGTGTTACATGATTTGGTAGCAGCCCTTTAACTCTGGAGGCTCTTTTCAAATGCAATAGCGCAACTCTTTACGTAAACGTCGTTCGCACATCTGGCTTCATGATGAGAATGTAAACTTGACGTGTCGGGACTCTGTCTTACTTCCCCCTTTATTCCTAGTGCTCCGTGCAGAGCCAGGTACTGAATGAGCATTACAATTTCCCTCCAAGAGTGGAAGTGGGTTGCAACAAAAACCACGCAGAACAGTATTTGTAGTAAATATTTTAGGGGAGCCAGGGTGGCTCCATTGGTTTAGTGTTCGACTCTTGATTTTGGCTCAGGTCATGATTCCAAGGTCATGGTCAGGTTCTGTGCTGAGTGTGGAACCTGCTTAAGATTCTCTCTCTCTCCCTCTCTCTCTCTCTCTCTCTCTCTCTGTCTCTCTCTCTCTCTCTCTCTCTCTCTCTCTCTCTCCCTCTGCCCCTCTCCCCTGCTCATGCTATCTCTAATGTAAATTTTTAAAAAATAATTAAAAACACAAATATTTTAGATACACATGGACGTCGTAGACTAATTGTAAATAAACTGCGTGTATTTATTCACATTTGAGGAGGTTTTAACTGTTTCCAGAAGTCGATGGGACTGGGGTATAGAAGACACATAATGACACACCCCCTGTAAGCGTGTATTTGGATGGATTCTGATAGCTTTACACACCTGTGTGTCTGCCACCTTAACAATGATAGAGAACATTTCATTGGCCCTGGAAGTCCCCCTGAGCTCTATCCCAGTCAACCCCCACCTGCCCCAGCACACCCTGCAGCTGTGATTAGAGATTAGACTTGTTTTTTAGGGTCTCTAATAAATGGAACACTGAAGGGTGCACACTGTTGTGTCTGGACCGTTACCTCAGTGTGCTCCTGACATTCACGTATATATTTATATATTTCATTATGTTTTCTGTCTTTATTGAGAAGTAATAGTTCCATAGTATGAATATGCTATCCTTTCTTTATCTATTCATGCCTTTTCCATTTTCTTAAAAATGTTTTCATCTTACTTATTTGAGAGAGAGAGAGAGAGAGAGAGAGAGAGAGAGAGAGAGAGATCGAGAATCCCAAGCAGGCTCCACACTCAGCACAGAGCCCAACACAGGACTCGATCCCACAACCCTGGCATCATGACCTGAGCCAAAATCTAGAGTTGGACTCTCAACCAACAGAGCCACCCAGTCACCACTTTTTCCATTTTAAAAACAGCTTTGTTGGGCGCCTGGGTGGCTCGGTCGGTTGAGCGTCCGACTTCAGCTCAGGTCATGATCTCGCGGTTCGTGAGTTCGAGCCCCGCGTCAGGCTCTGTGCCGACAGCTCAGAGCCTGGAGCCTGCTTCACATTCTGTGTCTCCCTCTCTCTCTGCCCCTTCCCTGCTCATGCTGTGTCTCTCTCTGTCTCAAAAATAGATAAACATTAAAAAAATTTTTTTAAATAAATAAAAACAGCTTTGTTGAGATATGGATCACATGCCACAAGACTCGCTTTTTTAAGACGTGTATTTAAGCAGTTTTTAGTATAGTTACAGAAAGGTGCGAGCAACACCACCATCTAATTTTAGAAAATGCTTATGACCCCCAGAGAAAGCCTGTACCCATTAGCAGTCAACCCTTCATTCCTGTATCCCCCAAACCCCTGTCTCTTGTGGATTGGCTGACTCTGGAGACTTTATATAAATGAAATCCTACACTGTTCAGTGTTTTACGCCTGGCTTATTTCGCTTAGCATGGTGTTTTCAAGGCTTACCTTTGTGGTAGCAGGGGTCCGTATGTCATTCTTTTTGTGGCTGAGTAATATTCCATTGTCTGGATAGACCACTTTCTCCTTGTCCATTCACCAGTGGCTGGACATGGGGTTTTTACATTTTTGGCTTTTATGAATAATGCTGCTGTGAACATTTTGTACAAGTGTTTGGATGAACATGTTTTTTTCAGTTTGCTTGCGTGTGTGTCTAGAATTAGAAGTGTTGAGTCGGATGGTGACTCTATATTTAACTTTTTGAAGAGCTGCCAGTTTTCCAAAGTGCCTCCATCACCGAGCATCCCCGACAGCAGTGTATGAAGCCTGAATCGCTCTACACCCAACACTGGCGATGGTCCGTTCTGTAGATCATGACCATCCTAGTGGGTGCAAAGTGGATTGGATTTACATCTCCCGGCGACTATGACACAAAATGAATTTTTGTGTGCTTACTGGCCACTTGTAGATTATCTTTGGAGGCATGTCAATTCATATCCTTTGTCCATTTTTAAATTGTGCTGTTTGTCTTTTCATTGCTGACTTGTAAGAGTTCCGTGTGTATTCTGATGTCAGACCCATCAGATACATGACCGGAAAAAAAGATGTCTCCTATTCCCGGGGTTTTTTTCACTCTTGATAATGACCTTTGAAACACAAAAGCTTAAAATTTTGATGAGCCCAATTTAGCTATTGTTTTCTTCGGCTGCGTGGTCTTATCCATTCACCTCTTGATGGATAGCAGGGTCGTTTCCAGTTCGGGGCTATTGTGAATACAGCTGCTGTGAATATGTGAGCTCTCACATGGGTATATGTATTCATTTATGTTTGGCAAATATCTAGGAGTACAATTTCTGAGTTGCTTGATAAGCATATGCTTAACTTGTAAGAAAGTGCCAAACTGCTTTCCAAATCAATGGAACATTGTGGATTCCCCTGAGTGATACGAGCAAGCCCTACCTGCTCCCCTCCTCATCAGTACCTCATCCTGTCAGTCTGTTTACATCTAACCGTTGTGCTGGGTGTGCGGGGGTATCCCACCGTGGTTTCACATGCACTTTCTTGCTGTCTAGTTATGTTGAGTATTTTCTCACATGTTTATTGGCCATTTGGATATCTTATCTTGCAAAGTGTCTTTTCGAATCTTTTCCCCATTTGTTTGTTTCCCATTGGGTTTCTTATCCTCTTATGCCGAGCTAAAAAAGCTTTGTATATCTTGATTATGAGACCTTTGTCGGATTTACATGCTGTGAATATTTTCTCCTGTTCTGTTTCTTGCCTTTTTATTTTCTTAACAATGTCTTTGAAAAAGTAGGAGGTTTTAGTTTTGATGAACTCCAATTTATCATTGTTTTTTATGGTTTGTGCTTATTTAGACCCTAATCACCTACTTAAGAAATCTTTGTTTACCCAAGATGGTAAATATTTTATACTATGACTTTGTCTAGACTTTTTGCATCAGATATAAACCCTAAAGCTGCAATTTGGTGTTAACCCTAAACAGTTGATGATCCATTTCAGGTAAATTTTTTGTGGAGGGCCTGAAGTTGGGGGTCAAAGCTCATTTTCTTCCACATGTGTAACGAATTTTTCAACACCATCTGTTGAAAAGACTACTCTTTCTTCCATTAGATTACCTTACCATCTTTGTAAAAAGCCAACAGGATATATATGTATGGCTCTATTTTTGGATTCCTGTCCTTCTCAATCTAAATACCTGTTGTTACATCAACACCACCGTCTTCTGATTAGTTTTGATCAGAAATCAAGGTGGCATAGATCTCCAACTTTATTCTTTATTTTCAAAATTGTTTTGGGCAATGTAAATTCATTAAATTTCTGTGTTAATTTTAATGTTCGTTTTTTATTTTATTTTTGAGAGAGAGAGAGAGAAACAGAGCATGAGCAAGGGAGGGGCAGAGAGAGGGAGACACAGAATCTGAAGCAGGCTCCAGGCTCCGAGCCATCAGCACAGACCCCGATGTAGGGCTCGAACCTGTGAACCACGAGATCATGACCTGAGCTAAAGTATATACCAACTTTGGGATAATCGATGACTTCATACTGAGTCTCTCATTTCTTGAACATCCCTAAATTGTGTATGTCTCTTTTTATCTGGGTCTTCCTTCATTTACGTAAGATGGACTTTGTTGACTTTATCCATAGATATGTGATGGTTTTGATGCTGTTTAAACCGACATTGCTTTTTTAAGAATTCCGTGTCCACTTATTTATTGTTAATATGTAGAAATACAATAGATTTTTGTGTACTGGCCTTCTATTCTTTGATTTTGTTAAAGTCACTAACTCTTCTTAGATGACTTTTAGTGAATTATTTTGGATTTTCCCTGTTCACAGTCATGCCATTTGCAAATAAAGACAGTTTTAGTTCTTCCTTCCCAATCTGTATGCTTTCATTTTTGTGTTGTGCCTTCTTATGCTTGCTGGGACTTACCGTACGTTACTGAATAGAAATGATGGAGGCGTCCATCACCAATCCCCAGGTGGTGCTAGCTGTAGACTTTTCATACATACACTTTGTCAGGGTGGGGAATTTTATTTATATATCTAATGTGTTGAGAATTTTTATTATGAATTGCTATTAAATTTCATCAAATGCTTTTTCTGAATTTACTAAGAAAATCATATTTTTCTCATTTATTCTCATAATACAGTAAATTAATGGATTTTCATGTGTTAACCTTTTTTTTTATATTAACTTGACCTTAGATTCCTGGAATAAACCCCATTCAATCATGTTATATTACCCTTTCTATGCATCGTGATTTGATTTACTAGTATTTTCTTCAAGATTAGCACTATAATTTGGCACGTAAACACTTAAGGTTGCTATGCCTTCCTGATTAATCTAGCCCTAGATTATTATGATATGTATTATTTTCCCTGATAATATATCTTTTTTCCTGATGTCTACTTTTTTTTTTGATATTAACATAGTGACTGCAGCTTTCTTTAGAATAGAGTTTAGATGGCATAGATATTTCTACTTTTAAATTATATGTGTCTTTATATTTAAAGTTGGTTTCTTGTAAGCAACAGATAGTCAAATCTTTCTTTTTGGTCCAGTTTAACAATTTCTGTCTTTTAATTGGAGTGTTTATATCCTTTACATTTAATGTAATGATCCATGTGGTTAGATTTAAATCTATTCTCCTGCTTTTTGTTTTATGTATGTGCCATCTGTTCTTTGTTTCTCTTTCTTCTTCCCTGCCTTCTTTTATATTGGGTATTTTTTAGGATTCTATTTTTGTCTCTACCGTTGGCCTATTAGCTCTACCTCTCCATGTTTCTTCCTGTGGTTGGGCTGGTGTTTACAATATATGTACTTAGTTCATCACAACCTACCTTAATAGTACTATCTCCATTCACATATAATATAAGAACCTTACCATTTTTATTCCTGACCCCATCCTTTGAGCCGTTATTCTTGTACAATCTACATCTACATATTTTATGACCCCACCATGCATTGTTATTACTTTCCCTTTAAGTTATCTTTTAAATAAAATTTAAAATTAGAAAAAAAACCACTTTTTTTTTTTTTACACATCTATTTACAATTTCCAACACTCCTCATGTCTGTGCAGATTGAAGTTTCCATCTGGCATCGTTTTCTTCTACCTGAAGAATTTCCTTTAGCAATTTTTGTAGGGCTGTTCTGGCAATGCATTTTCTCAGCTTTTGTTTGTCTAAAGAGTTTTATGTTGGCTTTATTTTTGAAAGATATTTTTACTACATATAGAATTCTAAATTGATAGGAGTTCTTCCCCAGCACTTGGAGGATGCTCTATTGTCTTCTAGATTGTATAAATTATGGCAAGAAGTGGGTGGTATTCTTATCTGTGTCCCTTGTTACATTCTGTCTTTTTCTCTAGCTGATTTTTTTTTTAATTTTCCTTTTTTTTTTTTTTTTTTTTTTTGGTGTCTTGGTGGTAGTGGTGGTGATTGTGTATTTATCCTGCATGGGGTTTAATAATATTCTTGGATTTGTAAGAATTTTTAAAAAATAAAATCTGGAGGGGTGCCTTGGTGGTTCAGTCAGTTAAGTGTCCAACTTAAGCTCAGGTCATGATCTCACAGTTCATGGGTTCGAGCCCCGCATTGGGGCTCTGTACTGACAGCTCAGAGCCTGGAACCTGCTTCAGCTTCTGTGTTTCCCTCTCTTTCTGCCCCTCTCCCACTCGAACTCTGTGTCTCTCTCAAAAATAAAGAAACGTTAAAATTTTTAAAAACAAAATTTAGAAAGAAAAAGAAAAATTTGCATGTTTCTGCAAATATGTTTTCTATGTGCCCCCCCCATTCCATGTTCCAGAATTGCAATTGCCAGATATTAGACCTCTTGATATTAACCTACAGTCACTGAGGCTCTGGTTATTTACTTAGTTCTTTTATTCTCTGCTTCACTCCAAATTGGATGTACTGCCATGTGTTCAAGTTTACTGGTATTCTTGATTTGGTGCCTAACCTGCTTATTAATTCCATTTGTTCACGTTACTGCTCTAGATGATGGGTGTACCATTTATCTCTAGGGGTCCCATTTTACGTCTTTTTTTCCTTTTACGTCTTCATTTCTTTCCTCATTATTCCCATACTTTACTTTATATCCTTGAGCATGTAGATCATGTTTTATAAACCTTTTAATGACCTCCCTGGAAAATCTATCATGGCTGCTATTTTCAGGCCCACGTCACTGAACTGGTTTTCCTTCTGGATATGGATCAATTTTCCTATGTCTATGAAAGCTTACTTAAAACGTTGGTTTACAGCACTGTGGATTTGACTTCTTGAGTGCTAGATTGTGTTGTATTCCTTTAAAGATTTTTGGACTTTCTTGGCAGTCAGTTCTGTTACCTGTGGATTGTTTTGATGATTTTAGTTTCAGGGTTTTTTGTTTTTTGTTTTTTTTTACTCTTTTTGGATGGATCTAGAATAGGCTTTAATTAAGAGTTAGTTACACCACCACAGATCCTTCTGGGCACTGTACTAAACATGCTGTGGATCGAGTGGAGTCTCTCCATTCTGGTGGAGGTAATTCCAAGTCTCTGTGAGCTCTGGGCCTTGTCTCACTTTACCTTCTTGTCCCACACATTTGCTTATTGGTATTTAGCCAGACTCTAGGGGACCTCACACCATTTCTAGAATTGTTTCTCTGCATAGGCCCTTTCTATCTGTAACTCTGTCCTATAAACTCCGGCTACCATGGCCTTCTTGGACTGTGATCTCTGTCCATTCACCTTTGCTCTGCGCGGACCCCCCTCTGGAGTTGCAGTCCAGACATTGCAGGCAAAAGTCCTGCACGATGGCCGTCTTCGTTTGTCTGTTTCCCTTCCTTCAGGGCTCACAGTCATGCACTGCCCAAGGCTCGATATCTGCACACAGCTGTTCCATGCATTAGTGCTATTTCCGGTTTAAACTTGTAGTGACAGGAGGGTAGTTCCAGACCTTATGGCTCCCTCGTGACTAGAGGTGTAAAGAAGAGGTTGTCTTTGATCGCTCGTCTTCTACACCATCCTCTGAAAACTGGAATGACCACCACACTCTGAGCTCCTGTCTGTAAGAGGCACCTGTACTAGGTGGGCCAGTTAGTGCCAGTCAACTTGGGTGTGGGGCCTTCCAGATCCCAAGCCCACAACAGCCATTGTTCTGTTAAGATCAACATGGTTCAATCCTGGTGCCCGAGAAGGGCTTATTCCCTGTATGGCGCCGAATGTTAGAAGAAAAGCGTGTGGTTCAAGATGAGGTGTGGTCACTAGAAAATCGCCTGACTTATAAGCAACTGGAGACTAGAAATAAGTCAGTTCCAGGGTATATGTGTGAGCCCAGCCAGAACGCAATCCCAGGGCTATCCCGGCTTCAAAGTCCCTTTCGGTTTCCTTGGCCTGTGAGCACCGTGGTGTGATGTTCAGGATGTTCTCTGCAGGCTCCACCTCCGTCTCCTCCACGCTCTCTGGGTCAGAGAGCCTCTCATGCTCCAAGCCATGGTGCTTTCATGCCCACAAGTCTGCCTGGATCCCACACCTCTTTCAGAAACTTCTTTTTTTTTATTTTTATTTTTAACATTTATTTATTATTGAGAGACAGAGAGAGACAGAGCATGAGCAGGGGAGGGACAGAGAGACGGGGAGACACAGAATCTGAAGCAGGCTCCAGGCTCCGAGCTGTCCGCACAGAGCCTGACGCGGGGCTTGAACTCACAAACCGCGAGATCATGACCTGAGCCGAAGACGGACGCTTTACTGACTGAGCCACCCAGGCGCCCCTCTTTCAGAAACTTCTATCAATCCCTGATCCCTGCTCTTTAGTCAAAATCATCATATTCCTCTTTCACAGTCTCAAAAAAATTTCTAATCTTCCCTCATTAAGATAATGATTCACAAACATTTGCTAAGTACCTACTATGTGCCCTTAAGCATGCTAGATACACTCCCATTTGATGGATCATCGGATTTTCACAAAAGCTCTGAGAATTAGGTTTTTTTCTCAAGGCATTTAGCCAATAAAGATAAAAGACTCAGAGGCCAAGTGACTTGTCTTATTTAAATAGCTTTGATAATTATCATTTTCTCCCTGATTTATGGTTATTTGAATGCAGTCTATGGGGAGACAATTCTTTGCTGTGTGACCTTGAGCAAATTCCTTAAGTTCATTGAACTTCAATTTCTTCTTCTACAAAACACAGCCAATTTTACACATGTCGACGCGTTACTGCAAAGACCAAAACGGCTACACTGAGGGTCAGTGCTCACCCTCCCTGGCCCTTCCTCCGTTGTGCCCTGAGCTCTTCCAGGATGGGACCTTGGGTGATGCCCACATTGTCTGCTTTCCTTGCAAACACAGATGCTGGCCTGAAACATACAAGAGCACAGAAAACTCTGGTGGCATGAATTTCCCAGACAACTCAATGTCAGAGAATAGGAAGGCGATGCCACTCAGGGTCACAGAGGCCCATTTCCCTTCCCAGGACATAGTGGCCTAAGAATGGCCTTTCCCTGGCCCAGGTCTTGCTCTGAGTGACCCAGAAACAGTCTTCTGTGAATGGTCTTAGCAACCACATCCAGGACGTTACAGCATTTCCACGGTAGGGAGGAATCAACCGAAGGTCAGCATCTAAGTGACTTTCCCAAGGGCATGGTGCCATTGGGCGTAAAACTGATCTGTGTAGCTGTGCCCTAGCTGTTTGTCTTTCCTGTGCGTCTACACTTACGCTCCTACTGGGGGAGGCAGCTGTCTGCCATCCCTGTGGACAGAAGCACCCAGGACAGCGCCTCCTGCTGGGTCTCTGCCAGGGTGCTGGGACGAGTTCACACTGACGGGACACCAGCAGGCACCATGTTTGGCTTCATAACAGGAATGAGGACAGATATTAGTACAGCACTCACTTTTTTTTAAGTTTATGTATTTATTTTGAGAGAGAGAGAGAAAAAGCAGGGGAGGAGCTGAGAGACAGGGAGACAGAGAATCTCAAGATGGCTCTGCACTGTCAGCACAGAGCCTGACACGGGTCTCGAACCCACAAGCCGTGAGACCATGACCTGAGCTGAAATCAAGAGTCGGACACTCAACCGACTGAGCCCCTCAGGCGCCCCTAGCACTCACTTCTTGAATTAGGAGACTGCGGCTCAGAGTGGTTAGGAACTTGCCCAGAGTCACACGGCTGGTGTGGGCCCAGGTCTGGGTGACCCCCCCTCCCCCATGAGAGGAGGACAGGGAAGGCGCTAAGCCTCCAGGCTCCCAATCCTGGCTCCCCGTCACAGCTGTGCAACCTCAAGCCAGTGAGCAGACTTCTCCACACTTTTGTTTTGCCATCAGCTCCTACTTCATAAGGTTATTGTGAACTCTGACAGGTTCATCGTACATGTGGTTTTCAGTGACCAGCACGTGGCGCGGGGCTGGGCGGTGGGTCGAGTGGGAAGGAGAGCCTGCCACGTGGGCCACGAGATGGGACCAGCGGGACATGGCCACCCGTCTCTGAGCTCAGCTGTATGAGCCCCAGTGGCCCTCTGTGCAGAGAAGGAGTGCAGTCCCCTATCGGCTCAGGCAGGGCCAGCGGGCACTGTTCCAAAAGACAGAGTGAGTGGGGCCATCCCCCCTCCCTCGGCCTCCTGCCCGGACCGCTGCAAGTGCGATGCAATGATTCCCCATGGGAGAGCAGGGCCAGCGGGTTAGCCTGGAGGGACCTCTGCACCTTGTGGGTGGACACAGCCCAGGTCCCAGGCTGGCCCCTGTACCCTTGTTCGGTGTGCCCACCTCTGTTGCTGCATGCTCTTTTCCCCGGGTCCCTCAGTGGACACTGCAGAAGCCCATGTTACTGGCGCATTGCAAGATGCAGAGTGTATTCGCTGTCTATTGCTGTGTAACGAATGACCACGAATTTAACAGCTTAACACAACACACACAGTATTATCACAGTTTTTGGGGGGCAGGAAGGAGCCCAGGCACAGCATAGCTGGTCGCTCTGCCCCGGGCGTCACAGGCTGCAGTCGGGGTGTTGACTGAGCTGTGTTCTCATCTGGAGGCTCGACCTGGGGAGAGTGCTCCCCGACGCTCCCTCAGGACGTTGACAGATCCCTTCTCTTATGGTCATATGACCCTGGCTTCTTGCTGGCTATTGGCTGGAGACCACCCCCAGTTCCTAAAGTTCGCCCCGCGGTTTCTAGAAGATGCTGACAGTTTCTTGTCAGGTGGGCTCTCCCCAAATGGTTGCTTCCTTCACCAGGCTATCGAGGGGCTGCTGAGACCCTTACGTTGTGTAACACAATCACGGGCACGGATTCCCAGCACTTTGGCTCTATTGTATCAGTTAGAAGCAAGTCATGTTTCTGTCCACAAAGGCATGAGTGTCATGATGCAGGGGCCGTGGGGTCCTCTTCGACTCTGCCACACCCTCTGAATGCAGCAAGAGCCCCCAGACTCTGAGGCCGCCGACGATAGCCTTGGCCGAGGGGCCTGCAGAGGGTGTCTGTGCCCCACACGCCTTGCCTGTCGAAAGCCCTTCCTTCCTTAATTACACCACCTCTTGGAATCTGTCTGTGAGCCTCCTAAGCTGAAATAATCCTTCTCCCACGCCTCCCGTGGCGGCCAAGGTGTGTTTTTCCTTTGACCCCATCTGGAAGCAAGGTCGGGTCTGTGGCCCCAGGAGCGGGCGGAAAGGTGAGATTACGTTCCCTGCTTTCCTGGCGGTTGTAAGGAATGACCAAGCCACAGGCAAACATACGGGTGCCGGGTGGGGGGCTCATTATTGGTGGTGCCTGGGTCTTTGTCTAAACCGTGGCCTCCTTGAAGGGAGAGTCTCACCGTCTTGGGGAAATCACTTAACCAACTGCGATAATAATTGCTAACATTTATCCAGCCTCCTTATGTGCCAGGTACGTGAGATGTGCTTTGCATACATAATTGCATTTTAGTCCTCACAACAATGACTAAGAGATTTTAATAAATTCCAGGAGACAGAGAGCAGGGGGATGCGAGCTGACCTATAAAACAGGAGGAACAGGAGGAAGCTGGCGTCCACACCCTAGCAGCCGCCCGCAGCCAGGATTCTGCCCACGGGAACCCCAGGGGCCTGGGGCCCGGAAGCAGCGGGCGTGGGTGGTCTGGGGCAAGGAGCCGGGCTGAAAACAGAAGTTATGGGGAGTGCTGGCTGGGGGGTATCCCACTAGGAATTTCCTCTCCTTCCCGCCAACGGGATCAGAGCACGGGCAGGGATGCAACCTGGCAGAGTGTCGCTGAAGCCGCGGGGTCAGCCCTGCAGGGAGAGCGAGAGCCAGTCAGACCCCAGGATAAAACCTTTCCCGTCCTGCACAGAGGGTCCCAGCGCCCTCACGCCACCGAGAATCTCCTGCCTGCCATGTTTCTCCCTGCTCCACACAGAGCCCAAGGTCAGAAGTATGACCCAGCGGAGGGTGAGCAGAAAAGCAAGCCCCGTTGACCGACATCTGAGGAAGGCACTGATCTGTGCCCCCGTCACACGAGTGGACGGCCAGGGCCTGCCAGGCCTGGGAGGGAAGCCTTTTTCACCAAAGGGGAAGAAAAAGGCCAGAGGAGATAGCAAATTAAGTGAAAAGCACTCTGAAAATACTCCAATTCACAAACTCAGAGATGTCAGAGAGGATATTATATCCATAAAATAAAAACCCAGCATGCTCTCAATGGTCAGAAACCCAAACGAGCAGTCAGAGTCTAAAATACGACGCACCCCCCAGGAAAACAGCGGAAGAGGAGTGAGTAAATCTCCAAGAACATGGAGCAGGAGACAAAGAGATTGGAGTCGGAAGCAGACAGATAAGGGATGGAGCAGACCGTCCACAGGAGGCCGAGAGCCAGAAGCAAACCAGAGGACGTGGACGGGGGAGTGTGAGCAGACCCACAGTTCAGCAGAGCCTGCGAGCTGGGGGGAGACACAGCCCTTAACACGGGCTGGCCTCCCTGCAAGTTCCGGGCCGGATGGGTTCAAAGATTCACAGAAGGCAAATCACCATAAAAATGCCCAACACCGAAGATAGAGAAAAGTCCTAAAAACTTTCAGAGAGAAGGAAAATAGTCGTCCCCGCGCAAGGGAAAATAAACTGGCATCTGCCCTCTTGCCAGCAGTCGCTTACGAAAAGCGTGGCCATGCCCCTCACGGCCTTGGTCACAGACTGGCGACCAAGCTGGAAACTCATCTGCGCAAAGTTAATCATCCGTGTGGCCTGTCGCAGGGGGTGATGTGAGGACAGACTCCAGGAAACCGAGGGAGTGAACCACGCACCAAAAAGAAAAAGAAAAAACGGGGGCGCCTGGAGGGCTCAGTCGGTTGGCGTCCGACTTCGGCTCATCATGGTCTCATGGTTGGAGAGTTCGAGCCCCGTGCCGGGCTCTGTGCCGACAGCTCCACTGTGAGAGGGAGACGCGGTGCTTCGGCCCATGTACGACGGGTCGTCTGTTACGTGTCATTGGCACGCGCATTCTGAAGCCTTTCTTGAAGGCGGCACAAACTGTTTTGCAAACATAGGAAGAGACGAACACGAGTCACGGGAAGACAGGAAGCCACATGGCAGAATGTGCCGGGACGTGGCGCCCAGCGTATCCATCAGCGTCAGTCAAGACAACACCGACAGCACCCAGGTTTTTCTCACTGACGGGACTTGTTCCGCGTGGGGGGCCCGGCTCTCTCCCACCTTGAGGCCCCTCCCTCCCCAGGGGCCCCAGTCCCCACTGTTCAGCCAGAGGACAGAGGTCATCTCCCGAGGCAGTGACAGCCTGAGGGGTGGGGGTGGGGGGTGTCGATGGGCAGGGACAGGTCATATCCAGACACTGTGTCCCCTGCCCACCTGTCCCCTACCGTCTGAGTGTGTCCGAGGACCTTCTTTTGGTCTTTAATCCCTTCTGCACTGTTGTTTGTTTTTAATGAGCATGTGTTTTAAAATGAAAACGTGGGGGAAAACTTAAAGCTTCTAATTCAGGAAAGGAAACAGCATCTACTGTGCTCCTGTGCGGCCGCAAACCGGAAGCTCCATGCACCCCCCCCAGCTGATTACAGGACAGCCCCCCCAACCCCACCCGTGCTATCCCCATCGCCTCGCGTCACAGACATGGGCACACAGACCCTAGCGCCAAAGGGACTCTCCCCAGGAAGCCCCTCTTCCCCCGGCTGTGCCCCGGAAGCGCTCCTGCAGACCCCGGAGAGACTTGGACCAAGGTTCCTGGTTGGTTTCATAAGAAAGCAAAACACTTTACGTTTGCAGATTCACTAGGAACGTTCGTCATGAGGTTCCAGGGAGGTTTCTTCAACCTGAAAATGTCAGTTGTGTGTTGTCACAGGCTGAGTTGTGTCCCCTGAAATTCACACGTTGCCATCCCAGCTCCCAGGGCCCCAGGGGGGACTGAGGTGGAGACGGGCCCCCAAAGGGTGGATCGAGGTCAAATGACGACACGTGTGGGGTCCTGAGCCAGTGTGACTGCTGTCCTTATAAGAAGAAGTGATCAAGACACAGGCACGCACAGGGGACGCCCATGAGAGGACACCGGGAGGGGACAGCGTCTACTTGCAAGCCAGAGGCCTCAGGTGGACCAGCCCGCCTGAGTCTCACCTGGGTCTCGAACTTCCAGCCACCAAGACTGTGTGAAAAGGGCTTTCCACCGCTTGAGCTGGGAGGTCTGTGACACGTTGCTACAACACCCTCAGCAAACAGATATAGGGTCCTGGGAGAATTAATGAATCCAGAAAACTCCAGGATGGAAGGACTCAGAAATCTGGGAAGCTGTAGAAAGGGGTGGACCGGAAAAGTACCTTCAAATCAGCATGTGCTCTGATCTTGGGTGCGATCTTTTGGATTTTATCTTGAAAATGAAATTTAAAGCGTATATAGGAGGTTTAATGAATTGGAACGTCTGCCACTTGGCTTTTCCTAAGGGGGAAAATAACCCATGTAAATCAAAGTTAGGAGGGAGAGTGTTTGCGCTATTTGAGAAACGTTATAAAGATGTATATTGAAATCAGACTTCCCAGAGGCTGGTCAAGCTGCTCCCAACGTTCGCGGCCCTGGTGCTCGGTGCTGGGTCCTGCCTGTTACCACCCAGGGAGGGCGTCCATCCTGATCCGAGCTGGAGTCTGAGCTGAACCACGTGGTAAAATCCATCAAGAAAGCCATAAATTACCAGTGGATGCAACTACACTAAAATTCAAACTTCATTACTCACATGAGAACTTAAGTACAATTAAAAGCTAACAACAAGCCCGGAGAGTATTTCACAACCTCTGTTTAGACAAAGGTCTGACACGAGCTAATGACATAAACTATTATCATGAATAAATAAGTTAAAAAGGGCCGAGCGGAGACAGACGCCGGGTCTGAGCCACAAAGTCACGGATGTGTGGGCATAACCGGTCGGCGGGCAGGTGAAAGCGTTTGCATTCTTTGGTCGCAGGAGACCGAAGTCGAGCAGGGACCGGTCAGAACTATTTGCAGATGTGAAAACATGATGTGGTGTGATGTTAAATGCATGGGTCAGCTCTCCCGGTAAAAGCACAGATGACGTCAGCATTTGGGAAGGGAATTGGACGCCCTGTGACAGCCCTCCCAGGGCTAAGAGCACCGTTTTCTCCCGTGATTCCGCGTGCAGGGGTCAACCAACCCTCGAGACACCCAGGCAAGGCCGTGCGCGGGGCTGTGTGTTCAAAGGCGTGTGTTGTGGTGACGCGTGTGTCCCTCACTCAGGTGCTGACCCTGATAGGGGGCGGGGGGGTGCAAATCAGAGAGCCCCGCCCCCAGGACTGAGGCTGGTGTCACGGGGGCCTGGAACCAATCTACAGCTGGGCAAGAGGGTGTGGGGTATGGCAGGGGTGTGGTCTGGGCCACACGTGCCCCTCAGCAGAGTCGGGGTCTGCGGGTGGGCGAGCCCAGCGGAGGGAGGGCAGCTCAGAGGCTGCTGAAGGACAGGTTCCCTCCACAAGGAGGATGGGTTTCAGAGCCGCCAGGCGGAAGCAGGGACAGTTCAGAGTCTCTGGGGTTGAGGCCCAGGATGGGAGGACAGCAGGTGTGTGGTGGAGACCGCGAGCAGCGGACGAGGCAGAACCGCGGTGTGGCTGGAGGCGCGGGTCAGTAGGATGCCCTCGGCCACCGCCCGCGGAGCCGCGAGATACACAAGCCACAAGCACGTGTGTGTACATGTGCGTGTGTGTGCATGCTGGTGTGTGCACGTGAGTGTGTGCAAGCACGCGCAGAAGGACCCTGCTTGGGGTACAGTGAGAGGAGGAGAAAGGGAAGCAGGAGGGAGGGGAGAGGGAAGCCCACCCCTCAGCCGGCGGGGTTCACCTCTGCGCTGTGCAATTACGGGCGATTTTTCCCTTCCATTGTTTGTCATCCAGTGTTCTACGCTGAACAAATATTGACTCGGTAATTTTAAAAAATGGGTTATGAGAAAGATAAAAGCAATTCACAAAGGCTCCCTGTTCCCCACTTTGCTGGGTCTAAACTCCCGCTGTCTCGGCCCCCCCTGGGCTGGGTGGCCTTCACTCCGTCCACCAGGTGCGCCTGTCCCGGTGGACCTTACCTGGGGAGGTTGCTGACCTGATCGCTTGCAGGCGCATAGGAGCCTGGAGGAGGTGCGCATCTGAAACGCTGAAGCTCAGGTCAGGGGGCAGGGGGTCCGGCAGGTTGGGGCTGTGTGCTACGGGGGCTCCTGCCAGGGCCGCTCCCCGGGATCCCAGGTGCACGGGGGCCTGGGGGTGATGGCTGGACATGAGAGATAAGCTGCACCGTGAGGGAGAAAGGCCATGTGGCCGCTGGGAAAGGGATCCAGGCATCCCAGTGGGGGGACGGCTTGGGCAGGGTGAGGCCTGGGAGAAAAGCCATATTTGGGGCTCCACGAGTAGGATGCTGGGGTGGAGGCAGGGGACCGGATAGCAAAGGCCTTAGGGTCTCAAGCATGAGGTCCTGTTGCTTTGAGGACGAGAGGTCCAGCCTCGCAGGGTGCGGGTGGGGGGTGTCTGGGATACGGGTACCGATGTCACAGGTGCTTCCCCTCCATCCCCACGGGCCCGTGGGAAGAGCAGAGGAGGCCTGTCCTGTCCACTGGGGCAACAGCCTTCCCACAGCAAAGCGGCAGAGAACAACCGAAGGGAAGACGCGGCTCGCACCCGCCCGCCGTGGCCATGGCCGTGGCACAACAAGCAGCGTGTGTGGGGGGGGGGGGCTGTCAGGAGGGAGGGAAGGCCCGAGGCCCGGACGACACAGTGACCTTCTGCCGTCCAGGCGGACAGGCCAGGGCATTTCGGCTCCTGCTGTCTGTGGGAAGGGGAGCGATCCTATTGGATGTGAGTGTCAGATGGAAGTTCCTGCAATTTTGGCGTTAGGCCAGGATTCGGAATCGCCACCCCGGGCAGGGGAGGGGACAGGAGACGTGTGGGGAGGGTGCGGAGCTTGGCGGGGCGGGGAAGCCAGCACCACGTTGGAGCTGCCCCAGCACAGCCGTGGGCACCCTCCTGGGACGGGCAGCGAGCCAGGGGCAGGCGTGGGGAAGTAGACCCCCAGGCGGGTCTAGTTTGGGTTTCCCGGTAGGTGCAGCGGAAGGCCAGACGGAAGGCAGGTGATGACCGAAATCAGGTCGGGGCCGGAGTGCGGGGAGGCCCCAAGTGTGGGAGGGGGAAAAAGCAAACCCAGGGCTGGGGGGGGGGTGGCTCGGACGTGGCTGAAAGGTCAGGAGACTGGAGGAGTCTGGAAGCCCAAGACCCAGCTGTGGAGGGACGGAGCCCGAGCCCGGGCTGGCGGTCGGGGGCCCTGGGAGGAGGGTGGTGTCCGTGGCTGAGGTTTTGGCGATGGTTCCGATGACTGCTACGGGGGAGGGAGACAAAGACCCCTCCCGTTAAATACTGAGGTTTATGCTGACTGATGGTGGGGGACAGGACCCCGCAGTCCTCAGGGAGGGGTGGAGGAACCACAGTCAGGACCGCACCTCTTGACCCTGTGGTTTGGGAGGACGTGCAAAGCCAGGGAATAGTCTAGCAGCCCAGGTTCTGGGGAGGAAGGCTGACACTTCAGCGGGACCCACAGACGATGTCTTGGGTGCCCGAGGCATCGAGGGCGAGGGTTCCAGCAGGTGAGCTGTGGCCTTGCCAGGAATGGGGCCGTGCGGATGGAAATCTTGCGGGAAAGGGCTTGGGATGCCGTGCCCAGCGTGTGGCTGACCTTGTGGGGCCCCCTGCGGGGAACCTGCAGGCACGCACAGGGGAGCCACGGAGCAGCCTCTGTGCAAGCCCCCTGGTGCCGGGCAGGGAGGGCGGGCTGGCGCAGGGAGACTGGCATCGGGGGCCGCCGAGGACTCGGCCGGGAGTACCGAGACGAGGGCGGCCCCGAGGCTCAGACCCTGGCTGGCGGCTGCCCGCAGACCCCGAGGCTGTGTGCAGGAGAGAACAAATCCACGAAGGAGGTGGGTTTGCAGACAATGTTTAAGGGCAAACGAGACAATAAAACACAAAATTAGCACATGGTGCAGTACTGGCTGTTAGCGACTGTGGTGAGAGGCACGGACACAACACCGAGACGAGCCGGGAGCTCACAGGGGCTGCTGGGAGCCCTCGCCAAGTTGGGGGTGGGACAGGAAGCCCTGGGAGGAGGCGGGCTCCGGAGGTATGCAGAGGGGCATAAATCCTGGCTCCGGCCAGTGACCAAGGGCCATGTGATTCAGTGTGTGCATTTTCTTTGTCTATAGAATGGAGTTACGAATGGTGCACACCTCAGGGGGTGGTCGTGCGGATTCCAGGAGATGGAGACTGTTAGGCATTCCAGGCACTGCCTGGCCCAGGTGCTCCATCATTGCTCTCATCATTACCACCATCATCGTCGTCATCTCCGCCATCAACCCTGTCATCCCATTGTTGTTACCACCGTTGTTTTTACGACCGGGAGCTGAGCAAGCCCCACTCCACACAGGGACACACTGCATGTTAGACCTTGGTGTCCTTCCACTCCGTAGCGAGGCCAAGGGGAGTGGAGGACCTGCACGGTGTCATGGAGCTTCAGTGTGGCTCAGCAAGCACTGTCATGATTCAGTCCACCCTCATGGTCACCACAACTGTCACCACGATCGTCACCGTGGTGCAGGATCCAGCATCATGCCGTGTCTCACCTATCGTGCGACCTTGGAATAATTTCCCTTGTGTGTGCCTCTATTTCTGCAGAGGCAAAACCGGGAGTAACACGGACAAACACCACAAATCCTTCATCCAGCCCCAGCTTAAGCATAGTCAGTGCACTGATTTCACACCACCCTCCATAAAGTAGTAAAGGCCAAGATGTCCGTGTGATCCTGATGACCCCAAGGGAAGCCCATGCCCTGACTCCCTGCCTGGCCTCGGCCCTGATGACCTCTACTGAGCCCTCCCGGAGCGGGGGGTCAGCAGGGCTGCGAGGTTGGGAGCAGCTCCATAGCAGGGCACCGTGCCCCTCCCTCCCTCCCCTTTCCTTCCCTCCTCCTGGGCAGACCCCCTGCTGACCACCTTCCTCCCACTCCATCCCCCTTAATCTGTTATTAGATATACATCTTTGCTTCCTATCAGGAAGCTCATGAATTGGGCCATTATGTGGAGGAAAAGTGTTTTTCAACGATCGTCGGGAGAGGAGACACAGGCAGCACAGACTGGAGGAGCGACCGATGCCCGGGAAGCCTCCGCCGTCCGTCTCCGTTTGCCGAGTAATTTGGGCCTCGGAGCTGCCGGAGCAGATAGCAGCCCCGCGGTGGCTTTGCCACCACGGCCGGGCTGAAGGGCGAGGCCTGCTGTCCCGGTCATTATCGCAGAGAGGCTGTGCCCGGTGGCGGGGTCAGGAAGAAAGACGGGGCCTCTGCGAAGAGCGATGGTGCACTCCAGGAGCACGCGGACGGGGCAGTGACGCGCCCGCAGTGACCTCCATGCGGGCCTCGGGTTACGGGCTCGGGTCGTGTGCAACTCGGTTCGTGTGCCTGGGCAGCTGCGGGACGGGGCCTGGGGGGACACTGCCGCCCCGGGCCCCCCTTCCTGACTTCTGGCCCTGCCTGGGTTGTTCTCTGCCCGGACCCTCCTCCACTGTCAGCAGCTCAGGCTCCCAGATAGGACCCAGCTGGGACGAGGGGGCAAGCGGGAGGGGAGGGGTCTGCCAGCAGAGTCCGGGCAACAGTGCGCTGTGACGGACAGGAGTAGAGGTGTGTGACTTCCCACTAGGAATCCCAACAGAGAGAGCTAACGTAGATCCAATACCCACGCTTTCCCTTCACCAGAACCCATCAAGCCCCCGGGATCAGGAATAATCCACCACCAAAGATGAGCCAAGCAAGGGAGGCCTCGGCGGGAGGGCGTCTGCCCCTGTGAACCCTTGAGCCGGTTGGAACCCCAGGGCTCCAGTCGAGGCCTTTCTGGCTCCGTAGGATGAGCTGGGCCGGAAGCAGTCACATGGGAGGCTGGCGGGGGCCTCCTGGTTAAGAAGGGGGAGAGGTGTGGGTAGAGCCCAGCCCAGCCGGGGCCTCCAGAGGTGAGAATGGTATGTGGGTCCCCTGGTAGGCGGGCACCTCGCTAACCATCACAGGGGCCGTTATTCCCTGCTCACCTGCCCCGCAGCCGCTCAGCTGCCTTCAGAACTGCTGGCCTGGTTGGAAGCACCCAGCCACTGTGGAGACCGCACAGGACTCGGATGGACCACAGGCAGCCAGGCCACGATGCCGACAGGGCGGGGCCAGCAGCAGCTGAGCGGGGTCAGGACTCTCCCCAGCAGGGTCAGGGCCCGCGTTCTCCCCGGTGTCCTCATCAAGTTCCCCCCAACCCAACAAGAGCCCGGCTCTGCGTAGACTCAAGAGGTCACATCATCAGCTGGGGCTGCAGGCTCACGCTGCCTCCCGGGCAGGTGGGAGGAGCACTGGGAAGGGCCCGAGAGGCTTGGGCTCTAGTCCAGGTCACCGCTTGGTGACTTCTCCGCAGAAGATTGCCTCACCCCGTCACCCACTGCCGAGACCAACCTTCCTCTCCTCCTCCACAGCCCGGCCCAGCGCTTGCCCCGCTGGTGGACGCCCAGCTCCGTGAGTGCAGCTTACCGCCTTTCTGATCCACAGAGACAGAGCAGGTGCTCCAGTGGCCCCTAAAGGAAATGCATGCAGTGAGTGCTCAGAAGGGAGCACTGACATAAACACACATAAAGAATGCATGCACCAAGCATCTATGCTTTGCACAATCAGCCCCCAGCGGTCAGAGGAGGGAGAGAACACTTGTGCCTGGGGTCTTAAGGGAGAGCCCTAGGGGAGAAGAGGATGTGACCGGAGTTGGGCCCTGCAAGAGGTGGGGGGACCCGGGAGGTTGGCGGGGAGCAGCACAGCCAGGCAACGAGGCACAGGCAAGAAAAGGACATGCTCACATGCTTATCTGGTGACTCAGACTCCCTGAACATGCCTCTCTCTGGCCAGCAGGAACCCTGCACACACTGCCACCCAGGGACCCAGGCGGGCTCCACATCTACCATCCCAAAGGTTGCTGGTCACCATGGCAGAGGGAAAACAAAACCAGCCCAGGCGGGTGGAACTCTCTGGAAGGGAAGCCATCACTGGTGCCCACAGCGCACTGGCCACGGCGATTGGCTGGCGGCCTGAGTTCAACAGGACGCAGCGTGCGATCCTTCTGGTCCCTGCCGAGAGACAGCGCCAACCGAATGGCGCTAATGCCCGCCAAAAATAAGGGGGAAACAGTATTAAACAAGTAAAAGGACAGCAAACGTTGCTCACGCACGAAGTTGTGTAAGCTAAGCTCTACAGTGCCGGAGTCTCCCGCCATCCGACAAGGAGCAGAACTCAAGTCAGAGTCAAGTGTGTGGGTTCTAGCTGCCCCATAAGCTGTAGTTTCCTGCTGGACAGGGTCAGTTTCCTCGCGCTCACGGGTCACAGGCTGGAGGGTCGTCACAGGGGATAGAATCCATCTGGGGGGAGAGCCAGTGTTCCCGGGATGTGGCTCCGGCCAGGATCTCAGCGTCCAGAGAATGGCGTGGAAACTAAATACGGCCCCACAGCATTGTGCAAAAACCCACACAAAGCCCAGGGGCTTGGCCACTGCCTGTTAGGACGCACGGGTCAAGAGGTGGGTTCTGCTGGGCTCGCCTGAGCTCCGTCGGCCCCGGCAAGTGTGCTCATATGTCCCCAGGCAGCGGGGGCTCCAGGCTGAGCCTGTTGGGGGGCCTCCACCCCAAAGCTGGCTCTCTGCTTTCAGGTGACCCTCGGTGACAGGTGCGGGCCTCTCCCTGATGACAGACTGTAGATACTGGTGTCTGAAGAGCAGGTCCCTCCCGGGGACACTCAGCCATCCCGCACAGGCCTCCTGCGGGCATCACTGGGTGACGACGGGGTGTGGCGGGGGCTGGAAGGGGGAAGCACAGGCAGGACGTGGGGCGCACAGGGGGCTTCCTGCCGAATCGTGGACAGGTGCCTGTCCTGCCTTCCTTACACTTGTTAGTGGGGAGAGAACTTTATTTTTAACAGCCATCCATGTCTATTAATAAAAATATTAGCCAGCTATGTGTATTTCCCAGAGGGGGAAAAAATTTCCATTTCCATGGAGAAAATTCCAGGTCTGATACGGAATACAAATGACTCCTGTGTGGTGTTACTTAAAACTCTGGTGCACAGCCTTCCCCCAAGACTGCAGGAGCCACGGGCCTTGGGGTCTGGGTGTCAGGCTTAATGGTGAGGCCAGAAGCAGGGAGGACCTGGTTAACTCCCCCACCCCTGTCCGAGGCGCCACTCAGGAGGCCAGGGTGGCCGCGAGGGTCTCCAACCGGCAGCAAGCCTGCCCCACCCTCGGAAGCAGCAGCACTTTGCCCAGACGGCCTGGAGGGCACAGAGAAGATGCCAGAAGGGTCCTGATTCTCAAGCCCCAACCTCAAGGCCCCCACGCCCACCCCCGAGGAGGACACCTGCTGGGAGTGAAGGAAGCATGTGGATAGGCAGCAGGGATCCTCTCGTGGCCACAGGCAGTAGTGGCTGGTCCCGGCACCCGGCCACGCTGTGCTGCCTGTTTGCCCACTCAGGGTGCTTCCCCGGGTGCCCTGGGTGGGCCGCTGGGGCGCGCCAGGCCTGCCTCTGGTCTGTCGGGTTTTGGACATCTCTAGGGCCCCCTCCATGTCGCGAACCTCCCTGGGGGGCTCTCCGTGCCCGAGGAGCAGTGGGCGGGGGTGGAGAGGAATAGGAGGCAGTGGTCAGTGTGGGTGCCGACTCCCTGCAGGCAGCCGCCCGGCCGAGCGTTGCAGCGGTGGGGCCTTGGTGACTGCACAGCGGACCTGGCACCCTTAGTCAGGAAGACACCCAGGGGACGGCGTGTCGAAGACACGAGCAGCTGGGGGCAGCAGAGCCAGGCTGCAAGCTGGCGGCGAGATGCTGAACTGCGGCCGAGACATGGCAGGGGCAGGGGCACCGAGGTTGGGCTCTGGAGGGCTCGGGGCAGGCAGGGGCACTCGTGCAGGACCTCCATGCCACACAGACGCCTGGGGTTTCTGCCTGCAGGAGGGAGGGTTTTGGGGGTGAGGGGTGTGTGTGATTACTTTCCTCTTACTTAAAAAATTTTTTTTCATGTTTATTTTTGAGAGAGAGACAGAGACAGAGCGTGAATGGGGGAGGGCCAGAGAGAGAGGGAGGCACAGAATCCGAGGCAGGCTCCAGGTTCCAAGCTGTCAGCACAGAGCCCAACGTGGGGCTTGAACTCATGGACTGTGAGATCATGACCTGAACCGAAGTCGGATGCTCAACCGACTGAGCCATCCAGGTGCCCCCGGCCCCTGACTTTTTAAATAAAGTTTTTATTTTACACCTGTTTTAGGTTTGCAGAATCACTTACAGAGGCTTTCTGTGAACACCATACCCAGTGGCCCCTGTTAAGCATCTTCCGTCACTGTGGGATCAACCCCAACCCAGGTGCCCCAGCACATCTTAACTTTAAATGCACTTAGCAAACAGTAGAAAATAATAAAAGTAAGTTGAATTTTCAGCTAAAAAAGCCAAAGGAAAGAACAATAGCAAAACCAAAAATTAAAAAAAAAAAAAAAAAAAAAAGAAGGGTGGCTCAGTCGGTTGAGTGTTTGACTTCAGCTCAGGTCATGATATCGCGGCTTGTGGGTTCGAGCCCCACATCGGGCTCTGTGCTGGCAGCTCGGAGCCTGGAACCTGCTTCGGATTCTGTGTCTCCTTCTCTCTCTGCCCCTCCCCTGCTTGTGCTCTGTCTCTCTCTGTCTCTCAAACATAAATAAATGTAAAAAAATTAAATAAAAAGAAGGAAGAAAATAAAAAGGGATAAAAGCAAACACTGAAAACCAGAAAACAACAGTTGTGGGGGTTTTGTTTTCGTTTCTTTTGTAAAGAAGAAGATGATGGGAGAGTCTCTGACAAGCTGGTTCAAGAGGGGGGAGAATACACAAGTAAATGTACTGGCAATGCAGAAGAGGACACACTTTGAGCTGCTTTATGCTAATAGATTTGGAAGCTCGGAAGAAGTGAGTAATTTCACAGAAACAAAGCAGAAAAACTGTGTACACTTATAAAATGATAAGCTGTCTTCTGGGAGGAGTCACTTTTAATGCATATAATCAACGAAATATTAGTATTCATAATATACCAAGCATCCCCGTGCATCAAGGAAAAGACAAAATAGCCCAAAGAAAAATATGTAAAAATGTATCGGTATGGATTTCACAGAAAACAGATACACAAACGGCCAATAAACCACATCAGCTCATCAGGGACATGCAAATGACAACAAAGAGATAACATCCCGTCCCCAGCAGACCGGCGAGATTCAGCGCGTCCAACAGGAGCACCGAGGGGCGAGCGCACAGGTGGGTGGCGGCTGTCGCGAGCTGTGGTCCGAGTGTAAGCTGGTACAATTCTCGCAAAGAGCAAGTCTATGGACTGAATGTGTCTGTCCCCAAATTCATATGTTGGAGCCCTGACCCCACTGTGAATATTAGGAATATCAGGGGGTGGGGCCTTTGGGGTGATGAGGTGGTAAGGGCGGAGCCCCCGTGATGCCCTTAGAAGAAGAGACGGGAGGGGCGCCCGGGCGGCTCAGTGGGTTAAGTGTCCGAATTTGGCTCAGGTCATGATCTCGCGGTTTGTGGGTTCAAGCCCCACATTGGGCTCTGTGCTGGCAGCTCGGAGCCTGGAGGCTGCTTCGGATTCTGTGTCTCCCTCTCTCTCTGCCCCTCCCCTGCTTGCATTCTGTCTCTCTCAAAAATAAACATTAAAAAAACATTAAAGAAAAAAGAAGACACGGGAGAGAATCTCTCTGCCACGTAAGGACCCAGTGAGAAGGTGGCTGTGTTTGTACCTCACGGAAGCGAATCTGCCAGCACCTCGATCTATGTGAGTTTTTTTTTTTAACTCATGATATTTTCATCGAATGGTGGAAGTTTCAGTCATTATTTCTTCAGAATTTCTTTCTGCTCCTCTGCATTAGACTGCTTGGTATTATCATACATGTTCCTGAGGCTCTGTTCGGTTTTCTTCATTTTTTCCCCTCTGTTCTCCAGACTGGATAATCTGTTTTTAATATTTATTTATTTATTTATTTATTTATTTATTTATTTATCTAGAGCACAGGGGAGAGGTAGAGAGGCAGAGAGAGAGAATCCCAAGCAGGCTCCACGCTGTCAGCACAGAACCCGACACGAGGCACAATCCCACAAACCACGAGATCGTGACCTGAGCCGAAATCAAGAGTCAGATGCTTAGCTGACTGAGCCCCCGGCTGCTCCCAGACTGGATGGTTTCTATTGATCTGTTCTCCAGTTCAGTGACTTTTCTGACATCTCCAAATTTCTAAAAAGCCCATTCAGTTAATTTTTGATGTCAGCCCTTGTAAGCTTTCAGCTCAAGAATTGCCCTTTGTTCCTTTTCATAGTTTCGTTTCTCTACTGAAATTGCCTATCTGCTCACCCATAAACTCCCATTTCCTTTAATTCCTCGAAGACACCCTTCTGCATAGATTTATATAATAATGACTTTAAAGTGTCTATCCGTTGCTCCTGGTGCCTGGGCCGTCTCAAGTTCAATTTCCAGTGACTGCTTCATTTTTCTTGAGCAAGAATCACGTTTTTCAACTCCTTTGTTTTGTTTAGGAATTTTTTAATGCGTTTCAGCCACCGTGGGTAGCTTGTGGTAAAGACTCTAGAATCTGTTTTCCTTCCCTGAGGACTTGGTTCTCTCTGGCAGGCAGTGCAACTGCAGGCTGATGACCCCAAGCCCTTGGGAACTTGGTCACACTCCCTGTTGGTGCAGATCCCAGGAGGCACGAGCTCGCAACCCTCTGACCTGGAGGGAGATGACACACGAACTCTGTGCCCTGCAGCTCTGGTAGGGGGCTCGTCTTAGGCTTTCAGGAGGAGTCCAGAATAGATCGTCCTCTAGGGTTTGACCCTTTCTCCAGAGTCGCAGCATTTCTGACATCCCTTTTTATTCAGTTGCCTGTCCTCTGTGTCCATGCCCACAGATTCAGACAGCTATGGGTGCCCCACAGGCTGACTTCTGCCTCGAGAGCTCAGGGGGACGCCCGTGTCTGTTGACATCCAGCCCTCCAAGCCATGGCTAGAGACTGTCCCCAGGCAGATCGCTGGGCAACTGTTGGCCTCACCTTAGAAGCTTCCTTTCTCTCATGGACGGCATTCTTGCCTTACCTGCCCCTGCTAAAAAGACTTGTTTCCTTTCTTTTGGCAAGTTTTATGGTTGCTGATGATGAGAAGGATAATCTTTACCCCCCACCCCATCCTGGTCAGATGTGCAAGTTCCTCCAACCCAGGAGGTTTTTAGGACAGCATTTATTAGTTTTCTTATTATTATCAAGGTATAAGGTCTATCAAATAAAATGCAAGAACCTTAAGAGTCCAGTTTCTGGAGGTGTGACAGTTGCATACAGAGCCTTCCTGGCACCCCGAAACCTCTGTCGTATTCCTCCTCCAGAACCATCCACTGTTGTGATATTTCTACCGCCATATGTTAATTGCAACTGTTTTGGAACTTCTATAAGTGGAATTCTACACAATGCGCTCTGCTGTGTCTGACCTTTTCGTTCAGCCTTTTCGGGGATTCGCTATTGTTGCTGAATATATCAATAGTTCATTTTCTTTTCTTGTTGAGTCGCATTCCACTGTAGGAAAATACCACAATTTTGATGATCTCTTCTTTAGTTAATGGACATAGCAAGATAGTAAGAGACAAAGAGGGCAGGAGATCCCAGAGCTAATTTACAAATGTAGGGGTAGAGACGGTGGTGGTTTTCCCAAAGTCACAAACATGTCCTGGTGGTGCGCACGGCAGGCAGGTGGGCAGGTGGCGACAGTCTTGGTGCAGACTGACATGGGAGGGATGGTAACACCTCTTTGACCCCTGAACTTGAGCTGAGAGAGGAAGAGAGAGGACAGAGAACATTGCTGAGCCCCCGCTAATCCAATACGCATGATACTGAAGCCATGATTCAATAAAAGTGCTGTCAACTTGGACTTGGGACTGTGCCAGGGCCAACAGATCTATTTCGGGACAGACGCCTTTGTAGAGACAGGAGGGAGACATCCTCCCTGGCAGAGTAGAAGCAGGGTTCGTGCTGGGTTTGGCCCAACAGCCTCACATCTGGCTGTTGTCTCTGGCTGTCGAGGGGAGGAGGTGAGGATCCTCTCCCGCGCTGGCCCCTTCCCCACCAACCACGTGGGTGGCACAGCCCGATACACCCACACCCCACACTTCCCTCAAGAGCAGGGACAGGCCACGTGCTGCCTCTGCATCAGGGACACTGCCGTCCCGGTCACCACTACTCACTTTCGCCCCCCACATGGATGGGGAGCCCTGCCACATCTGACCCTGGGCCGTCCTTGTTCAAGGACAGTGCTGCAGGCGTCCCGGTCTGGGGCCCGATGGCTTCTGCAGACAAAGGCGAAGGCCCTAGGCTGGCGGTGGACTCTCTGTCCCTTCGGAAGGGCTCCTGACATCATCCCCACTCCAGGCTTCATTTCCACCCATTGGGCAGTGGGGCTTGGTGGCCTCTGACCCTCTGAGTCTCCCCTCTAGGCCCTTTTATACAGAACTGCACTTTGCTCACCAGGCCAGGCTAGGATTGAGGGCTGCTGGCTTCCCGGGGCCTTGACCTACTGCCGGGACGGAGTGCTGTTTCCTGGTTAGGAGCCAGCCTCTGACGTTGGACAGACGCAGGTGTGAATCTAAGTTCATCCTTTTCCAGTTGGGACCCTCCGCAAGCCACTCTGAGCCTCAGTTCCCTCATCTGTAAAATGGGCATTATGAGTAGAGCAGCCCTTGAGGCTGGTGTGGCTGGAGGTTTCCTGTAGGAGGGGGTGCACCTGGGCTGAGGATGGCTCAGATGGTTGTCGTGGAGGCATCTGAGTCCTGGAGCCAGTGTCATGACAACGGATGTGATCTAGGAAAAGCACGCACGCTCTCTGAGCCTAGTTACGGGATCAGGAGTAAAACCTGACCGTGCGGCCATGCCTTCATCTCAGCTGTGGGTGCCCATCATTGACGAATCCCCATCCAGGCTCTGCAGATGCTACCAAGGGGGAGTCCCCCTGGAGGACACATGGGTGGTGCTGACGTGGGCAGAGCTGGGAAGGGCCGAGTGATGCAAGAGAATTTGGGACAAGGGAAAGCGTGTGGAGGAAAGTCACCACTCAGAAGCTGCAGGAACCGAAGCACAATGGTGTTGGTGCAGAAACTGACAACAGATGAAAGAGAAAGTGTAACAGAAGCAGGCCCTTGAGCCCCTGGGAATTCCTTTTATAATGGAGATGGCCTCTGAAATGTACAAGGGCAGGATGAGTTCCTCAAAAATCTGTTTGGATGATTGGCAAAGCATTTGGAGAAAACCATTAAGTTAAATGTATTTCTCATGTCATGCTCAGAAATAAATTCCAAGCCAATTAAAAAAGTAAATTTATTATTTTTTTTTGGAAAAAAAAGCAGAACATCTTAAAATATAGTATATTCTTTTTTTAAATGTTTATTTCTGAGAGACAGAGACAGAGCGTGAGTGGGGGAGGAGCAGAGAGAGAGAGGAGACACAGAATTTGAAGCAGGCTCCAGGCTCCGAGCTGTCAGCACAGAGCCCGACGTGGGGCTTGAACCCATGAACTGTGACATCATGACCTGAGCCGAAGTTGGACACTTAACGAACTGAGCTACCTGGGGGCCTTTAGTATATTCTTTAAAATTCTGGAATTCAGGAAAACCTCTAAGAAAGACATGAACCCATAAAACATAAAGGAAAAAAATTGAAATAGCTGAGGCCATAAAAAAAGAAAATTTTCTGTATGTAATAAAAAGTCACCATAAGCAAGGTTATAAAGAGAACAACTTGGGAAAAATATTTGCCAGCTCTTTAAATAGAAAGGATCGATATCCGTAGTATGTAAAAAGCATCCATGCATCAACAATAAAAGGTAAATGACACAAATGGTGTGATCAGCTCGGGGCAGAAGAGCCCAAACTCTGTGATCAGAGATGCCCAACTTCACAGAAACTGGGGAAATGTAAACTGAAGCAGCACTGAGGTTTTCTTACCCAGTAGTGTGGGAAACAAAAGATTGACGCTATCAGGTGCCAGAAGGTGAGTGCACAGGAGGGGCACCCATGTGTTGTTGGTGAGGACCTGAATTATTGGAGCCTCTTGAAAGGCAGTTGACAGAATCTGTCAAAACGGAACTGACCACCAACCCCATGTCTATAGCTGCGCATCAGGAAGAAACGTTCATGTGTGCGTCCAACTTAGTATGAAGGGTTGAGGGGCTGGTGCTGACTATTCATGAGAATCAGAAGCCACCTAAATGCTCATCAGTGGAGTGATGTTCTGGAATACGGGGAAACAGCCAGGGAAAAGGAGGTAGACCCATATCTGTAGGAATGGCGCCAGCTCGGAGATCTCCTATCAAATGTTGGAAAATGATTCCCAAAAACATCCACAGCGTGTGTGCGTGCCTTTGCGTGGCCAGGCCAGCAGAGCACAGAAGGGCTGCCGGCAGGTGCCCCTGACCTGGCAAGGGCTCTCTTCAAGGTGGGCAGGAAGCAGTCAGAGAAGGGAGCTCAGAGGGAACTTCTCCTGGCTTTGCTCTCTCTCCTTCCACCCAGCCTGATATTCTGTGGCACGAACCTGGGCATGCACCCGTTGTCTGCAAAGACTGCAGGGGAAACACAGATGTCGGGGTGAGTGGGCGCAGCTCTCTAGCTCGGGCCTGGGGCCTCACCCCCTCCCACCCCCGGGCCAGACGTGGGCCGGTCTACACCCCGGAAGGACGGGCTGCGTGCTCTACCCTACACCTGATCTCCCTGTTCCAGGCTGAGTCCATTCCTTCGTGGAGCCCCCGGGCCAGAGCTCAGAAAGCCCCTGGTCACAGACGGAGGCCGCTGGCCCAGGCTGAGCGGCTTCTGTGTGGGATCTGTCCTCGGAATGGCAGTGTTGTCCACAGGATGGGCACTGGTCCTGGCTGTAGTTTCCAAGGGCTGCTGTGTCAAAGTGTCACGGACGCCCATGCACAGCACAGAGACTCATTGTCTCGTGGATCCGGAGGCCAGGTGCCCCAAAACAAGGTGCTGGAAGGCTGCGTTCTCTCTGGACATTGCCGGGGAGGATGCTTCCTGCCTCTTGCAGCTTCGGGGACTCCAGGCATCCTGTGGCGTGTGGCCACGTCACCCAGCGTCTGCCTCTGTGGCCTCCTGGCCTCCCCGCTCTGTCTCCAATCTCCCTCTGCCTCCGTCTCAGGAAGACACTTGTCATTGGATTAGGGTCTGTCTGCATAACCAAGGATGGTCCGTGGTCTCCGCATCTCAAGATCCTCAATCATATCTGCCGAGACTCCTTTTCCAAATAAGGCCGCGGCCACGGGGGTCCATGGATTTGAGGTGGGTATCTTTTGTGGGCCAATTTTTGGCTTCCCACAGTCTCCTTCGCTTCAAACTTCAGGCTGAGACGGCCGGAGAACATCGGAGGCACCCCTCCACTTCCCGCTCCACCGCACAAGCCCGCCCGGCGTCTCTGGCTCGCCGGTCAGCTCACGGGGACCCCAGACGGTCATTTTCTCCCTCAACCACTCTCTTGCACAGCAAAGCGTGAACCTCGAAGGACCGAGACTCATCAAAGAGACATAACAGTGCAGAAGAAAAGAAGAAACGCCGGGTCCAGGAGGCACTTCCCCTCCCTCACCGCGGACCAGCATCCCAAGGGCGAGTCCATTTGACCTTCAGAAGCCGATGAGTGCAGCCGGAGGTCACTGCCGTTCCCGGGAGCCAAAGAGGCTTCTCTGTGCCAGCGACAGCTGTAGCCCTTAATAAGCTGCGTGGGGCTGAGTGGGGAAGTCAGATCCAATAAGGCCCTGTCTCATCCCCTCCTCGGTGACAAGAGGAATGTCATGTCGCGGTTTCAGGAGGAGACACCCGGAGGCCCTGGGAGGCTGTCCCCGTATCCAGGGCGCTGGCGGAGTTTGTGCCTTCTTCCAGACGGAGCCCTCATCTTCAAATGCATCACAGGAGAGCCTCAGGCGCCTGCCCGGAGAGGAAATACCTGTGCTTTGACTCTGTGCCCAGGGCAGGAGCTGCTCAAGGCCACGGTTAGCCAGGATGTCTGAGGTCTCCTGGACATTTTCACGGGGCGCCCTGCAACCCCGGGGCCTGACAAGCAGGAACTGTTGCAGGGCTGGGAGAAAGCAGGCAGTGGGTTGGGGACAGACAGGCTGCTAACCCAACAAGGCCCCTCGTCCTGCCTGACCTCGCTGGTCTCGGGACCCTGCCCGGGAGGGGAGGAAGGCACCTGTCATCCTCCCCACTTGATGGCCGGGAAAACAGGCTGGGCCGGCAGAGGCGCCCAGTCTGTGGACACAGGGCTCAGTCCGGCCTCGGGCTAAGCTGTGAGGTTTACAAGGCTGCGTGTGGCGTGTGGCAGCCTGTTGGTGCCCTTGGTTCCCCTGCAGGGGACGTCCACTCCTCGAAGGCATGTAACATGGCCCCGAGGCTCACAGCCCGTGGTGGGGGAGTGGCTGTCATGCACCTGTTTGCAAATGAGGAGAGTGACCCCAGAGAGGCCGGCAAGGTGCCCACTATCACAATGCTGGGGGGGGGGGGGCAGAGGTAGGATTGGAGCCCAGCTTGGATGGCATCTGACCACGTGACCCTTGTGTGCCCGCAGCAGGGGCCAGAGGGAGGGGTGGCGGTGAGGACGTGGGATGGCTTCAGGCAGAGGAGGCACTGTGTGCGGGTGGAGACCCTGGAGGCCAGGGGGACGGGGCCCCCCCTCCCCCCAGGCAGCACGCTGTGCACCTGTGGCCGGGGCAGGGCTGAGTGGCCCTCGCAGACTCCGCTCCAGGTCCCGAGCTCGCTTCCCGCGTAGAGCCACGGCCCCCCCCTGCAGCCAGCAGCTGCTCAGCACCGTCCCCCAACCTACCCTCCCTCCAACTCCTCTAGCGGGCACCACACGCTTCCTTGGAAGGAGACGCGTCCTGGACACCACGCCACAGAAGTTCTCAAAACGTTTGATTGTCCCCGTTTACTAATTGTGGCCACTGAGGCCAGGAGTGGAGATTCACCCAGCCTATGAGACGGTCTAGGATGTGGCGGGCTGAGGCCACCCGGGACTCCTGCCCGTCCCTGCCCTGTGGTTCCAGTGAGTGTCCTCCCCTCTCCAGGTTGTGTCGTGAAGCCACCTGGATCCCAGTGCCCGGCGCAGCGCCTCACGCAGGGAACGGCTGTGGAGGAAGCTGTCGGAGGGAACGGCGGGTGTGAGCGCCCCAGCTCCCGCGGCCGGGCCGGGTCCCGGGGACGCACGACCGCGGCCAGGCCTGGAGGGAGGGCTGGGGATCACTCTTAGCCCAGAACAGGGAGCGGGAGGTATTAAGCCCAGAAGAGAACGTACGCCCCGTGTTTGGCAGAGTGCCCGCTTGCTCTGAAGCTGCACCCGGAGCCTCCTGTGTTCCCTCCCAACTGCTCTGTTTGCATCTTGGTTTTACCAGCCTGAGATGCACTAATTGGCCAGAAGTGAAACGAGAAAAAAGAAAAGGACGCCTCAGTCCAACAAAGGAAAGCAACACCAGCTGCTGGCCCTTCCCGGCCCGTCCTCGGGGGAGAGGAGCTGTGTCCCAGCCCACAGGCTGCTCCCCGCACTCCCTCTACAGCTGTCCACAGTGCTCCCTCGTCCCCGGTGCCCCCCCCATGCCGAGTAACTGCCCTCTTTGGTTGGTGCTCTTTTAAGGCTGGAGGGGGCAAGCCTTAGCGAGGCGCCTTCCCAGTCACCGCTCCTCCCCGGAGACGTGCCTGTCACCGTGTCCGGCCCAGCAAAGCGCAATCACTCCGCCAGCTGACCTGAGCCAAGACACTTTGAAGCTTGTAAGCTCTCAGTGACAACAACAGAGCCGTGTTACCCATCGACCCCTGGCCAGGCCCGGGGCTGCGTGGGGCTTGCGGGGGGAGGGGAGGGCTGCGCCGTGGGCTCTTTCTTCCCCGTTCCTGCAACGACGCTGCAGGTGGCTTTTGGCCCCACGGGGTCTCTGGACACTGTGAGCCCCGAGGCATCAGACGGCCGGCTGACGAAGGAGAAGCCGCTAAGGCTGTGTCCGCTTCCTCCCAGACTCTGGGGCTGAAAACAACACACGTTTCTGGTCTCACATGGGTTCTGAGCTCAGGAATTCAGAACCGCCCCCAGGACGGGCCATCCAGGCGGAGGGTGCGGAGTCCCAGCTCTCACACGAGGGTCCGGGCCAGACAGAATGGGTGGTCTGCGAGAGAGGGCGAGACGAGACAGGCAGGGACAGAGGGAGATGGGGAGGGCAGAGGAAGCCACCCTCACAAACCCTACTTGTCCGTCATCCCCTTTGCTGGAAATAAGGGGTTAAGTGCAGCCCACACTCAGCGGGAGGGGGTCCACTCTCTGTGGGGTGGGGGGCGGGGTATCATGATCTGCAGCCATTGAAGCCACCCAGGGTCAGAGTCTGGCTGTGACCTGATGATCCCTCTCTGCCAGAGTCCCCTGAGTGTCATCAGCATTGCCGTCCCGCCCCACACTGATGAGGTGCCCCCTCCCTCCACGTGGTCTCCAGCGAGCCCTGCACTGTGCCCTGCCATCCCTCTCTTCATCCCTCGGGCAGCCCGCCTCTGCCTGAGCGTCTGGGTGTCTCACACGGGGCCCCAGTGCCACCTCTCTCTGTTCTGTCCATCAGTCCCCTGCCCATCCTCCTTGCCCCATCTCAGTGACAGCTGGGAGTTCAGGGGACGGTGACTAACTGAGGCTGGCTTAAGAGAAGAAGAAGGTGGTGCGTGTGTGTGCCTGTATGTGTGCGTGTGTGTGATTCAATGGCCGCGCACAGGGAGTCCCAGGGCGGCCCCCCAGCCACCGTGGGATTTAGGTTTCAGGGGAGGTGAGTCTCCCCATCTCTCAGTTCTGCCTCTAGCCACACCTGCTTCATCTCCAGCTCTGAGAGATACTCAGGACCTCCTGGGGGCCGTGGCAATGCCTCCAGATGTCTCATGGTCACAAAATGGCTGCAGCCTCACACCCCTCAGGGAGGAGCACAGCCCGCTCCCAGAGCCCACAGCAGCCAACGTCCACACCGTTGGGCCAGCTTGGGTCGCACACCCATCCCGGAGCCGATCATGTGACTAGGGAAATGCAGATCTGACTGCTTAGGCCTGTGTCCATACTTATTTCTGGAGTCAGGGAGGGCCCCCACTGCCCCCTGCCCCAGGGCAGAGTAGGGGAGGAGTGGCCTCCCCTAGGAGGTTGGGCTGGGGGAGGAGGTACTGCAGGATGATGGCATGGAGGTGAAAGGGCGGCCACGGTGTCCCCGCGAGGAGTCCACACCTGGGCAAGGCTCTCACATTTCTCCTACAGACCTGGGCGCCCCTCTCGGGAGATTCAGACGGGCCCACGGTCTGGCACACAGGAGGTGCCGGAAGGATGGGCTGCCCACAGGGGCAGGCTGCGCCTCTGGGAGGGTGGCTGACAGCCCCCAGGATGCGGGAGGGCCCCCGTGGAGGCCAGCAGACGTTTCAGCCCCAGCCCTTGCTCTGTCTGCCATGCGTAGCCCGCGGGCGGCAGAGAAGGGCCAGGGAGGAGCCGCCAGCCCCGGGGCGCGCTCTCTGATCCCCACAGGGCAAGTGCAGCTCGGGCTGTCAGCCTGACATCTCCCATTAAGGCTGCAATACATTTTTAATACATTCCATTTTTCTTTAATTTCAGATTATATTGGGGCTGGTAGACTCTTCCTTCATTATTGAGTTGTGCATCGTTAAGCAGTTAGAATGGCCTTCCGCAAAGCGCGGTGGCCTCATTAACTCTTCCAGAGACCCCTTCCTGGGAATCCAGCCTCTACGGCTTGGTTTAAAAGCACAGAGATGTGCAAGTGGCCCCTCAGAGCCCACAGTCACGGCTTCTCGCTGTCCTCACCCTCCCGTCTCCGGGGCTGGCCCAGCTTCTCCCAGCACGCACCGCAAAGCCCCTCCGGAAGCCCCCATGTCACAACCTGACCCGTGCCTCACCTGCTCCGGCCAGGCCTTCCCCTCGCCGGGCGAGGACCCCCACCCCGTGCCGGGACAGGTCTGACCACCTCCCCCCAGCCTGCCTCCCAGTTGGGTCAGGACTGAGTTTCTGTTGAGTTCAGCCCTGGGGGAGAAACAGAAGAAGTTGTGCTCTCTGTCGGCAGGGACCCAGACCTCAGTGGGAAATGCACGCGAGCCATGCACACCAAGTGCAGTCACAGTGAGAGAAGGTGCGTGTTTCAGGCTAGGCGGTCAGGGCGGGCTTCCTGCAGGAGGCAGGCCTCTGTCCTATGTGCTTCCCCGAGGTGTCCACCCACACTGGATGCACAACTCCTTGACAACACGTTTCCTTCCTGGTGTTTCCTTTGAACGAAGCAGGAATACGAACGTGAATGAACTAGGAGGAAGCAGCAGAAAGAAAAAAAGAAAGACAGTGCCCATTTTGCACTCATCCCTGTTCTGGGGGCTCCAGGACATGCAGGAGAGGGGAAAATGGGTCAACCCAACTGGGCCTGACGCTCCCTGCAGGCCCTGCCTCCTTCCAGCTCTCCTCCGCCCAGACAGGCTGCAGGGGCTTCCGCCTACACCGCCCCCACTGGCAGAGCCCTTCGTCAGCAGCACCTGGGAACTTGTAGAAAGGCAGACTCTGACATCACCCCCCACCCCCATGGAATGGGGGCCTGCACAGGACTGGCTCGCAAGTTACGTTTGGAGAAGTTCTGCTCTTGGACACCAATACCTGCCTCTGAGCCTTGAGATCAAACCATCCCCACGTCCACACCACCCGTGGCTCCCTGTCCCCTCCAAAATGAAGACTGCAGACTCCATTCCTGAGGACCAAAGCCCAGCCACCACTGTAAGCCCTCACCTTCTGTCTCTGCTGACTCACGCTTTGGGGGCGGGGGGGGGGCGGGCACCAGTTTCGTGCCTTTTGAGACTCACTGTCTCTCCCTGGAACCCTCCTGGTGTCCCAGTAAGCAGCTCGGCAACACTTTAGACCCTCCCCAATGCCACATTGAGCTCTCATCTCACGTCCCACCACTGTGTGTACCCATGACCGAATGCCCAAAGGCAGGGCCAACTCACATTCAGCTCAGAATCCCCACCTCTGTCTGTGCCTCATACCCAGCAGGCATCCAGTGGGCATCTCCAACTCAAGGAGCCCCTACTTCAGTGGCGAGGTACAGCCCTCACCCTGGAAACTGCTGTCCTAAGGAAAGGTCACAGCCTCAGCCTTCTGCAGCCCATAATCTAGTTAAGGAGAAACAACTTTATGCATGAAAGTGACTTGAGAACATTGACTGAGAACCACGCAGGCCAGTGAAAATGAATGCGGTGCACCCAAGGTTGAAATTAGGGGAAAAAATGCATTAACCTGGTGGCTTAAATTAAATCACAGCCACATCTCTTTTCAAATTAAGTCCCTCATTCATATTGTTGCTCGTCACATTGGAGGGGCCGCGGCTACCGATGGTAACTTTTTTCCCCTCCCCATGAATTGGGATGTGGCCAAAAAATGAAAAGGGGCCTTTCCCATGTCCTCAGGGGGCGCTGTGGACAGTGCAAAGAACTCATGCCTTGGAACCGGAACCGATGTTTTTTCCTTCAATTCAGAGGTTTCCATGCACCAGTTACCAAAATCAGAACATTCAAATACACAGAATGTTTGCGTGGGGTATAAATGGTCCTTTTGCAACCCAAAATCCTTGTTCTCAGGACTTTCAATGACCCAGACATCTGCAGAAATGACTCCCCTAATTGTTAGCTAAGCATGAAGGTCTCTGGGCATTGAAACTCCCCCTCTCCTCCCCCCCCCCATCTTTCCTTTGGCCCCAAGCATTCTTGATGTGGCAAGAAAAGGCCCTTCCTGCCCACTCACCCAGGCTCAGCCACCACCACCCCTCACTCCTTCCCCGTCTGCAGCACCATCTCTCTGCAGAGGCTCACACCCCATCCATACTGCTTCCCCACAAGCCTCCACGATGCTGGGCCTTACGCCTGGAACCCACACCTTGCTCCATCCACCTGTAATTCTTCTCACATCCATGACTCAGCTCACGTATCATGAGCTTCAGAAACTGCTGTTTGCTTTGATGTACCCTAATTATGTTTCCATATCCATTACCAGTCAGAAGGAGAACCTCTCGAAGGCAGGTTCCTATCCACCATGCTCTGTTATCAGCACGTGAAAAAGACACTGAATTAATATATTCATGAGTCTACATATGCCTGAAGTTCTTGCTTTCAGTCCTTTCTGGAGTCCCTCAAGCGGCACTGTGGTCAAGTTCTTGAGTCGTGGGGTCTGCAGTTGTGGCTTCAAATCCCAACTCCACCACTTGTGGTCACTATGACCTTGCTCACTCTCAAAGCTTCTGTGCTCAGCTTGTCATTCTTAGAAAAGGACAAACAACCATGCCATCCCATAGGTCATTTTGAGAACTAGATGAGATGATGTGTAGAAAGTGCTTTGCACAGGGACAGACAGGCGCTTGCTTTTTGAAGAATGGTGATTGAAGGCCTGTAGCATTCTAGGGCTGGCCGTACAGATCCATCACTATTACCATTACCTCTGGTAGTACTAGACAGGTACTCTCAGGATGGACTGGGATGCATAGATATCTCTCTAGAGAAAAGAAGATGGGGTTTTAATGGTTTCATGCCCTGAGTCCACAACACCACTAGCTAAAAATGATGGAGAAAACTTGGTCATGAGATTCAAAGCACAACAAAGAACCAAGATTCGATATGGTGGTCTGGACTAAGGTAGGAAAACATGCCCTCCCATTTCAAACACATAAGATGTGTGTTGAATGGAAGCTCTCCCCCCAGTTAAAAGTGTATGCTAAAGCTTAAAATCAAGAGGCCATTTTAAAGAAACGTCTAATATACGAAAAAGAGGTCAAGCCTTGGAAGATGGATTGAGAAGGTTCAACATGATATCATATAAATTTCAGAAGAAGACAGAGTGAATTGGAGGGAGAAGATACACTTGAAGGGCATGGCTATGAATAGTCGAGAAACAAAGAAAGATGTAAGTCTTCCACTAAAAGAAGCGTAATGTATTATAAGCAGGGATAAGACATAGTTAATGAAATTGGAAAATATAAAAAAAAAAACCTTAAAGCTGTGAGGAAGAAGCCATGAAGGCGTATTTATGGTCACAAGGCATGCTGGGTAACAATACAGAAATACATCCAAATTGCTGAGGAAAAATAATGGCTCACCTACAATTCTATACCCAACAAGACTAACATTCAAAGAGGACAAAATCAATATTTTTCAAATATACAAGGAGTGAGAGAGATACTAGTCCTGAATTCTCACTGAAAGTATTAATTACATAATTCAGCAAAGAGAAAAATCCCAGGGGGAAGAGTTAAAATTTAGGAAACAAAAATGTTGCATTGATTGATATAATATGCTTGCAAATATAATTCACTACTGACTATTCAAAATACCTCACTAATTTTCCATGCTTACAAAAAGAAGCTAAAATAAAACTACACATAATAATTAAAGATGAGAAAGCATGTTTAATGCTTAAGGCATAAGAAGTTTCTGACATGCACAACATGTCAGATGGAGGTTCTGAATGTCTCTATAGTTTCTAGAATTTTTCTAATGTTTATTTATTTATTTTGAGAGGGAGAGAGAGAATGCATGAGCAGGGAAGGAGCAGAGAGAGAGAGAGAGAGAGAGAGAGAGAGAGAAAGTCCCAAGCAGGCTCCATCCACACTGCCAGTGCAGAGCCTGATGTGGGGCTCAAACCCAAGAACTGTGAGATCACAACCTGAGCCCAAAACCAAGAGTCAGATGCTTACCCAACCGAGCCACCCAGGTGCCCCAATTTCTGGAATTTTTAAATTAATTATCTGTGTTTTAATTTTAAGTAACCACTAAAATGTTAGGAATGTAATTCCTCATTGTCAAACCTGCTGAGATATAAAAGAGAAAGGTATCAGCCCAATAAAATGCAAGAAAGGATGAAAAATATAAAGAATAGTAAAATCAAAATAAGATGATAGAAATAAGTCCAATATAACAGTGATCAATCACAATAAATGCAGATGTATTAAAAAGATTATCAACTGGAATATAAATGGAATTTATATGCATGTATATAGAAAGGTTAATAATAGAATACTAATCGTAATAAAGCTATTCTAGCAATATTGAGATCATGTGAAATTGAATTTAAGAAAATTAATGGTCAAACAGGAGAAGCATTTCCATTTAAGTTAGGAATAAGGCATGATTGACTGCAATCAGTGCTACTATTCAACTTTTCACTGGAAGCTGAAAGCTGTGCCATAAGAAAGGGAAGTAAGATAGACAATGGAAAGACCCCAAAGCATGGTTATTTGCAAATTACACAATTGTCCAGAAAAATCTGGAGAAATGATTAGAGCTGAGAGAGAAATCAGCAGAGTCCCTGGATACAGTGGTCGACACATAAAAACAGAGTAGTTGAATGTAGAATCAACATTTAAAAGACCAATAGCTTTCCTTTGTACTGTAAAATGGCAAATAAGAAATACAATAGAGAGAAAAATCCCATTCACAATAACAACAAAAACTATGTTGCTCAGGAATAAATGTAATGAATATGCACAAGAATTTTTATGAAGAAAATGACAAAATTATAAAATTTACTGAAGGGCATAATAAAAACCCCGGATAAATGAAGAGATTTTCATGCATGGGTAGACTTCATATAATAAAAATCACAATTTTCTCCAAATTAATTAATAAAGTCAATGTTATCCCAGTCAAAATCCCAACAGTATTGTTATGTGAAAATTGACAAACCAATACCAGGATTAATATGGGGGACTGAAAGTTCAGGAATAAATTTGAAGAAGATGAGTTTAAGGAGGGGGAACTTGCATGCTTACAGTATAAGAAGTATTATGAAGGCATAGTAAATAAAACTGGACTGTATTGGTACAGGGAATTACAAATTGATCAAAGGAACAAAAACAGAAAACGGCATAGCCCTGAAACAGAATGACATATATATGAGGATTTGATGAATTGTGGAGGTAGTATTCAAATCAGTGAATAATGGTTGGATGACTTAATATGGGAACTTTCCATCAGAAAAAAAATTAATTAGATTCCTTCCCTCACCTATTCAATATAATGAATTTCACACGATTAAAGACATAAGTGAGGATCTTTAAAAGTCTTTAAATTCCCTCAAAATAATTAGAGGATATTCTCATTATAACCTAAAAGTGAGAAATAATTTCTTAAACGCGACTCAAAGAGAACAGTACCCAAAACAAAAGACTGATGAATGTAACTGCAACACATGAAGAAATTTGGCACACACACACACACACACACACACAGCCATAAGCACGATTACTGGAAATGCAACAACAAGGAAGGACCAATTTGTGGTACATATAACAAAACACTAGTGGCCAGAATATATAAATAACTTGTACCCATCAATGAGAATACAGCAAATAACACAGCAAAAAAAAGTAGACAAAGGATGTGAACTTTAGTTCATCAAAGAGGATTCCAAAATGGCAACCGCAGAGAAAGATGCTTCAGGGAAATGCAAATTAAGCAATAGATACCCCTTCACATCCAACACAAAAGCAAATCAGCATGTCTAACAGCACCGAGGCTGATGAGGACTTGGTCCCTGGGAAAGATGGCTTTCCGCGCGGCAGAAAGCAGTCATTGTTTCAGCACTGTGGACAGCAGCTCGGCGCACCAGTGAGCTGAGACGAGGGCGGTCTCTGCTCCAGAAATGTCGGTTCTAGCCCCAGACCCAGCAAACCCTTGACATGAAAATCATGGGCCATACAGCCTAACTAGCACATATCTTTTAATCAATAATCAATATAGTGCCCTATCTATAGGCTAGAGCAGAAATATAAGGAGAACAATTTATAGTCAAACAATATGTAATTCAATATGTAAATGCGTAGGCACCGCTAAATGGAAGACACAAGTAAGTTGTCAGATGCTTTTATTTTCTTGATGGCTTAGTTTGTATTTGAAATATTTAGCGGAATGTTGGCTTCACTTTCCTTTCCTTTCCTTACCACGTTTTGAAATACGACTTTTAGAAATACTTACGTGTGTGTATAATCACTGTTAATCATTAATGCAAGTGCAGACCAGCAGAGATGCATCATGTGCGTGCCTAGAGAGTATTATGTGCTGCACAGTTCCATAGGGGTGACATTTATGGAGAGAAGAATGAGCCCCTGGGTGGTCTGATACGGTGGTGTTGCTCAAATACCATTATTGACATGATAATCTGAAATAGTGGACGAGCCTTAGTAAAGATCTGAACAAAACACAGTTCAATCTAGCCTCTGTTTACAAGGTAGTGGCATTGCTAGAAGATTCTACATATGTGTTCAGTTTATATTAAATCCATGCCAAAATATCTTTATTTATATATTAAATTAGGTAAACAGATTCACCAACATGAACAGTCAGATGGGACATTTGAAAGTTATGGAAGATTCGGGGTAATTCTTCATGTGCACGCTGACCCAACATATTGTAGGATGCCTAACACTTGCGTGTGCCCTCTGACCCCTCAACGCCAGACCCCACACACTGGGAAAGCACCAGACACTCCCACAGTAGATGGTGGCAGGGATGACAATACCCCACTAGGCTCCAGGACCCCGAGACCTCCCCCAGGATGTGCATGGGGGTCACGCGCATAGTTGCTTAGGGTTGTGTTTGTGATGGTAAACATTCGGAAAACAGTCACATAGGACAGAATACCAACCGATGGTTAAAGTAAGTAAACTAGGGTCTTCTGTTTCCAGCAATGGTGGGCTCAGTAGTTGTGACCAACTTTCCAGCTAAGATTAGATGTGGTACTAAAAACAGCCGCTTAAAAGCATTGAACAGTGGAGTACAATGGAGTCCACAGATCGACCCTTCCATACAAGTACAGTCAGGTGGGGTTTACTGAAACGCAAGAGCCATCGCCTTCGCCATGGAGAAAGTGTGGTCTCTTCAACGAATGATGCTGAATCAACTGGCCACCAACAATTAAATCTTGACCCATACCTCACAGGTCACAAAAATTAACCCAAAATGAATTGCACACTTGAAAGGAAATGTAAAAGTTCAAAACTTCTAGAAGAAAACATAAGAAATCTTTGTGACCGTGGGTTAGACCAGGATTCAACAAACCATGACCCATGGACCAAATCCAACCCAAAGCCTGTTTCATGTGGCCCTTGAACTAAGAATGGCTTTGCAATTTTCAAGGCTTGTGACAGAAAGAGAGAGAGGACACATACACACACCAAAACAAAACAAAAACCAAGGATATTCAAATGAGCTATAAATCATATATCCACAAAGACTTGAATTTTTATTTTCTGGCCCCTTTCAGAGATGTTTGCCAATCCCAGGTTTGGCAGAGTTTTCTCTGATGTGACAGCGAAAGCATAATACATAAAGGAGAAACATTGACAGGTTTGGTTTTATCAAAATTAAAATTTTTGCTCTGTGACGGACACTGGTAAGGGAATGAAAAGACATTTGCATGAGTGATGTACTTGCATCTAGGGGAAAATATTTGCAAATGATCACATATCTGACAAGTAACTTGTATCCAGAATCTATGAGGAACAATCATAATTTAATAAAAAAGAAAACTAAAAAAAACCCATAAAACAATAAAAAGTGGGCGAGATACCTGAACATAAATTTTTACCTAAGAAAATACACTGAACATTAGTCACCGGTAGGGAAATGCAAACTAAAACCACCGTGAGTTAGTAATACACACCCATTAAAATATATGTGTGTGAGCGTGTGTGTATGTGTGAATACATACGTATGTGTGTGTGTGTGTGTGTGTGTGTGTGTGTGTGGTTGTGTATACATATATATCTGACAATACCAAGTGCTAGCAAAAATGCAGGGCAGCCGAAGCTCTCATACGATGCTGGTAGGAATGCAAAATGATAAAACAGCAACTTCGGGAACGCGGTGTGGCATTTTCCCAGAAGTCAAATGTCCCCTCGTGATATGCCCCAGAGATCCCACCCTGAGGTATTTTCCCAAGAGAAGTGCAAAGCTGCATTTCCACTAATGCTGTATGTGAATGTTTATTGCAATCACCAAAATGCTGAACCCCCACATGCCCTCCAGGGGGTGAAGGGATGAACATACCAGGTCCCCCCATACCCGGCTGGTGGCATGTCCCTTGGGGACATGCGGGGACAAACTTGAAGCATGAGTCTCAGAGGTACAAGGTTGAGTGAAGAAAGCCACGCCCACATGTCACATGCTCCACGATGCCATCTATGTGAAAGGGACGGAGAAGAGACTGGTGGTTGCCAGGACTCAGGGGTGAGGCAAGGTGTTGACCCCAGAGAGACAAGACGGGGAAATCGGGAGGGTCATTCTGTACCCTAACTGTGACTCTGAGAATTTGTCAAAACTTGATCAAATGCATACCATAAAGAAGGGTGTTACTGCACATCTATTAAAAATGCACTTAAGCAAACAGAAACGGAGATTGTCGAATATGTGACTCTTCTACTTAGAGGAATATAGAATCTTACGGAAATCTGAAAGTGAAATGTGCAGAGAAATGTTCACAGTGCTATTGTTTGTGTCAGAATGGTTGGAAATAAATCCAAATATCAGGAGTCTGTTTGAATAAATTCTGACACAGCTACAAGATAGATGTGACTGAACTATACATGTAGTGAATGATACGGCCAGACTCCAAAAGAATATTTTGACAGAAAAAAAAGTAAGGTGTGGAATACTCACAGTGAGGGTATGTTTATTGTTAGTTTCATACTAAGTTCTGACTTAACGACTCACTCCATCGACGCGTGTGTCGTTGTGTTAGTAGAAAGCCCATCCTCCTTTTTAAAACAGGGAGGACAGTCCGTTTTCTCTGGGCCCAGGACAACCCAGCGGACTTCGAGTTTTCCATCAGAATCATTCATTTCCTTTTATTTTAAAAATCTGGGACACAAATGACAAAGTGTTAATTTGGGGGAGCGGACGTGGGTGTTTGCTTTTAATTCACTGCAAAAAAAAAAAAAAAGAACTATTAATTAGCCCAGAGCTGGTTTCCCGTTGCCTCTTGGCCCCAAACCCACCCTCCCTCCCCTGCTTGGTCCTGGGGCTGGGATTGGCCAGCCGTTGTCCCCTGCAGCCACACACAGCCACCTGACTGCTCTTAATTTCTTCCAGCGGGAGACCAGAGGCAGGTGGGGAGAAGGGGCTCCAGGGCTATTTCCGGGGCATGTGGGTTTCACCCCTGCACGGCTCACCACCCTGCAGAGGCACCAGCAGAGCCAGGCCCTGAGCCCTGCCTGCCCAGAGGTCCTGCACCAGGTCCGGGGGATCCGGACACCAGCCTTGGGACACACTGCTTCCCGTAGTTACTGTGGCCTGACTCACCTCCCCACCCTCTGTCAGCTGCCTCGGCTCCCAGTGCCCAGGACACCCCTCCCAGGCCAGCTCCCCTGGATCCGGCAGATGCCCAAACATCACCATCTTCTGGAGTGTTCTGGCTTTGTCATTTCCTACACCTTTCCTGACTCTGCCCCTCCTGGGCTCCAGTGAGCCCACCCACCTTCTCCTCCACCCCCCGGTTCAGCTTACTGTCTTCTCTCCGCCTCTCCTGGGCCTGGCGCTCCTCTGAACCACACTCTCACGTCCATACAATCCGGTTTGGTAAAAACACATTCCCTTGGGGCGCCTGGGTGGTTCCGTCGGTTGGGCGTCCGGCTTCAGCTCAGGTCATGATCTCGCGGTTTGTGAGTTCAAGCCCCGCGTCGGGCTCTGTGCTGACGACAGCTCAGAGCCTGGAGCCTGCTTCGGATTCTGTGTTGCTCTCTCCCCCACTTGTGCTCTGTCTCTCTCTATCAAAAATAAATAAACATTAAAAAACATTAAAAAACAAACAAACACATTCCCTTGGCACAGCAGAGTGGGGTCCACCGGGGCAGGAACACGAAAAGGAGCATGACAGCTCTTACCCTTCCGGGGACATCAGACCCATTCTGATGACAAACAACAATGCAGGTCCTCATGCAGTTGAAGCCTGGGCGGCCCACAGTTGGATGCTGGGGGGATGGGGTGGGCAGCTCAGCTAAACGAGTTCAGGCCCTGTGGCCTGTGGCAGGGGGGCCAGCTGGGGGCCACACTGCTTCCGGGGAGCCCCTGAAGACCCCAGATCAGGAGACTGGGGATGATGGACGCACTCTGTGCTGTCTCGGCCATAAGGTGCCTGCAGGGCTGAGCATGCCGGGTACCGGGCGAGAAGAAGTCACGGGTTCCGAAAACGGCCCTTGAGGTGATCTCTTGAGTTAATAGATGGAATCAGGGCCTCCGCCAGAAAGGCCAGATTCGTGACAGCTCCCTGGCTGTCCTGACGTGGGATCTGACACCAAGCCGATGATGGAGTTGAGCCCCAGATTGTCTGACTCCCACTCTTACCTCCACCATCTGGCCATCTCTGACTTTGAGCTTGGACACTGGTGCCTCCCCGCCTCTGCCCACCCCCTCGACCTGTTGCCACTGGACAAAGACATCCCTTATGTGGCCTCTGATGAGGCAGAGCCCAGCCTCCCTTGCCTGCTTGGTCTCCCGCTCTGCTCCCTCCTGCACCCCTGCAACCCTCCCGCCCTTCCCTCAGGTCCACGCCCGGGCGTCCTCATCACGACCTCCCTCCTGCCGGGCAGGGCCCTTTGTTTACTTTCTCAGGGGACCCTGTGCCCCACTCACAGCAGAAGCTGAGTTTGCCCTTTGGATAAAACCCAGCGCTCATTTACGATAAAACCCTCGGGAAGTGGGGATCGGTTTGATGAAGGCACAACACAAACGTCTGATGTCCACACCAGCTGGCCCCGTCGTTAATGGTGGGGAGTGAATGGTGGTGGGTGCTGGGTGGGAGGCCACCTTGGCCCTGCTGCTGGGCCTGGCACTGGAGGTCTGGCCGGGGCAAGGAAGACAGGGAAGAGAAGGGAGGGCACAGGGGGGAATCCTGAGCCTGGGCCTGCCTGCAGGTGACCTGAGGGTGTGCACACGGCATCCCCTGAGACCTACCGGCACACTAAAGAAGGAAGGAGAAGCTCCTAGAAGCAGCAAGTGTGCTCAGTGAGGTCCCAGGCTACAAGATGGACGGCTTTCTAGCACACACAGGTGCTGTCACCGCAGCCCCGGAGACAGAGGCTGTGCCCTCCCCCTGGGGTCCCCGGGGACACCAATGGGCAAGTGCCTTGGGCGTAAGACAGCGAAGAGACCAGTGAGCAGTGTCGCCCCACTCTCCACCCGCTGGAGGGGTCCCTGCAGCCAGGAGGTGCGGCGCCCCTGCCCTCCTCCCTGGGGCCCGGAAACGGCAGGATCACGGCAGAGCGTGTGACAGCCACAGCTTTCCGGAGCCGGGAAGGGCGCACAGGACAGCTGCGGGCCTCCCGCTGAGAGTTTTCATAATTAGAAGCAAAATCAAAGAAAACCCAGCCAGTGATGGCTTCAAACAGGGCTGTTCTCGATTCAGTGGGCTTGTCAGAAGGGGTGCTGATTGGAAAGAAAGGTGTGTGTGTGTGTGTGTGCACGTCTGCTGTGAGCACAGATGTGTTTTAATCTTCCTCCAAAGGTCCCCGACATTGTCCCCCAGCCAAGTATCTTGGAGGAAACGGCCCGGTGTTGTTGACTTGCAGCCTGGGATCCACGGCTCTCTTCCCAGCTGGTCCAGACACGGAATCGGAGCAGAGGTTCCCTGTCACCTGGCAGGACGGACGGGTGGAGCTGAGGGGACAAGACCGGGAGAGCCACGGTCACTTCCTCCGTCCCGGCCAGGCCCCGGGGCAGAGCAGCCGTGGCTGGGCCGCAGCCTGGCGCGCTGTCTGCCTGCAACGTGAGCGCCGTCCGTCCTTCGGGGGCGAGGCTGCCGTCAGCGGACGGGGAGGCCTGAGTGGAGTCTGACGGGCTCCCTGCTGAGACCCGTCAATTGTCCCAGTGTGATTTCTTAATCATTTTGCAAGTAATTAGCTGGCATCCTCATTAGTGCGCGGGTGCTCCGTAAAAGTTTCAGGGAGCAGGCAGCTGTGCCTGGCAAAACTCAAATTGGGTGATTTTTAATTACAGACAAACCCACCAGGGACGCCTGTTTACTCATTGTTCACGTCTTCCTGGAAATGAAAATGCTTGTCACTCACCTTTGTGCTCATCCCGACAGACAGGGAAGGACAAAGGGGACAGAGACCCGAGGGCGGGAGGCGGTGAACGGGCGCCCGTGGCTGGGCCGGTGGTGGGGCCAAGAGGTGGGAGCTGTACGGACCGTGGGGGAGAGGGGCCACACGGAGAGGGGGGCAGCAGAGCCTGTGGATGCACATTCTGGTCCCAGCCGTGCGTGCGCGTGTGTGTCCGCGTGTGTGTGCATTCACAGAGCCGCACCAACAGCAGGGCTTTGTCCTTGGGTACCCGGGAAGGCTGGGAAGCACCCACTCCTTTAACTGGATGCTGAGCCCACGGGCACATCCAACACCGGCAGCCGCCTGCGCGGAGAAGCCGTTAAGCTTTGCTCCCCACCCCCACCCCCACTTCTCCAGCATCGTTATCACTCTTTACCTTTACGACGACCGAAACAGGCACCTCACCAGGCTTGAATCCTGGAACTCAGCGGTGGGAGCCCTGATTTACCGTAAGCCTACTGTGCTCCCCGGACCCCGGATCCGACCCAACTCTCCCCGGCACCCCGAGAGGGCGTCTGCGTCTTGAGGAGGACGCTGACGGTCACAGAAGTGGCCTGTGTGCGGTTACCCCGCTCGCGGGTGGTGGACAGAATTCCTTCCCAGAGTTTCAGACGAACAGCTCTCCGGCCCACGGTATCTCCTCTGCCGTCTGAAACCCCGAGGCCTGTGAGCGGGGGCTGTGCCGGCTTCCTGCCTTTTGTCTCCATCCAGGCAGCCAGGACCCCGCTCCCCGCACACCTCTGGGCAGGGAGCGGACTCTTCGGGGCAGAGGAGGGGGCTGCACACCTGGAGTGGTGGGTCCACACCCTGCTTGCAGGGATCCTCCCAGCCTGCAGCCACACCTGCCACGCCGTGGCCTGGCACTCCCAAAGGCCTGTCTCCAGTCTCAACCGGCCAGCGAGCTGTCCCACACGGCAGCCTCTAGCTAGATATGGGGTTTGTTTGAATTAAAACTAATTAGAATTAGATGCAATTAAAAGTTCAGTTCCTGGGGCACCTGGGTGGCTCAGTCCATTAAGCATCTGACTTCGGCTCAGGTCATGATCTCACAGCTCATGAGTTCGAGCCCCGTGTCTGGCTCTGTGTTGACAGCTCGGAGCCTGGAGCCTGCTTCACATTCTGTGTCTCCCTCTCTCTCTGCCCCTCTCCTGCTCATTCTCATGTTCTGTCTCTGTCTCTCTCTCTCTCTGAAAAATAAATAAACACTAAAAAAGTCAGTTCCTCAGTTGTACTAGACACATTGCAGGCGGCCAGTAGCCAATCGTGGCCGTGGCTCCTGTTTCGGACAGCTCAGGCAAAAACATCACCAGCATCCAGAAAGTTCTCTTGGATGCTATATTTTAAGCTCTGTGGCGGTACAGACGGCCACAATGACTCAACTCTACTATTGCAGAGGAGAGCAGTCCCGGACGAGAGACTAGCCAATGGGCGTAACAGAGCAAGTGCCGGCTGGGTGTGGTCCCTGGGCCGTCAGAAGCCCTGCTCTCCAATGATGGCCAACGGCCCCCACACCTATTAGCAGGTGGGCAGTGGGCATGTGCGAAACATACAGATTCTAAGTTAGATTTCACTTTCCTGCAATACTCAAGTGATTAAAGCCCTGACCGTGTACGTCCCCCACCCTGTCTGTTGTATTTTGAGTATGTTCTCCAGGAAACAGCAGGGTCACCAGAAGGCAGACCCCAGGACGACAGCCCCACCACTGGATGTCCAGGTGGGAGGAGGCGGCCAGAGGCCCCGGAAGGCAAGTCTCTGGGGAATAACAAGGGGGAGCTGGGGAGCTCCATGGGAAGCTTTGGGGATGGATGAATATTTGGGGGAAAATGAAGACATGTTAAAAGTAACAGCTAGGAAAAAGACAAAACTCTAGGAAGAACAGAAAAGCTCTCCGTGGGAGGAGGTACAGTTAGTGCACCCCATTCGGAGCCCTGTGGCCGGGGCCTAAATGGCCGTAATGGGGAGAACGTTGTTCACTGGTTTCCAGTTTGAGAATCGACCTGGGAACAAAGCACAGAGACTTGATTACGGTTCTGTAAGTGCGTGGACACAGCCCACCCTCAACCCCAGCAGAGGCCGTCTGTGGACAAGTGAGGGGCTCCGAACAGGAGCTCGTGTGCCAGGATCTTCATTCTCTAAAAGGGGGGCCAGTCAGCGCCTTCTGTATTTGGTGGAGAAAGGCACAAAGCCTAAGTAAATTACGTGAAGCCGCAGGAATTAAATACGGATGACCTGTTTGGAGAACGAGGGGGCGGGGAGAGAAGTCTCATCTGTTCTCATAGAAGGTCAATTGATGATGCATAAAACTGAGAACAGAAGTTATAAATAGTGGTCAAAGAATGTTATTTGAAATATAAACCCAATTACTGGAAGATCCAGCCAACAGGGCTACGGGAGGTTGGCTGAGGTGGGCAAGGACAGGAGAGGTAGGCAGAGGGTGGCTGTCTTTATTAGATGCTGATGTTGTCTCTCTTGCTGTTTTACAAGAGGACGTGTTGTATGGGCTCAGTTCTAGCTCCTTAGTAGATGAAGGGCAGTTTCTCGGGCTTGCGGGAGGTGGTGGGAGGTTCAAAGACATGGTCTGTGCTGTGAACCTGCTGTTTCCTCTCTCATAGGGCTCTCAGACCTATTGTCTAAACCTTGTAAAATCCTCCATTCATTTGTTTGTTTTGGAATGGAAGTTTCTGGGCCTCCTGCGTGTAGTCACAGTGCTGGGATCCCGGCCCCCATGGAGGGACTAGGCGAAATTCCCTGACCAGCCAGAGAGGCTCTCACCACAGTGAGTGGCTGTGGCGGGGGGGGGGGGGGGGGGGGGGGGAGGGGGGAGGGGGGAAGGGCGCCAAGCATCAGGGAGGCCAGGGTGTGACGCTCTCTCAGACCAGCCGCCGTGGGACCACCAGGGAGCCCCTCGACCTCTCAGTCCCAGGGTTGGGACGCCTTCCTCTCAGGGTGTTAGAAGTCATTAAATACACTACTGCGTGTACGGGGTCTGTGGAGATTTACTCCTAGCAGGACCTTGATAAACGATGCTGCTGGTGCTCTTTCCACAGACGCCGTGTGGACGTAAGCACGTAAGCCCAGGGAGGTGAGAGCGGGAGGTGAGTGGGGAGCTGTGCCCCCGGGTCTGGGGCAGCTCCGGCTCATTCACTCATGCAAGTGGCAAGTGTTTATTAAGCACCTATTACGGGACCAAGAATTGTCCTCCCTGATGGAAAAAAGGACCCGGCCCCACTGTCAGCAAAGACAAGGACACAGGCAGTTGCCACACCTGGGTTCAGGGCCGTCTTTGGTGGGCGGACGTGTGGTGCAAGGGGGCCCGCGATGGTGGCCAGCGTCTACGAACAAGCAGCAAAAGGTAGGAAACAAAGGAAAAGGCTGGAGACAGCAGGTCGCCAAGGACTCGTGCATCTGAGAACCACCAGGGCGGGACGAGCTGGGACACTTGTTCACTCCCCAGCACCTGAGCGACAGAGAAAGACACAGTCTTGGCACAACCTCAGCACAGCAGCAGCCTGTATCCCAGCACACGTGGGCCTCTGGGATCTGTGGCTCCATGGCTGCTACATGCAGAAAGGGGGTCCGTGTGGTTGGGGAGAATAGGAACCTCAGGAGGCTGCTGACTTTATGCCCAGCACATCCAAGGAGGGGTGGCTAGAAATGGGGGCGGGTCACATATGGCGGTGATGGAGGCACATGGGGCTCGAGAGTGGGGAAGCGCCCAGGGGCTCCTGGCATGGTCTGACTGGGGACAGAGGACCAGCTATTGAGAAGGGGAATGTAACTGGAGGGGTAGGCAGGACAGTGGTAGTGGGCATGTGGGGTGCCCACTATTGATTGGACAGGCTCCGTCTACAGCAGGTGACAGTCCGCAAGCCCTGGAGATTTGGCTGCAGGTAAGTCATACAGCGCAGAGGTCCAGTGGGGGTACAGCCCTGAGGCGGCTGGCGGGACCCGGGGGAACGGCAGCTCTGAAGGGCCAGCAAGGGAGGGGCCCATAGGGAGGCCTATCTGAGGGAGAGTCGGAAGGGGAGCTGCTAATGGAAAAAGCCATGGTGGGGAGAGAGAGAGAGAGCTCAAAGGAGCCAGAGCTGCCAAGAGCTGAGGCAAACACTGGAATGAGCCTTCCTGGATTCAGCATGAATTCTCGTGGGTTCTGGCTGAGAAGGTTCACAGAGTTCTGCAGGAAGTAAGATCATGGTGAATTCAGGGGTGAATGGTCAATGAAGACAGTGCAGGATAGGCGGTGCTCCCAGGAAGTCTGGCTGTGCAGGTGATGGGGGGGGTGGGGCGGGGGGAGAAGCCTGGGTGTGCAGGTGAGCAGGGGGACAGGGGAGGGGGAAAGCTGGCTGTGCAGGTGAGCAGGGGGACGGTGGGGGGAATGCCTGGCTGTGCAGGTGAGTGGGGCGACAGGGGGATGCCTGGCTGTGCAGGTAAGTGGGGGGACGGAGGCGAAGCCTGGCTGTGCAGGTGAGCGGGGGGCGGGCACTAGCCCTCAAGTCATGGGGGTGGAGAGCGACTTTGCCTTGCTTTGTAAGAGGGAGCAGTTCGCTTGTCAGATGCAGATATCAAGGAAAGCAAGAGACTTTAGATACAACAGAAAAGAAGCAGACTCTTCTGGTTGGAGGCTGAGTCAAGAAGACATAAAGTGACAACATGGAGATGCTCACGGAAAAGAAATTTAGTCACCTTGACTTTTGGTAAAATGGCAAACTGGTAAATATTTTAAATATTTTAAAATATACCAAAAAAAGAAAGAAAGGGCTTCTTGAGAACCTCTGTGATCGGTGGGCATGTAGGAGCCCTCAGCTCAGACACCACATGTGGACGGGTCTGCAGAGGTGAGCAGAGGGCACAGACCCTCGTCTGATGGCATTTACCAGCCTGTGTGACCTCGTGCTTCAAGCCGCAAGGTCTCCGGGAACAGGAAGCGAGGCTCAGGTCTGCCCCCAGAGGTAGAGCCTGGCTGGGGCTGTCCCAACCATACCCTCAGTGTCCAAGGGAACCACACACAGACCCGTGCCCTCTCCTTGACATATTTCAAAGTCAGCTGACTCCGACTTTGGCATAAAAAGGAAATCATTTGAACCGCGATCTTCCCTTAAGCATGTTTCCAGCCTGAATTCATGCTGCCTCGGTGGTCTTAAAACCTCAAGGCAATATAACTTATTTAAGGACTGATAGGGTCCCCTGGATCCTGACAGTAGCAAATTCAAATGCTTTCAGAGCCCACTTTTACCATGAGAGAATCTAGGTACAGAGCATCATTAGAAGTTAGGGGGCGGGGACTAGCAAAACAAACCTGACACAGAATAATAGAACAATGAAATCAATAATAAAAACAAGAAGATAAATTAATGAAATAGGAAAGAAACAGATGAGAGACAGTCAGCAACGTGAGACTTTTCTTTTGGAAAATACCGATAAAAATGACAAATCTTTGGTGGGGCTATGAAGAGAAAGGGCACAAATATGCTGTTATAGGAACAAAGAGGGAGTAGGGCTGCAGGTGTGGGATGGAGTAACGTGAACGGCCACATTTGAAAAATAACTTAAAAAGTGGACAACGTATATGGCACATGTTTTCTAAGAGACTGGACATCAGATAGGAGCAGGGACTGCTGAGAGATGAGGAGACACAAAGCAAGCCCTCTGATTTCCCCAGCTTACTTCCTGGGGTCAATTCCCAGGCCATGACACAGGGAAGGGACTGGGGTGGACTCTCTGGGTTGAGGAGCTGAGAGGAAGTCTCAAGTCGCTGGTGTTCACAGCACAGAATGACAGAGAAGATAGAGCTACATGCAGGGCAAACCCCGGTGATGTACAGGGCGTCCCCTTTGCATGCTCAGTGGTCACTGTGTGCACGAGAGGAAACTGCCCAAGTTTGGGAAAGAACCACCAGAAAGGATCAGGGGTAGCAGCACCGTATGCACCAGGACCAGGAAGAGCTGTTGCCACCAGCCAGACGGAACACCTCATGGTTTCCACCAGTTGGGTAGAGCACGCAGGGCTGGTTTGTCTCAGGGGTGCAGAACGATTGGCACTAGATTAAATGCTGCTCTGCTGAGTCCTTAACCAAGTTTTAGAAGAAAGACCTGAAACTGTTTCCTTAAGAACTGAGCCCTAGGACAAACCTAAGAATATCCATAGGAATGCAAACGTATCTAACACCCAATCAGGTAAAACTCACAGGGTGTTAAATTTGACCCAAAATTACTAAGCAGACAAGGAACGCCAGTAAGGAGGAGAAAATCAATCAGCTGGCTGACCCAGAATTTACAAAAATGTTAGAAAGAGCTGCTAAGGATGTTAAAACAATTATTATAAATGTATCCAGTATATTCCAAAAGCTAGGGAAAGTACTGAACATGCCAGTAAAGCTATGAAAGATACAAAAAAGATCCAAGGCAAACTTCTAGCGGTAAAAACTGATGTGAAAGATACACCATGTGGGATGAACAGGAGGTAAGACACTGCAGAAGCAAAGATTAGGGAACTGGAAGACAAAGCAAAAGAAATGATGCAAAATAAACACAGAATTTTTTTTTTTTTAAGACTGAAAAATTTCAGGGCGTCTGGGTGGCTTAGTTGGTTAGGTGTCTGACTCTTGATTTCAGCTCAGTTCATGATCTCACGGTTGTGAGACTGAGCCCAGCATTGGGCTCTGTGCTGAGCATGGAGCCTGCTTGGGCTTCTTTCTCTCCCTCTCTCTCTGCCCCACCGCCCCCCACCTCTCTCAAAAGAGATAAATAAACTTTTTTTAACGTAAAAAAAAAAGAAGACTGAAAATTCTCACAAAGCCTCAGTGAGCGGTGAGACGACACTGGGCAGACTGATACAGGAATAACTGGAGTCCCTGAAGGAGAGGAGGGACCAGTGAGCATTTGTAAAACTAATGCCTGGAGGTTTCACATGTTCAATGAAAACCGTAAAACCCACAGATCCTGGAGACTCACAGAATTTCAACAAGATGCATGAAGAAAATGACATGAAGGCACATTCTAATCAAATTGCTCAAAACAAGCCATGAAGAGAAAAATCTTAAAAGTAGTCAGAGGAGAAGGATGCATCACGTGCAGAAGAGCCAAGTGTGACAGGAGACTTTTTGGAAATAACGCAAGCAATGGAAGAGCAAAGCTGCATTTGAACTGCTGACAAGAAAGATCAAAATTTTATACCCAGTGAGAGTATCTTTCAGAAATGAAGGCAAGACTCTAGTTTCTGCTCTGAGATGGAAGAGCCTAGAAGTCTTTGCTCCTGTTTGCATGACAAGAAAAAAGCTGAGGAAACTGAAAATCAATGACTTTTCTTAGAATCATCAGAAAACTGATGTCACAGGACAAACTGCCACCCCCAAAACTGAGGCACTGACTCAGGTGAATGTAGGGACTGGGACCAGCAACTGGTAGGGACATGCAAATGGACCTTCAGGCAATTCAACACTAATCCATCATTAAAATTCATAGCAAACCAGCAAAAACTGCAGAAATGAATTCGATGGGTGAGTGGAGAGAGTATTCCTCTTGAGGTCAAGAGAAAGAAATTAACACGTGGTATCACTGTTCTTTTCCAGATTACTCTGGAGGTTGAGACCAGTGCAGTAGCCAAGAATGGGAAATAAGATGTAGGAAGAAGGGGAGAGTGTGCACAGGGTCCAAAAGAATCTGTAGAGATATTATCAGAATGAGGACAATTCCTTAACAGGACTGTTAGACACAAGTCAAATATCGAAGTTGATTGTATTTCTCCATTAGCAGCCATACAACAAAAAAGATGCAAGAAATTTTTGGATAAAATCCGGAAAAATGTACATACTTTGGAGAAAATTGAATCAGTTCTCTGGGAGTCTTTAAAGAAAATCTAATCAAATAATATCCCATTTTCATGGATTGGAAGTTTGAGTATGGTAAATTCCAGTTACTGAAAACTGATTCATTGATTCAAGGTGGTAATACAAATCCTAATGATTTTTTGGGTGTGAAGCATAAAAAATGAATTCTAAACTACATATGAAAATGTGAGGACCCAGGAACCACCCACAGGTCTGAAAGCTGATAACATAGATGGACTTGTCCTTTGGTCAACCGGTCCTTTTATAAGCTGGGTTAGGACACATGGTTACAGTGTGGGCAGGACACTTCCGCGAAGGACAGAATGAGGCCAGGAACAGACCCACAAATTTATAGACATCTCTGCATATCAAAGTTTTTGATTAAAGCTCAGAGGGCAAACACTGAGCTTTCCAAGAAATCATGCTGGAAAATTGGGTGTCCAGGTAGAACTGAATCCTTATCTTATACCATGTGCAAAAAAATAATTCTACATGGATTTAAGACTCAGGAAATCTATAATGCTGTTGGAAAATATTAAGAGAAAGAATTTTCAAACAAGCGCAAAATGTACAAACCCAAAGGAAAAGATTTATTCATCTGCTTGTATAAAATTAAAGAATTCTTATTTATTGAATCAAATCTTCAAAAATAAAATGATAAGTCGCAGACGGGAGGAGATTTGCATTGTAGTTAATCCAACAAAGTCATGGTTCTAAACATATAAGGAACTCTCAGACAGAAAAATTGGGCAAAAGATTCTAAGAGACATCTCATGCACACACACAAATCCCAAATATCTCATAAATATGAAAATATGCCCTAGTAATCAGGAAAAAAGCAAATTTAAATCACAAGATACCACTATGCATCTACTAGACTGGCAAAAATCAAAAGACAGACATCAAATGATGGCAAGGATGAGAAGCCATGAAAATTTCCTATTTTGAAAGGCAACTCTTTTGAAAGACAACCTGGCCTCCCTGAGGAATCTGAATATGTCCATACTGTATGGCTTGGCAATTCACTTCCAGGTCTCTACACTCAGAGCACGGGACACAGGCACCAGAGTATTTAGAACACCCCCAAACCTGAAAACCCCAAATGTCCATTAAAAGAAGTGAATAAATACAGTGTGGTACATTTGTATGAGGATCGCTCTAAGTGCGTGGGGCGCGGCCATATACAGCCTGAAGTTAATCCCACAAATATCATGTGCAGTGAAAAAGCGCGTCCCCAAAGAATGTATGTTGTGCATTTCCATTCAGATAAACTCCAAAGCAGGCGAGATTAAGCAACATATTGTTCAGGATGCACACGGGGACGTTAAAACTACAGAAGGCGTGAAGGAAAACGATCACAGAAACCGGGGTAGTGGCTCCCTGGGGGCGAGGGAGGATGGGGTGAAGGATGGAGCCCCGGCAGCCCCAAGGTGCTGGCGAGGTTCTAGTGTCCAAGCTCCACGGTCATTCTAGGGACCCTTGCTTTGTCGTGACCACGTGCACACCTGTGTTTCGTACATGCTCTGTGCCTATATTCCCTGGTTGTTACTTTAAATAACCAATAGTGTCCCATTGAAGATTCCAGAATTTTGGAAAAGAAGTGCCACTCAAACCAGAACATACTAGAAAACTGGCATCCTTGCTTGGATGCAAAATGCCACGTCATTCTCAAAATCAGGGCACGGAAACCCAAGAGCAGACAGTAAGAGCTTCCAGGAACACCAGACACGCCGTGAGCCACACAGTCCACACAGAGATAGGGAGGGAGGTGCTGTGCCATGACATCACGTCAATGACACCCCTGAGGTGCTCCCCCCAAATTTAAAGAAAAATCATAGCTATCTGAGTCTTACATGAGAAGAGCTTCTGCTGGGGAAGATGGAGAATAGAAATCCAAACTTTAAAAGTCTAGAGATGTTTCTAAGGGAAAAAAAAAAAAAACACCCTGGATAACTCGGAACAGGAGAAACCATCAAAAACATCAAGGAAGAAAGCTTTCCTGGATGGAAGGAGAATGAAGCAGAAAGACCAAAAGGTCACCTGTCCCCAAACAAATTCAGAGAAACGACCACAGGCCTGGCAGTTATGTTTCTGTTTATTTTGTTTCAAGACTGAATATGTCATCTCTCAGCATTCTGTCAGAAAAAAAAAAATCACATACCAAGGAACAAAAATAAGGCTGCCCTCCAATTTCTCATCTGCCGTAATAAATGCAGAAGACGCGGGGGGCGACTGTACAGGTATTTGAAGGAAATCTAGGTTTCGGTTCAGGACAGGTGCCCATGGCAGATGAGCGAAGGCCAATAACGCACAGACAAGTTAGGGTAGACGCCGTGTGCAGAAAGAACACGCTGGGGGTGTGCAAAGCACACAGCAGCCCAGGGATTGTAGGTATGGAGTGGACACGAGGGCTGGGGGTGTGTCCCTGAGCTCCAGGAACCCACGGGGTCGGAGGGAAGAAAGCTGAGCTCGGCACTCAGGGGTCCTTGTGACCCCACGGCCACCTCCGCCCTTTCAAGCCACACAAGTGGTGTGCACAGGGGTCCCCGCAGGGACAGGTGGCTCTTATCAACCTAATGTGTTGGCCTTGAGACCCCTACTGAGTGAAAGAGTTGGAGTCATGGGGCGGCATCCCACCCCGCCATGTCTGCATCCTGCTTTGCTGGGATTTCTCACCGGGTCCCACTCTGCGCCCTTCACCTGTGCACAGACGGCCATGCCCAGCTCAAGAGGGGGACACTGTCTTTCCTAGTCCTCAGCCACATCCTGCCTCGGACCCAGACCCTCTGCAGTGACTCAGGCTGCCCTGCTCCAGAATCAGGTCTGGCCCTCCCTCCCGATCTGACGAGGAGGAGGGGAGGGAGGAGACCCCACACAAAGATTTCCTCAATCCCTGGCTGTAAATTCCAGGGGAGAGCAAGGTGGCCATGTGAACTTCAGAGAGCAGGCCATAAGGACAAGAGCCCAGGACATCAGCCAGTGTCCAGGGGGAACTTGCACCAGAGGGAGAGCGTGAGCTGAGCAGGTGCAGGCATGTGCAGGGCCCCCAGGGTGGGTGGGCAGGTGGGGGGCTCCAGGGAGGGGCCCTGGGCGGGGCAGAGAATGGTGTGGGACTGACAAGGTGAGGACGGGGGAAGCCAGAGACAGACCATGCAGGGCCTGGGGAACAGAGCAAGGACAGGAGGGAGGAGTAGACATGCCCCCTCCCCCTCCCCCCCGTCCCCCCGCCGGCCAGGGCAGAAAGTGCCACTTTCTCACGTGCTTTGGAGGATCAGTCCACAGAATCCACTGACGGATGCTGAGGACGGGTGTGCAGGGCCCCTGGCCCTGGCAGAGCACCAGGTGGGGGGCGGTGCCCTTGATAGAGGCGGGACTCGGGGCCCAGGCGTCATGCGGGTGGGAATCTGGAGGTGGAGGTGCTGAGTAGAGAGTGGGTACAGAGGGAAGATGCCCGCAGAGCCCCCCATCTCCCTCACTCTGAGGAGGCCCAAGTATCACCCCACAGTCAGGACTGGGGATCAGCTGAGGGACAGGAAGACCTCTCTTCTGCCCTGAAGTCAGAGGAGCCACGTCAAAGCAGGAGGGGACACTCGTCCTCAAGCCAAGCACCACCTGAGAGCTGTTCACATGACCAGACCAGCACGGGTGCCACCCAGAAGTGCCTGACCCATCATAGCTGCCCGGACCCTGGGTTCCTCTGGGAGACAACCTGGGTATCTGGGTGCCTTGTTCTGTGCCACCGGCCAAGGTGCAAAGCCCAGGTGCTTCCTGCACCTGCTGCCCTTGTGTCTCTCCAGCTCTCGGTTTCCAATGTCCCCCCCTGGTCCCCACAACCTCCCTCCGCCGTGGCTCCCACCGCTCCCCATGGCTCCCACAGCACCCCCATAGTTCCCAAAACCCCCCATGGTCCCCTTGGCCCCACATGGTGCTCACATAACCCCCATGGTTCCCACAGCCCCACATAGTCCCCTCAGCCACGGTCCCCACAGCTCCCATTGTCCCCATAACCTCCCAAGGTTCCCACAGCCCTTCATTGACCCCACAACCATCCCCCATGGCTCCCAGAGTCCCTCCATGGCTCCCACAACTTCCCCATGGCTCCCACAGGCCCTATGGTCCCCATTGCCCCCCATGGCTCCTACAACCCCCCCCCATGGCTCTCACAGACCCTCCCATGGTCCCTACAGCCCCCTGTGGCTCCCATAGTCTCCCCTCATGGCTCCCACAACTCCTTCCTTCATAGATCCCACAAACACCCCTTGTCCCCACAGCTCCCCCATGACTCCCACAATCTCCTCCCTCATGGTTCCCATGGCTCCCCATGGTCCCCACAGCCCTCCATGGCTCCCACAGCTCCCTCCATGGTTCCCAATAGCCCTCCCCATGGTTCTCAGAGCCCCCCATGGTGCCCATGCCTCCCCATGGTTCTCACAGTCCCCCCATGGCTCCCACAGCTCCCTCCATGTTTCCCAATAGCACCCCCCATAGTTCCCACAGTCCCTCCTATGGCTTCCACAGCTCCCCATGGTCCCCACAGCCCCCCATGACTCCCACAGCTTCCCCCATGGTTCCCAATAGCCCTCCCCATGGTTCCCAGAGCCCCCCATGGTGCCCATGCCTCCCCATGGTTCTCACAGTCCCCCCATGGCTCCCACAGCTCCCCCCATGTTTCCCAATAGCACCCCCCATGGTTCCCACAACCCCCCATGGTGCCCATGCCCCCCCATGGTTCTCACAGTCCCCCCCCCATGGCTCCCACCACTCCCCATGGCCCTCACAGCCCCCCATGGCTCCCACCACTCCCTCCCTCATAGATCCCACAAACACCCCTTGTCCCCACAGCTCCCCCATGACTCCCACAATCTCCTCCCTCATGGCTCCCACCACTCCCCATGGCCCTCACAGCCCCCCATGACTCCCACAGCTCCCCCCATGGTTCCCAATAGCCTCCCCCATGGTTCCCACAGTGCCCCATGGTCCCCACAGCCCCCCATGGTTCCCACAGCCCCCCATGGTGCCCATGCCTCCCCATGGTTCTCACAGTCCCCCCATGGCTCCCAAAGCTCCCCCATGTTTCCCAATAGCACCTCCCATGGTTCCCACAGTCCCGAATGGTCCCCACAGCCCCCCATGACTCCCACAATCTCCCTCATGGCTCCCACCACTCCCCATGGCCCTCACAGCCCCCCATGACTCCCACAGCTCCCCCCATGTTTCCCAATAGCCTTCCCCATGGTTCCCACAGTCCCCCATGGTCCCCACAGCCCCCCATAGCTCCCATAGTCCCCCCTATGGCATCCACAGCTCCCCATGGTCCCCACAGCCCCCTATGGTCCCCACAGCGCCCCCTCATGGTTTCCACAGCTCCCCATGGTCCCCATGGCCCCTCCCATGGCTCCCACAACCCACCACGGGTCCCACAGCCCCCCTTGGCTGGAGCCCCTTGGGCTGATTTCCCAGGTTCCCTCTTCAGATTGGCGGCAGCAGACAGACGTCACAGGAGGGCTCTGGGGCAGGCAGGAAAGGCCGCTGCTCCTGGACCACCCATCTGGCACTGCGTTCACCACCAATTACTGTGTCCGCTTGGCTGGGTTTTCTGTCCTGTGTAGTCAACACTCCCAACCTTTCCCGGGGACCAGAGGTCACAGCTGAACCAATTAATTTGAAGCAGCCCTTCCACGCTTCGTAACTCCCGCCACCAAGCCCCTCTCGGTGTCAGCTGTCCGTCTTCATTGGGAGGCTGATTGATTGGCGATGTTTTATTTTGTTTTATATTTATTTTTTGCCTGCCCTATGCAGGGCTTGAGGTGGGGAGGAGAGCACCAATTTCCCCTGGGGGAATAATTAAAGTTCTTTGCTTCTGAGCCAGATTTAACGAGGCTAATGGTCCAAGCGAGCCAAGTCCCTGCGAACAAGGTTAGCAGAGACTGGGAGAAGCCCGGCTGCGCCCACCCACCTGGCTCAGCGCCCCTCACGCCGTCCGGGTCACCGACAAAGCAGTGGACGCAGGTCCCTTCCCTCGGAGAGCCATTGTCTGTGTCTGCAAACGGGGACGATCGCGGACGTTTACCTGCATTCAAGGTTAGATGCAGGATGAACATCGGACACCAGCCTCTGCTGACTCACAGCAGCCTGGTGGACAGGCAGACTGGGGGAGTTTGTCCCCAAATTATTTTTTAATAATTATTTTAAGGTTTTAATACTAAGTAATATTAATTAAAATGTTTTAATATCTTTCAGAACTATTATTTCTTTAAGTATTAACTGAGGTCCAGGTCCGTGGAAAGGTGCCAGGACTCACCCAGGGACGTGTCCTCTCCCGCAACTTGGCCACGGCTCCCTGAAACACCCGGGCTCTGTGATAAGGTGACCGTGTCCAGGTGCCCCCAGAGACAGCACAGGCCAAAAGGTGGTCCAAGGCTGGATGTCCAGAGACACGTGAAGTCTGACTCTTGATGTCATGGATGCAATGAAATAAAATAACACGCACAGCACTGTGATGTCCTCGTACATAGAAACGGCTCGCGGGTCTCGTTTGTACGAGGACCTATTGCCATTTGGTGCCGAATGAAATAATTTAGAAGGCTGCTAGAAATAAAACTTTTTTTTGCTTATTTCAGCAAACGGAGCGTAGGCTCAGGATTTGCCCCAATTTCTTCCTTCTATCAAACCTTTACGACGATTAACTTACTTATTCAAGAGCTTTATTTCGTTTCCTGACACCGGTCCCCGGCTCCACACATTTGCGTTCTTGTGCTGCCTTTGTCCTTTCCCTTCCGTTCTTTGGGTGGTGTTCCCAGATGCTCCCTTCCTCCCTTAACCCACGAAGCGACCCGTTCTACCGTCACAAACCATGATTTATGCGGCGCCCCGCGTGCAAAGTGCTCTCGCGCTCGCCCAGCCTTGTTCGGTGCTTCTCCGTAAGTGCTTCTCAGGCAGGACCTGAAGCACGCTCCGCGGGAGGGGAGGGGGCCCCGAGTCCCTCCCCCCTCCCACCCCAGCAGCTCCTGGGAACCCTGGACTGAGGGATCTGGAGCTTGAAACTCCTTCCAGCCCGCGTTTGGAATAGAGTGACCCATGAGAAGGGGTCCTCTGACCAGCCTCCGGGTGCCCAGAACCCAGCTCCTAGTGTGGTTGTGACGACAGGGAGAGACGGGGGTGGGGCAGCCCCGCACCCAGTGCGGGACCCCACAGATCTCACCTCCTCCCTTTCACTGCTTGTCGGCACGAGGAGAGCAGGGTCTGGGCCCATTCATCCTGCTGGGCCCCAGCACATGGGGGCCTGCACTTTCAAGGCACTGACTTAGTGTGTAATTAAAAGCTCAGGGTGAGGAACAGCTAACCAGTGGTGAGCTGGCTAGTTAAGGTCCTGCCTCTGCTGTAGTCTTTTCTTTCTTTTCTTATCTTTTCTACTCAGCTCTCCACACACGAATGCACTGGCACGTTGTTTCTTTATTATCTCCCTCTGTCTCCCAGCAGAAAGAGGTGGCAAGAAGGCTGGGGCTCTGGGTCTACAACGCCCACATCCTGCCCCACCACCCACCACAGCCCCCAGCTGACACGCACAGCAGAGGGTCCCTCGCGGCAGGTGCCCAAAGCGTGTGTGACTCAAGGTGACAAGTGGAGTCTCTTCCCCCGGGGTGCTGGGAGGGCCACCCTCAAGGACCCTGTGTGACCCCTAGTCCGTCTGTGCCTGAGGGACATCTGTGACATCCGCGGTGGGGCTTTCTGGCATCTCCCCCAGTCTTGGTCCCCGCCCTTGGCCTCCAGGCTGTTCTGCTCACGTGGTGGGCAGGCCACCGGAATGTGAGCCCGAGGACACTTTGTCCTCTGGGAAGTGGGGAATCTCCCTAAGGCCAGGATGGCCACCCCGGGCCTTCCCAGCTGGTCTGGGGGCACCTCCCACAGCGGAGGCAGGGTCGTCTTACCACACGGCTCACAAGAACAGATTAGTTACGAGAGACTGAGCTCAGGGGGCACCGGGGTGGCTCAGTCGGTTAAGCATCCAACTCTTAATTTCGGCTCAGGTCACGATCCCAGGGTCTCGGGATTGAGCCCCTCATCGGGCTCTATGCTGAGTGTGGAGCCTGCTTGGGACTCTCTCTCCCTCTGCCCCTCCCCCCAGCTCATGCTCCTCTCTCTGTCTAAAATAAAAGGGAAGAAAAGACTAGACTCACTCAGAAATAGGCAAACAGGTGCTCTGCAGATTTGATGGCTGTCCCTGTGCCATCTGTTGGGTCTGCCTGCGAGGTCCCCAGGTGCACTGCGGGGGTGTGCAGGTGACGTGCATGGCAGTGCTCCACACCTCATTCTCCTCCTGTCCAGCCTGGGCCCCCTTCCACGGTGGTGGGGGTTGGCTACTCATAATTTGTCTTCCAGCCCCCAGAGTCCACCCCGGGGCTGGTGCGGGGCGGGCATTCCGGAAGTTTTTGCTGACCAACACAGACGGCCTCACTACAGTCCCAGGAGGGCTCCCCGGACCCCGAATCGCAGGGCTCAGAGCATGCGATGGTTACTCCGTGTGGCCCCACTTTCGAGATGCCCTCCTGTTGGCTCTAGAACAATCCGTCACAGCGCAGGCTACCCGAGGCGGGTATGTCTGTAACATTCAGAGTCCCCCTTTGGAAGCTGGTGGCTTCCACAATTCAATACACATCAGAGCAAAGGTTACGTAAAACCCACAGTTTAAATCGACATGGTGATATATAGGGCTGATGACTCCTTCTCTGCAATTACCTCCGAAGCCTTGTTTTCATTCTGGGAGACTCATTGCAGCTCTGTCCTTGCCTGAACTTTAGAACTTACCCCGCGGACTGCATACACCTGTCCACAGTTCTGGAAGCTTCTCGAGGGTCTCCGACCTGCAGCAGCCCTTTGTGACCCGAGCTGACAAGGTGGGCGGTGGCGGGGAACACGGCCCCCCGGGAGCTCGCCGTGGATGACACCTGCCTCGCTCCCCCCACACGAGCCTCCCAGCCCCCTCTGCCCCCGCTCGTTCTTCCCGGGTGTTTGCAGAGCGTCCAGGCCCTAAACCTGCCGCTTGTCAGTGCGTCCCACATGTCAGATTTTCTCCCCAGAGGCAGCTCGGCAGCGGGTCGGTGCCTCAGAATCATGATGAAAACCACCCCGGGGCTTTCCATGGCTCACGAAGGCGTCGCTGGCGGAGAAGTTATAGTTGCTATATGTGTGTGTCACCTGCAGAGGCCTCTAATTAGAGCTCCGCTGACAGCCCCAGAGGGGTGGGAACCGAGGAGGCTGGGACGGCAGAAGAGAGAAGAGCCCAACTAGGCTCCTCTGCGCACAGGCCTGAGTGGCGGGGCAGGAAGGAGCTCGAGGGGCCCCCGGACTTGTCCCCGGGAGTGCCCTACCCTCTCATCCCCAGCCCTTCCGTCCAGCGCAGTCCTGGGCTCCTGGAGGGGCCCGCCCGCCCCCGCCGGCCCTGACAGCTGCATCGCCCGGGACAGACTGGAGCGCAGGCTCCGTGGACCAGGCCGCGGCTCTGACCCCTGGTCCCGTGACCGGACCCCACACAGGGACAGGGGTAGAGCTGGCCCGCCTGCCGCCTCAGCCCCTGCTCACTGGTCAGGACGCACCGGCCTGCAGGCTTTCTGCGTGGCTGGGCCTCCTGGGGAACGTGAGGGAGCAACGTCCTTAGACGTCCACTGCACCAGGCCTCCCAGGCGCCGGGGTGATGGGTGCCCTGCAGAGGGGCTGAGGTGTGTGTCTTTGCCGGGAGGATGAGCCAAGCCGCACCCGGTTGGTGAAGGTTCAGTGTGTCCCAGGGCCGGGCTCCTTCTCTGGAAGCACCTGCCACCGTGCGGAAGCCTTGGCCTAGCTTCCGGCCCTTAGGCTGGGCACCCACATGCACGTCCCGGAGGGGGCTGAGCGGGTGCCCGCGAGGATGGCTGGCGGGAGGAAGGCAGTGGACGAAGGCTGGACCTGGGGGCGATCTGGCTGAGCCTTCTGCTTCTTGGGGCCCCCAGGGCCCGGCTGTCCTGTGAAGCCCAGATGTCAGCCTTACGTGGTTCCCATAGGAGTTAGGGAGCACAGGGGAGAAGCACCAGGCACACAGGGGAGCCTCAGCTTGTGGGCCACTTGTGACCGCCGGGAAGGGACAGGAAAGGCTTTGGCAGCCCAAGGGCCTCGCGTCTCTCTGGCTCTCTGACTCCAGCACGGCCCCTGCTCCTTCCTGTCCCTCCTCCCGCTGTCTCCCCTCTCCGAGGGTCTTGCTCTCACACTGCTGTCTTTTGGGGTCGTCCTGTGGACCGCAGGTGCTGAGAGGCAGTAGCCCTGACCCCCACCCACTCCCCGGCGTTCCCTGGGGGCACATTGGGGCCCCTGGGACCCCCTGGCTTGCCCTGCAGCCTGGGTGTTGGCAGGTGCTCCCCAGGCCCCAGGGGTGCTCTGGGATCGCAGAGTCGGGGTCAGCGTGCCCGCCCACTGATGCTAGCAGTGATAGCGAACGCATGGCGCCTCACACGAACCACAACGTCGCGCCCGCACACTTGCCCCGGCGGCCCGTGAGCCGGCGTCGCCATCATCCCGCTCTACACAGCGGGGAGTCCGAGAGCCATTCTGGGCGCACCCTGACTTTACCCTGAGCTCCGCGAGCCTCACCCTCGGCCGTTCTGCCCCATCGGGTCCTGGAGGGTCCAGGAGACCCCCGCCGCAGGGGTCGGAAACCGCCCTCCGAGAGCCACCATGCCATGGGGGGTGGGGGCGGAGGCGCGGAGCTCGTGATAATGTCCCGGAGGAGCTGCCCCCGCACCCCGGTGCTCCCCCGCCGCGGCCTGTTCCTTTCTCTCTAGAGATGCTCACAATCTGACACGACTTCAAATAGACGCTCCCAGCGGCTCCGTGTCCCCTTCCGCTGTTCCTCGTGGTAGTCGTAAAGGGGCGGGGCAATCTATTTCAGCTAATTGTAGGTTCGGGCAAAGCGGAGTTGCAGCGAACTACCACCGACACCAGCTTATTATCCATCAAAACCTCGACAGACCCCGGTCGGCAGCCAGACGGTGGCAGCGACATCCCTGTGCTGCTTTTCAGCTGGTGATGCCTTAAAGACTGAGACAATAGGCATTTAATATCGTTTGCTCAAATGAACCGTTCCCAGAGCAAATAATAATAATAAAAAAAAGTCCCCGAGAAGCCAATTAGATACTGCAGCTTGTACCAAACGACGGCCTCTTTAATAGACGCCCTTTTTACAAGTGCAGCTGTATCACCCAGATGAAAAACCGGGCCCCCCTTTGCCACCGATATGTAAATAAATGCAGACGATTGCATATGTATCAGCCCTCTTCCATCAACAGGGCTTAGAGACCCGAGAGGAACACTTCAGATAAAGTGGCAATTTGTGGAAGAGACTTCTCTGCGGAGAAGGGGCCGGGGGCGGGGGGCGGGGGGAGAATCCAAGAGACCTGCTGGGGTCGAGGATCGTGGCCAAGGCCCGAGGAAGAGCTCAGCTCCACATCAGAAAGAGAAGACCGCCGATGGACCTTCCCCTGCAGGGATGAGGTGGGGGGGGACCGCGGGCGCCATCCGCCTGCATGCCAGCCACCCCTCTGTTGGGCGGGCACACACTCGCCTTTAAGAGGGTCTCTTAACCTCCAGTAACCTCCCCAAAAGCCGCATGTACGTGCAGTGTTCGCATACGGATCCAGGGTCCCAGGGGGCCGCAAGTCAAGGAGATGTACATTCTGGTGTGGGCTCTCTGCCCCCAGCGGGCACGAGGGACGTTTGGAAGGACCTTCGGCTGTCACCGCTGGGGGAAGGGTGCTACTGGCTTCTTGCGGGTGGAGGCCAGGAGTGCTGCTCAGCTCCCTCCAGTGAAGCACAGGTCGGCTCTCTGTGAGGTACGATCCCACCCCAGACGTCAATAGTGGAGGCTGAGGTGGAGAAAATCCACTGTGCACAGATCTGCTAGAATGGACCCCACAGATGATCCCTGTAACTACCCTGCATTTGTGGATGGAGAGGCTGAGGTCCAAAATGGGGAAGGAACTTGCCCAGACCAGTGGCAGAGACAGATTGAGCAATGCACTAGGCCCTGCCCCAGCCCCTGCCCCATCTGGCCCCCTGCCCCAGCCTCTGCCCCAGCTGGACTCCTGCCCCAGCCCTTGTCCCAGCTGGACCCCTGCCCCTGCCCCTGCCCCAGCTGGACTCCTGCCCCAGTTTGTGCCCCAGTTGGACCACTGCCCCTGCCCCAGCTGGACCCCTGCCCCTGCCCCAGCTGGACTCCTGCCCCAGCCCGTGCCCCAGTTGGACCACTGCTCCTGCCCCAGCTGGACCCCAGTCCTAGCCCCTGCCCCAGCTGGACCCCTGCCCCTGCCCCTGCCCCAGCTGGACCCCTACCCACAGCACGGACCATGGCTTCGGCTCCAATGTCCATCAGTGCTCACCAGGGCAGCTGGATCACTTCTGCAGCCGCTGAAGGTGGCCAGGAGCAAGGAACGGGTTCTGTGTGCTCGGCCGCGGGAAGGGCTGGACCACAGGTCACACCTCACCGACCACCTCCAGCCCTCAGGTCCAGCCGGCAGATGATAGCAGACAGCATCAGAAGGGGGAGGGGCAGAGAGATGTGACCCCAGCCCCCTGCCCCCCTCCTGGGGCCCTCAGAGTCCTCATGGGTGGCTGGGCATTCCCACAATAAATCGCAGGCTTCTGGAAAGCATGCGCCCCTTTCCCTGGAGCCTGGAGCCTGCCTTCCCAAAAAGGCACCTGTGCTTCCATTTGGGAAACATTTTCCCCTAGAGATTCAAATAATTAAAATCATGTTGAAGAAAATGAGGTGTTGGTTGCATATCCAGCATCAGAGGCTACAGATGTGGGCACCGGGCCCAGGGGAGGCCCGTGCTGTCCCAGGCCAAGGACCCCAGCTTGCCGATGGGACGGACTCCACGGTCGGCAGTGGGCTGACCACGCTGGTGGGAAGGCTGGGTAACGGGGTCCCACTCCCAGGGAGCCCTTTCAGCCCCAAACTCCCCACTTTCTGGGTGTTTGCAAATCTACTTTGTCAATAGCAAACTCACCCCTGTCCGGAGCAGTGCAGGAAAGATCCGGAAGGTTCTGCAGTCTGGCACCTGATGCTGGGCGGGGCTGGTCGGCTCTGAGACCTCATGAGAGACACCAGTACTGGGTCTGCACACTCTGTGCCCAGGCTGCACCACTCACGGGCAGGTCGCATGGCACCCCGCCCACCTGCTGGTACTGGGCCATTGCCAGGGTGCTGGCAGGGGGCAGAGGGGTACCGTGGTACTTAGCTGGAGACCTGCTCCTCCCAGGGGCTGGGACTCACAGCAGATTGGCCAATCTAGGCCAATCCATACTCCCTCGTGTAAGGATGGGGAAACTGAGACCAGGGAATAGCATCCTGGAGATCACAGAGCAAGTCAGGGGCCATCTCGAAGTCCAGCCCTTCCCACCACCGGGAACTCAGAGACGTGTGTCCAGGCTTGGGTCGGGCTTCTGGAGGCTGAAGCACGAGTGCCCATAAGCCCCTGGGGCATCCACCTTGTTGCGGAGGTGCTGACCCCCAGCAGGGCTCTGACGGTCTGGTCGGGGGCGGGGGGGGGGCCACAAGAGCACTGACTTCACATCCAGAAGCAGCCCAGGCCTGTCAGCGGTGACCCCCATCAGGGTGTCTCCTGCTCTGCTGGCTGCTCCGACCCCCACTGCCAGAGGGACCAGAAGCCAGAGATCACCTGCTCCTTCCACCACCAGGACACTGAGGGCTCCGGCCTCCCATATGCACGTGCACACGCGTGCCCGTAAGTGTGTCTACATAAGTGCACACGAGCACTCCCACGCGCACATGCACACGCACACACACACACACACACACAAGCATGCCTGCCTGTGTGCCCCACACGTGCACATGTCTGCACGCCCGCACACGCTCTCTCGGGTGTGCTCAGCTCCCCCCAGGGCCCAGGGTCCTGTGTACCCAGATGCCTCTGACACGAAAGCCCGGGTGCACACTCAGGGCTCCTCCCACGTCCCTCCTTTCACACCCGTTTCCAACTGCTAAGACGGGGATCCTTCCGTGAGCTCCTGCCCCCTGAGGACCTGGGCCCCCGAGATGGCTACGCAGAGTAGCACCTGTGGCAGCGGGCACACAGGTGCCATGGGCATCCATCCGTGGTGAATGGGGGGATCTCAGAAAGTTCTGGACCAGAGTCCTGGCTTCTCCACTGCTCTCTGTGGCGTTTATCGTCTTGGAAACAGGCAACAATATGCTTCCGCGGGAGAAGCAGACGCGCTCACTGTGAGGTGCTGTGCGCAGATCCGGGCCGGTAACTGATGTCGCCATCTCCCGCGCACGTGTCCCTGCCCACCAGCACCCGCAGACCCTGCTTCCGGGAGCCCTGGAATGGCCACCACAGCAGATGGCAAGAGGAGCCCCGGCCTGGCCTGGGTCCATCTGTCCACGTCCAGGCGCCCTGCCTGCCGGCCACGCGTCCAGACGTTCGGTCACCTCAGCATTTCGCAAAATGCCAGCTCTGAGCGGGGGACCCTCGAGGGCTGTCGTTGCTGCCAGCCATCGGATTTTGACATATTTCTGCCAGTGTGAGCACACTGGAACTTCATTTGCATGTAGAGGAATCTAGAAAACACAGGAAGGACATGCAAAATGCCCCTGAGCCACGCCGCTTCTTGGAGCCACGAGTTGGGAAGGGCTCAGGGGCCACCTCAGCCCCTTTCCTGTCCCAGCAGGTGCCAGCTGGGCTCCACCACAATCCTCCCCAAGTTAGGAACCCACCTGCTTCTCAGGGCAGCACCACCTGTCTTCGATACCTTGGCCTTAAAGTCAGGCAGAGAAAGACAGATACCATAGGTTTTCACTCATTCGTGGATCTCGAGAAACTTAACAGAAGACCATGGGGGAGGGGAAGGGAAGAAAGAAAAAGTTACAGAGAGGGAGGGAGGCAAACCATAAGAGCCTTTGGGATACTGAAAACAAACTAAGGTTTGATGGGGGGGGGATGGGAAAGTGGGGGATGGGCGGGGAGGAGGGCACCTGTTGGGATGAGCCCTGGGTGTTGTATGGAAACCAATTTGACGGTAAGTTATATTAAAAACAAAACCCAAAACAAACAACCAAACAAACGCCCTCCTTCCACTGGGCCAACATTCTGCTCACAATGTTGCACTTGGCACAGACCCGCCCTTTCTTCCGTGCCCACCCAGACAAAATAAGAGGGGCAAGGTGGAGGCAGTTGGAATGGAGCCCTGGACTCCCAATCATGGCTGGGAAATGCTTGGCCTAAGGAGGGAGGTCTGACTGGAGCCGCACCCAAGCCCGTGTAGGTCATGGAGACAATGGTGTGTTTACCAGATGAATAAATTAGGACTCCTTCTGCTGTGACAGGCTTTGCACACACACACACACACGAAGGTAGGAAGGAAGGAAAGAATGGAAGGCAAGAAGGGAGGGAGGAATGCTTTGGCTCAGACGATGGCTGACAAGTCAAGGATGTGCCTGCTTCAGGCATAGCTGGATCCAGGAGCTCAGATGATGTCATCGGAACCCAGTCTCACCCTGTCTCTAGTTTTGCCCTTCTCCACGTTTGCTCCACTCTTAAGCTCTACATGTGCAAGGTGGCCCCAGAAGCTCCAAGCTCACACCTCTTCAGGTTCAAATTCAACATAAAAATAAGTAAGGGTCGTTAAAGTTTTGAGTTTGAGTCCTGAGCCCAACTCACTAATCCCATCCCTGAAGCAGCAGCAGGGATGCGGTCGGGGATTGCTCTTGTCCAAAGCCACGTGGACCACCCACGGCGTCCCAGTATGGGCTGCACGTGAGGCAAGGTGACAGATTCCAACCCGCGGGGCTCCTAGCAGAAGGAGGAGGAAAGGGAAAGATGCCATCGGCCCAGCCCAGCCACGTGTCAGCTCTGAGCCCAACACACCCCGGAGGTGGACTGTTGGTGGGGGAGACAGGATGTCAGAATCCACGCTCACGGAGGGTTCCACTATGTGTCAGATGTCACCAACCCAGCTGTGGGGGAGAGACGGACGCCCCCGGCCCCTCTTCCCAACCTCCAGGGTGCAGGCTGGTTGGTCCAGGGAGGGCCCCTGAGACTGAGGCTGGTCCCAGCCATGCAACAGCAAGGGGCAGGGGGCACTGGACCCAGGTCTGGGCTGAAAGACCAAGGACGGGCCGTGGGCAAACCAGGGGACCACGTCCTCTTCCAGAACCGCACTAAGGAAGCTCCTTCTCCAGAGAAACCAAGTCGGTCCCTGGCCCGGGTAGTGTCTCGAGAGCAGGTTGTGTCCCTGTGGCCGTGTCCCTGCCTGTACAGCCAGTCCGACCCTCTGACCACGTCCCTGCCTGCTGTCCCTGCAGCCGCTCCTCTAGAGAGGGCGCCAGCGTGCCCCCAGTCCCGGGCTGCCCCCCAACAACATCCTCAGCTGTGACACCCTCTGGGGACCGGGCTGGGGCCCAGAATTTGCCGGTGCTGACACAGACAGATGGGTGATTTCACGAAGAACTTCCACACCAGCCTACGGGCTCTGCCTCGGTGCCCCCAGCCCCGCAGAGTCTGCTGTCACAGACTCTTTGACTTTGCCGCTCTGAAGGCCACCCCGCGGCACCTTGTCTGATCTTTCTGATTAGCGGCATTCGCCATCCGTTGGTGCCCCGACTGGCCAGCGGGGCCTCGCTTCTGTCAACTCCCTCTTCAGGTTTCTCATCCTTCACTTCCTGCCCATCAGGACACCCTAAAGTGCCCTTGACGTCTCCCTGCATGAGGCACACGCTCCACGGCCGGCCTCGCCGGCCGGCCCCTCCTCCACCTCTTCCACTCGGGGGAGAAGGTGGCTCTGACGTGACAGAACTCATCGGTCACTTCTCTTGCAGCTCTGCCAGTGAGGTCTCCATGGACAGAATGCTTCTGACCCCCAGGGCCACAAAGATACGCGCCTGCAGGTTTAAAATTAACTTTGTACGGTGCCTGGATGGCTCAGTCGGTTAAGCCTCCGACTTCGGCTCGGGTCACGATCTCGCACTCTGTGAGTTCCAGCCCCACGTCGGGCTCTGTGCTGACAGCTCGGAGCCCGGAGCCTGCTTCGGATTCTGTGTCTCCCTCTCTCTCTGCCCCTCCCCTGCTCATGTTCTGTCCCTCTCTTTCTCTCAAACATAAATAAACATGAAAAAAATTAAAAATAAATTAAAAATAAAAAAAATTAAATTAACTTTGCCATGTTACTTTTCCTGTTTATGTACTGAACTCATCAGGAGTTAACTTAGCTAATGTGGTGGCAAGTGGGAGACCGGATTCATGTTTCTCCATAAAGAAATGCCTGATTTCTTGTGCTATTTAAGAACTCACCTTCCCCTCCCCAAATATTCATTATTGTCCAGCAGCTTCCTGCCCACGCAGGAGTGTCCTCCTCGGCCCCCACCCCTCGCTCCTGATCTGTATCCCAAACACGCCCAAAACTTTGCTCATCTTTTCCAAAACGGGTTAGCTATTCATAGAGTTTATTTTTCTAAAATGTCATTTAGAATCCATTTTTCAAGTTCCAAAAATTCCTACTGAGTCTGACCAGATAATGTACTGAATTCATAAATAAATTAAGGAAGAGTCCACATCCATACAATGTTTGGTTATTCTACTCACGAGAACGGCTGTATTGGTCAGCAACTGCTATGATAGTTGTGCATAACAAGCAACCCCAGTAGCTCACAATAAGGAGCAGTTCACGTCTGGCTAAGGGGCGTATCCTGTGGCTCTGCCGGGCTGATCCTGCCCGGGTGGCCTGAGCTTGGCTGCAGGTGTCCACAGGTCTGTGTTTTCCCTCTGGGGACCCGTGGACTCTCTGGGGGCTGGTGGGAGGATGGGGAAGGAACAGGAAACCCGCCTTGCCCCTGGAGGCCTCAGCTCAGTACAGCAGGTGGCTGTTGCTCTGTCTGCCTTGTCCCACCAGAGAAACGGTCACACCCACCGCCAGCTGGAGGCAGAGTAGCGGGACGGCCACGCCCTTGGCCGAGGGCAGTGTCCGGTCCGCTGGAGGGAGTAAGACTTGAAAACAGTCATTAATCTGTCCTTATTTATCCAGATCTGTCTGCATGTTAATTGTGGGAGTTACAGGTGACTCCCACCCTCCAGACCCTCCCCACTGCGCTAACGGCTTACCCGCTGCCTGCAGCTGGACAGGACGGTGGCTCCCTGCTCTGAACGGCTCCTGGAGGCCACTTCACCCACACAGGAAAGTGAAACCGGGGTCTCTGTGTCACTCTGTCTGCTCCAGGCCGTGTTTTTAGGACCACGATGTGAACCAAGTCGAATGGAGTGTAGACCTGGGGTCAGGCCGCTTCTCTTCCAGGGCTGACTCTGTCTCTACTGTGCTGTGTGCCCCGGCAGGTCCCACGTGACCCCTGGGCGTCCGCTCTCCTGCGTGTAAGTGCCAGCACTGGCCTCGGTGACTTCCAGAGGCCCTTCCCAAATCTAGGACACTCTCTGAGTCTATAATTTCCGTTCGTCAGAAGGAGAATCCAGCACAGAGAAGAGTCAGAAAAATGTGCTGCGGTGAGTGGGCGGGGAGGGCAGAGAAGGGGGCTGGCAGCGGCCTGGTTGTACTCAGGGAGCGGTGCGCCTGCGGGTGCTGGGCTTGGCACTCAGGCAGGAATGCTCACGGTGTTCACGTTTGTACGAGAAGTAATGGGGCGGAAAGAGGAGAACTGTCCTCCGGGGCTGAGATGTCAGAACGAGGAACCAGCATCTGGAAGACACGGGAGCAACCTCAGCCCCACCCAGGGAGGCATCTTCTTCCAACCAGAGCCTCCCCGGTAATAAACAGGCCCCCCGAGCGCGGCGCAGAGGGGCTCCGGGCCCGGGCAGGGACGAGGGTGCAGCCCCCCTGACCTGTAGGGCTGCTCCTGTGACAACACGCACCCTCCGGGAGCTTCCACTTTATGTGCAGCAGCAGAACCCTGTCCAGAGCCTTCTCTTGCCTTACTCTCCCTAAATGCATCCCCCAGCCTCCACCAGAGGAGCCGTGCGGGGGCTCCTGGTCTGCGGGCTGCAGGGGAAGCCCGGGGAGGCAGGGCGGGCGACAGGGCAGGGTGGAAGGGAGAGGAGGGATAGAGGCCAAGACCTTGCAATCATCCGAGTCCTTGCTCCGTGCGTGGACCGGGGCTTCTCCTCCTGGCAGGGACTTGAGGGCAGACAGGGAGCTCAGAGGCCGCAGGCACCTGGGAGACCCCAGGCGAGCCCCCGGGGCACCAGACGGTGCAGCGGCAGGAGGCTGGAGAGACCAGCCCCCACCCCGCGGCGGTTCTGTGTTCTGGATACTATCTTGGCCCGACTTTCCCAGCTCGAGTGTCTGTCGGGTGGAGGTGGGGCAGCAGGCTAGAGCCGGTGGTGGGGACCGGGGACAGCCCAGCCGTTGTCCTCCCAGCAGCCTGGTTCACAGCGGCCCCCCTCTGCTCTCCCTTGCTGCCTCCGCTCCCCTGCCCTGAGCAGGCGAGGTGCTAGGAAGAGCGTGGCCTCTACAGGGTAACGGAGCAGGGTGGGGGCAGGGCAAAGGCGCCACGGTCACCCTACCAGTCCCACGGACTTCGCCATGTTTGTGCTCGCCACTGGCCCTCTAGCACCCGTTTCCTTTCCAGACCGTCCCCTCCACATGCACGGCAGGCCAGGGGTGCTGGGGAATTAGCCCCAGGAGTGGCCCTTGACTACTGGCCAGAGGCAGTTAGCAAATAAACACCCCAATTCTCTCGCCCTTCGAATAGGATGGCCTCAGGTTGTGTGCGGGACACCGTGGCCCAGAGTCTCGCGCCTGCCGCGGCCACTTGGTTGGAAATGCACCCCAGGGTGGCCACTTCCTTCCTGGTCTCACTTCTCCACTCCCGGGCTGGTTCCTGAGATCACCTCCCAAATAAGCAATGTACACTTGGGGTCCTCGCAAGGTCTGCTTCTGGGGGACCCCAAACTAAGACACGGGCTTCAAGTGTGGGGGTCCCGGAGCTCCCAGTACCCCTGCCTCGTGAGCAGTGATAGTGTCTCCCCGGTGTGCCTCCTACATCCTCGTGGCGGGAAGGGCCGAGCAGAGGGAGCGAGGCCAGGGAAAGCCCTTCATTCACCCCGGTGCTGGGCACAAGGAGCCCTTAAGCCTCACTCACATGCAAAGAGTTTTCTGGAGGAGGAAACCACAAGGGAGTCGGAAGAAGTGTTCCCGTTCATTCCAAATGCTCCGTCTCGAGGATCCCCTCCAGGGTGCACATGTGGAGCACAGAGTGGCAGGTGCCTCTGCCTGGGAACTGCGGGGTCTGATGTCCTATGTCACGTCGCTCCAGCCAACCCATCACCAGCCACGGCTACGGGTGTGTCAGCCCAGGAATCCGAGGAGGAGGGAGGCGGGGTTACAGCTCTCCTGGGTCACTGAGCTAAGGTGGTCCCATCAGAACAGCTGCCTGAGTGACGCGGACACTGTCCACAGCCCCTCTGGAGAGCTCCGTGCCCGCCTCTCGTCGCGGGGGCCTGAGCTCAGGCGTGGCCTTGAGGACCCCATCCTCCCTTCGAAGGATCTCAGACCTCTTCCTCCTTGGGAGTGGGAGGGGCTGGATGGCGCCACCGGGCTGGGTGATGGGAACTGTGTGGGATGCGGATGCGCACAGAGGGGGAGCTGGGGAGCAGGGAGGGGACGGAGCTGGTAATAAGGTGCCCAGCGTTGTACTGAGACACGTGCCTGTGAAGCAGCCCTCGACTCCCTCGCCGCTCTCTCTTGGTGCGTGCTAGTGTCTGCCCCGTGTCCTCCTCGAAGGGACGGGAGGGCAAGAGGTGAGTTCTGAAGCTCACGTCCACGTACTCAGCATCCAGAGGCAGCGTCGTATGGGGGACAGAAGACAGGTGAGCCTCCGGGCTCAGTGTCCATGCCTGAGGTTCTCATGGACCCCTTGCTGTCCAAGTGCATCGCCCCTTCTCCTGATGCCCACAGAGACCCCTCCGGACGCACGAAGCAGTGCGTCCTCCTGGGCAACCAGGCTCTGAATCTTCCCCTGTGCTGTTCCTCCTCCCGGACCGCCCCCGCCACGCATTCCACCCTCCGCCGAGAGGCGCGGTCGCTGCAGGGGGATGGCCCCTCCACAGCCCGGCGGTCAAGGCCCTCAGAGCACCATTCACATTTCCCGGGAACCGAATTGCCCCAGGAGGACTCACGGGCCGCGTCCGTCCCCTCCTTGGGGTGCCCACATCCCTACACAGCGAAGGCGCCCACCCACTGACTTTGCACATGAACAAATTTGCTTTCACTCCGCACAGCAGTGCCGGGCACCTGCCCGGTGCCCTGGCCTCTGCCCAAGACTGGATTGGGCCAGGCCTGTGAACGCCACGTGCCACGGGGTTCCAGCGAGGGGATGGCAGGCCTTTCTGTGGGGTCTGGGAGGGGCATAGCTTAGGAGACAGAAGTGCTGGTCACGACCTGGGCTTTGTCACTGACCCTTCATCTTCACGACCAGTCTCTGAGGTGGGGACTGCTATTGCCTTAAAGCAATGAATAAACAGGGACCTGGAGAAGTTCGGTGGCCTCTGCAGAGCCCCTCGGACCAGAACGGGAATCCGCACCGGGTCTCTCTGCCCTCCAAACCAGCACCTGATGGCCAAGATGACTCTGCAAGGAGACTTCCACCCCATGGCTTTGGGGGCACGTGGGTCCCCCACGAGCCTGCTCTCTCACCTCTGAAGGTGATGCACCTGCCTCTCCTCTTGGAACTTCCAGCTCCGGAGGCGCCCCGGCTTAGGGAAGCCAAAGTGCCACACACAGGGGCTGGATGCAATGGAGCTCGTGTGTCGTTGGCCAGGATGGAACTCAGATAACATTTCTCCAGGGAACTCGGAATATTTGTGTGCTGTCCTCACGCCAGAACACTGCCAAATTATTCCTCGTTTTTTCCCAGCTCGGTACAGGCAGCCCGGATAAACACAACCCAGATGATTATTACTGAAATTATCCAAGTAATTGCTTTCGTTTTTGTTTCCTCCATAAAATTGTGTTTGCTGGACCCCGAGAGTGTTCTGAGGACCAAACTGGGTTGTGTGAAATTGAAAACATGGGGGAAACCAGACCATGGAAACGTGTAGTCTGGTTATGAGGGGGACTCGATTATAGGAAACAGAGGCCCTCTACTTATAGACTATGTTATGCCAGACCAACTTCCACAGATAACGGCCATCAGGGCCGGATAAGAGCAAGATAAACCACCATCTGAAGGCACAGAAGTGTGACCAAGACGGCCAAGATCACACCCCCGAGAGGAGGAGACAGAAGAGATTAGGTAAATCTGCTCCCTCTGGGGACATGTGTGATTTGCTAGGCAGAGTGTAGAGTCCAAGCAGAGAGGGGGGTGCAAAAGGGGGTCTTGTGGGTCCAGAAAGACCAGAGAGGAGTTCAGGACTTTCCAAGCAGTGAGGTCTTGAGGGCCCATGGTCCACAAGAAAGGAGAAGCTTGGAGGAGTTCAGAGAAGTGAGCCCACCGTGTTGCACAAAGGTTTCCCTTTGGGGAATTGCCAGATCCTGGTGTCACGGGGTCGTAAGAGGCCTAGAAACCTTGCATGAAGCAGTTGTTCAGGCCAAGAAGCCAAGAGGACCTTTAGGGTCTCACGGGGCATGGGAGGCAACACCGGACAGAGAGAGCCTGGTGAGCACCTCACGCTCCAGTGGAGGCACCCATGGTGCAGACCGGGAGCAGAGAACCACTGGAACGAGGCCAGTCTTTGCAAAGACTGAGACCCAGCCTCAGTCCCTGATCGGAGGACACAGTGCCCTGCCGTCACAGCTGAGAAGGAGGGCGCGACATCCACTCGGGACCTCACCCAGGCCCTCCAACAACGTCAGCACTCAATCACAACGTGTCAGGCACACCTGTCTGAAGATGTCCTGACCGGAAAGAAACACAAGGGTGGCAGACCCTGACCTACGTGTGGTCAGGACATTGGGGCTCGCGGACGCCTGCTCAAAAAAAGCTTTAACGTGCTGGAGACCGTACATAACCACACTGAGAGCTGGCGAGAATGACAGCGACTGACAAGGACAAGAACTGCAATTAAGAACTACAGAAGTCGGGTCACAGTCAGCAGACATAAACCACACATCTAAACCGAGAAATTTTACCATAAACAATCATTAATTGTTTCCAGGGCACCAAGATGCACACGGAATTCTAAACAACAGGAAATAAGCTCCGGGGAGGAGGACTCTGGGAAGAGACCTGAGCTGGTGAACCAGAGCTCTCCGGAGAGGCAGCCAGCGAGGCCCCTGCTGGGTGCAAAGGAGGAGGGGCCATGGCCACCCAGCACCTACCAAGCACTGTTGAAGCCACCTGGGGAGCCTTCTGCTGGGAGTTCTGAATTCAGAAGGAAAGGGCCTGAAGTGGAAGGTAAGTAGGGAAGGGAAATAAAGAGAGATGGAAAACATACGTGGGTGACAATCATGAAAGTATATATATGAGATAAAGATACGTGAGGAACCCCTAACTTCCCCAAATGGCAGGATAGCTCATTTCAGACTAATGTCACAACAATTATAAATCTTAGAGAAAATATAGAAGCAATGTTTTTATAAAAGTAAATAAATAAAGTCGATACACAAAAACCAGCTTCATTTCTAAACACAATGAATGATGTGAAAGGAATTTACACAAAAAGTTCCTCTTATAACAGCATCAGAAAGAATAAAACACTTAGGAATTGACTTAACCAAGGAGGCAAAAGACTTGCACAATGAAAGCCACAAAACACTGTTTAAAGAGTTTAAAGACGACACAGATATATGGAAACACATCCCATGCTCATGGATCGCAAGACTTGGTATTGTTGAAATGTCAATATTACCCAAAGTGATCCGCAGACTCAGTGACAAGCCTATCGAAATCTTAATGACTTTTTCCTTTTTTACAGAAATAGGAACGCCCATCTTTGAAGCCATACGGAATCTCAAGGGACCTCAAACAGCCAAAATAATCCTGAAAAAGAACAAGCCTGGAAAACTCACACTTCCTGATTGCAAAACTTACTGCACAGCTACAATAATCAAAACAGAGAGGTATCGGCATAAAGACATATGCAGAGACCAATGGGGTAGGTCAATAATGATGATTAAATCCAGAGAAAATATGAAAACAACTATTGGAAGGCACTGGAGAAGCACCAAAAGCAGAAGCCAATGGGACACAGCCCAGAAGTAGGGGAATCAGTTTGGGCAGATTCCACGTCCATCTGGCTTTGCTGCTGAGGAAATGAATCCCCAGTCCTCGGGGCACAATCGGATTAGAGCCCAAGAGAAAATCCACGGTCTTACTGGGTTGGGAAGTCAGATGTCAACGTTTAGGACTGCCAAGGAGCCTGGAAACTGAAGGAGAAAAACCTGGGTTGGAGGAAATTACCCCAAATCTGTATGCAAACTCCCATCAAATCCTTGGCTCCTACAATGCACATATGCAGGACAAGCCAAGGGCATTCTGCCCAAACGAGAGCTGAGGGGCAGAAAGGGCCGTGTGGAGAGCCCAGCGCTGGAGAAGCACCATCAGAGGGCCTTGGTGAGCCCCTGAGGCACTTGCCTGAGACCCCAGCAGGGGCTTAGGATTCAGGTCCACATCTTAAGAACGACATCTGCACCCTAAGACATAACCAGAGAACCAAAATGACATACCAGTAATCTAATTACCTTCTGGAACAGAATTTAACACTCTTAGACAAGACAACAGAATCTGGAAACTCTACAACTCATCATCCACAGTGTCCATTATAAAAACAAAAACTACCACGGGGCAGGGAGGTGCAGAAATTGGGGAGGTGTTATTTAAGGACACAAACCTGGATTTGGTAGATGAATAATCCTGGAGCTCTAACGCAGAGCATGGGGGTTACAGCCAACAATACTGTATCCTAAACTTCGAAGTTGCTAAGAGACTAGATCTTAATTGCTCCAGGCACAAAAAAGAGATCATAATTATGCGACATGATAGGGGTGTTTGCTACCACTATGGTGGTAATCACATCGCAATCTATAAATGCGTCAAACCAGCAAGTTGCACACCTTAAACTTAACGCAATGTTACATGTCGACTACATTTCAGTTAAAAAAAAAAAAACGAAAGCAAAAATGATCAGACGTGAGATGAAGCAGGAATTTGTCATACAAGGTCAAAAGGGGGGAAAAATAGGTCATAAAAACATATCCACACGTGCTCTACGTGTTAAAATTAGAAGGAAAGAGCTTTAAAGTATCTGTGATCACTCTGTTAAACTATCTGTAGGTAAAAGTGTATACAGTGAGGGAAGAGGCTGGGAATTTTTATGAGAGCTGTCAAAAGTCTAAATGCAAATGGAGGAATGCATCTGACTCTAAAAAAAAAAAAAAAGAAAAAAAAGACCATTAACTTGAAGGCAGGTTATTGTTTTGAATTTTGTTGTCGTTGTTCAGAATTGCTATGAGTCTGAATAAACTAAAGCTTGGAGCAAACAATTGAAAACAACCATCTGAGCCTCATTCGCCTTCCAAGCAGCAGTGAGTGACGTACTGTGTGTAAAACTGAGAAGAGGGAAGGAAGACTATTGAGTCTATATTATTTGAAATGTTCTAAGTGTGATTAGAACATCAGTCTACCCCACCAAGAAACTCAGCAAAACCAAGCACAATAAAGACCAAGGAAAACACGGTTGGCGACGTAGGAGTCAAACGGCTGAGCCTCATGGCTAAAGGAAAGATACGAAAGGTGCCCGCAGGGAAAGAGGCACTCGAGAGAGACACAGGCGACGATAGAAATAACAGCTGATTTCTCAGCAGAAACCCTGAGGCCGGAAGACGGAGGAATGCTACTTTTAAATGTCTACCGAGAATTCTATAACCAGGAAAATGCTTGCAAAGTTGGGGGTTAGGTAAAGATATTTTCATATGGGTGAAAACTGGGGTTCCATCATGTCCCCCGTCCCCGACACTCGAACAAAGAGAAGCATTCTTCCAGCTGAAGGGAAGGAGGTACCCCAGGTAATGATAAGCGTGTAGATAAATAAGATGTCTTTTTCCTTAAATTCTTGAAAAGTCAGTTGACAAAGAGTAACCAAAGAGATGACTGAATTCAAATATCACCCTTCGCAACTCCAAATGAGTTAGTGGGCACAGGCACAGGGCTGTTCACATGGCAAAGGGAGATACAATCGGAAATCATATACCTCGTTCTGTCTGGCCACACACCAAATAATGTCTTCAGAAAGGGATTAAGCCCAAGTCAGACCCAGTCTCTGGATCAGCAGTCAATGTGCGGCCCCTACAAAGGCCAGGGGGACGTGCTGCGGACGCTATCAGCAAAATCCAGACGGCGGGAGAGTCTGGGAGTCAAAGGGACGGGTTGGCCCTGCAGATAGTGGTTAGGAACGAGGGAAATCGGAGGGACTTAAGGAATGAAAGAAATGTAAGGAACATGTCACATTTTAAAAACTGGGCAAGACTGAGTGGTAACATCCAGGGACTCACCTTTTAATGATAGAGCTATTTTTTATAAAAGATGTCATTACTATGAAAATCAGGGTAGTGGTTACTTGCAGGGGTGTGAGGGGAGGGAGCAGGAGACCGGGCTAAGGTAGGGCTCAGGGACAGGATCCGGCCACGACCACGTTCCATTGCTCAGACTGGTGGTGGTGACCAGGGTGCTTATCTAGGAATACGTTGTATACCACATGTCTGTTTTGTGTGATCATCTCTATCTGCATTTCATTGACTGATAAAAATATTTTTAAAAAGTTAAGTTGACACTGTAAAGCAAAAATAATAACAATTTAGTGTGGGTTTAAAGCATACGTACAAGGGCGCCTGGGTGGCTCAGTCGGTTGAGTATCCGACTTCGGCTCGGGTCGTGATCTCACAGTTCATGAGTTCCAGCCCCGCGTCGGGCTCTGTGCTGACAGCTCGGAGCCTGGAGCCTGCTTTGGATCCTGTGTCTCCCTCTCTCTCTGCTCCTTCCCTGCTCGCACTCTTTCAAAAGTAAATAAACATTAAAAAAATTAAAGCATATGTACAAGTAAGACAGTGTGCATGCATGCAGTGGAGAAATGACCCAACTGTGGGCTGAGGGAAGACTGGCCCCCGGGCATTAGAACGACTCGGAGGGCTCACCCAGGGCAGGGAAGTTGGGTGCATTTCTTGCTGAACAGTCAGACTGCAAAACCTCATGGTTCAGAAGGCATTGGTATCCAGAAATCTGACCTCAGTCACAGCGAATAATTCTCTCCAGACCAAGGTCCAGCCTCACCAACCTGAGAAAACTCGAGAGGATGAAAATGTTTCCAAGTAATGCAACAAGATCCCAGAGCAGAGCTCAAAAATGCTCCTAGAAACACCCAAAAGATGAAATCCACAGAGTCTGCATGCAATCACATGCCATCACAACCTACCGGGCAGGTGTGCAAAGAAGCAGGGAGGTATGACCCAAGCTGAGAGAAAAAGCATCCTAGAGAATGACACAGAACGGACCCAGAGTACCATGGTGGCAGGTGCGGTGGCAGGTGATGACAGGAGAACGGCCCTGCCAGCTATGGTCCGGGGTGTTCAGAACGACAGAGGGCAGAGCGAACATAGACGACGCGGAAGGTACGAAAGGAGCAAACGGAGAGGCTAGAGGTGTGAACCGCCATGTCGGATGAGGACGGAAGGGGGGCAACACGGAAAACAGCAACAAAGAAGATAAAACAATGAAACAACCTCCACCACAAGGTGGATTAAGCCAAATATTATCAATAATTAAATGTTCTCAACGCCCCCGTTGAAAGGCAGAGGTTTTCAGATTGGATAAGGAAACAGACCCAACTTGGTGCTGCCTGCAAAAAGCCAGTCTAAACAGAAAGTTGCAAACGGAAGAGTAACGTTTTGGAGAAGAGCATGCCTGCCAGCACTCCCCCCACCTCACCGCCCCACATAAAAAGAGCTACAGCAGCGGCCACAGTGTCAGACAGAGTAGGCTTCAGGGCAAAGAACGCTACTAGGGATTTAAAAGCTCATTTCAAATGACGAAGGGGCAACTCATTACGAGGACATATCAATCCTACATGCGTATGCGCTTAATAACAGAGGTCCGGTGCTAACGAACTGTTAGTAACACAGGGAAGATAGACAATTCCACAAAAATAGCACGGTTTCAACACCTGTCTTTCCATTTTTGGTGGGATAAGGACAGTGAACCGGTGAGGACACAGCAGACTTGAACAACACTATTCTCCGATCTGGCCTGAGTGTCATTTATAAAGCACATTCTCTTCAAGTGCACGAGGATCGTTTACCAAGGCAGACCGCATTCCGGGCCATTAACACAAGATCTCGATGCATTAAGAAGATTCAGGTCGTATAAAGTATGTGCTGTGACCACAATGGACTTAAATTAGAAATCAGTAGTAAAACGATTTCTGGGAAGTGCCCAGATATTTGAAAGCCAAATAACACACTTGCGTATAACCCAGGCATCAATGGAGAAACCCAAAGAGAGATTGGAGTGTATTTGGAACTGAATGAAAACTAAAACAGAGCACATCAGAATTTGTAAAATGCCACTAAAACTTCAGGTAGAGGGAAATCTATAGCTCACAGACCAGTATTAGAAGAGAAGAGAGCTTTCAAATCACAACTCTCTGCCTTCACCTCCAAGAGCCAGTAAGACGGTGCATGGGGCAGAAATTAAGCAGAAGTGAGGAAACCAGGTAAGGAAAGAAATCAATGAAACAGAGAGCATAAAAAGGATAGAGAAGGTCAATGAAGCCAAAGGTGAATTTCTTAAAAGATTTTTAAGATCAGTAAGCCTCTAACGAGACTGATGAGAAAGAGACAAGACAAATTATAAATATCAGAAATGAGAACGATGGCATCACTACGGATTCCACAGATATTAACAGGATGATGAGGAAATACTGCGAATTCAATTCCAATAAACCTGACAACTTGGATAAAATTCACAAATTCTTTAAGCACACAAATAACCAAAGTTCTCTGAAGAGAAACAAGCACAGCCCTTTATCTCTTTAAAGAAAATGAATTTGCAGGTGAAAACTTTTCCATAAAGAAAACGCTTATCATTTTGGACAAAGCACCGCCCCAATTCGGTGGGAAAAAGGCAGTCTCTTCGTGATGCTGGGTCAACTGGATATCTATGGGGGAAGTCGGCCCTCACCTCACATCGTGGGCAAGTTGTTGAAGAGCCACGCGAGAACACCAGCTCCAGCAAGATGCCACACGTAACGTGAAGAGTAAAGCAGGAGGGCTTCCAGAAGGTAAGTAGGGCACCACCTTCATGACCCACAGGCAGCCACTAACCATGAAAGAAAAGGTGAAAACATTGTATTTTGTTACAGTGAAGTATGTTTGGCCATCCGGAGACTACTTTTCAGAATATATTTAAAAGAGAACTTCTCTAAATCAAGAGGAAAAACACAAGTAACCCAACTTCTTTAAATGGCACAAATACGTGGAACAGGAACGTCACAGGGATAGTATCGAACTGATTAATAAGCAAGTGTGTTCAGTCTCATTGGTCACCTGGAAAATGTGCGTTAAATCACAGAGCGATGCCACTCCACAGAATGGCCGAAGCTTTAAATACTAAATGTTGGCTAAGATACGAAATAACTAAAAATACACAGCAAATCCGTGCAACCACTTTGGAGAAGTATCTTCCGGTACGTATGGTCGCTGAGCATACTCTCTGTGACCAGACCTCCGCTCTGTGATGTCCACCCAACAGAAAACTGGTGAACGTTTGTCAAAAGATACGCACGTGAAGATTTATAGCAGTTCTAATTATAAAAACTAAAAACTAGAAATGATACTATTGTCCATCAGCACGCTGGATAACTCTCCGCGTAGTCATAGATGAGTAACACAGTGATACGAGTTAAGGTCGTGCTGCCATTTACAGAAACATGGCGGACTCATAGACACAATGTTGGAAGAAAGAAGCCAGTACGAAAGGCGACACAGCATAGGATTCAATTTCTATGAAGTTCCGGAGCTCTAACCTAGTATACGATGCTGGCATGGTGGCTGCCTTTGGGGTGGGAATGGGCATGAAGCCTTCTGGCTGCTGGTGAAGTTCTATTTCTCTACCTGGCTGGTAGTTACGTGGGTGAGTTTACTTCATAAAGTAAAAAAAAAAAAAAACCTGTTCCCTTATGATTCATGCATTTTTTTTTTTCTGAATGCGTCTTCCACTTAAAGTGCCAAATGGTTGTATGTATGAAAGAGACGACCACAGAATTCAGCCTGTGCAGTGTTGGTGCCACACAAGGAACCCTGTACTGCAGTTTGGAGCTCCGAGTTCCAATCCCAGTTCGGCAGTCCCTTGCCTCAAACCATGGGGAAGCCGTCCGCGTAGGCCTCCTCAGCTTCGGTGGTTTGAGGTGTAATAGATAACCTTCGGTGTTGCGTCTGGTACATAGCAGATGTGCTGAAATAACTGTGGTGCTGGGTGTTGGTGCAGAACATGGGCTCTGGAGTCAGAGTGCGGGGGCTGGAATTCAAATTCTGCCACTTACGGCTTTTGGACCTGGAGCTGGTTCTTTAAGGTCCTATCCCACTCTTTCTTCATCTAGAAACTGAGGGCTGTGAGGTGAGGAATAAAGGCACGGACCATGCCATGCACGTACTTACAGCCTGTCAGTGTTGGTATCCGATGCTGGACGAGGGAAGCCCTGAAGAGTGGGAGGCTCGTGGGGAGATTCTCAGGAAGGTGGGCTTCGGGTGGCCTTGCAAGGGCCTCTCTTTCCCCCACTCCGTTACCTAACCAGGATGCCCTACCGAGAGAGTCAAAGGTTCACACACAGAGTCCAGCCCTAACCAACACTGTCTCCCTTTTCCAGGCAGAAAATGCCACCCAGAGGGCTCAGGGCGCTCTTCGGGATCCCAAGCGTGGGCCTGAGACGCACCCTGGTCGGGTCACCCCTTCCCTGTTCCCCTGGAGGCACAGCCAGGCTCCCGCTCGCAGCCCTGGACAGAGCTGTTGTCCAGAGTCCCGTTTCCTGGGTTCTGCGTAAGCGCCTCGTAGCAGACACTGCTGTCCTTACTGGGTGAAGCACCCCACCTCCCCGGGCCCCCAGATATACTGGATGAACACATGTAGATCCCCACCATTTAAACCAGGAGCTGTGTCTCCTGCAGCTGAAAACACCAATCATCGCCCGTCTCCCCAGACTCCCTTCTTGCCCCCAACTTTTCAGCAGCTACCATGGGAGCTAATGGGTTTTTACAGCTTTTACATCCAACACGCTAATTATAGTTCAAAGAACCACGTGCACATTCAAGCATTTTTTCTTTTACCACGTTTCCTGATCTTTAGGAAGAACTAATTAAAAACTTTATTTTTCTGCTGTTGCTTGTCTGACAGCTTTGCCAATTTGCAGTCTGACGGGTGGAGCTAATCAGAAGAGAAGGCCATCAGCAGATCCCTACTGCCTGAGGCTCTGGGGCCCAGGGATGCCAGGAGGAGATAAATCAGCCCCTAGGAAAAGATTCAGTAAACATCGACGGGGCCGCTCACTGCTGGGCAAGGTGCCCGCTGTAGACAGGGAATGAGACAGGCATGGTCCACCCAGTGACGCCTGGCCTATTGTCCACAGGAGCGTGTAAGTGTGACGGGCGTCACTCGGCCCCACCTCCCTGGTGGAAGTTAGAGACTCAGACTCAGTCTCACTAGAACATCACAGCACACAGAAAACCCAAAGTTCAGAGTTCAGGTGGCACAGGGCCCTCGCAGCCCCAGAGAGTAGAGGTAGGACTGAGCTCTGCTCAAACGGAGCCCAAACTCTATGATGTAACAGCCAAAGAAGGGGACACAGACCTTCATCACGGGAGCCCCAGATGTGGTTCTCTCTACTTGAGGACACTGTCCTCTCCCTATAAATAGGGTATGCACACACACACCTCCCATGTGCCTCTGTCTAGGATAGGCACACACACACACACACACACACACACACACACACACGCCATGTCTCGAGAAAAGGCTGGTTCCCACCAGAATATGAGAAGAGAGGAAGCAGGAATGCAGTCCATTCTTATAGTGAATGTTTCCACCACATAGTCGGCCCCAACCTAACCCTCAGTTATCAGAATTACAGGCTGCGGCTGAGGCTTCAGGGCCGCTAAACATCCTTCTTCCAGCTGACGCCTGAGGCCTGACACTCTGACACCTGCCATAGGCTCCTGTGCCTTCCCCCTCTCATCCATCACCCACTTCTGCATAAGAAGGGCTGTGCCAGGAAGGAGGCCCACTGGCTCTGCAGTGCAGGGGTCCATAGGCAGGGAGTGATGGTCTCAGGGATGGGGCCACAGAGACTACAGACAACATAATTTCTGAGAAAGCCCATCTGTGCATCAGCCACTGAAAGAGTTTCTGGGAGCACAAAGGTACATGAGAATGGCCCTTGCCCTCAGAGTGTTTGTTCAAGACGCGAAGCACTTACACAGACACAATGGTGATGGGTTGTGTTGAATTGGGTTCGAGACGGGAGCATAAAATGCCTATGCGGGGGAGTTCTGAAGGCTGAGTGGGAGCCAGCCAAGGAAAGCTAGGGAGTAAAAGAGTTCTTCTGGAAGAGAAATCGATGTTCCCATGAAGGCAAAGAGGCAGGAGTGAGCTCACCATTCCCAGGAGACAGCTGGGGTGGGTGAGACATAAGGCCGGAGAATGGAGAAAGACCCGGTCAAGATCCATGACTTGGATTTTGTTCTGGAAGCAGGAAAACCTTCAGGCATTTAGTGATGCTAGGGTACAATCAGATTTACCACTTAGATGCCACGCTGGCTTTGGTGTGGAGAGTAAACGACTCAGGAATAAAACTTGAGGCAGGGGCAGGGAGGAGGCTGTCATAGGTGTGAGGATGGGGTCAGTGGTGGCCTTCCCCAGAGTGGGGGCAGCAGGTGGAGACAGGCAGGCAGATTCTAAGCATAGCTCAGAGGTAGATGTGATGGAATTTAGTGAGGGGCTGACGTGGGGCTGAGGGGGAAGGAAGACCCCCCAGGTTTCTGATTTGGCAATCAGGTGGGTGGGAGGGGATGAGATTGAGACTTGGGGTGAAGGACAGAGACCATGGTTGTTGGGGACTCGGTGGACAACACGAGGTGTGGCTTAGGTGAGCAATCCTGGGCACCGGGGTGAGGGGCATGCTTATGCAGTCAGTCCTTCCCCCTCTAGGCCAGGCTCCTCCCTTTCGTTCCTCTGAATGGAGGCTTACTTTCGTCCCTTTGGGTACTGCCTTCTGGCATAGTTAAGAAAGTCCCCGGGAGTCTCATAAATGCCCTTTTATTTTAGAAAACATCTGGTCTTTTTTGTGATTAGAATGTAAGAATACAGTTAATGTGGAGCCTTCGCCACAGTAGGTGGGTAGGATTTCTGCAAACCTGGTTGGAAGGAGATTGATTTGGATGGTATTGGCTGCTGTCAGGGCCGGGGACCCAAGAGTGTCGGAATCTTGCCACACTGACCTCCTCTTCCGTTCATTCCCCCAGCAAGATTCTTGAGGAAGATACCACAGTGGACCATACGAAATCACCGACATGCGACTGTTCTTGAACCACAAAAATGACGATTTCACGGAGGGCAGCCTAATATATGCAAGGAAACAAAGTGCTATTTTATAATTAACCGAGACCGCTGCAGATTCTCTGGTAAAAGGCGGATAGAGAACATCACATAGGGTCAGAGGCTGACGCCGGGCTCCTTTTCTCCCTAAGTCCCTAGGGCCTCATCACTCTCTGTCCAGCCACACGGTGCAGAACGCTTGCAAAGAGAGGGAACTGGTCAGGTGACATTCAACATTCAGTACATGTTAGAGCAACCCTAAGGAGTGGAGACCTACGAGTAATATTTTGTGAGAAAGAAGAGAGGGAATGATAAAGAGGCTGGAGGGGGTAGTAAGAGGCCCTGTTTCTTACAATCGCCCAATGACTGGGCCATATAATAAGGAGGTCAATTTTGGTGATTAGTGAAATGCTTGCGGCATAGATGTTGGAAGAAACTTGATCTAGAATGAGGATCCCTGATTGATCAGAGCCGTGCACACACACACACACACACACACACACACACACACACCTGCACACAGAGAAAATGCCATGGAGATGTTGATAACAAACACCTCTGCAGCCCCATTTATAGGTTAGCTCTATCTTGTCTGAGTTTGTTTGGATCCATTAAGAAGCAGGTGCCTAGATGTGTTTAGATGTGCAGGACACTTATTTGGGAAGCATCTGTGAAGGATCAAGGAGGGGCTAGAGAAGGTGTAGACAGGCAGAGACCTCAGTTCATTTGTAGACTTGTCACCTGTAAAGAAAAAGAGAGAAGTGGGAGAATTGGATGGTTTGGTGCAAATGCAGCGGTGGGTCCAGAAGGGAAACCGCTTCATCCATCAGTCATGCTTCCTACAGCAGGAGGTCTGAGTGGCACATTTTATGGCCACTGTCCCATATCCCCTGAAGTTCCACGGGTCACCACAGAGGATATGAAAGACTGCACTGAAGAAAGGTAATTCAGCTGGGGGAAAGCTATGGATGATACCTAATGTGGAAAGGGACTGAGCACATTTGTGCTTTATGTAAGCTTATTCATGTGAGGTGAATTAGAGACCCCACATAACTCTCCTTCCATGACACCCATCATTAACACAAGTCGATCTTCCCCAAGTTTCTTCCAGCCAGGCAGACTGACCGCTGTCTTTGCCTTGTTCCCCACTGACCTCAGGAAAACCATTAAAGAAGGGGATGGGAGAAGTGATCTTCCTGTAGATGGTGGGTAAGGGCATGAGGTGGAGAGTGGCATGTAGGCAGATTTGGATTCCACGACCGGCTCAGCCCCTTCCCCTCACATGCTGTCCACACATGCACACACTGAACTTCCCTGAGCCATGTGGAAAGAATGGCCTTCCCGGTACTCACCTCCCACGGTGGCCATGGTAGCCATATGAGACAACCTAGAAACACTTTCTAGCCGTGTGCCTGGCATGTCCTGGGCTCTGTGTAAGGAGCTAACTAACCTCTCCCTTCCTCCCATTCCCCTATATTCCCTTTCCTCCAGTATAGATGACATCCAATAAATTATGTGATGTTCATGATTTAATGGGTGATAAAATAGCAATTAAATATACAGACTGATGTAGTTAAATGCCAAGCCATAAATCGTGTGTGGAACACCTCCTCTGGGCACAGGAGGGTGGGGTATAATCGTGGCTATAACAAAGTCACATTCAGCACCACGGACAGCATGCCTGGTCGCGGATGGGGACTGTGGTGTGGGGGCAGGGGTAAAGGCAGGGCGCTACCTTGGGACCACTTGACAATATCTCCCCTCTCCCCGCTGCATCATCAAGTTTCTCCACTCGACTGAATCACAAGATTCTGTCAGAAATGTCTTGCATATACATGAACTGCATATGGATGTGGAATACATAGAAATATCTTCCGTGTGTGTGCACAGAGACTGGCCCTACATCCCTCCCATGTACAGTGCGCCCCTCACGGCTTGTCTCTTCTTGTTTCCACTTTTCCTCCTTCCATTATCACCTGCAACTGCTCCCATCAGAGTTTGCTCCCACCATTCGACCAAAACAGCACCTGTGGTATCTTCTCCACTCGGCTTCCAGGGCACCACACAGACTTGCCCTCCTCCTGCTTTGTTGGTCACTCCTTCACAGTGTTCTTTGCTGCTTTTTCCTCAACTTTCCTACCTCTAGATACCAGATTTCTCCTGGGATTCACTGTCAGGACGGTTCTTTTCTCCAAACTCACTTCCTAAATGAAATCATTGTCCCAGACTGATTTTTTTTCTCTCTAAATACGGTTCATGTGTCCAAATGTCTAACACTTAAATGTCTAAGAGACATACAAACTTAACATGCTCATGACCAAACACGGCATCTCCATCCCCAAAATATCTTTTCTTTTACATTCTTTCCCATGTTAGTAAAGGACAGTGGGGAACATGCCCTTTCATGTTCAACATTCTTTCATGTTAAACACCTTAGAGATGGTTTTGATTTCTCTCTTCACATCACACCTTATATCCAGCTCAGAAGAAAATGCTTTTACCTTACTTTTAAATATATCCAAAATACCCAATCACTACCCATGACTCGTCTGTAAGCACATATGTCCAATCTACCATCATTTACATGGATTATTACATCATCTCCCCAAGATGCCTCTCCCTCCCTCCCCCATCCCCCTTTCCTTCCTCCACCTCCCTCCCCACCTTTTCCCCTTCCTTCTCCCCTTTCGCTTCCTCCTCCTCCTCCTCCTCCTCCTCCTCCTTCCATTCCCCCTCCCCACCTTCCCCACTCCCTCTTCTCCTCCCTCCACCAGTCTATTTTCCACGCAGAGCCCAGGATGATCCTGCTAATGTACAAGTCATGTCTCATTTCACTCTCTTCAAACTCTCCAGTGGCTCCCATTTCATTCAGAACAAGAGCTCAAATCCTTACAAAAGCCTAGAAAGTTCCACATGGTCTGAAATGCCTACCCCTGTACACACAATTTCTCCCGTATCCTATCTTATAACTCTTTCTTTTGCCCTCTCCTTTCCTACCACATTCCCAGCTTGGGCTTCCTTCCTTGCTGCTCCTCGATCTAGGATGACCTCGCCTTGATACATTCACGGCTCTCTCTTTGTCTTCAGAGACAATGTTCAGGTGTCACCTCGTCAAATGCCTTGCCTGAGCACCATATTATAAAACAGCACCATCCACAATCATTCTTTTTACCTTGTACCATTACCTTATCATCCCACTTGGTCCATAACAGTTGTTGAGAGAGACAGCAAGAGAGAGAGTGGAGGAGGGGGAAGCGAGGGAGGAAAGAAGGGAAGAAGGAGGGAGGGAGGGAGGGAGGGAGGGAAGAAGGAAGAAAAGAAATAGGAAGGGAGGAAGGAGGGAGGGAGGAGGGAATAAATGAATTTTGGCCCCAGTCATCTAAAATATTTTGTATCAAACACCTAGAAATCAAAGACCAGTTCTGACTCATTTTCACATCCCCTGAGGGCTTGATAGTACACGGACTAATCCTGGGAAATGACTGCTCCGTGAGCAGACTATTGAATAAATGAATGAATGAATGAATGAATGATGACCCAAGCATCCCAGGATGGGGAGGGGATCCAACTTAGGTCCCTCTCAAGATCAAACAGGAGCCCAGGGCACATCATGGGTCCAGGTTCCAGCAGAAAAGTGTTGCCGCCTTCTGACCACAGAGCCCCACCGTGCTCCTCCTGGCTGGGAACAGCGTCCGTGGGTCACAGACAAGCTTCACTCAGCCTGACAGAGTCTTCTCCTCAGTGTGGAGAGAGTGTGTGGAACAAAAGTGGTCTCTGGCTGATGCCAAAGTGGGATTTCTCTGTTTGTTTTCCAGAGCAGAATCACAGGGTGGGGATGGGGGCATGTACCCCCCCACACACACACACACTCAGATTCCTGAAGGTGCCTGATCCGGGAGAAGCGCGCTGGGGTCCTTGTTTCTGAGCTCCGAGTGCCCATTCACGGCCAATGGGGTGTCACTTATGGAAGTTATTACACAGAAACCACTGACCACAGGGAGGAGAATGCTGCCGGGGATTCCCGCTGGTCATTAAGTGCCCAGAGAGCTCTAATTTAATTATCAACTGAACAATAACTTGATGGGTGTATTAGCTTTGTCAGTGTGTGCATGCATGGAAGGACCCACACACACACACACACACACACACACACACACACATATTCTCTCTGAGTGGTCATAAATAACGAATCAACCAATACACCGACACATCGTAATTCAGACCTTGAAATGCAGTCAGACATGGGGAATTCCAACTGCGTCCGAAATGCGTGAGTGGAGAACAGGGGTGTGTGGCTGCAGCATGCAGCCTCCAGCCCGGCCTTCACCCGGCCTTTCGAAGCCCCACCACGGAGACACATGCAGTCACCATTAATTGTGAGCGGGATATTTATGAGTTTGGTTGGCCGCTAACCACTTGGCCCAGTGGTGGTTAATATTTATATTTGCAACACCCAGCACTGATAATGGACAGCTAACAGGCTCGGTTAATTGGTCTGCCACCCCCACCTCTGACTGTATCTTCCTGACCAGTGGGGGCGTCCTTCCCAGGGAATCTTATAATGAGCTTTTCATGTGTTGGTGATTTTAATTACCCTCTTATTGCTATGCAAATCTCCCTTCATTTAATCTGCCGATGAAGAGGAGGGGATGTAAGCAGCGGAAGAGGAGACAAGATGGAGGCAAGTGTGTCTGCTGCTCAGGTGGGGGCGCTCAGGCGAGCAGGGAAAGGCTGGCCGGCCTAGTGGAGACGGGAGAGCTGAGCCCGCACTGTGTCAGTGGCTCAGAACATGGGAGGCAGAGCACCAGCACCCGGGACAGCTGCCCATGACCGTCCTTCAGTTCTCTGGAAGTGGCAGCCAGAGGGGGGGATACTGAGACTCCAAAGTGAGAGAAGGCAGCCAGCGTGGGCTCTGTGTGTGGCCTTTCTACGCACCATGCTGCCTGTCCCCCTCTCCGGAGGGGCCGCCCCTGAGGACAGGCTGTAGCTCTCCAGCAGAGCGGGAATCTGGAAGCCCCAGCAGTGTCCTGTGTTAGGCCGAGAGCTCACCAAGGCTTCTGGCCAGTGCTGCTCGGGACGTGGGGCAGGACAGAGGCAGGAGGGGACCTCTCCCGTGCCATCCCTCCCACACTGGCCATGGCCTCCAGGGTGGGGAAACCAGGACAGGGCAACCTTAGCTCAACACACGGCTTGACTCGGTGGGGGCTTGCCCCTTTGAATGTACTGGGATCCAGAGGTGTAGCTGGGAAAGGCGCATCCTCTGGGCAACGTTCCCGTATCCCGGACCACCTCCTCCAGCACAGGGGAGCCCCCCGTACTGCTGATGGGTTATATGTGCTCTTGGAGGCTGGCCGCCCTCAGCTGTGTGCCTTCATGCAGGAGGGCAGAGAGGGGCTCCCCAGAACTTCAGGACAGCTTCAGGTGTGGGTGGAATCCAAGATTTTAAAATGCAGAAGCTGAAGGTAAAATGGAGGAAAAGGGAGACCACATGGCCGGGCAGGAAGGACTCGGGCTCCAAGCTGGACAGATCCGGTCCAGCCCCTGCCCCGGCGTCTCTGTCCCCCAGTCACCCTGCTTCCCGCTGGGCCTCCTGCATCACCCCACTGTCCTTTCCTGTCCCAAACATGAAGAGGGTCGAGAGGGACAAGTTTACATGTTTCAGTGAATGGTTACGTGATCACTTTAATGTGTGTTAAGAAAATATAGCCGTTATAGCCAATCTAAAGACTTTACAGACTTTTTTAGTAAATACGGTACTTTTACATACTTAATTTAAACAAAAACTATGAACAGATTTAAATAATACTAAGGGGTTGGATACAGCGATGCTCACTGAGGTGGTGTGGGAGCCAAGTTTGAGTAGCACTGAGGTACCGTGTGGGGCGGAGGTGAGGGTTTGTGGGCGAGCTCACATGCGCGCACCCCACCTGGGCTTTCCACCTGAATGCGTGAGATCTGCCGTCCATCCCTGCCCGGCCCTGCAGGCGTCCCGGCCCCAGGCCCCAGCAGCGACTCCCCCGCCCATGCTTTCGCACAAGGGAAAAATCAACAAGGCTCCTGCACACACACACATGCGCGTGCACACACACCCGAAAATCAATTAACTCCCCCAACTGTGTGAACAGTGAGCACACATTCAATAACTCCCCCAACTACTCCACCCGGACCCTGGATGGCTCATTAGATCATACAAGGTGTGGGTAATCACCCGGAAAAGCAACACTGCTTCCCTGTGATGCCTGATTTCCCTCCTCTCTCCTTAGCTTCCCTCTCGGCAAAGGGAGAGACTCCGGGTCCCCTGTCCAAGGAGGGCAGCGTGCTGGGGGTGGGCTGGGTCAGGGACTTGGGGTCCCTTCTCAGGCCGATGGAGGCCTTTCCACCACTCGGGAAGAAAGCCACAGGAGGCAGCCGCCCTGCAGAAGCATGGCTGGTCTTCAGGGAAACCCCCCGCCCCAGCCTGCTTCCCTCTCTCCAGCCTGAGTGCGGGGTGATGTGGGGGATGGCCTGTCCCCGGGGAGGAAGCACGTGGCTCTTGGTGGAGGACAGGGTTGCCCGCATGCCCAGATTTTATGAGAGTCTCTATCGTGGAGCAGTGGAGGGGAGAATGAGACAAATGGAGAGCAGGCGGAGGTTTCTGGCATGTCACAAGACTCCATGCCAATGTTGGGGCACGCTCGGCGACTGTCATTTTCACACTAGAAAACCAGGTAGAGGGCGTGGGCGGGGCTGGCCTCGGTGCCGGTGCTCATGTCCACAGTGTTCTCAAGGGCTGAGTTGGGGGGCCACACGCGGGGGTCAGATATCTGAGTTAAAAGCCAAGAGACCACCCGGCTGGCGCGTGTGGGGTCCACGCATGTGAGCACACGCACGGGCTCTTCAGGGGAGCCTCAGGTAAGGGGTTCCCCAGTGGCTGTGTGTGCTGTGGGACAAGGAGGTCGGGTCACAGAGGAGGGCGCGTGTCCGTCGTGGGGGAGGAAGCCCCTCTTGGAGGCCATGTTGCCTGAGCTGCTGGGCCTCCGGGCCTCCTCAGTGGACCAGAAAGTAACTCTGGCCTATAGGTCCCTTTTCCGAAGCAGGGACATGGGGGAGGGAATAAGCAGGGCCTGGAAGTTTCCAGACTAAGAGGTAAGAGACCCCGGGGCTGCCCTGGCTCCCCTCCGGGTGGAGGGTGTACAGGACTAAAGAATGTTCCCGAGAATTCACGTCCCCTCAGACCTCAGAATGAGACCTTATTGGCAACGGGGATTCTGCCGACGTCGTGAATCAAGGTGAGGAGGCCCTGGACGGGGATGGGCTCCGATCCAGTGCCTGGCGTCCTCCTGAGTAAGTAAGCCATGAGAAGACACACAGGGGAAGTCGCGGGACAGGGGGGCAGAGACTGGAGCGATGAGTGCACAGGCCCAGCAGCGCCGAGGCCTGCCAGCCACCGCCAGAGCCGTGAGGGAGGTGCTGGACAGACTCCTCGGGGCCCCGCCAGAGCACTGACCCTGGCTTCTGTCTTCCTGAGCCAGGACGGAGTGAGTTTCGGCTCCTGAGAGCTACCTAACGTGTGGCAATTTGCCACGTCAGCCGCAGGAGGCCGAGGAGATGGGGTCCTGCTCTCTCCTTGGCCTCCGATGTCAGGGGAGGGCCCCACGCACCTTTGCCGTGAAGGAGTGATTTGGGCTGACATCTGCCCCCTCCACCACAGCATACCCCTGACACCTGTTCAGCGTAGCCGTGCGATGGGGCCAGTGCAATGAAGCTGGAGGGAAGCGTGGGGCGAACCTGGGGCTGAGCCCCCTAAGGGCAGGTGGAGCTGGGAAGTGGGGACCAGGCAGAGCCTGATGGGGGACAGAGGCAGACAGAGCAGAAGGTCCAGCTGGCGAGGCCCCTGCCAAGACCTGCGGGGAGCGGGAGGTCGGGGGACGTGCCCACCCACCTGCCTGGGAGAGGCCGCGGCAGGTACATCGGGCCGGCCTCAAACAAGAGACTGGGCAGCAGGATTCAAGTGCTCTACACTTAAACAGGATGATTAAGCAAGATAGGGATTGGGATGGGGCCGTCGTCACAAGGGATGTGTCCCCAGAGGCACTCGGCAGCACCACAGTGAGCCAAAGAGCACATCACCCAGCCAGGAACCCAGGCGGACCTGGGCCCTTCTGCAGGCGCTGGGAGGTCCCATGGATGCGACCCAAGCCTGCTCTCTGGCCCCTCTGAGCCCCAGCTTCCTGGTTTCATAGTAAGAATTGTCATTTCCCCTCACTGCAGTGCCATAAAGACTACATGAGAGTATGTATTGGGTGCCTTGCGTGGAAGCCGGCCCACGGCAGGGACTCAGTGGTAGGCAGGTGGCGACGGTCTGCCACATGTCTGAAGATCCCAGCAGAAACGGGGCCGACAGTGCAGGCAGGGATCAGATCAGAGATGGGCATTCAGGGGGCCACGAGGACCAGGGGCCGGGGTCCTGGTCCAGCGTGACGGCTGAGGTCAAGTGCAGGCTGGGGCTAGAACCAGGCTGACGGCCAGAGGGGTTCAACAGCTCTACGGTGGCCTCGGCCGGCCTTGCACAGACAGGGCCCCCGGGAGGGTGGTCCGGCTCCCCACTGAACATCACTCAGGTCCCCCAGAGAGCGAGGGCCTGGGTCCAGGAGGCTTCAGAGCAGGCTTCCTGCTGGAGGCCCCTCCTGTGGGTCCACTCACCTCCATCTGACCGCCTTCATGTGGCCCCTGCAGAGCGGTGGGGGGCAGCTGTCTCCTCTGCACAGACAGCAGGCTCGGAGCCCCCAAGAAAGGCCCCGTGTCTCTTCTTCGCTGACCACCATTCGCCGCATCAAAACACAAAAGCAAGAGAAACACAAACAAAGGATGCCCCAGGGTAGCTCTCTGCTCTGGGATCCACAGCTGAGAGCGACTTTGACAGGCCATCTGGTCTACCTGCCCCCTGAGCTCAGGCAGGCGCCTCTAGGGAACCGAGTCTGGGGGTGGAGAAGGGCATCAAAGGGCGTCTGAGCAGCGTCTGTCCAGCTGTTGAGCCCTTTGGACTCTGCTGAGCCTGGACTGAACATTCCCAGGGTCTGGGGGCTCACACTTGCTGGACGCTGTTCCTCCGCACCGAGCTGCTCCGCCCCCCGCACCCCCCACCCCCGCCCCAGAGCACGCTCGCTCTTCGCCCATCGGACTCTCACGAATGTGAGAATGTGAGACGCACCGCTTTGGAAGCGAATACATTTGTCTCTTCCCCAGTTTAATCCATCAAAGGGGCACATTTGTTCACATTTGAACGGCTCTGAAACCAGGATGCATCTTACCATCAATGGTGTCTCACAATATAATTGGCAATCTCTCCTCTTTTTAGTAATGCCAAAAATAACAGTGCGTATTAAAGTCGACGGTGTCTTAGATTAGATGAAATACAGCTGTGCAGGCAGCTGGCCTCTGTGATGTCACTCACAGCTGCACACAACCAGGTGGAAAAGCACTACCCCACCCCCACTGAAGTCGGAAAGGTTGAGGACGTGCCCAAGGTCGCGCGGCTAAGAATTCGTCGACCCAGCGTTGGACCCCAGCCCATTGGACGGCTCAGCCAGAACGGCTCACTGTGTGTGTGGCCAGGACGCCCCCGGGTTGGAATAGCAGCCCGGCTCCACCCCTGCCAAACACTCACACCCCGGTTGGCCCCTCTGTCCTCAGCCCTTGTGGTACCGAGCCAGGCTGGCAGCAGGGCCTGCCCTCGGCGGAGGCGAGGAGAGGCCGGCTGAGGGCAAGGGGACTTATGTGAAGACTCCCGGGGCTCCTGTCTGCCTGATTTGTCCCTGTCATCTACTTCTGAGCGAGATTAAATCTGGGGGCCACCACTCCCCAAGGGTTTGTCCATCACTGGGCTGCAGGCTTCCTCGGTCATTCTCTCCCCTGGAGCCACGGCACTGAAGGTGGTGGCCGAGAACATGGCGACTCTCCCATCACTTTCAGATTCATGTCCCACCCCCCCACCCCCCCCACCCCCCCACCCCCCCCAACCCCCGTCCCCGGGCTGTATCATAGCACCTGTCACAGTAGGATCTCAGGGCAGGACTTCCTGCGCCATCTGACGAAGGAGGGGTCCCCCAGGAGGCCAGAGACGTGGGTGAAGGTCGAGGCGGAACCCCCGGCACAGCTCTCGGGATGTCCCCCCAACAGCGAGCCGACTACGGGTGGGCGTTTCTAGCGCATTCTGCACTCCTGCCCAGAGCAAGCATCTCCTGTCCTGCCCACCTCCCCAGGGCGCTGCTGAGACCCAAAGCCCGGGTATGTGCAAAGACCTCCAAGGCAGATGGAATGGGGCCCCCATCCGCCCCCAGGTCACAGCTCAGGGGGAGCTAAAACGCCTCATTGGTGTGCAGGTGCTGAAAAAATCGGGGTGTCTCTGGGCTTGGGGGCCGCCCTCTACCGCACGCCTGAGCCCTTTCTCCGGTCGCGTCTCACCTGATACCCGGCCTCTTCCGAAGACACGCATCGTAGGGGAGGCCGCCATAGCCACAGCCGGCACAGCGCGTGCCCTCGCGAGCTGACGATGCCCATGCCACGCGCCCCACCCTCCATGTACCACGTGTGGAGGAAACAGTGAGCGGCCTCCAGGATCCAGTTGACCTGGTCCGAACTCCCCCAGTGGGCAGGTCGCTGGAACGTTCTGCGCCAGTTCCCGCATCCAGCTCGAAGGGCTGGGGTGAGGGTCGAATGAGATGCCCCAAGCCCTGGGGATCCTACCCCTGCGCCTGGCACATAACTTAGCGGAAAGGCGGCTGTAGCAACAGAAACCACAGCGAAGCAGGAACACTGTTGCATTCAGTCCCTCTGGTGATCCCACGGCCCCGTGTCTGCCCCTCCCCGGCCCCTCCCCCATACTCCGCCTTCCTCTCCCGTAGCCCGCGCATGTCAGGGAGCCAAGGCTGTTGGGTCCTGTTCGGATCCGACCCTCGCCCCCTCCCCAGTTCATAGCAGGACATACCCCACCCACCCGGCAGCTGCGTGGAGCAGTGAAATCTTTGATAGCTGTGCTGTGTCTCCCCGCAGAAAAGGCTACAGGCAGATTGAAACGGGGTTCCCTTACAACACCAGTCTGGGGCATGGGGGACTGTTCCAGAGACCTGTTCACGCACCAAAGGAGGGAGCTCTCCTCTTGGTGGCCGCTAACCTCACACCTAGAGAAACAGGCATTTCTCTATGACTCCCAGGTGCGGCTGGCTGGGGATGATGGCGTCACACACGGAGTCACGACAGGACTTGACGATCTAGGAGTAAAAACCCCTCCTGAAGCCGTGGCCGCACCCCTCCGAGGTCTCCTGGGGGACCCACGCATGGGGACAGCGGCCAGGTGAGCAGACAGGTGCCCCTTCTCCAATGAGCAGGGCTCGGGCAGGCTGGGCCAGAACAGGATTCTGGGCCGGAGGAGTGCAGACCTTCCCCTACCCCTGAGTCCAAACCTGGACGCGAGCCACCGTCACGGGCCGGCCAGAGCTCTCCAGGAGCCCCGCCCAGCAGGGAGCCCTGGCCCTGGGGTTCCATCAGTGACACTGGGTCACTCCTCCCTGCGGCGGGGAGTCGGGGGCTCTTCTCCTCTCCGCCCACGTGCCCGCCTTACACACTGCCCCAGGCTCCCTCGTTTCCACCTGCTCTCACACCCGGGCCCCTTCTCTCATCTGAGCCACAGCCACAGCTGACCGGCTGCACCCCTGACACTTGAGGAATGAGGGGAGATGCCACAGCGTGGGGATGGACAAGACACTGCTCCTGGACACGAGGGGAGATGACTCCCCAGGTGTGCACCAACCAGCAAGAAGCAGGACACGAGACAGAGAGAGAGAGAGATGGGCAGGAAACCCTCTCTGCCCTCCTCCCAAGTGTCCCAGGCTTCCACAGACGGGCTGACTGGAGATGCTCCCACCTGGCTGGGTGCTTGTTGAGCGGCCCACCAGGCGTCCTTGCAGCTGCCCTCAAGCCGTCACGGGGGGACAACACAGCGCTCCTTCCCATCTTCTGCTGACTCACACCCCTTCCCCCCTCACCCTTGCTGCCCTAAGATCACAACTCTCCAACAAAGCAGCAGCACTTAACCCCTGCCTCAGGTTCCACTCTCTGGGGAACAGGACTCGGGGCCCTAAGTGTCACATCTGATGACCTTCATCCCGGACACTATGCGTGTGGTACAGGAACAGAGGGAAATCCCCCCCTTAACTGTGTTTTCTTCAATAATGGAGCAGCAAACAGACACAAGACCTCAGGCACATTTATTCACGAAAGAGGTTTTCAGACGAGACGCAGAAAGAACTTTGAAAGCGTTCACACCTTTGAGGGAGACCTAGAAACTCTGCAGCACAGGGGGGTAAATGCTGCCGCGACGAGGGAAGCCCGGGAAAGCGAAGGCAGCCCAGATCGGCGCCGCTGCACGCACACTTTCCAGAGGGAGAGGCTGGCATCTCGTCTGCGTCTGGAAGCAGAGGCAGTGGTTCATCTGGGCTAGAGAAGGAGGGCAAGCTGGAGGGATGGAATCAGGGGCAGAGGGCACAGAATACGCCACGTCCAGAGGAGTGAGAGATCAGGGCGCCCCTGGGGACACCGGGCCGTTCGGCACAGTTAAACGTGCGTGGGCGTCGTGGGGCAGTGAGGGCCCGGCTGGCGGGAGGGAAGTCGGGAAAGGCAAACCAAAGACATGGTCTGAGAGCAGGAGGCTGGGCTTCATCCTTGGAGGCGGGAAGTCCCCGCAGGTGACACAGAGGCACGGCATCTTCAGAGACAAGTGGGTCATCCCAATAGGCACAGCATGGACGTGGCCCTGGGGGGCCAGGGGCAGCGAGTCGTGTAGAAGAGAGTGAGGGTGGCCGGAAGCAGGAAGGCATGGCAGAGGGGAGGGCGGGGGAGCAGGTTCACACAACTTGACCCTCGTCGGGGCACAGAGTGTCTGGGTGAGACAGCATGGGGCCAGGTGTGACCCCAGGTTCTGGCTCGAGGCGCAGGGGTTTGACCACGGGGTCTTTCCTGGGTTACGCATCTGGGGGGGAGCAGACTCAGAGGGCTTAGTAATGCAATTTGGACACTTTGATTTTTGACACCCCGGTGTAATGTCCAGGAGAAGACACCCAGGAGGCAACTGGCCCTGGGTGGAGGAGGGCAGAGCTCAGAGGGGAGGCTGAGGCTGCACGTAAGAACCCTTAACAAACAGATTCACCGAATCCGTGCACAGGATGATACAAAAATGAGCAGAGAGTCGAGGAGAAGAGAGGAGAGGGAGCAAGGGAAGGTCGGAGTAGGGCCAGAACACCAGCAGCACCAGAGGGGGTAGGCAAGGAGGTAGGGCCCCGCACAGACTCAGATTTTTTTAATTCCAGACTTTTAGAAACTTTGATTTGGAAGACATATGAGAGACTGGAGAAGATTTGGGTCCGGTATTTCTTTTCTGTACAGGGATGTCTGCAGCAACCTTGTGTTTATGTAGCTTCTGCTTGAACACCTCCAGTGATGGGGAGCTCACTACCTATGACTCAGGATGGCTCTTATGCCAGAAAGTTCTCCTATAAATTGTGACCGAGCTCGCCTTGCTGGGCTCCCCCCATCCTCTGGTGTTGGGTTTACCCTGATGGCCATAAGGTACATCCCTTTTCTCTAGCAAAGGATTGAGTCTCTGAGGTCCAAAGACAGCGACGGTGTCCCCTGTGACTTCCCTCTTCATATTGACAGGTCATAGTACATAGTGACCATCCACAGTCTACACTGAGCATCCACAGTCTACACTGGCCACCTGGGGTCCACACTGACCACCCGCGTTGACTGTCCTTAGTCCAAAACTATTACCTATTGGTCCTGTGTGGAAAAACCTGACTTGCTTTTTCAGCCACAGAGGTGGTGACTTTCGCTGGCAGGTCAGGAGTGCAGAGGTCAAGCCCTGCGCCTGTGCTCATGTCGGGGGCTGTGGGGTAAGGCTGTCACTGGCACCTGCTGAGAGCAGGTGGGTCCTGGGGAGTGGTCTGGGCCATCAAGGCTGGTCTGGGCCTCGCTTAACTGTCCAAGATCCCACAACGAACAAAACGTGGCATCTAACCAGGCTCGATACCAAAATCCCACTCTGCACTATGCTAAGTGCCCTTTTCAGTAAAGAGAGGAGTTGGGCCCAAACCCCCTTCCCGGTCTGACTCGTGAGTTATCTGCCACCCATGAGCGGAGACGCAGAAGGGGAACACCGCAGTTTGGTGATGGCCTGGGGTCGGTCACTCATGAATCAACAGCTCTGCCTAGTTCTGGGCCGCCGTCCTCCCCCCTCCTCACCCCTCCAACTCACCGGGCACCTGTCATCTGCCCCCTCCCCTGGGCACCGACTCCAATGCCAGCCCTTCCTCAGCCAGGCACCTCCTCTCCACCGTGAGCAGCCTGATTCGAGTCACGACGGAGAACGTTCCAGAAACCGGTTTAGAGCACTCGGCGGGCCAGCTGCCTCTGCCTTGCCCCAGAGGCTCCTCACCCCGTCGGTCATGCCCGACCCGCAGCAGGCTCAGCACCGGAGACGGGGGCGCCAGATGCCCCCGCAGATGAGCTGATCTCCTGCCTTCTCGGCAGCCGAGAAGGTCTGACAACAGAGGCCTGGGAACCCGGGAGGACCAAGGAGCCCACGGTCTGACGCGGCACGGCACCCTGGTCACCACGCGGTTGGTTTAGGGAGACCCCTGAGCGCGGGCAGAGGAGGCACCGAGTGTGGGAACCAGCGGTGAGTGGGGAGGCAGGATTTGAATTAAGCACAAAGATAAGGAAGAGAAGACGTCTCAGGGCCGTTTCAGGCACATCACAGGAGGTCTGGCCGTCAGTAACGCCCACACTGCCCACTGAGAACTGGGCAGGGGGCTCGGGCGGTGGCGGGGGCCGTGTTTGTTGGCCCCGTGTTTGTCTACTGGAGGCCAGGGCCGGGAGTGTCCTCAAAGGGACTTACTTCTGCTCTGGCTTGACTGCCCCAGGGCAGGAGAGGCGGGGGAGGGGAGAGGCCCCGCAGGGCTGCGCTGAGCTGCCCGGCCAGACCCAACGGGACAGGACTGAATCTGCTACAAGGAACAGTGCAGGTGGGGGCCCTGTAGCCAAGGCTTGCACAGTCATGACCTCAGGTGCTCACAGCCAGCCTGGAAGGGGGGCTCATCCCGTTTTCACGAGGAGACGGAGGGCCAGAGAGGTGAGGTGACCAGAGTCCGGGACTCCAATAAGGACAAGGAGGGTCCCCAGTCAGCACCCGGTGTGAGGCAGTGCCTAGATTTGTCAGCTGGGGAAGGGCGGTGTGGGGGAGGCTGGAGCTGCAGGTCTGGACGCACGAGAGGTCAAGACTCCACCATAGCCTCCCCCGGATTTGACCTCCCCCAAGTCCCTCCTCCTGCACCGGCCCTCCTGCCAGCCCCCCAGGGGCCTCACTCTCCCTGCCCCCGGCCCTCTCTGCACTTGATGTGGGTGGGGACTCCAGGGCCGCCAGCAATGTGCTTGGAACAGTCCCCCAAAGTTTGCGAAGGGCACAAAAAAGAAATGGTAGTTCTCTGGCCACAAGGAGGTGGCGGCTGATGCTATGGTGACGATGGTTTGGGGCCTCGTGAATGTATCCAGTCAGCACGCCCTGTACCTTCACGTTACACAGTCGTGTTAATGGGACCTCAACAAGCCTGGAAAACAGGTGTTTGCGGAGCGTAATTCATCACGGCACTGGCCGCACTGACTCGGGCCTGTGTGAATGAGTGGCCGAGAGCCACGTGACCAACGGTGGCCTGATCGTCCGGAGAATCACTGCAGGGCCAGGGGCAAAGGGCCTGGAGGGCAGACTCCAGGCTTGACCCATGGCAGGTTGTCCCCACGATGCTGGGGACATGGTATGTGCTCGTGAGTGCATGAGAGTGAGACCCATCGGGTCAGGAGGAAGGGACAGAGACCTGGGCTTAGAAATTCTTCAGAATCTGCCTGCCTCTTCCCTCCAACATCCTCCACTCTGTCCTGTCTCTTCTCATGGGCCCTCCCCCATGCGGGGCTCACTGACTACTCCCCCCCCCCCCGACCGGGGCTACCTGCTCTTCAAGCCTCCAGGCCTTCCTTCGGCTCCTCTGCCTTCCTACAACACCCTCTGTCCCATCTCCAGTCAGCCACGCTGAATTTGTTTCCCCAGGCTCAGGCTCATCCTTGCCTCCTCCATGAAGCCTCCCCTGATAACCTCTCTCACCTCAAGCCCCCTAACATTCTGTGTCTGTCTTCCTGCAGGGCTCGTGCCCATTCGGGGGCATGTCGTATCATGGTGATGGCGGCCAGATCTCAGGGGCTGTCCTTTCCCTACGGGACTCAGGAGCCACTCGCTGGAGCAGCGGTGGATGCACGCATGGAGCCCTGATCCAGACAGTTTGTCCTGCTCCCAGCCAAGCCGCCCTCCCACCAGGATGCTCCCAGCTCCCTGGGAGCCAAGCGGGATTTTTGGCTGGCCCGACAGAGGAGACATTCAAAAGCCCAGGCTGCCATATGAAATCTTCTCCTGGCTCCTCCTTTGTGATTTTCAGGCTAAAAATAAAACAGTCGGGGACCCCGGTGGCTGCCATTGTCGCTGCTATTGAAACGTGATGAGCGCCTGATCAGAATTATTATGCATTGTTGACAGGGAGGTAACCGGCACTTATCTCCCAGTGCCTTTAAAAATAGAGCCTCTTCCTTTTGTGCCGGGGCAAAGCAATAATTTAGATAATTGAAACTCTGAAATGAGTTGGAGACGAATCACTGTGGCTTTGGGCCTTTTATGATACTTTCTCTTTGTATAAAAAAGAATGGAATCAGAAGAATGCTTGGCTCGAACAAAGACCCTGAGAGGACGAATGTAGTCGGCGTGAAAGCAGTGTTGCCCGTCTCCCTGGCTCCAAGTCCAGATCACAGACCTCCCCGCTCCCTCGGAACAGTATCAGCCCTCCGAGGCTGGGGCCGCCAGTGTGCTTCTGGCTGGGCCTGAGGAGCGCTCCGTGCGATGGGCGGAGTCTCTGCGGGGGCGGGGCTTCCGGGGGCGGGGCCTCACGCCGGGAAGGCCTTCCGTGGGGTGGGGCTTTCCCTGGGGAGGAGCTTCCCTGGGGGGGAGGAGCTTCCCACGTGGGAGGTGCTTCCCCCAGCGGGGAGCGGGAGGTCATCTGGACCAGCCCTTCAGATCCCAGCCCTTGGGGTGGTTGCCCGGGATTCGTGAATGACAAGGCTTTGGTGGGGTTTAAATCCCACCTCAGTCACTGACCACCTGTATGACCCTGGAAATAGGTCGGGCATCTCCAGGTAAGCTTCCTTAACTGTAAATTCGACCTACATTAGTATAGGTGGGGCATAAGGATTAAATCCCTTAATTTATAAAAAGCATCTGGTTAAGAATAAGCTGTCAGTAAATCTATCTATCATCCACCCATCCATCCATCCATCCACCCATCCATCCATCCATCTGCCCATCCATCCATCCATCCATCCGTCCATTCATCCATCCATCTGTCCATCCATCCATCCATCCATCCACCCATCCATCCATCCATCTGCCCATCCATCCATCCATCCATCCATCCATCTGTCCACCCACCCACCCACCCATCTATCCATCCATCCATCCATCCATCCATCCGTCCACCCATCCATCCATCCACCCACCCATCTACGCATCCATCCATCCACCCATCCATCCACCCACCCATCCACCCATCCATCCATCCATCTTCCCATCCATCCATCCATCCATCCATCCATCTGTCTGTCCACCCATCCATCCATCCATCTGCCCATCCTTCCATCCATCCATCCATCCATCCATCCATCCATCCATCTGTCCACCCATGCATCCATACATCTGCCCACCCACCCACCCACCCACCCATCTACCCATCCATCCATCCATCCATCCATCCATCCATCCATCCATCTGTCCACCCATCCATCCATCCATCTGCCCATCCTTCCATCCATCCATCCATCCATCCATCCATCCATCCATCTGTCCACCCATGCATCCATACATCTGCCCACCCATCCATCCACCCACCCATCTATCCATCCACCCAACTAACCACCCACCCATCTATCAGCCCGCCAGCCTATCTATCCATGCATCCATACATCTGCCCACCCATCCATCCACCCACCCATCTATCCATCCACCCAACTAACCACCCACCCATCTATCAGCCCGCCAGCCTATCTATCCATCCGTCCCTACCCCCCACATTCACCCATCTATTTGTCTATCCTTCTTCCTTTCTTCCCTTCACCAGTACTAGTAGGTAGGCCACTTTGTACCAAGGGTTGTGACAAAGTTCATTAGAACCAGGATTCAATTCATCTTATCCAACCCTATGCTTTTCCCACAGTCCTGAGCTGAGACAGAGAGATGAAAATGGCTCAGTGATTCAGGGTTGAGTGGTCCTGAGACCAGGCTGGACTGTGGTGATGTTAGTGATCATCACTGATTCCTAGGTGTCCCCTCCTGGGCACAGAGCTCTGCCCTTCCTGTCCCCTTGTGGCTGGGTGGAGCCGTGCAGGTGGTATATCGGCTGGACTGTGCACCAGCTGGTGTGAAACCCCCTCCCTTCTTGCTGGAACAAGCAGGATCTGGGAGGTGGTGGCCATCCCATCGGCAAGGGTACCGAGCTATGGCAGTGAGCAGAGCACCCTGCTGACCTATGCGAGCGTGTGAAGTGAGCCATCATGGTGGTAAGCCATGAGATGTGGGAGCTGTTACACGGCAGGACTCAGCCCGTCCTGACCGGTCTCCCACGTGCAGGCCTTCTGACCCTGCTTACCCTCTGCATCAGTCTCCCAGGGCTGCTGTGACGAGGTGCCACAAACTGGGGGGCCCCAAACCATAGACACGTATACCCCCACGGTTCTGGAGGCCAGAAGCCTGAAATGGACGTGTTGTCAGGGCTTGGTTCTGTGGATTCTGATGACGACCTGTTCCGGCCCCTCTCCTAGCTTCCAGGGTAGCCATCGGGCCTTGGCAGGCCTCGGTTTGTGGCCGTGTGGTTCCAGTCTCCACCTCTGTCTTCACACGACCTCCCCTCTGTGTGTGTCCCAGTGTCTCTCCTCTTCTTACGAGGACACCACTCCAGTTTGACCTCATCTTAACCAGTTACATCGGCAAAGATCCCATTTCCCAGTAAGGCCACATTTTGAGGTTCCAGGTGGACATGAATTTTGGAAACACTATTTAACTCTGTATACCACCCCCACCCGGAGCTTAACTTGGGTCAACAAATGTTTAAAGAACACTCACTATGGTGAGTTGGGTACTTGGGTGACATAAGTGAGGAGACGGGGATGGAGCATTCCATAGCAGGCGGAATGTTGGGGACGATGGACTTGGACGAGTTCACAGTCTGATGGCAGAGGCAGGAGAGCCCTCAGACAGTCTCAGCATGGCGGACGGGGGCGTGGGTGAACCACCGGCTGCTGCTGGTGCCTCGTGAGTCTCGGGCATGTGTCTGTTGCCCGCCTCTCTGCCTCCAGCTCCCAGTTTGGGGATGCACTGGTAGGTGCCCGGGAACTGTTAGGGAGTCCATCCCTCACCCTCACATAGCACCCGACGTCTCCTGCCATGCTCACTGTTTGCAGACCATCTGTGAGTGATCACAGCCCAGGCCAGCATGGCTGCAGCCCAACTGGAAAGGCCCTCGATGTGCTCAGGAAGGCTGGCCCGGGCACCTGGCTCTCTTGCAGTCCGTGGCTCTTAAAAAGCACCCACAGGTCCCACTCATCATGCCAAATTCCCCGGACATGTATCAGCCCCACCAAGCAGGGAACTACACAGGGGAACTTACGTGCCTCTGACTTCCAGCCCGATTTTCTGGGTGGCAGCTCAACCCACCTCCAGTTCTTGGGGGGCCAGAGCTGGGGGCCGCGGCCCCTGCCCTCACTCAGCCCACACTCCCCAGGTCCGCTCCCGATGATTGTCGTGGTCCACGCTCCCGTGGGCTCACTTCCCGCTGGCCTCCCCAAGGGGGTGTCGGCCTCTTCCCGTCTGAGTCTAGAGAGCGTGGCTGACCCCAAAACTGCCCAGGCCACTCCTGAAGCCCAGGGCGCAGTTCTGGGACCCAGAGTTTAGGGGGACATGGACAGAATGGGCGTTCAGAGGACACTGACCACAATGCCGAGGGGGTCCGTGAAACATGCTGGACAAGAAAGGAAAGGTGGAAGGGAGACAGGCAAGGAAGCTGTATCTCCAGGCAGACGTCAATGAGGGGAGAGAGCGGGAGGGCTGCGACCACTGTGGCTATGTCTCCTACTGGCCATTTATGTCCGTGTGTCTGTAATAGGACACAACATGCTGTCACGGCGCCCTGGCAGCAGGGACGTCATATGCACCCGGGGTTCTCCAGGGGAAGAGGAGACCAATGCAGAGGGTTCTAGATGGGGAGAAGCAGGGCAAAAAGGCGGACGTTGCAGAGATTTGAGTGGAGCATCCACTAGGGACAGGCTGTGATGGCAGGTGGCGGGCTCCCTGCCAGAAAAGCTTTCCAGAAGATCCCAGGACCCTCAGAGCCCAGGGGCTTGGGCTTCGTGGGTATTTTCCTGATTCTTTAGGTGAAGCCTCCACTTTCACTCCCAGTTAATCAAGCTAATGTTACCAGCGGCCAGTCCGTCAGTTAGAGACAAGTGGGTTTCCTCTTGTTTGCTCTTGGGGGACCTTGGTCCCCTGGCTCCTACCTGAGGTCACCTGGGATCTGCTTTTCTTTGGAGCCACTGTCATCTGGATCCAGGGTCTCCACGGCCCCAAGCCCCATTGGCCTGGTTGTCCTGCTAGAGGCCTGCACTGGGGGGTGTGGACAGTCGTATGTGGGCTGAGGGGCTCGAGGCGTGACTCTCCGGGACACTCACGAGCAACAAAGCAGGCGATCCCGCTTTGCCTGTGGTGAGCACCGGCGGGTGTGAGGGCAGAGCGAGCGGGGAGGGCCTGCCTGGGCCCCCAGGGGCCCGGGGTACCTGTCCCCCCACCTCCGAAGGCATCGGCAGGAGGTGAGAAGGGTACGCAGAACCCTTTGGAATAGGATCGCAGCGGCACTTGGCCCCAACCTTGGCCCCAGTGCACATCCCCTGTGCGACCTGAGCCAGCAAAGTAACCTCTCTGAGCATATTTCCTGAGTGGCAGATTGGGTCTGATAAAAGGAATCAGTCATAAATCGGGGATTAAATGAGATCACTTATTTGGCAGAGTTCCTGACTCAGCCAGGGGAACAGTCATTACCCTGATGAGGCTTGAGAGGCTGGCCTCACCTCTGTTCCTTGCTTCTCGACGGCGCCTGTGCCCCTGTGTGCCTCCATGCCATCCAAGCACCCTGGCCCGGGACCCGGCCCCTCCACTCCCCGTGCCCTCCCTGGCCTGGCCTGTCCCCATGCCCACGACAGCTCAGGCTTCCTCAAAGGGCTCCCCGGCACCGCGGCTGGCCTCTCCTGCAGACTCCATGCAGATTCCCAGCCAAAAACTGCCAGGGCCCGTCTGCGCCCTGGGTTAGTTACCAGAACACGGAGCACACACGGGGGGCTGACAACAACGGGAATGGACTGTGCCACTGTCGTGCGGGCCGGGGTCTGCAATCCAGGTCTGGGGAGGGGCGTTTCCTCTTCCAGCTTCTGGGGCTCCGGGGTCCCCAGGCTTGTGGCTGTGTCCCTCCAGCCCCCTCCACATCCACAGGGCTGCACTTCTCCCTGAGCCCTCCCCTCTTCTGCTGCCTAGAAGGACACTTGCCATTGGGTTAGGCCCCCTGAGTAACCCAGAGTGATCTCACACGAAGACCCTGAACGTCATTCTATCTGCAAGGACCCTTTTTCCGAATAAGGCCATGTCACAGACCCCCGAGACCTCTGTTCCCGCCCTTCTCTCCTCGGTCACCGCCCAGCCCGTTCACATCCGACCGGGCTGGCCCAGGAACCAGAGTGGGGCCAGGCTGGCGCTGACCCCAAAACAGGGTCGAGGGCTGCCCATCACTACCTGCCACACCCCCCCCCCACCCCCCGCCCCGGACACTCAGGAAATGACGAGACCCCAGAGCCTGGTCCAGGTTACACGAGAGGGTGCTTCCAGCCTCGTCGTCCTCAAAGTTAGCAGGTTCTCGTAAGTGATGGGACAACAAACGCCTCCAAGAGGCCACAATGGGTGATATTCAAACGATGTGACATGACCTCAACCCTTTTCTTCCTTCAGCACGGGGTTACTGCTCAGACTGCGTCCTCCACACCAATCTCATCTGGCGTGGGGACCCCCACAGCCAGCCCCTCCCCCACCTCTGGAAGACGGGCCGGTCCAGGGTGACCCAGCCGCCAGGGCTGGCCCGAGGCGTGAGGCCAGTGCTCCTCTGCCTCCATGCATCCTGCACACACATCTAGGACAAAACGGTTAGGAGGAGTTTATGCCGTGGGCTTCCCATAATTTCTGTCCAGCAGCACAGATGAGTTTTCGATTACATTTTTGTAAAAGATAGAGGGACAGCCTTCAGATGGATCTTTCTTATTATGTTCCTCTATAAAAGCTGGGGACAGAGTGTTAAATCACAGCCCCGGGAAGGAAGCATTCCGGAGAGAGCGTGCGTGTTCCGCTGCTTTAACCTGATCCCGGGACCCCGTCATCAGCGCCGCGTGTCACGTCTGGATCTGGGGACGTAAACACGACCCGTGTCAGGTTTCACAACGTTTACCGAGCAGTAAGGGTCTTCATGATTTTTTAATTGAAACAGAATGAATGCACAATGTCCGCTGAGTTTCAGGTGTGCAACATAAACCCTCCTTTCTTCAGATCCGCGTCGTCACCGGGCAGGCCCTGCTGGGCAGCGTGGACGCGTGTGGGGATACGTCTTAGGCCACGCGGGTGTCGACCGCGCCACCGTGGAAAGAAAGGCGAAGCCGTTCAGTCGCCCATCTGTTCGTTCCGTCGCTCATTCTACAAATACTTGCTGGATGCCAGGTGGGTGTTGCGGGGCAGTGACGCTCTCGACGGACCCGGCGTCACCCTCGGGGCAATGGGAATAGCGATGAGGACGTCGGGGGGCAGGCTGGCGGCAGCTGCCACACCGGCCGTGGGCCCGCGGGGCCCTGGCAACACAGCTCAGCGTCAGCCCTAGAGGAGCCCCCACGAGCGTCCCGGAGGTGCGGGCAGGGGCCACCTGCAGCGCGGCCAGAACCACACAGGTCAGCAGGAACCCACGTGCGCCCCACCTGGCTTTTCTGGGGCGCCAGCAGCGGTTCCGACAGAAACGGGCCAGCCCCGGGGTCCACGGGACGGAGCCGCACAGTGCCAGGCGTGCCAATACGAGGACACAGACGCTCACTTCTAACGGCGGGAGTCCGTCAGCGCTCAGGCAGGGGCCCCGAGAGCGGGGAGTGAGGCCGAGGCCACCGCGTCTGGAGCGCCATCCAGAAGCTTCGAGTTGCGCACGGGTGACGTGCGGAATTGCGAATAAGCGAAATCGTGACGAGAAACAAAGGGCAGACAAGAAAGACCACAGCGAGTGTGTTTGGAACACCTGCTCTCTGCCGAGCACCTTCATGGCGCTGGATCTTGTCCCGACAACACCCTGCACACAAAGCCCCAGAGCCCGGTTTCCAGAAGGGAGCACCGGAGCGCGGACGTGCCAAGGACTCTCCAAGGTCCCGCGTCGTGTCGACGACAGAGCGTACCGCAGGGACTCCCGTGGCTTCTGGAACCTGTCCTGTTGCTCCATGAGAAGCTTATTGTTATTTAAAGGAGCTAAAACATTTTCTCTCTCTCTCTCTCTCTGTCTCTCTGTCTCTCTCTCACACACACACTTGCACACACGCATACACACATTCACACGTGCACGTGCACACAGTGATCTGGACCAGGCACAGGAACCGGGAGGCTGATTTCAGGGCGAACGCAAATACGGAAAACAGAGTGACCCGGACAAATGTGGAGTCAGCACGTGCCTTGGACCGTCTGTCCCTCAAATGCCAAGTGTCTCCAGTGGGCTTTTGGCAAATGCCAGATCACTGTCACTTTGTGGCCGGGCTCCCTGCTGAATGCCTGGAGTGTCACTATTCTCGGCAGCTGATCAAAGAATGTGATGATCTGGGTTAATGATGTCGCAATTGCCTGAATGATCGGAATCAGTGAGAAGATATTATAGGAACTGACCCAATTCCTTCAACCGGCCTAACAGCAAATTGAGCTGTGACACGAAGGGGAAGGGAGAGGGAACTGAGCCCCCACTACGTGCTGGGCACTGGGCAGCTGTCCCATCCCTCCTCAGAAGCAGCAACAATGAAGCAGCGAAAGCGAGGCCGGTTTATGGAGCCCGCGGTTGGCACTGGGCCCCACGCGTCTCTCTGCCCCCACCAGCCCGGCAAGACCAGAGCTCGGAGCTGGCTCCTAAGTGGTCTGGACTTCACAGAAGTGCAGGGCTGCTGGGCCCCCAGGGTCGTGCTGGACCCGGAAGGGTGGTGGGCAGACACCGCCCGCGCTCTGACCGCACCCTCGGGTCCCCGCACCGTCACACACACCGGAGGGAGCCACCCGCAGCCGTGTCTGCCCGTCCCTCCTACAGCCTCCTTCTCTCGAGTCCACAGACCCCGTGGCAGTCCCACCCTGCTGGGCTCTTTCAAATGTCTCATGAGCTAGAAATATGTGCAAAGAAGCTCGGATTCTCTACTAACCAAATGCACGTGCTTTTACGTGAGATATTGCTACCAATATTAAAGTGGTAAATTCCTGACACTCAGCTCGGGCGAGGATAAGTCAAGACTAACATCTGTGTGTGTGTAGGCTGGTAATAAATGCCCCTCAAAGTGACTGCAGCGGTCACTGCTGTGTGAACTGGCCTGGACTGCGGGGCCCAGACGTTTGGTTGAACACCAGTCTCAACATTGCTGTGAAGACGTTCTCTAGGTACGAATAGATCCACAAGTGGTGGATTTCAGTAAAGCAGATTGCCCTCCATGACGTGGTGGGCCTCATCTAATCAGGAGATGGCCCTAAGAACAGAAGGGAAGTCTCCTGGAGAAGGAACTTGATCTCAAGGCTGTCACAGAAACCCTACCTGAGTTTCCAGCCTGCCACCCAGCCCTGTAGATTCCAGACTCAACGGCCCCACTGTCCTATGAGCTGGTGACCCAGCAGCCCATGTCACTGGCCCTGATATCCCATGCCTGGCATCCCGTGGTTATGTGTCCAGGCATCAGCCTGTGCAACAGCAAGGAAGGTGAAAACACTCGTGTGCAGAAGTCACCGGAACGGGCACCTGGACGCCATGCAGTGTCTGAGAGTGGGGGACGGGTGAGCACTCTGGGGGGCGTCTACGCAGGAAGATGCCGACCTGAAACGAGAAAGGGCAGTGACCAGCACCAGTGTGCACACGGTCCTCTACATTTGCACACAGCCTCACGGAGGTGTGCATATTTTATCTACAAGATGTTATGGTTGGAGACAGTCTGGAAGGATGAAGTCAAAGAACCCATGTGGCATCTTCCTGGAAACTGCAAACAGCCACCCCATGACCTCCGATTGCACCACAGGCTGATACTGCTTCCTCCCCCAGCCCCTTTGTGCAGTGAACAACACGCACAGCCACACGGGGCAGCCTAAAATATTAACTCTGAGTTGGAATGGACTTTGAGTCATTGTTATGTTTTTACTTATGCTTACAACATTTTCTAAGATTTATGCCCTGAGTGTTGACTGATTTCTTACCAGCGGAGAAATAGAGCCCTAGGCTCACATTCTCCCAGCTGCCGAGAGAGGAGGGGTCACCTCCTCTGGTCACCTGCCCAGCATGTGAATGACCAAGTGCCCCCAGGCTTCCATAGCTTCTTGGGAGCCAAAGATTCTAGTGCTCTGAACCCGGGACCTGTGCAGACCCTTCGTGGGGAGTCAGGCTCAGATGCCCCCCAGGAGAAGAAGGATCCAGGGTGACGTCCCCTCGAACTCCGGCTCAGTGTGTAGGGAACTATCCCCTCCCAACCGGCCTCCTGCGGAGTCAGCCCTCTGGACCCACCCCCTCCCGCACACCCCCGGGCTCTTCCCTACTCTGCTGTGCCTGGCTGCTAGCCCCAACAGCATCACACACACGCCGCCCACACAGAGACAGACACACACGTGTGCACACACAGACGTACACATGCCTGCATGCACACACGCCCAACACACACAGGCACACGTTGCACACACACGCACAGCAGGTGTAACTTCACTGACTGGGCATCGGCTCATTTGTCAGGAAGCACTTCTTTGACTTTAGCATAACTGCCCCCACGCACGCCTCCCACCCCCCGACCTTACCTCTATGTTCTGGATGCTCAAGGAGAGCATTTACTTCCTCTCTCATCTGACAAAGCTTCCTCGTTACCAAAAGAATCCAGTCTTGGATTTGATCGATCCATTCGCTCATTCGTTCCCTCCACAAACTCGTATTGAACGGGCGCCAGACCCTTGGGAGGTCCTGTGAGCAGGGTGAACATGGAGCCTGGTCCTCCTGGCTTATTGTCTAGATCGGAGACACCCGGACTCATCCATTCGAATGGCGGTATGACCTCCCACTCATAAGCAGCACAAAACCAGAGGACCACAGGATGCCCAGACCAGGGGGGACAGTGGCTTCCGTGACAATGTTCTTGTTTTGGAGCACCAGAGCTTAGTGTGTGTTCAAGGTCAGGGCTCAGCATGCGGCCAGGAACAAGGTTCAGCATGGGACCAGAGTCAGGGCTCAGAGAGTGACCGGGGTCAAGGGTCCACGTGTGGTCATGACCAGGGCTCAGTCTGTGGCAAGGATTCTGGGGCTTGGGCTCAGTGTGTGCTTGGGGTCAGGGCTCAGTCTCAGCGGCGGGGCGGGGCTCTCGACCTCCCTGCTTTACCCGTGTCCCTCGCTCCGAGAGCAACCCCTGCCTCTCGCTCTGGCCCAGGGTGGCCTGGCCTCTGGGCCTGTGCACCTTTTCCCGTGGAAATCCCCTTTGGTTCTAGCCGTAATTATGTTTAAAACCCCCATTCTAGCTGGGGGATTTCATCAGGGAGCAGGAGCTCAGAGCCAGGGTGCGGAGGAGAAGCTGAGCATGGGGGGCCCGGACAATTCCTCCGCAACCCAATCAGGGCTCCTGCACACCCGGATTTGCATGAATCTCTAAGCCGATCAGGGGGACATTCAGCGTAAGCAGCCCAGGTACTGAGCCAGCAAAGCGGACGCCCTCCCTCTCTGTGTGGATTAATTGCTCCCGTCCCAGCTGGCTCCAAAGCCGAGTTCATTATCCCCCACCCCGCCTCAAGCCCGCTCCTCCTCCCAGCTCCTTCCCTGCTTGCTTAGTGCCACAAACTCAGAATCCGTGTTACCCCAGATGCCTCCTGTGTGCTTTCCATCCCGTCTACCACGTCTGTCTCCTTCGCTCTGTCCCCTCCCCGCCAGCCACAGGCCACCCTCTCCAGCCTCACTGTCCCCTGGGGATCCCTGACACCGGCCCTCTCCTCTTGCTCTGAGTCGTCACGACAAACGCCCTGTGGCACCTGCCCCCCGCTCCCCCCGGCCCTCCCGAAGCAGGGATCGCTCTGTTCTCAGCCCTGGCCCCGCTGCTCACCTGAGGCAGCCGTGAGGCCGGGCCCAGGGCGCTGGCCCAGGGCACACCGTCGGCACACAGCCGTGGTTTGACGTCCGCAGCTCCCGTCTCCTGCAGGACAGGGTCTCCCTGACCCTTCGGCTCTCGCCTCCCCAGGAGCACATGGTCCTGGGCCAGCTTGCTCTTCTGTCCTGGGGCTCCGGGGAGAATGCCCATCCAGGAGAGGGTCTGCACGGAGGCATCGCTCACATACAGAACGTCGTTACCCCAGAGACTGACCTCTGGCCTGAGGTTGGCACCCTCTCCTCCTGCTCCCCTGGCCTCTGAGAAACGCACCGTGAGGGGGCTCGTGTCCCCTTGGCCCACGCCAGCCGCTGCAGCAACAGCAGAAACACCGGGGACGGTGCTGGCTGGGGTCGCAGTGCCGTCCTTGTCGGGGCCCCACCTGGCCGTGTGACCAGGTCAAGCCTGTCCCTCGCTGCGAAAATGAGAGAGTGGCTGGGCTGATTTCTGAGCTTTGCCTTGGTTGCAACACCTCAAGTCGGTGAATAAATTGTGACCGCCTCAAATGAAGTGATGCATTCACGCACAGTCCTCAGAAGCTCGGTGGAGGAGTGAGCACGGAGTGTGAGGGCAGACTTGCGAGGGACCGGGATCCCTCACTGGTGCGACAAAGACGTGTGTGTAGGGGACTTGGGGGCGACCATCAACATCACCATCAATGCCGTCATCATCATGAGAACCACTGTGGTCATCCTACTATAACATCATCAGCAACATCTGCCCCAACTCTCCCGGGTTCTCATAAACTGAGAACAGGGAAGCTGATCGCCAACCGCCCCCACCCCCCAGAGCACTATGGACAAGGTTCTGAACAGTCTGTACCAAGTGATCCCAGATGCCCTGGTCCCGCTTGGGAATCTCCCTGTTGAGCGAGCGCCACTCCAGTCTCTGCCTTGCAAAGCCGCAGACCTCAGACATTGCCAACCGCAGCCCCTGCTCCCTGCTCCCTGCTCCCTGGGGGTCCTAACCAGCAGCCGTTTGCTCTGCGTAGGACCCAGGAGCACAGGAGGATGGGCTGGACCGAGAAACCTGTGCGACCCTGGGCCCATCTGTGCTCCCTAGCCCTCTGAGGGGATACTGAGCGATTCCTGATGGAAATCCCATCCCCAGCCACCCCACCCAAGGTCAGCATCTTGCGGGTGCCTGACATCTGAGCCAGGACATCTAGCCTTCTTCTGACTCAAGCGGCCCGGGGGTCCCGGTTTGTGCCAACAGCATGGTCTCTCTCTCTGAGACTGTATTCATTTCCTGTGGTTGCTGTGACAAATTCGCACAAACCCGGTGGCTTCAAATGACCCAGCTATTTTCTCATAATTCTATGTGAGAAGGTCAGATGTCCAAAGCCCAGGCACAGCAGGAGCACCCTCCCCGGAGGCCCCAGGGAGGGGACACTCCTTGCTTTTTGCAGCTTCTGGTGCCCTTGGCATTTGTGACCATATCTCCCTCTGTGCACACGGGGCCAGGCCCCTGCCTCCTGAGCGTGGCTGGCTCGCGGGCCGGCGCAGACCTCCAGGAGGGCTCCCCCGCTGGGACACGGGACCAGGAGACAGAATTTGCGAGGTCACACTGGGTGCGATGGGTGCCCACACAGGGCCAAGGCTCCATGTCTCCTCTGAGGCTCTCGGGCTCCAGGGAGCAGCAGGGGTGGGCTCGGCCGGGCCACCTCATGTCCTCTGCCCCACCTCAGTTACCCAGGAGCACCCTGAGAAGGACAGGGCCCTCGACTCCTGAGCCCCTCGAGTGCAGGCTCCTGCATCCTGGGTGTCCTGCCAGAAGGAAGGTCACCTCGGTTCCCTTGATGACGGGGGCAGAGCTGAGCTCCCAAACACAGGAGCCCCTCAGGGTCACAGAGCAAGAGGCCAGGCTCACATCTAAGCCAAGTCTCCCTGTGTTCAGTCACCAGGAAGCCCTGCTGTCCCTGTGTTGGGGTCACAGGGCAGCTCAGTGTCTCGAGAGCGCCGACCACAGAGAGCCTGGCCTTTCCCTACGTCAGGGGGGATATGGGTCAGGAGGCCGTGCTTCCGGCCCCAGGGACAAGCCTCTTGTTGTGCGTCCCCAGGTACAGCCCCTGGACCCTCCGGGCCTCTGACGGGTCACCTGAAAAGTGGAAGAGAGAGTTCCTCCTTCCCCGGTGAGGCCCTGGGTCTGAGAGGAGGGTGTGAAGGCGCCCGGAGGGAGGAGGGAAGCACGGGCCCCCACGGCCACCCAGAATCTCAGGCCCCAGGGCTGGGCGGGAGGCCACAGTCGGCCGCTGACCGCCAGATGCTGGCTTGGCTGGTTGCCCAGCACACGGCCTGGGGACAGAGCTGGACCCAGCACCTGGGCTGGACACCCGGCTCAGCTCTCTCTCCACCCCCCTGCTCAAGAACCTGCTGTCTCAGCCCCTCCCTGGCCACCACTTGGATGCCCACCCATCATGGCCCGCCGATGCCCACCTCTCTGGGGCGCCCTCCTAGCCGACTGTCACCCTCCACCTCTGTTGGACACCAGAGAGCCCGACCCTCAGGGCCGCCCACGTTTCCCGATCAAGGACAGAGCACATCCTGGCTACAGCCGGCGTGGTGGTGTCCCCGGTGTCCCCTGGGGAGTGCGAACAGGCAGTTATCACCCCCGCCCCGCCCCTGCCGCCCTGGGGGCCTCCGGCAGGAGCTTGTCTCCAATTTCCAAGCATAAACGGCAACTGTCTGTGGCTCCCACGCCCCCAGGCCTGGCTCTGCCAGATCTCTGGATGGCTGACAGCTGTTGCACGCTGTGGCGGGCATATGCTTGCCCAGCCTCACCCCGCCAGCCAGCCGGGCCGTCTGGAGCCGGCGATGGGAAAGCGGCCCTCAGGCCCCAGGCCCTGCCCCTCTGTGCTCCTGCAGGCCTGTCCGGCTCCCCAGGGGCAGCACGGCCAGGCCTGCTCGGCGTTCCTTCTCCCTGGGCCTCAGTTTCTCCTCTGTACGCAGAGTCAGGCCCGGCAGCCCCTGAACCTCTGCCAAGTCTGTCATCCCAGCAGAGACGCACGAGGCCCTGCCTGGAACTGAGAGGCGCAGGCAAAGAAGAGGCCCTCGTTTTCCACAGGGGTGCCCACTCTGGTGCATGGGCTGGGAGGTCAGGCAAGGGCCAGGGGATCTTGAGGGGTGGTTGGGTTAGAAAACTCTGGTCCCAGAGCAAGATGCCTTCTTCTAGCCCCCTCTCTAGCTCCCCCTCTAGCCCCCCTTTTAACCCTCTTTCTAGTCCCCCCCTTCTAGCCCCTCTTTCTAGCCCCCCCTTCCAACTCCCCTTCTAGTCCCCCTTCTAGCCCCCCTTCTAACCCCCCTCTAGCCCCCCCTCTAGCCCCCCTTCTAACCCCCCTCTAACCCCCCTCCTTGTCCCCCCTTCTAGCCCCCCTCCAACCCCCCCTGAGAGGGCTCAGGTCTGAACCCAGGGCCCAAGGGAAATGGACAGCCAGACAGGTTGGAGCCACCACCAGATCATGGGGCTGGCGGGTGACATTGGGTGATATGACACCAGGGGCCATCACTACATACACCCCTCTTGTCCTCGGGGAACAGACTTCCATGGGAGGATTTTGTGATTTGGGAAAAGTATGTAGGTTCCCAGGGGGACCAGACTCGACTGGCCATGGCCCACAGAGGACCAAAAGCCAACCCAGGGAATGTGGCCAACTGGTGAGGAAGGCCGCTCCACCCGGGCCCTTCCCCAGGGGTCAGCACGGCGTGGTCTGGGGGGACACGGCCAGCCTCTGTGTATGGACACGGCCAGCCCCAGTGGGAGGGGGGAGGCAGGAGGGCTCTGAGCAGGGCAGGTGGTGGTGGAGTGGGAAGGAAATAGGGGCTGGAGCAGAGTGATCATACCTCGCTAGGCTGGGGGCGGGTGGGGGTGGGGTGGGCAGTAAGAGGACGGGGCCTTCAGGGGAGACTACCCCCAACCGTGCCATGCACAGACAGCAGGGGACGCCAGGAGGGGTCTGGGTAGATTCTGGACATACCTCTGCCCCTAATACCAGACTTGTAGAAGCACAAAGTCAGGGAACCACAGAAGATCCTTGACTTTTCGGAAGTGACCTTGACCATGGTGTCTGGGGTTCTGAACCGCCCCTGAGGGCCAGCAGTTGCTTGGTTAATTTTTGCGCCAGAAATTAACCGTGTAACATCAGATGCTAGAATCGTGCCTCAGGCAACTGTTCTTTGAGGCCACACCAGGGCTCTCCCAGGACATTTCCTCCCTACAGACCTCATGACTGACCTCTGCCCCCTTGAGGGTTCTCCCACCACTCCTGGCACGGACCTCGAGTGGCCCCAGACTCTCTCATTTTGCCCCTTCCGTCTCCACCACGTGTGGGGCCTCCACCCACTCGGCCAGGCCCACCTCGGGGGCTCCGGTGTGGACCATCAGCTGCCTTGTTGACTTTGTCCCCAGGCATCAGGCATCACTCGCCCTGTCCCCTGACCTCGCGCCCTGGGCTTGCTCTGCCCCCGCCTTCACATCCGCCCCACTGCTGGCCTTCAAAGGAGTGCCACCTTCCCTAAAGCATCTGATTTGGCCTAGCTCCGGGTCCGTGCGCAGGCCCCGGGAACCCAGTGTTGGACCCTCGTCCGCTTGCCACACACACTCCAAGAGAGGGAACCTTACAGTCATTGCCATCCTGCACAGGGCAGAGGGCGGCCCCCGCACTGGTTAGCGAGGAAGGAGGCCCTCAGCTGAACAGACCTGAGCAGCTGAAACCTTCCAACCGCCAGCTGAAGGCGACGTGGATCCTTCCCCGGTTGAGCCCCAGATGAGACCTCTGCCCCCGACCTTAACGGCAACCTGTGGGGACCCTGAGCGGAGGCCCTGGCCGAGCTCTGCCAGCTCCAGACCACAGACGGTGTGAGAGGATTCACGTGCTTCATCCGCGACACTTGACGGCCGCTCGTGATGGCCAGGGATAGCTAGCGCGGGACCCCGGGCTGAGACGCCTGCCCTGCTCACCCCATTCTCCTGCACCCCTCCCTACTTTTATCACCAGAGCCCTCAGCACCCTCTCATGTACCACACGTGCCTCAGCTCCGTGGAGGGCGGGGTCTCCACGACCTGGACGGGCGCTTGGCACACAGTGGGCGCTCAGTCAGGGTTTGCTAAACGAGGCCTTGTTGCAGGACACCTGGCACAGAGGCGGTGGTCACTCTGAGCGGTCCTCCCATGTACTGAGTATATGACCGTCACTGGGCGGGGACGCAAAGGCCCTCGGGAGACCTCGGGACCAGGTAGGGCTGCTCAGGTGAGCTCGTGGCAGAGCCATCCATGAGCTCACATGGCCCCCGCGGGGTCAGGGAGCCACAGCATCTGGCCACGCAGCGAGCTTGGCCCCGGGAAGGTGGGCTGGGCGGTGGGCGGCCGGGGTGGCCCCCGGGCTTTGCCTGTGAGGCGGAGGCAGCCCCCAGGAAGGTCAGCTTGCCACGAAAAACGCCCTTCCTTCCACACATTTCCTGGACGATTGCAATCTCTCGTGCTCGTGTTTGAAATTTGCTTCTGCTACATTCCGCCCTTCCTCTGGGACAAACAATTCTTCTGGTGTGGAGGGACCTGCTGACAGCCAGCTTTCTGTTCATCTCTTTCAGATGCAAATTCCCTGACGGGCACCCTCTCCTGGCTGCTTTCTCCCCAGGGGAGCCGACTGATCTCTGTGCAGCCTGGGGGCAGCCACGGGGCGGGGCGGCCCTTGATTACCTGCTTCATCGGCATCGAGGGCCCCTCGTCTGGCTGCCCACGCCACAGGACGGACAGGCTCGGAGCCTTGCCGGTGCAGGTGGGCATCTGTGCCCCCCCGTCCCCCCCGGCTGCCGGCCCTCCTTTCCTCCTGTCTGTGTCAGGGAGGTGACCCAGAAGACTCAGGCCCCTTCCGAGCCTTTCCTGAAATGTGATCTGAGCTCCTCTCTGGTTTCCGTTCAGAAGCTGCCTTTCTAACTCAGGCAAGTGGCGCGGAATCAGTCCTGGCCTGGGGGGACCCTGCTCTTGCCTCCCCTCCAGACCATGGCCGTGTCCCTCCTCGGGGGTGAAACTGAAAGCCAAAGTGACAACAAGCCACCTGTCATTTAGGTGAGAGATGATGTGTCACCTTTGATCAGAAGGTTCGACAGTGCCGCTCTGTGTGCCCATGAGGGGGAGGTGTCTTGTGGCTTTATGAGGCATCAGGGTCTTGAGCGACAGGTGACACCCCTGTCCCTGTCCTCAGAAGCGGCTCGGGAACAATGACAGAGGCCGTGCCGCATATGACTGCTTGGAATGCCGGCGACGAGCCCAATCCCAGCACCTCCAGCCAGGCTCCTCCGTCAGGCACGTCACTTCTGCCGAGTGGAGAGTGGCTCTCCAGGTGGCTCGGGCACTCACTCGCGGAGAGCCCGTGACACTCGGCACGTAGGACAAAGGCTGCCGGCGGCTTGTGTCCGGACTGGAAGCCAAAGGGAGAGTTAAGGGTGGCATGACTTGCATGGGCGGGGCCAGCTTGAGCCGGGTGGAGTCCAGGGTTAGAGGCAGAGTCGCCCTGCCGTTCCTGGAGTCCGGAGTGGCACGGGCCGTGGCACGCGCGCGTGTGCACTTGTGTGTGTCGTGTGCACGTGCCGACGTGCAAGAGTGAACATGCGCTCGTGCACGTGGGTGCGTCTGCACGTGAGCGCATCATGGCGCCATCCCAATGTGCGCGCGCCTGCATTCGCGCGTGCACGCGGACCCACTGTGCTGTGTGTACTTGTGTGTGTGCACGCACGTGCCTGTACGCACACACTGCGGCGTGTGAAGCAGTCCTGCCCCACACCGCCGGGTGCCCCCCTCACCGCGCACCGTCACGCAGACCTGCGTTCTCTGGCTTCAGCTACGTTCTCCATCGCGATGCTCCCAAAACACCACACCCACTGGCATTCCTTTCCAAGCACCAGATGTGAACGCGCACAGGGTACAAAGACCCATCATCGTTCTTTGGACTCGTTCATTCATCAGGGCCACCTTCCTCCACATCCCACCACGGGTGGCCATCAGCCTCTGGGCCCCGAGGCTCCAACACTGAGCTCCTCCTCTTCCGGGCACGCGCTGGGCTGCCTGTCTCTGTGGACGTGGCCTGTTCACCCAGGTCCCCCGGCTGAGGCGACCTTGACACTTCCTGGGCCTGAGCCCGCTGCACGCGCCCCCTGCAGGGCCAGCCCAGGTGAGGCCCAGGCCCACGGGGCGGGTGTGACCAGGCCCTGTAGCTCTAGGTCCAGATCTATGCGCTATGACCCCGCTGAGCTTGTCCCACCCAGGCACACATCTGGTTCCCTCCCGGCATCTGCAGCGTGGGCTGGGGGCTCGGGCCCAAGGAGTCTAGAGCAGGGTGTGCCCCTCCCTCTGGGACAAGAAGGGAGGCTGGCGCGGTGGCCTGTGGGGGAGCTTCGAAGACCGCAGGGCTCAGGGGCACACACCGCGGGCAGGGTCCCAAGCAGCCGGGCTCGCGGAGGCGAAGCCGGTGGCAGGGAGGGGGAGGGACACGGCTGTGACCATCCCGCCCCAACAGCTATTGATCGAGTACGCAAATCTCATGTCTAAACGCCCAGGCACAAGATGCGTCCTGCGTCCATGGTGCTCAGACTCCAGAGGGGGAGGTTACAGAACAAGTAATGTCACCTGGCGGGGGCTGTGCTCCAAAGACGAGTCGGTGAGAGGGGGAGCTCAGAGCAGAGACAGGATGGTCAGGAAGGAAGGAAGGAAACCTTGAGCCGCAGCGTGGAGGGCGGGGGCCGGGAGGGGAGAAGACACTCGGGGCCGGGGGAGGTGCTGTCCAGGCAGGAAGGGCCCAGCGTGCAGCGGTCGGGCTGGCGCAGCCCGTGCGGCTGACCAGACGCTGGACGGTTAACGGCACCCAGCTCAGGGCCAGCTGCCCGCCCGGGCATCAACCTCTGTGCTCTCCTGACGGCACCTGGAACCACACCTGTGGGCTGTCTGTCTGTCCATCTGCTGCCCACCTAACCGCCCTGACATGTGTGGCCCCTGAGGACCAGCCTTCAGTCTGTCCGGGTCTCTGCAGGAGCCCTAGTACACACAGCAGGTGCTCAATAAATGTGTGGTGGCAGATGCAGGCTTTCCTGGCCGTGGCTCAGCACGAAAGTCGGGCCTCTGGTCCAGGATTGGCCATGGCAGACAAAGCCAGGGAGGGAGGGCCTCCTGCTCCAGCCAAGATGGGCGAGGAAACTGAGGCCGCAAGGGGTGTGGTGGTGAGGGCAGCCGACGGGGAACAGCCAGGGACACCGAGGCCCCCGCCTTCTTCCGTCCCCAAACTCTGGCACCACCAACTGCTCGTCCCTCCTAAGACTCAAGGTGGAGAAGCAAGACTCTGAGACCTTCCCCCTCTCAGCCCGAGGGGGCACGCGTCCACCTTTGGCTTTGCAAGAACCTGGGGAGGCCAGTCTGGCGTGGGGGGCAAGGGAGGTGGGGGCATCCCCGCCCTGCTGAGCGCAGGCCCCTCATCCACCCACATGGCGACACACACCGGGCAGTGGGGCGCGGCCGGGCGGCTCCGGGACTCACGGCCGTGCAGCCGGCAGCCCGGACTCAGAGCTGCCCTCAACGGCTCCACTCCCCCCTGCCCGGCTCACATCGGACTCCTCCACCCCCCTGCCTCAGTTTCCCTGTCTGCAGCAGAGGAGCTGTGACCGCTCTTGCCCTGGGGGTCAGGATCAGGCAAGCTTCACATACGGAGTGCTGGGGGTGATTCCCGGTGCATTGTAGTTGTCTGATAAATGGGGGCCCTTCTTACCTTGTTATTATTGTTAACGACAGACGGAGCCCAGAGGACGAAATGTGCCCGAACCGTTGGGGACACTTGTGGACGGGCAGCCAGGACCAGAACAAGGATAGCAGGGCAGGCCTTCAAGCTGCAGACAGAGGGAGGCGGGGACCTGTGTGCAGGGAGGAAGGCAGGCTCCAGAGAGGCCAGACGGGAAGCTGAAGGCAGGTCGGAGGGAACAAGGTGGAGACCAGTGTCTCTCCACGGCTGCCCGGCCAGGAATGTGCCTCGCTCTGCAGCCGCCCCACAGAGCCAGCAGAGAGCTGCTGGGACAGCCGGGCCCCAGGCCAGCAGACACTGGAGGGCCACTGTCCCCACCCTGCCGTGGCCGCCAGCCGGGCCTCCCTGTGACCCCGTTACCCTCATGTTGCATCTGATCAACAGTCAGAAGGCTGGTTTGCAAAGCGCTCCTCGCTTCTTGTGCGTGGCCTAACGTGGGCCTCACACCCTCCGTGGGAGGCAGTGGGGGCTCCACAGCATAAGGGAAGAGAGAGGCACAGACCACAGCTCAGGGCCACTGTCTCTGACCCTGGGATCAGCTAAAATGCCCCTGGATGCGTCACCGCCATGTAATCTCCTTTCCTAAACACTGCGTGTGTGAGACACAGCCTGAGCCCTCCCAACAGTCAGGAGACTGGCAGCCGAGTGCCTGGTTAGAATCCCAGCCACACTGATGGCCTCAGGACAGACCAAGTCCGCATGTTTCTAGACAAACGTGACCCAAGTCAGCGGGTGCCACTGACTCCTCATCTGACCCCCAAGGCAGGGCCCCATGGCTACTGTCTCTGTCTCCTGCTGCTCAGTCCCGTGTGGATCCTGCTGGACCCTGTGTCCCTCCCTTCCCCCACGTCCTCCGTCCAGAATCTTCCTGCTGGCTCCCTTTACAGCAGAAAGTTGGGCACACTGTCTGCGTGTGAGGCTGTTGTTGGGGGCTAGACCGTGGGCAGCACAGGGCTGCAACCCGGACCAGCTCCTGGAGCCGAAAGCGGCAATGTCTGAGGTGAACAATGCACTGAACGGGGTTAGAGACTGGGCGGAGGCTGCAACGACTCGTGCCCTTGACAAACCATCCGACAGGAGATACAGAGAGTAAAACAGCAAGTGGGGGGCTGGTGAGCTGTGGGACCACGGCAGCCCAACCGTGCCTCTGAAGTGCTTGAGAAAGAGGACAGGGACACAGACGGGGACACGGGGGAGAGAGGCAGTGAGAAAGGGGACAGAAGACAATAAAGAAGTCATGGCTGAAAATTGTCCAAATTTGATGGAAACTAAACCCACAGATCGGAGACATTAAAAAAAAAAAAAACCGTAAGCACAAGAAGCCTGAAGACACACACACCGTGATGCGTCATACCCCATATGACAAAGAAAACACCTGGAAAGATAACAGAGATGCGGGTGATGGTGGAAGTCTCCCTGGAAGCAACCCGTACGAGAACGACAGCTTTGCTGGATGGGAAGAGAAAACCTGCCAACCGAAAATTCTATACCCAGCAAAACTATCTCTCAAAAAACAAAGGCAGAACAAAGATTTCAGACGCAAAGGTGGGCTTGCACCGCCTGGGGCCGCAAGAGCGCTGGGGGCACCCACCAGCCAGCCCAAGGGCCAGCGGAAGCGATGTAAGCAGGAGTGTGGACCCACAGCTTCAAGGACGTCAACTGTGGCGGTAAATGGACAGGACTTCTTTCTTATTATTCAAATCTCTTTATTTTTTTTTTAATTTTTTTAACGTTTATTTATTTTGAGACAGAGAGACAGAGCATGAACAGGGGAGGGGCAGAGAGAGAGGGAGACACAGAATCCGAAACAGGCTCCAGGCTCTGAGCTGTCAGCACAGAGCCCGATGCGGGCTCGAACCCACGGACCGTGAGATCATGACCTGAGCCGAAGTCGGATGCTTAACCGACCAAGCCACCCAGGCGCCCCTATTCAAATTTCTTTAAATGACTCAACGGTGTGGCCGCACGTGGCCGGGGCAGGGGCTCGCTTGGGACCAGCGTCTGGAGGTCATACAGGCTGGAGCGATGGAGTTGAGGACTGTTGAGAGAGTCCGTCGGCTCGGCTGCTGTGACAAAGCAGGCCCAGACCGGGGGGTTGAGCAACAGAAATGCATCTCCTCCAGGCTCTGGAGGCTGTGAGTCTGAGACCCAGGTGCGGGCAGGGCCGGTCCTCCTGAGGCCTCTCCTGTGGTGTGTGGACACCATCCCCTCCCTGTGTCCTCACATGGCTGTCCCCTAGTACGTGTCCTTCCCTCCTCTTCTTAGAAGGACACCAGTCACGTTGGATTGGGGACCCCATATGACCTCATTTTACTTTCATCTTCTCTTTCAAAGCCCTGGTTTCCAAGCACATTTGGAGGTCCTGGGAGTTAGGACTCAACATAGGAGTTTTGGGGACACGGTTCTGACTTAGCGGCAGGTGGTCGGGGCCCAGCAGGCTGGTGACGAACTTAGGACAATCTCAAGCTCCAGGAGGGGACGGGAAGGAGAGAGCTTTCCAGGTGCACCTGGAGGCACAGTGACCCTGAGCTGTGGGGGAGGAAGGGACCGCCTGTCCCTGCGTGGCCTTCAGGGCCCTCCACCAGCTCTGGATGCCTTCCCAGGAACAGAAAACAGCCTCTGCCCCACAAAGGAGTCAGCACAACACAGTCCAGGAGACCCTAAGGTCCGTACAGGGTCCTGGACGTCCCTGACCCCCTCTGCTGCCTGCTGCACGTTAAACAAGGCCGTAAACACTTACCGGCTTCTGGTCCTCGCCAGCACCAGCCCTCGGTGGGAAGGCCCGCTACTAAATGCCACTTGGGATTTATTCACTCAGCTCTGACAGCCACAAAAATCAATGTCACCACTGAACTTCTGATAGCTTCTTTTATGGATGCTTTTAATCTCCGAGTTTTAACAACTGGGGACGTTACACAGACAGCGCATGGGCCACACAGGTCTCCTTCCAGGACACCTGTGGCCTAAATGCCCACGTAAGCTGGCGTCCGGGAGTACGTGTGTGTGCTCACGTGTCTGCACACGCTCGGGTGCGTGCCTGTCTGGAGGGACGTGAAACACGTGGTCCCACACTCGCCGGTAGTGTGAGCCCTTTCCTGCGTCTGCACTCGGGTGAATGACCATTCGGTGCCCGTGTGTGTCCAGGCTCACAGACGCAGGGACGTGCTCCAGAGGGAACGTGCGTGGCCTGCGTGTTGCATTTGGACCCACCGGGGTGAAAACAGCCGCGGCTGCCGCCTCTTTTCTCTAATCTGAACTGAGAGAGAGGAGATTTGCATCCCTCAGCCCTGGATGTGAACCTCATTTTGGTGGGGAATGAGCACAGCAGGAGCCCTCCCAAACCCACTCCCAGGCCCGCAGATTTGAATAAGGCCATGCAAGGCCTGCTGGTAAGTGACATCTCTCATCCCGGCTCCCCTGCCTGGGCTTTCTCCAGAGTGACATCGATCAGGAAGGCCTGGGAGAATGAAGAACAAGCCCAAGGCTTCCTCGGCCTCCGCGTTTACCTGCTAAGCAACCCAGGACGAGCTGTTCCGCGAGACCAACCTGAGAGCCTCCTAGTGCGAGCTGAGCCCATGCAGCCCCGAGAATGGACCGCAGGTCTCTTCGGCTGGCCCGCCCAGGGGACCACACGTGATTACACCACAAACTGTGTCCGGTATCTTCCAGCCATCCCAGCCAGACTGTTAGGGCAAGGCTGAAGTCGCTTGCCTCTTTCCGGCGTGTTCCCTAGAAAAAGTAGACGAGTCAGCATCCACTGCTGGCTAATGACTGAGGGGCCCTGGAGGCACCAGGACCACTGTGTTCATCTCTAAGGGGCTGTGACTCATACACTATGTTATGTGAACAGTGCTTCTTCTTCACTTGGGCAGTGAACAACCTGAACACCTGTCCATGGCAGGCCTGGCTGTGCCCACACCGTCTGTTCTGGCTCCCGGTGGGGAATTCACCTCAACCTCCCAACAACTTCCCTCCTCCAACAACTTCCCTTCCAGGTCCTTCCAGGGCAGGACCTGGAAACGTTAAGTGCTTCCTCAAGGTCATATTCTTTTGCTGAGAATAAATATTCTTTGTAGTTTCTGGACATGAGTCCAGGCCAGGTCCTTGCAGCCTCTGACCTCAGGAAAGCCATTCACTCTCCCTGCACCTCAGTTTCTCCATGGAATGCCTGCCTGCCTCCCTGGAGGCTGGGGAGTCCACATAATGATGGCTGGGAAGGGGCTCTGTTTGCAGGGGGTGGGGGTGCGATACCGTTAACGACAACACAGCATCCACAGTAAAGCCTTCTTAATTATCGGGTCAAGCGCCAGCTGGCCAGGGCCATTTCCACACCTGCCTTAAGGAGCCCAACATCCGGCTTGCAGAGCTCCGATTGACAAAACCAGAGAGAGCTGGATCGGACCGCGGGGCGCAGAAGGGCAGGTGCAGAGCCCCGTCTTGGTCTCCGGTCGCCAGAGACTGAGCGGCTGAAGCACCAGAGGCTCACTTCTCACAGCTCTGGAGGCTGGAAGCCCAAGATCAGGGTGTTGGCCAACTCGGTCCCGGCTCGCGGACGGCGCCTTCCTGCCTTCTCGCCGTGCCCCTCGTGAGATCGTCCTCGTCTTATAAGGCCCCCGATCCTGTCAGATGAGGCCTCCTGAAAGCCCTGTGTCCAGACACAGCCATGCTGGGGGCCAGGACTTCAGGCTCCACATGTTGGGGGAGGGACGGGAACACAATTCCATCCAAAGCAACTTCCCTATGAGTAGTGGACGCGCACAACAGATTTATGAAAAGCTGAGCCCAGCAGACGGCAACTCTGAGCAGCAGGAAACCCCAGGCAGGGGCTCCCACGTGACCCCAAGAGCCAGGCACCCCTGGCTTTTTATTTTTATTTTATATTTAGTTTTTTAAATGTTTATTTACTTTTGAGAGAAAGACAGAGCATGAGTGGGGAAGGGGCAGAGAGAGAGGGAGACACAGATTCCGAAGCAGGCTCCGGACTCCGAGCTGTCAGCACAGAGCCTGACATGGGGCTCGAACCCACGAACCGCAAGATCATGACCTGAGCCGAAGTCAGACGCTTAACCGACTGAGCACCCAGGCGCCCCTGGCCGTTTCTTTTTAAAAAGTCGTCTTGACCTCCATGCCAGCTACAGCCAACAAGTCTAGTTCGCCCCGTCTGGGACCCCAGGACAGGTGCATCCTGGGAGTGCGGATTTCCCCGGCGAGCAAGCCAGTCACCGCCGATCCCCAAGTCCTCGCCCTGCAAGCGTCTTCCCCGATCTCCAGGTGAGCTAAGGCCTCTCTGATTTATACTTTTCTTTTTCCGAGGCCCAGGGAGGGTCTCAGACACCTGGACTGTGTCACAGGTGAACGGGGCAGAGAAGAGCCCCACCTGCCACCCCACTTTTGCCTCCTGTCGGCCTCCTCTATTCTTTGGGAGCGTTTGTCAAAACTGACTAATTGAGATTCATTTTCTAAAGCCCAACTGACTTAATGCCGAATGCAAATTAGAGCGTTTTATAAGCCTTGTTATTCTGCAAAGTCGGGGAAGTTACACAAGCGGGGGCACAGGCTCATCAGGGCGGGCAAACAAGAGTCACTTGCCTTCGGCTCATCAGTCCTATGACGACGGCACTCCTGGAGCCCCACCGCCATCTGAGCTCTTACGCAGACCCGGTGCCCCTCCTGCAGCACAGGCCCAAAGGTGTGTCCCCCACTTCCTGCCGGGGAGGCCACCAGGCTGGGTGGTCGGCACCGGGGTCGAGGTGCCCGTGAAGGTCAGGACTGCTGGTCCCCTGGACGGATGCCCACGGGCATCAGGCCCTCTCCCAGGACAGAGAGCGCCACAGTGGACAAGAGGCTGGGGGTCCCTGACCTCACTGCACACTCTCCAGGGAGGGAGACAGGCATTCGAGCCTGCAGCCCACAGGAGAACAAGAAAACCAGGCCACTGAGAGCAAGAGACTCGAAGCGGGAAGCAGGCTGCCTGAGCTCCTGCTGGGAAGGGGCCCGTCTGCCTCCTGCTCAGAGCCTCCCCCAAGGACACAGGGCAGAGACAGCCTCAGGGCCCCACGCACAGAGATACCGTCTGGAGGTGGTGCTGTCTTCAGGGAGGGGGCGCTGCAGCCCCAGCATAGGGACCTCTTCCTTCTCCCGGTCCTGCTCTGTCCGGGGGGCCTTCCGACAAGGCCTGTCCACCCCAGGTGCGCGACAGGAAGAGTGGTCCAGCCCACACTGAGTCCCTCCCTCCCATGGCCCCGGGCTGGGTGGTGACACCCTAAAATCCTGCCAGGGAGGTTTTCCCTGAGGAGTCAGGACAACCCCCCAGCGGAGGGCCTACTGGGGCTCCCAGCCTGTTACCTGGTTGGAGAAGCAGAGCTGGTCCTAGGTGAGGGGTAAAGAAAGACTTTTTCAGGAACCATTACAGGGAAGGACAAGAGATTCCAATATAGAACCACACTCAGGGGCGCCCCGGGGGCTCAGTCGGTTACGCGGCCGACTTTGGCTCAGGTCATGATCTCGCGGTTCACGGGTTCAAGCCCCGCATCGGGCTCTGTGCTGACGGCTCAGAGCCTGGAGCCTGCTTCCGATTCTGTGTCTCCTTCTCTCTCTGCCCCCCGCCCCCCTCGCGCTCTCTCTCTGTCTCTCAAAAATGAATAAATGTTTAAAAAATTTTTAAAAAAAGAACCAAACCCAACTCCAAAAATCAGGGCAAGTAAGGGTTTATAGCCAAGGAGCAGGTGGTGGTGGGGGCGGGGGGGTGGGGGAGGCAGGTCAGTGTGTGGAAAACTACCAAGAGGGGACATCGTGGAGGAGGGGGAGGGCTTCTGGCTAAACAGACCCAACAGGATTCTTGATGAAGGCAGCCAGGTGACCCGACCTCACCTGGGAGGGCGGATTTGATCAGATCACGAGGGTGGGACTTGATAGGACTCTGGTTCCCCAGGACACGCCCAGGACGGACCCCGAGGAGCCTGGGGTCTTTGTGGCCGACACCCGTCATCCTCCGCGGCATATACGCCCACTTCTCGCTGGATCGTCTGTGGCTCAGAAAGTCCAGTGAGGGACCGTTAACACCTGGGAGCGGAGGGCACCTACTGGGCGAGGCAAGCAGGCAGGCCTTCAGCGATGGGAGCTTCTATGAAAACAAAAGGAGAAAGGCGGCCGGAACAGACTGTGGACGCGGTGTCTGGGTCCAGGGAGCAGCCGGCCGAGATCTCGAGATGCTGGGCTCCAGTGTCCTCAGCCGGCGGAGCGAGGACGGTCTCGAGCCTCTCCTGGGAGCGTGAGGTGGCCCATCCTTACCGGCTCCCTGAGCTAGGCCGCGGCCAACGTGAGGTCAGGTCTCCCGGCGTCAGTGTGCGGGGATGGCTGCGGGTGCTGGCGAGGGAGGGCGGGAGCACACCCGAAACGCTAATCCCCGACAAATTGCACAAGCTGGCAGGGTCCAGTTCAGAAGCAGGTGCACACAGCTCAGAGGCAGCGGCTGGAACGCGCCTCATGACCCACGAGGGCGTGCTGTCGTTTCTCCCAAAACGCTGCCTTTCTCTCTCCAGTCACACGCATGTGGGAACAAAGACGGCCAAAGTCAGGGCGTTCTTGTTTACAGAGTGAGTCTGGCCTCGTGAGACTGGCCCTGATGGCTTTCTGTAAGTGCAGCCAGAGGGGCCACCGACCACGAGGGTTTCAGGCCTGCTTAGCTGGAAGGTCTCGTGTGCATTCCCAGCGAGGACTTCCAAAGCCTCCCAAGGCTGGAGACTGAGCCAAGCACCCACCGCTGTGTTTTGCCTGCGGTTCCCATGGATTGAGGTGAATTTGTCTCTTCTCAAGGTCGCCCCAAATATCCTAAGGTTTCCAGGCGTGCCGGGACATGATCGTCTGTACTCATGTGCGACGCTGGGGACCCAGGGAGCCGGGTGCCAGGCAGGCGTTTCTGAGAGGGCTTTGGAAGCACTGTCTCCGTAGAGTCAAGCTGAGTCCTTTCAAACGGCTTGGTCGTCCTTTTCAAATATGAAACTCCAGTCTAAGCCCTCGTTATCTAACCGATTTTTCCTATCATGTTCTAGTACGAGGAGGACAGGTTCTGGCTGAACTCACAGAGGTAATTACGTTGCCATTAAGCAAGGGTACTCGGGAATGGTCTTCAGACTCCGTGGGGCTCAGGCAGGCAGGAAAGGTACGGGTTTCACTTCTGTTCACAGAGGTCCGTGTGCCTCGCTCTTACAAGTACGGATAAGAGAACGGGACGGGGTCTCTCGCACCCAGATCAGCCTGCATCTGTCCACTCGGCCGATGTGCTAATTCCCCTTCTGCTGGGTCCTGGGCTAGCAGTTTTGCGAGCCCATCAGCATTTCTGCGGGGATCCGGGGGTCCTGACTCAACCCCGGGGAGGGGGCGGTGCTCTCAGAGTGCTTCAGGGAACGCCACCGAAAGCTCATCTGCAAGCACACGACACAGCCCTTTCCTGGGGCCTCAGAGGGGCCCCTTCTTGGAGACGACAACACATTCTGGTCCGTAGCTGGCTGCAAACACTTTCAGAGAAGAATCAGAGGAAAACAAAAACCAGACAAGCCCAGACGAGACCGCACGGGGCCCCTTCGCGGACACACATCCAGGGCTCCACACGGTTTCTGGAACACCCACGTTGCCAACGTTGTCCCACGCGGACAATCTAGGGAAGCCTGAGCCTCTCTCCTCATTGGCCCACACTCGTCATGTCACTCAGCACAGTCCATAAACCACATTATTTTGTCGACACGTCTTTCTTCACAAGGCGAAAGAACAAATCCTTTGAGATTTCCCCGAGACCAGCTGGAAAATCTCAAGGTCAGTTTGAGATCAAAATTCCACTTAGGATTTGATTTGGGGACGTTGTCAAAGATGCCAAAAGCTCCCAACACTTGCTTAAATAGGAGCACGGGTCACCGCAGAGCAATACTTAGCCTCTGGTAAATCATGAAAAACGAACGCGGTTCACGTAAAGCACGAAAATTATTCTGATAAGACACAGACTCTGCCTCCTCGGGAGCTTAACTCAAAGGTAATGAAAAACCCTCAGAATCGCCTCTGAAGAGCTGACAATAATCCAAGGGCACATTGTTGTAACGGAGAGAAAACCAAGCCCACTGTCCCCATCAGTCTACGACTGAGCTCATGTTGTGAAAGCCTCGTAAACAAATCCGTTCACTCTCAGCCGGCTTGACCACACGCACAATTCCTCTGCCACAAATGCCTACCACGTCTATACCAGGCGGGTCTTTCTTCTTGGGAAGCAGCCGGTCACGTTCCTTGAGGACAAAGCTCGGTTCTTCCCTGAACAAAAACGCGTCCCTGGTACCTCGTGTGTTTCCTTATCACACACACATCCTGCCCTCCTTGCGTACGAGGTTGTTTCTCTGATTATTTTTGGCCGTTTCTGTTACCGACGTCGACTATAACTTTTCACCGTCGGCGCCCTTTCTGTGATGGAGACAGCCTGGCAATGGGCACTCGTCACACACCGGCGTTCCGTACCTCCTTCTAGTCTTATTTTTCAAGGTGGCGAAACGCACGCGTTTGCGAACAGACTCCCTCTATCACGTAAACACAAGGAACCCTAACCGTACAACCTCAAACTCAGGCTTGGTGATGAACGTTCCATGCGTCCTCTTACCGAGAAGGACCCACATGATTTGGGGCGGACAAAGCCGGCCGTCAGGTCAAGGGTGTTAACTGTTTTTACAGCCAGTGCATTTGGGCAAAATATCACAAAGCCAAAACTTAAGAAGTGAAACACAACGGGGGGTTTTTGCGTTTGTTTTTCCACGCTGCTTGATACACACGAAGTAATGGAGATGAAGCGGCCCATTTTTATGGAGCCTGTGCATTTGTTCTTAGGCTGAATTAACAGTTTTTGTGATGTGGGGCGCCTGGGTGGCTCAGTCGGTTGAGCGTCCGACTCCTGATTCCGGCCCACGTCATGATCTCGCAGCCTGTGAGACTGAGCCCCACGTCGGGGTCTCTGCCGACGGCACAGGGCCTGCTTGGGCTCCTCTCTCCCTCTCTCTCTGCCCCTCCCCTGCTAACACACTCTTGCTCTCTCTTTCAAATTAAATAAATTATAAAAAAAATTTAATAGTAATCTTTATAATGTCAAACATCTGGCAGATCAGAGATTTTACTACCACATTTTGACTAGTAAACCCAAGGAGACTAAAACCGTACGTCCCTATGATACGTGATGCTGATGATTCAGATAACCCAGACAATTTAATTCTTATTAAACCAGAAACACGAAACTAACCTTATTTACCAAAGATTTACCCAAGTCACAGAAACTTGAAAAGCATTTAAGTTAGTGTCTCCATTTCTGGGAATTTTAAGAATATTTAATTTATATGTAAATGCTTACTTATCTCTAAGTCAATTGAAATAGAGCCCTTTTACGGGATTTTCTGAATTAATTTGGCAGTTCTATCCGCGGGCAGGAAAATACCACATATACATAGCACACGTGTGCAGAAGGAGACCTCGGAGCGCCCCTTCTGCGAGTTTGGACGGGAGTTGGGGACACACAGCAGTGAAAAACTCACCGGTTTAGCTCCACTTTGTGGTTTCACCCAAATCGTGCTTCCAGCAGCTGGGACAAGTCAAGGTTCCCCGCTTAGAGGGGCGAATGCTCTTTACCAACACACATGCAGGGTCGAGGGGGGACCGGGTGACTCCCAGGCCACAGACGACGTCCCAGGCCCCGGGAAAGGGCCTCACCAAGGGCAGCCTGGTCCTCGGGGCTCCTCCCCTCATCTCCAGGCCCGATGCCCACCCAGAGTCTCCTCGGGAAGCCCCAGGATTTGGAGACAAGAGACTCGAAGGTTCTCTTACAGCCTCACGAAGACTCCTCCGGCTGGGAGGGGCGTCTGGGGACTCTGGGGACGTGAGCCTACAGAGCTCACCTGAGTGGATAAATCACCCTGTCTGTTTCAGTTGCTTGGTTTCTCCTCTCTGTGGCCTGGAGTGGTTGCTCTCGGGGTCCCGAGTCCCATGAGAGCCCCACGGAGGGCGGGCAGCCTAACGCTTTCGTGACTGTGACAGCTGAGCCGGAACAGGAAGGGAAAGCCCCCTGGATGTGAGGACAGGCCCCGGGAGGTCAGCAGGACTCCCAGCCAGAGCCTGTCTGTGCGGCCAGGGCGGACCCTGGAGGGAAGCGGGGGTCCCTGCCCCACTGCCTTCTCACCAGCCCCCTCTGGGGAATCTGGCCACACCCTCTGCCTGGCTGCCCTTGAGAACCCAGAAGAGCCACCCCATGTGTGACCACCTTGCCACCTGTCCCAGGGCAGACCCCACAGTGAGAAAGAGACAGACCGTCCCCTGCCCTGGGGTGAGGAGGGGTGAGGAAACTTCCAGGAAGCTTCCAGAATGCAGACCGGGGCCCCTGAACCCCACCCCACCCTGGCCACCCTGGCCGCTGTGGCCGCCGGGAGCCAGGAAGAGCTTGGGGCTCCGCATTTCCTCTGAGCTCGGGCCCACTGGGAATTTTCAAAAATGCCTTTGAAATAACTACAAAGAAACGTGGGTGGAGATTCGTCCGGCCCCTGCGTGGACAAGGGCTTCCTGTGCGCAGAGGAGGAAACGCAGAGCGTGCTGTCTGATAACATAAATTACATTTCCGTGTGTCACACAGCATAACCAGAGCTGCACGGCACAGCAAGGCCAGGAGAGCTTGTTATCAATTATAACAATGCTAATTTCCAGTTATGTCAGGAGCTCCCGCAAACTGATAACAAAAATACTAAGCCCCATGCGAACGCTGAGCAAAACACATGAAAAGAGACTCCACAAAGCAGGAATTCCGGATGCCAGACACACACGGAGTTAAGTCCATTACCTTCCCCAGCAACGAAGGAGATCGCAGCGGAGGCGGCACTCGATGCCCTGTTCTTCTCGGTCAGCGTTGCCATTAACTGTTGCGCTGGGAGCCGGCGAGCCGGGTGCGCCTGGCGGGCGTGGACCGGACTCTCCCCTGAGCCACTGACCGTTCACGCTCGAAGCGACAGAAGGGCTGACCTGGTCATCGCACCCCAAAGGGTCTGTCGGGGAACGCGAGCCTGAGCGCAAACAAGGCCTTGGGGCAAATCGCCCGTGGGCTTCCTGATGCCGAGGGGCGCGTGGGCGCAGCCCAGCACCCAGGCGTGGGCGCCGTCGGGAAAGCAGTGGACGCGGGGGATTCCGAGCACGGCCCCGGTAACCACAGCCAGCGCGGAGCGACCCAAGTGTCCCCCGACGGACCGACGGGCAAACAAAACGTGGCATTCGTACCGTGACATCTCGCTCAGCCTGATAAAGGGCGGACACGGACGGGGCTGGGCCTCGGGGACACGGTGCCAGTGAGTTGGCCCGTCACAGAAGGAACACGACTGCCGGACCGCACTCCCACGAGGGCCCCAGAGTCCTCGCGCTCAGAGGGACGGAGCGGGCCGTGGGGCCAGCGGCGGGGAGAGGGGCGTCCCTGTGTCGTGGGGCAGAGTGTCAGTTTGGGGAGAGGAGAAAGTTCGGGAGGCAGGCGGAGGTGATGGTGGCACAACACGGAATGTGCTCCGTGCGCGGGGCTGCGGGCCGGGAAGGGGTTAGGACGGGACGTTGTATGTTATCTGTGTTCTTCCACAAGGAAGAAGGAAGGACGGAGGGAGGGAGGAGGGAGGGGAGGGAGGGGGCAGCGTCCAGCCCGCCGCTAGCCTCAGTAGAACCCAGGGGGGCCCGCCGGGAAGGTACATAGAGTCTTCTCCTGGCCCCGGACCCTGACTTGCTCAGCGACGTTGGGCAAGCCCTTCTCACGCCCCTCCCAGCTCTCAGCTTCTGACCAAAGTCTCTCATGTCCACGATTTGCATTTCGGCAAGAACAGACCCCTCAGCCACACGCCTCAGGCTGGAGAGCACATGACAGTCCGGCCCTGGGTGACGGGCACGTGCTGTGTCGCGGCAGCCGAGGAAAGGGCGATGTTGGTGGAGCTCGCGGAGGACCAGCGTCCCCGGCTCCGTGCGGGACCCGGCGGGGCCTGCCGCTCCCCTGCCAGGCTCTCACCGGTAGGACCCTCCAAGGACCCTGGGCCACCCATCGTGAGTACGTCCTGGGCACCTTCCGGCTTCCTCTGACTTCGCGGGTTGGCCACACGCTGTGCAGGACTTTGTACAAGCAGGAAAGAGGCAGCGCTCGGCCAGCAGTGGGGATCTCCCCACTGAGCAGGGTCTCCTGCTCGCGACCACGTCTCGGAAGGGCTCCCGTCGGCTCTGTCAGGAGCTCCTGCCACTCTGGGCCCATCCGTGTCCTCGGGGTCCCACTGGGGTCCTCAATAGTCCAGGTATCTGTGTGCAAAAGGACAAGGTCTGTGAGTGGAGGGTGGAGGGCGGGCGGTGAGAGTCCACAATCCAAAGGCCTCAGCGGCCGAGGGATGGAGGGCAATCCCGGCGGGCAGAGGGTGGTGGCCTGGAGAGGGTGGAAAAGAGAGGCGGCCCCGTGTGGAGAGGGTTGCCCCACGGTCTCGGTGAGGGCCGGAGAGAGGCGTAGGCCCCCAGTTTGGGTTTGGGTGGGTTTGCTGGCCAACGGCCGGGACCTGCTGCAGGACGTCCGCTCGCCCACCCCGGGAGCCGGGGTCCTGGGCGCCCCCTGGGGCTCCTGTTGCGGGACGCGGGCGCTGGGAGCCCGCCTATGGACCAGGCTGCGCAGGCCCCGCTCCGGGCCTTGGGAAGGTCTCCCCACGGCACCGATGGATGCATCTGAACACGGTGCTCGGAGCACAGGGGACCGCCTGGCCACTACATTGCCACCAGGGCCAGAGGCCGGCTTGACGAACGGCGGCACGTGTCTTGTCTACCACGGCGATGGATTCCACAGCGGCAGCGAGGACGCCGAGAGCACGTGCAATTACGTGGGACATCGCAGAACGCGGAGCAACAAGGCGGAGGCAACAATTCCACGTAACTTCACTGCGTTCGGCCGAACGTGTCCTGTCCAAATGTCAGTCACTCTGCCAGACAAAGGAAATGTCCCTCCACGTCCGGAAAAACCAGCTTTTTTGTTGAGGAATCGGGGCCAGCCGAGGCTGGCTTAGAGCCGGATGGCTTTACCAGCCCCCCACGTGGCAGCCAGCCTGGGCCCCCCAGGCGCACCTCCCTCGCGCCTCCCACCAGCAGAGGAACGGTCACCGGCAGACGCCGTCTCTGCCCCAGGCGCTCGGCGCCCGGAAGAAGAGTCTCTGGAAGGAACTGAGGCCCAGGTCCTCTCCCAGTCCCGGAAGCAGCGGATCTCTGCAGGGACCCGCGGGAGCCAGGAGCCAGATGCCCTTGGAGGGGCAGCCCGCACCGGGACAGCCAGCCCCATGACTGCCAGGCTCCTCCCAGGAGGGAGGCCTGGAGGTGGGGGTGGCCTCTGGGGCCAGCTCTGCCCGTGGCAGCTCCTGAGCCCTGGTCTTCAGGCTCCTCACTTGTTCAGCAAAGACTGGGCCACTGTGTCCAGAAAGGACGTCCTAAGGCTCTAAGCCCGGACCCAACAGCCGACAGGCTCAGCCCCACAGTCCAGGTGCCAAGGCCCAAACAGTGAAACCAGGGAGGTTGAAGCAGACAGGAGGGGGCGGGCAGGGCCCCCGGCCCAGAGCACAGGGCGCAGGGCTGGCACCGGCATTCAAGGCCTGCCTCCCACTCACTCTGTGCCCCAGGGGTGACCCGGTTTCTCCATCTGGGCAGTGGACACAGTGTTCTTTGCTCCAAGCTGTGGTCAGTGAAGTAAGGGAAGAGCTGGGGGGCCCACCGTGCACAAGTCCCCCATGCCGCTCCAGGGCCCGGAGGAGCCCACGGGGCAGTGGTCACCAAGGCTCTCCCTCCCCTGCCCCTGATGCCCAAAGCGAGTCACACAGTCGGCCTGGGCGGGAGGAGTGCCAGGCAGGCCCAGTCGCTGGGACGCGGGTGCCCGGAGAGGAGGCCCGAGTCCACAGACACATGTGGCCCATCGCCGACGCACAGGAGCGCGGAGATGTGTCCACACCGAGGGTGTGACGTGTGTGAAGCCTGTGGAGCCACTAGGTGGAGGTGACATCTTGGCCCCGACACACCCCCAGCCCGCGAACGTGGCGTCTCTATTTAGGGTTCCTTTATTCCTTCCATCGGCAGGGCGTCCTTTGCGACACGCCGGCCTCATTTCAGTGATGTTCAGGAAAATTGCAGAAAATCTAGTTTTTCTGTGATGTAATAATCAGGAACCGAATTCTGAATACGATTGAGGGACAAGGCGGGGCCTCGACACAGCCAGCCTTGCTCGGCCACAGGCTGTGCCCGACACTGTTATCAGGGCTTGACCGTGGCGTGAGAGCCACTGTGGTCCACCCCCTCCACCCCCTCCCCCATCCCTGACCCCCCAGCCGCCCCCCCACCCACCTCCACGGGTCCCCTGGCAAACACGGGCAAGGCGACCTGTGAATGGCCTGCTGGGAGACCCACGCCAGCCCTTTGCAGGGAGTGGGGACAGAGCCACACAGGCCTCCCCTTGCACCTGCCCCCCGTACGAGACCGTCCTTGGGCTCTGGGACCCGAGGAAACCCCGCTGTGGAGGGCAGAGGTGACCAGACTGGTGGCCACATGGAATGGGGTTGCCAGAGGGGGCCAGGGCCCCTGCAGGCCTCACAAGCCCTGGAGGCAGGCACCAGAAGGTGACCGGCGGCCTCTCACCGGGGGACACTGCTGAACTTCCCTGTCTGTCAACCCCACACACAGCCGCCAAGGGGCAGGGCCAGGCCTGGGTGCCGACCAGCCGCAGACCTGGTGCTTCAGGGGAACCGGGGGGCCGGGCTTGGGTCCCAGCTCTGACACTACTTTGCCATTTGCCCTTGGATGTGTCCCTCTGACCCTGTGAGCCTCAGTCTCCTCTTCCATAATCCTGGATGGGAGGGGACCCGTTCTGGCTTCCAAACTGCCCAAGTGCCCACTGCAGAGTGCCCTGGGGGTTCTGGCTCCGCGGGCCTGGGGAGCCGGGCTCCCGAGGGAAATCCGATGCACGGTTTCTGGGGCACCTGGGCCATGGGGAGTACTCCCTAGGTCACCACGCCAGCTCCAGCTGGCTGCGTCGGTAATTTTCGGGTCTGCAGAGAGCAAATCGCCCTGATGCGGCCCGGCCACCAGATTTCCGGGGCCCTCGCTCCTCCTGGCTGTTCCAGCGACAGCTTTCCCTCGGGGAACAAACGCACGCGCACACAGTGTCCGTGAGGGTCCCGTACAGCGAGCAGATAGCAGGGAGAGAGGGGCCTCGATCACCAACATGCTTGCAGGGTGCCGGCCACGGCTGCACCCCTGTCTCCTGGAGGCGGGAAACCCGGGAGGAGCCAGGCCCTGGGAAGTCTCGCAAGGACAGCCCGTCAGCCCCTGGACCCGCACCTGAGCCGAGGCTCCGCCCTTCCGCTCACCACTTTCCCTCACAGCCCATCTGTCCCCCGCCCGCGTGTTCACGATGCAGACCCTGCGTCCCGCGTCCCGCGTCCCGCACCTCCTAGGTGACTGTGTGTGGAAAGGGGACCCTTAGGGAGGTGACAAAGGTAAACTGAGGTCCTGTGCATGGCCCTAAATAATCTGACTTGAGTGCTTCTAAGAAGAGGAGACCAGAACGCAGACACGCAGCAGAGAACGACCATGTGAGGACACGGGGAGGGGACGCCGACCACACACCAAGGAGAGGCCTCAGGAGGACCAGGCCTGCTGACACTGCGACCTCGGACTTCAGCTGCCCGGCCGCCCAGTGGTACCTGTCGCAGCAGCCGGCCCACAGGGAGACGGGTGGGTGCCTCTGCAGGCCGGCGATCTGTGGGACGCCCCTCCCCGGAGCCACCCCTTGGCAGGGGCCCGCGTCACCCCATCCTCCCACGCAGCCCCGTTGTCACTGCTTTCTTTAAGAACTGTCAGAACCCCCCGGGTCTCTGGTTACCAGAGTGGGGAGTTCATTTCCTAAGAGAGCTGAGAACTCAGATGCCCTGCTGGGGTTGGAGGGCACGGTGACGTGGGAACCGAGTCATGGGCCAGCCGTGCGTCCCCAGGGCCTGCCAGATGGCCCCGGGAGCCACATGGACGGGGGCAGGTGGCCCGCGTCTGTGCTCATGCACCAGTGACCACACGCACGGCCGGTGCGGGTCCTTCCAAGTGGAAGCAAGGAGCGCACACGGGCCCCGGCCGTGCGCCGGGCCCGGGTTAGTCTCTTGGACATTTTGCTCCCTCGTCCGTTTCTGTGAGTTACACGCCAGCATCTCATTTTACGGACCAGGAAACCACACGGAAGGTGTAATTGGGCCAAAACCAACGGGTCGCGAAGTAGCCAAATATAATTTAGCCAAAAACAAGTTAATCACCATAATAATATGTCAGGAGCTATTTGGTTAAAAGGCGTATCTGCTGTCACTGACCGAGGACGCGTGACGTTCGGTGAGTTAGGACTCAGCTCTGTAAGGTTTAACAAGCCCCGCGTTTCCCCAATTCCTCCGCGCTCCATGTGATGGGGAACGTGGAAACCCTAATTGGTTTAAGGAGCTAAATATTGGGCTTTATTTCATATTTCCTGTTGGACAAGCTACAGGCGCTTCCCGCAAAAAGCTTGGAAAACATGGGCAAAGAATAAAGAGCTTCAGGGTCGCCGTGTTTTCACTGTGCAGAGACTCCCAGACGCTTTAGGGAGAGGGGACGAGAGATATTCTCTAGGCGACCATGGCTTACTCAGGGTCCAACAAGTGGGGGACGGCTCGGAGTCTGAACGCTTGGTTTGGACGGACTGCTTTGAGCCAGACTCCGCCACCCGTCCCAGGGCACTGCCTGGCCCCCCGCCAAGGCACCTCCGAGGGGCACGATGCCATGGATGGGACCCCACCCCCTGCGCAGGAGAGTTCTCAGATACCCCTGAAGGTAACATTGGCTTCAGGAGGCCCTGGGTAAACCCTGGCTCCCAGAACTTACTGGCTGGCTGCCCTGGGTCACCCAGATTCTCCTGCCCCAGGCCCTTTGTCTGAAACGGCCATAACAGCCCCCACCTCCGTGGGCACCGGGAGGGTAAGCAAAACATCGCATGTGCGGGCTTCCTGGGGCTGTGTGACAGGAAGCGCGGCAGACAGAGCATCATAAACACAGGCGTGTACTGTCCCACAGGGCAGGGGACGGAAGTCCCAGGTCAGGATGCTGGCCAGATGAGCTCCTCTGGATGCCGTGAGGTTGAGTCCACTCCCTGGCCACAGACGGCCATCTTCCCCATGTCCACACCCACTTCTGTGTGTGCCCGTGTCCAAACCCCCGTCTTATAAGGACACGAGTCACACAACCAATAACCCTATTTTAACTGAACAACACTCTCTCCAAATTCGGTCATATGCTGAGGTGCTGGGGGCAGCATTCCAGCCTGTGGACTTGGGGACATACTTCAGCCCATAACAACACATGTTGGGGACATGATGGGCCACCCTTGGCCCCACTCCTGTCAGACATCTGCCGGATGGGCTGTCCTTGGGGCCACGCAGCTGGCAAGATCAGTATTTCAGCTGGAGGGGAGGGGGTGTCTGTGGGGCCAGGACCCCAACACATGGCTGGGACATTCCAAGAAGGCACTGGTCTCCTTCTGGAGGCCGGGGCTGATGTGAGCTGTGACCAGGGTGGTCCATCCCCCAGCCATAAGGAGTCATGGGCAGAGACGGTCACACCTGACTCTCACCCAGAATTGCCGTTGACCAGAGGGAGCCGCCCCTCCAACGAAAGGCCCCTTGCTGGGTGGCTCGCACCCAGACACAGGCCAAGGGCCTCACCCTCCGGCTTCAATTCGAACAGTGCTAAAGGGTCATCGTAGACTCTTCAACTGGCTGAGGCCTCTGTTGTGACCACACGGCCACCAGGCCTCCCCTCTGCCCAGCCCAGCTCCCTCACCTGTCACGGGTGCCGAATACAAGTATTCCACCTCCAGCCGCCTACAGACACACCCGCCACGTCCAGGAGAGGCATCCTATCACAACCGGCACCAGGGCTGGGCCCGGCAAGCACGCCCTGGATAAGACTTTGCAGCTGGATCACCTACGGGGACCTGGCGGTGAGTACCCCATCCTCGCGAGGGATGAGCCCACACGGACCTCATGCTCACCCCAGTGCATTGAGCAGTGTTCCCCAGATTGCACGTTTACCCAAACCTCAGAATGTCACCTCATTTAGAAATATGGTCTCTGCACATGTCGGTCAAAATGGGGTCATCCTGGATTCGCGAAAGTACGACGCACCAGAAAATACCGGGCCCTGTGTCTACAAGCCCCTCCAGCGTCTGGCAAGGCAAGGCCACCCGTCACACCCCGTCCTCGGGAACTTGCCAACACAACGAGAGAAGAGAAAGAGTGTAGAATAAGAACAAGAATGAAACAGACAAAACGTCCTTGTTTGTAGCAACATGACTGTCTTTGTAGAAAATACCAGCCCGTCCAGACAACCCAACAGGACAGCTCAGCCTCGTTCCCACGTCCACGACTGAAATACCAAAGTCAAAGGTGTTCTTTTATGACAGCAATCACCAGTTAAAAAACATGATTTGGGGGGGCACCTCGGTGACTCCTTCGTTGAGCGTCCGACTCCGGCTCAGGTCGTGATCTCACAGTTCGTGGGTTCGAACCCCGCGTTGGGCTCTGTGCTGACAGCTCGGAACCTGGAGCCTGCTTCGGATTCTGTGTCTCCCTCTCTCTCTGCCCTGCCCCTGCTCACGCTCTGTCTCTGTCTCTCTCTCTCTCTCTGTCTTCCAAAAATAAATAAACATTAAAAAAGCGTTTTTTTTAAAACATGAATTTTAAAAGTCTCCAGCAGCGACACAAACCTGAAGCCGGCAGGAATCACAGTGAGACGCGCACGTCCTCCGCGGGGAAGAAGACGCGACGGAGGCACGGGGTCCAGCCAAGCAGGAGGTGCCGCTCCAGCAAGGGTGAGACACGCCCCAGGATCTCAGGGCTGTGCCAGCAATGGCGTGCTCAGAGCTGTGTTGGCGAGTGTTCGTCAACGGGCCCTACAGCACCACTTAAAGTTTTTAAATAAGATGAAAATCCCTGCTCGCCAGGGAAAAATGGAAATATTGATTTATTGTGTTTACAGATTTCTGTGGTGCAAACACGCCCATTATGGTGCATTTCAAGGGAACAACGTGAATTAAAGCGGCTTGCAAAGTTCCAGAAGACGTAGCACAGGCCTTTGCAAGCCAGTGCCAACGGACCCTGCGCACCACTGGGGGGCCGCCCACCCTTCCCGTCTGCCTGGGTTGGCGGGAGGCCCCAGACCACAGAGCAGGCAGCATCTCTAGCACGGAGGCCACTCTGCAATGACATGCCCCGCCCCCGAAGCGCCACGTCCCTGCCGCTCACGCTCAGAGGCAGTCGTGGGACCCCCCTTCCCGCAGGGCAGGAAGTGCCATGTGCCTGTTTCCAGAAGGTGAGCGACCTCTGCATGCTCGGTGCACAGCGCCAATGACTACCACCTACGCCGTGTCCGTTTACGAGAAGACTGCATCCCATCATGATGTGAATTTCCCCCCAAATAGTCTTTAAAGTCATTACATTCCAATCAAATTTCAATAGGGCGTTTTATGGAACTACTAGAGAATCGGAAAATTAACAAGGAAAAATAAAGGGTCTAGAACAGCCAAGATTCAGAAGGTCAACATGTCCGTTCTGGACTCAACAGTTGGCGAGTGCCAAGAGCGGAGTCTTCGTATCCCCGGTGCCAAGATGGAAACAGGCGATGGGGTCGAGGGGACGCCCGGCCAGGTCTGTCTGCACCTGCAGAGCTGGGTAAGTGTCAGAGGCGGGGTGCAATCAACGTGGAATATTCGTAGGAAGTGGCTCTCCATAATAAGATAAAGTTACCTCCTTACTTCATACCATGCACAGAAATAAATCCCAGGGGGAGTAAATCCCTAGTGTAAAGTAAACTTTACGGAGAGAATACTAGATCATATCTTCCTACACCTGAGATAGGAAAGGGTTAATTCAACTAGAGTCAAAAGGCCCATGACCTTCAATAAAGAGTCATTTCGACTCAGTGAAAATTAAAACGTCTTCTACGACAAAAACTCTGCAAGCAAAGGAAAAATACAGGAAAAGATACGTGCAGTGCACACAGCTGACGAGAGATTAGCGAGGAGTAGACGGAGCGAACTCCTGCTCCTCAGTTAGGAAAAGCCAATCAGTCTAGAAGCAGGAAGGTGGGAGGGCAAAGCCCGTAACCGCTCACACAAGAGGACCCGTGAACGGCCAATACCTACATTTTTAAGCGTTCAGCCTCACTGCTAATCAAGGAAACACGATTAAAAGAAGGGTCACTCACCCTTTAACGCCCACACATGGAGCAGAATCTGTCAGCTGATGATGTCAGTGCTTAGTGAGGAAGATGGGGCGGGGGGGTCCCCGCAGCCACCTCGGTGAGCCATTTGGTGACATTCATGACGCTGGTGCATGGGCTCTCCCACCCAGGGTACCTTCCACCGCAAGCCATACGCTTAGAGAAGGCCACCCAGACGCACAGTGACACCCAAGGAAACGTTACAAGGAGAAAAACAGAGGAGGCAGGAAGCAAGACCCCCAGGGACGCGGGAAGCAGGACCTGGTTCCCCAAGACGGGACTGACGTCCCACGAGAGGCTCTGTGGCCAAAGCCGTGGCCGGGGTGCAGCTCTAGAGAGGCTTCAGGGAGGGCGGTGACCGGATCGCTGTCCCTGGGGGTCGCGCCCTCCCTTTGCCGTGCGACGTTGCGGTGGCCGGCACCTAGGACTCGGACGCACCTCAAAGTTTGCGTTGTCAGCGGGTTGCAAGAGGACAGTCTGGAAGAGTCTTGAGAAGCGTTTGCACAGTTTGGCTGGCCCTCTCGTGTTTCCGTCATTGGCCACGGAAGACGATGCCTCGGTAGCTGCTATTTCTAGAATGAGGGACACGGTGAGGGCTGACCCATGCCTGGCTGACCCCAGCCAGACCCAGCAGAGCACAGACGCCCCCTAGCCCCGTGAGCAAGAAGGGTGTGTGACGTCGTGGGGCGTGGGGACCCCCGTGTGCGCTACACGGGGCCACAGCCCTAGCAGCTCACAGATGCAGGCAAGGAGGCCAGCTCGGGCGCGGGTCTGGCGGAGGAACAGCGGTTCTCGTGCTCGCCCCTGGACCGTGACCGCTGCCCGGGTCCCAAGAGCTGCCTCACCGACCCGGCGCTCCGGTAACACGACACTGGCAGTGAGCTCTAAGACGGGGCAGGAATATGGGGAGGGGAGCCCAGAAACGGAATGAGCTGCCAGTTACACTCAGGTGGGTGATAAAGATAAAAAGACAGCGCCCGAAGGACAGGTTCGCGGCAGCTTCGTGACCTAAGTGCCGTCACAGCGTCGCCTGCGAGGGCGGAGATCCAGGCGCTTTATTTAGCATTGCCGTAGTTCATACCTAGCGGCTCCTGGGCCCTGTAGCTAAATTCTTAGAGTGTTTCTGCAGCTTAAGTATTCCCCTCCTGCTTGTCGCTTTTGGGTCTAAAATAAACATGTGCCCCGAAGATAAAGGAAGAAATCCAAAGCTGAGTCTAATTATATATTAATAGCACAAAAATGCACAAGCTGAGGGCAAAAATAAATAAGTGGGAAGAGAAACCACGTAAAAAAAAAAAAGAAGAAGAAGAAAGAAAGCTGTAGTGTGAAGGAAGGCGTGAGGTCTGAGGCTCAAGTCCTGCTCCAGCCCTGACGGCCACTCCCTGAGCCAGCCCTTCTCCTGACTTGGTTTCCCCACCTGTCACAGGTCTGGACGGTGTCCGTGGTCTCGGACGCTGAGAGAGACACTCAGCCTCTGCACCTGTCGTGCAGCTCAAGGCACAGGGGAAACCAGAGAGGGCGTGGGAGTCACCCAGCAGTGAGCTCCCCGCGGAACACCTCGTCCTCTGGACCTTATGCTTTGGCAAAACTGGCTTGGCCTCCAAGGATGAGGCCTCTCCTCTTATATCCCCAAAGTCACCCATTCTGGTCTCAGGTCACGTCCTGCCTCCCCCACGAGCCTCTGCGTGCACCTCCTGTCCCTTCTGGCCACCCCATACCGGAGCCAGCAACCTTGACCCACATTTGGAAAACTCACTGCCTCTGGCAGCAGGAAACCAGACCCTGATACTTACTGCCGGGGGTGTGAACTCTGACCTCTGAACCCCGCGGCCTGAGTCACCTTTGTCCCCTGCACTGAGATGCTTGCAGCTGTCATTTGGGGGAAATGGTGCTGACCGGTTGCTATGGCAACCCACGGGCATGATGCATGTGGAAAAATACTTCGTAAACAGTAAAGCACTTTGCAAACGCGCACCCAGGACTGGCCAGGACAGAGTAATGGCACCACCTCAAAGAGAAAACAGGCAAAGCAAGTAATTTGCGAGATACTGGACACCAGAGACCGAGGGACTGTGATCCCCGGAGATGGGAAAAGGGCAAGGCCGGGCCCGCTGCCGTGAGCAGGTGTCAGGCCGTGGCTCAGGGAGCGAGCCCAGGCTGACCTCGGGGCTCCAGGGATGAAGAGACAGAGCCAGGGGTCTGGGGGGACCCAGGAAAGAGCTGCACACAGAGAGAAGACCTCCAGCGACCTGCAGAGGCCCCCAGAGAGCAGGCAGACAGGGCATCCCCTCTCACGTAAAGAGACCAGCGGGGCCAGAGGAAGAGTGACCCAGGGGATCCGAGGCAAAGGTGTCTGCTGCTCACATAGCCCAGAGGGCGCCCCGCCCCAACAGGCCACATGGGTGGGCCTCGACCGTAAAATCCAACCTGAAAAATGGGCAAAGCACGAAACAGACATTTCACCCACGGACGAAAAGATGCTGGACGTCGCGGATCCTCCCGGGAAGGCAAATCAAAAGCACGACGAGATAACACACGCCTATTCAGAGGCTGCAGGAGCCCCGGCCGCCGGTGGGAATGCAGAGCCGTGTGGCTGCTTGGGGGGTGGGGGGTGGGGGTCCGGTGGTGTCGGACCCAGCGATCACACGCTCACCGTATGGCCAAGTAATGCCACCCAGAAAATCCTAGGCGTCCACCAAAGTGAAGTGAAAACTTATGTCCCCACAAAGATGTGCACAGAAACGTTTATAGAAGCTTTTTCACAATCACCCCAAGCTGCGGTCAAGCCAGGCGCCCTTCCGGAACGGGATGGATACTCCACATGGCGCGTGTCCGTGCCATGGAACACTGGTCAGCAACGAAAGCAACCGACTGGCGATCTGTGCAGCATCCTGACCCTTCAATGCATTTTCCTAAGAGGAAGAAGCCAGACCCAAAAGGCTACCGACGCCGTGATTCCATTTATAGGACCGTCTGGAAAAGACGGGACCAGGGAACAAGTGGTCTCGGGGACCGAGGGAGAGCGGGGGGGCCTCAGTGGCCGAGGAGCTGAGCTGCGCGAGGCAGCTGGACGAGGAGCTGCTCCGGACGGGACAGGGATGGCGGGTGCTTGGCTGGCGGCGTGGGCGAACCCCACGGAAATGCATATCGCGAAGAGCGAACGTCACTGTGCCTCCGTGAAGCAAAAATAAGTGAGGGGGGCCGGGAGCCCCGGGACGGAATGCAGTGCAGGGCAGCGGAATCTAACGGTATCACAGGCTTAAGGCGTAACCTCACCGACACACGCAGCTCAAAGGAAGCCGTGATTTGGAACGCATTCTGGAAGACTAGAGGTCAAAGAACCGTACCTATACTCTTGCGCTGGCGGTAAATTACTGAACACAGAAAGCACGCATGGGGCTAACGGGGGCAGGTGGCCCACTGCCAGGGGTGGGGGTTACCGGCAAGCAGGAGGGGAGGGCTGGGGTACACCCTGCGGGCCCGGCTCGGGGTCAGAGGCAGCGGATGCACTCGTATTTATTTTCCGGTAGACGCGCAGAGGCGCCCCCAGGACGGGGGACGGAAACGTTCACGCACGTGGGGCGAAGCACACAAGTGCATCCCAGCTCTGCCCCCTGAGGACCCCCCGCTGCCCTGAGCACACCCGGGCCCCACCAGACACCAGCGCCAGCCCTCCCCAGATGGATCGTTCCGGAACTGGAGCGGAGGGAACGTGAGATGCACCCAGAGCGTGTCGTGGTGCCTGGAAGCCAGTCTCAAGAAGGGGGGGACGTGGCCCACGGCCAGTGGACACCAACTGAGGCCAAGCCTGAACCCGGGGGCCACAGCCGAGCGGTTTGAGCGACGAGGTAACCAGGACCCACGTGCAGGACGACCAGCCACGGGTCCGAGCCGACAGAGAGAAACGGTTGAATAAGGTGAGGGGGAGGGACAAATCTTCCTTGGAGAAGGGTTCCCAACGATACACGCAGAAGGAGCCCGAGAGCGGAAATCCCCCACTGACCTTCCCAGTGACAGTCCCTTCAGGCAGGGGACGCACTGACGGGCGTCAAAATCAGACGGCAAATGTTAAGAAGTTCTTCCAGAGTCTGTATTAGCTCCTGCAGATGCTGTAAATTGGGTCCACGAGCGAGCGCTTTGATGCGCCTCCCTCCAGGGGGGTGGCCTGTCCGGCTCCCCCGGGACCGGGCTGGGCCCGAAAAACGCCAAGGACGCAGCCGGGACCCGGGAGCCTCTGGGTGCCCCGCGTGCCGGGCCAGGAAGGGCGACCAGCCCCGCACCGGTCCCTTAGACCGTGAGTCCGAAGGCAGCACCGTCCTTCTGGCAAACACACGCGGGGGCTGAGTGGCTGTGGGCAGAGATCAGAAGCGAGCCCTCGTGCCAGGTCCCACACCCCCTGTTTCTGTAAACACCGCTTCGGTGGAACACAGCCACCCCCATCCGTGTGCACACGGCCCGCGGACGGGGTGAGGTACGGCGGCGGCCGAGCTGACAGCTCCCGCAGAGACCGTGTGGCCCACGACGCCTCAAGTATTTACCATCGAGACCCTGGCTCGTAAAGTGGAAATTAGGTGACACTGAGCCATGTTGGGGCCGGGAGCCGGGCGGCCCCATCCTGCCTGCAAGCTTCCGGCTTCTCCTGGAGGCAACGTGTCGACAGGCCAGAGGGCCAAGGGCACGGATGGCATTACCTTATCTGCGGCTTTGACCCCAAACTGCGAGTCGGGGCTTTGGGGTGCACAGGGGACCCGGGGAGGGCCTCTCACCCAGTGTATGTGGTCTGTATTCACGCCAGGTGTTCACTCTTGGGTGTCGGGGCCCGAGGACGTGAGTCCCCACCCGGCAGGTGTTACCAGCAGCAGGTGGGCTGCTGAGGGGGGGATGCTTGTTCGTCCGCTAAGCTGCCCTTGCCCACGCCCTCCTGGCCCCCAACACAATCACGCCCTTGGCCTTGGCCCATGTGGTTTCCTGGAGCCCCCCGCTGTCCACACCATCCCCCTCTGAGGAGGACAGGAGGCAGGAGAGGGAACGTCTTTCCCAGGACGTCAGTGTGGGCCGTGGGGCAGCAGGGATTTAAGTGAAAGATCATTTCCCAAGCCCGCCATTCCAGGCACCCGGGTCTTAGGTGGCTTATAAGACCTTCCTGAAGCTTCCTTTCTATCACAAGTGGGTGATGCCAGGCGGGGGACACTCGGTGAGGCAGAGAACATTCCAGCCCTCTGCAGACAAGCGTGCCCTGCACAGTTCCACTCTCAGCTGCCCCAGCCAGCCCTTCCCTCTGTAGATAGACGAAGCCGCTGTCCCACAGCAGCCTTCGTTCAGATGCAGCAGACATCTTCTGGGTGGGCCAGACGTCTGGCCTCCACGGGGTTCTGATAAGGGACCCGTATGAGGTGAGGAAGGGAGGTCATAGCACCTCACACCTCCCTGCCGGCCAGATGTGCAGACCCGGCTTCACCCACCAGGTCCCCCACTTTCTACTGCCCTACAACAATCACACAAGGCATTTAAAACCCACTTTATGGATGACGAGACCGAGGCTTGCAGTGACTGAGTCAAGGGAACCCGGATTCATGCACACGGTCTTCTCCCGGCACTGGCTTTCTCAAGGTGAGTCTCTGATGAATCAGTAATTCCAAGACACACGCCCAAAGGAAAGGAATTCCCGACCAAACACCCCTTGTGGCCCCTCCAGGAGTCACTGTGGACAGAGCCAATTCAAGGCTCTGAGAAGTCCTGCAGCCAAGAATTCTACTCACTTCTGTTTTAGCAGCGTTTTAACTTGGCTGGCCACAGGGCTGCTTTTTTCTAGTAATATCACTCGACACCCTGTAAGGCTTATCCTCCGGAACCCACCTCCATGAGCCACGTCCTAAAGCTTAACGTTGACCAACTAAGCCAGAGGGTTACTCGTTAATGCTCCACGAGCTACTGGGAGATCAGAGTTTTGGATTCCTTCTTGAATTTGTATCATCATTCGGAAAATAAGAATCGACAGAGCAAGCTGTCAGGGATTTTCACGCTTCTGGGCCAGCGGAGCTTATCAGAACACGTCTCCACTCCAGTGGTGACACCCGTCCTTTCTCAAAGGCCACCTCACTTTTTTTTTAATTTTTTAAAATGTTTTTATTATTTATTTTTGAGAAAGTGAGAGACAGAGCATGAGCAGGGGAGGGGCAGGGAGAGAGGGAGACACAGAATCGGAAGCAGGCTCCAGGCTCGGAGCTGTCAGCACAGAGCCCCATGTGGGGCTCGAACCCACGAACCGCGAGATCACGACCTGAGCCGAAGTCGGACGCTCAACAAACTGAGCCACCCAGGTGCCCCTCAAAAGCCACCTTTCTTTAATGACCACGGCAGGGGCCACCCTGACCCGCCCACTGCTTCCCTAGCTGCCCCTTTAGATGTGTGTGTATGTATAGCTGGCTCCTGATCAAACCAACACAAACGTGTGATTTACTCTTAATAGCAAAGGACAGAGGGACACAAAGCAAACAGACACCCTCTGCGGGACTCCCCCAGACACGCCCCCCGAGACAGCCGCTTTCATCCACCTGGGGACGTGATGCTCCTCGTGGCCAGTGCTGGAACTCTAAGTCACAAGCTCTTACTTTGGTGTTTTTCACTTGCTAATCATTTCATTGTCGACTGACTCCCAGGGACGTCGGATTCCAGCTCAGGGATGGAGAGGGCAAGAGAGCCGTCATTCCCGTTCCTACAACGAGGCAAACGCTGGAAAACGGCAACGGCCTTGATCGAACCCGCCAGAGAACGGACGTCACAGGAAAATCGGGGACTCCGAAATCTGGGAAAGGCAGGTGGCTGCAGGGAGAAACAGGTCCCGAGGAGTGGCCGACACCACACAAGCGGCTGAAATGTTTACTCATTTAGCCCTAGGAAGACCGAGTGGGGCTGCCAGGAACCCCTGGGGGCTGCACGCGGAGACACGCTGCACCTCCTGTAGAATTTTCTTCCACAGACCCCACCGTGAGCTCACAAGGAAGACCTGTGACCTCCCCGAAAAGGCTTCCCCACCAGGGTGCCTGGAGGAAGACGTCTGCTCAGATTCACCTGTCCTACTTCTCCAACTGTGGGAGGAAGAGCCAGAAAAAAAAAATCGTCACAAAGGGCACTGATGGAAACCCATTGCCACAGAGACAAGTAAAGAGGAAATGTGAACATAATAGTCCCCAGCGCGTGAGGCGGGCAGGAACACGAGCTCTGACCAGAATTACCGCTGGGGGAGGGGCAGGAGCCCACGTGCAGCCCACACCCCTGGAATCTGCAGCCTGGGGTGCACGGAGGGCAGGCATCGCCACGGAAAGCCCCAGGGCCAGCCGGCTCCTGACCAGATTAACAGCCCTCCAGGCTAAAGGCCCAACAGAGAAGCCAAGCCACACACACACACCCCCGCCAAGCACGCAGATATTCACCTCCGTATCTCCCGCCCTAAACAACAGGCCCACCTTCCAACAAAACCTGGGAGGCGCACAGAGAGGCAAGACGAAACGTGCCCCCAAGGGACCCGGCAGTTGTCAGAACCGGACTCGGCTATGACACGGAGGCTGCAAGTCTCGGTCAGGGAAATCAGAACAACTATGACGTGTGTGGTCAAGGTTCTAACAGAAAAGGCACATACACCCCATGCAGACTCCGGTGGGTACTTCCAGAGGACCGCAGGAAATCCTAATTGAAACGCCAGAAATAGAAAACTCCGTCACAGATTTGGGGAGAGCTCTCGAGAGCCCCTTCAGGAGGCTTGACCCAGCCGAGAAAAGAATCTGTGAGCCTGAAAATACATCTACAGAAATTACCCGGCTGGAAACACAAAGGGGGGTGGGGGGAGGGAGGAAGACAGAAAAGGGCATCCGCGAGCCGTAGGAAAACTCCAAGCGGTCTAACATACGTGAAATTAAAACGGCACAGGGGCAGAGAGGTGGCCGAGAAGTATTGGGGGGACAGCGGCCGAGAAATTAATGGTGAAAGACACAAATCACAGATTCGAGGAGCTCCGAAAACACCCAGCGGGAGGAACCTCTCTTCTCCTTCCCCAAAACATTCAAACTTCCAAGTAGCAAAGCCAAGAAGCTCTTCAAGGCAGCCCAGGTGCGGGGAAACACGCGTGACCTACAGTGTCACCACGGCAGGGATCCTATCGGCTCCTCATCGAGGTCGTGCGTGCGGGAGGACCGAGGGAGGCGGCTTTAAAGTGATGCAGGAAAGTCCTGTCGACCCCACGCTCTCAGGGAAAAACCTTCCCCAAGTGGTGCACCTGCACGGGATAGGAATTTCAAACCCTGCTCGAATATTTGATCGCGTAAACGAAACAGTGTTAATTTTTCAGTGTGATACAGCTAATTTTTTTAAGTGTTTTAAATCCCTACCTGAAATGATTTGAAGTCATTATCTTTTACAGACACATTCTCAAATTTTATGGCAGATATTAAAAGACTTTCAGGAGGAATTGGCCGGGTGTCGAGGAAATAACGTGGGCCGGGAGACGGTCACTGTTAGCCGGGGAAGATGGCTTTGCATCATCGTTATGTGAAACCCCAGCTTTGGAATCTTTGATTATATAAATGAATCAAGTTCATAAGACAAATAAAAGAGGGCTTGAGACTTTCTCAGACAAGTAAAACCTGGGGAAATTCATTGCTGACCGACCTAGTCTCCAAGAAATGTCCAAGAGAATCTTTCAGGCAAAAGGAATCTATCGGTCAGGGGCGCCTGGGTGGCTCAGTCGGTTAAGTGCCCGACTTTGGCTCGGGTCGTGATCTCACAGTTTGTGGGTTTGAGCCCCACGTCGGGCTCTGCGCTGACAGCTCTGAGCCTGGAGCCTGCTTCGGATTCTGTGTCTCCCTCTCTCTCTGCCCCTAACTCGCATTCTGTTTCTGTCTCTCTCAAAAGTAAATAAAAAAATTTTTTTAAAAAGTAATCTATTGGCCAGAAACACGTATTTACAGAGAGAAGCAAAGAGCATTGTTGGAGATGAAATTAATGAAGGTAAAATAAAATTCGTTTTTTCTTTCATTCTAAGTGATCTAACGTAGGGGCAGCAAAGGTAGGAAGATATATTGCGGAAAATGTTTCAGGTCTGGGAGCCACTGGTCTGTGGCACAGCCCAGCTGCAGGAAATATGCGAGCAGGAGAGCAGGACGGAGGGCAGCAAAGGGCGCGGCTGTGGACCAAGAAACCCTCGTCGACGAAACCAGGCTCCAGACCCTCACCCGAGAAGGGAACTGCCTGAGAAAGATTAGTAACCTCGTGCTGTGTGTTTACAGAATCTGCAAAACAGCAGCAGCAGCAGAAAAGGTGGGAGGGCGAGACCAGGGAGATCACGTCACGCGATTGTCACACGACATAGGGAGTCACGTGAGTTGCACACAGGATCGCACGTTCCAAGGTAGACCCAGATGTCTCGAAAATGTACGTTGTAAACCCTAGGGAAACCAGTAGGATGGTTTTAAAGAGAAATAAATAATAAGCCAGCAGAGGACAAAACGAAATCATAACACGTGCTCGACTGAATTCCGAAAAGGCAGACGGAGGAGGAAACACAGTGGACGTGAGGCCAGCGGGAAAGACGACAGATTTGTTCTAATTGGTTCGCGCGTGCGTGGTCTAAGCCGGGCGTCGAAGAACCAGATAATCACGTTGGATCTTTCAAGGGGGAGACGTCAACCACATTCCGTCTACGAGAGACCAAGTTTTAATACTAAAATATAGACCCAAGGAAAAGGATGGAGAAAGACACCACGCAGCCACGCATCAGAAGGCAGCCGAGGTAGCTAAGTCTCCGTCACAGGAAGTAGAGTCAGAACGAGGACGATTAGCAGAGATACAGAGGAACACAGAGGAACGAACGACACAGGGGCCGATTCCAACGCGGCTGCGCCCGAACGGCACCCGCAAAACACGGCGGGCGAAGCGGGCGCAGCTGGAAAGACAAGCCCGCAGCTCAGGTGGGGGCGTCGGCCCCGCCCTCCCCGTGGCTGCTGGGAGAAGCAGACAACGCTCGGGGCCGAGCAGCACCGTCCCCCCACGAGGGCGAACGGACGCGGATCGAGCTCTCCATCGACGACTGTGGACGCACGTTCCGTTCAGGCGCCCATGGAATGTTCACCAAGACGGACACAGTCTGGGCCGTGAAACAAACGGCGACAAATTTAAAAGAAGAGGAGTCTAGCGCATCACAAAGGAATGAAGCCAGAAATCAGAGCCGGCAGGCCCGCGCTGCGGTGTCGCGGTTTGGGCCAAGTCCCGCCGGAGGACTGACTCAGGGCCCCGGCTTTGAGCGGGCACACGGCGGGTCCAGGCTGCAGCGTCGGCGGCCGGACGCGTGAGCCCCACGACACGGCGACCCCTGTGCGCTCGCAGGTGACAGAGGGGGCGTCCGTGGCAGGCCCACCGAGTCATGGGGTAGGCGGGCCCCGCAAAACCCATCATAACTGGGGACTCGAAGAAGGTGCTGCCTTCGCAAGCAGGGAGCCTAGACCTCGGGGCCCGTCACCTTCGGCTCACACGTGAAGCCACACGGGGAATCCCAGGGGAGCCGCTGAGGGAGGAGGAAGAGTCCGAACCCTGCTCCTGGGTGGGAACAAGCTGCACCCCAACCTCCTCAGGGTGACCTCGGAAGACTGTGGGGAGGGAAGGCGTCCCGGGAGGCTGACCTCTGGGCGGTGCACCTGTTCACCCGCTCCCTGGTGAGCTGGTGGAGTTGCCCTGGGGTAGAAGGCACCCAGACCACAAGCAGGGAGAAATGGTACATACAGCTGGTTGGTCAGGAATCTGACTGACCAAGACCGGAAGGGATGCGGGAGGCTGGGTTCACGTGAGCGGGTGAGCGGGACAGGACACGAGGCCTGAAGTTCATGGAGTCTCTCATCAGTGCCCTGCAGTGGGTCCAAGATGGAGACACTCGGTGCACAGCGGGACAGGGGCAGTGACCGGGTCACTGCCACCCCCAGGGTCGACCCGTGGGCACCTGGATGAAGCGTCCACAGAGGCACAGAAGGAGGCGGCCCGTGGACCCAACAGCACGAGCTCCCACCCCTCCGTGCTGCGCCCCGCACCTGCCAGCCACGTAGGGCTCGGTCCTTGAGGGGACCAAGTGACCACTTGGTGGCAAAGTGGCCACCCTGGGTCCCTTCCGTCCTGGAAGGGCCTGAAGTTCACAGGAGATTCTGGATATGGGCTGGCCTCCCAGACCGCCACCCGTGGCATTGAGGGCTCCTGGGTGTCTGGTCCGCTGGCTTGGCCCTCTCACACCGTCGCATCGGGCCAGGAAGCCCGTCGTACAGCAGAAGAGGTGGGGAGCAGGCCCGGGACCACAGGGACCTCGGGCCGATCCCACACCGACCACCCGGAAGCCACAAGCTGGCGAATCCCCGGAACCACTTGCCAGAGGCACTTCTCTGAGAGGATGGGGTACGGCCCCCGCCCCCGCCCCCGTGTTTGCACCAAATGAGAGCCCCTGGCCTGGGCCCCAGGAGGACACCTGGGAACCAGGGGTGCAAGCAGGCAGTGCGTGTTCGGGGCCCCCCAGGCCCGCGCACCTCACCCCAGCAGCTCCAGGCTCTGTGGACTTGGAGGTCCCGGTCCTGGCGGGGCGACGGACCCCATCCGCAGGGCGCAGGGAGGCCCCAATGCTGGCACACGCACGGCGCTCCCTCGCCCAGCCCTGGCGGTCAGTGGGCAGGCCCAGCAACCCCGGCCGAATGTCACAGCGCCGGGGCCTCGGACCCAGGTGAAGGAGGTCTGGGTCACACTCCGAGTCTGGGCCGGGCGGGGGCGGCCACCACCGGCCACAGCTGCCGCCTGTCAAGGGTGCTCATTTCCTGCGTCAGGGCCGTGGTGTCACGGCGCCTGAGGACGCGGCCGTGGCCGTGACTCCGCGAACGAACGCGCGGAGGGGTGAGCGAGTGAATGAGGCCGGCGCACAGGCTTGGACGTGAGGCGCCCCAGAGCCCGCGGCTAAGGGAAGCCTTGGGACGGGTCTGACCCTCCCCCTCCTCTTCAGAGCACTGGGAAATCAGACCGCCCACGTCTGAGAGCAAGTCCCACGTCTGAAAGCAAGTCCCACGTCTGCCGGCCGTGCGGCCCGGAGCCAGCTGCAGCCCCTCTCTGTGCCCCGGTTCCTGGAAAGCCCCGATGACGCCTTTCTCACTGCGCAGGTGCAACACGTCAGCATGCGGCGAGCACAGGTGGGGACAGTGGGCCGTGACAGGCACTGAACGCGGCATCCGTGATGACTTTTGTTACTTCTTAGACCAGGAGGCACCGCCTGAAGGGGCCCGGTGACTTCAGCGAAGCTACACCGGGAGCCAGGCGCCGGGCGGCGGGATTTCGTGCCTGTTCCAGGGCTGCCTGGGTCTGGTCGCCACCGTGTCGCGGTAGGAGGTGACGGTCCCCGGGCCTCTGGGTGCCTCCCGGTGTAGGCGGCCCACGCTGGGCCGGGAGAGCCCCTGCAAGCAGGGCACACGCGTCCTGAGCTGGAACGAGGCCGCCAAACCGGGAGAAGCTCTCAAAGCCGTTGCCGTGCAAACCTCAGGCCACCGTCGTCCCAGACAGGAAAGCGGGAGGCTGGGTTTCAACCTCCATGTGATCTGATCCTCGGGTTACTCACGGCTCGGTCACGCGTGGCGACTGGGATAAAAGGTTCACGAGCATAGATGGAGCTGGGAAGAGCCCTTCGTCCTGCACCTACTCACAGGGACCCATAACCTTGTCCTGGATGGACCCGTGGGGTTTCGGGCACAGCTCCCGGGCTGGAGGCAGCCGGGACCTACCGGCCTGCCTGCGAGGCCCCAGGCTTCTCGTATCCATAACCGTGGTAGCTGCTGGGTTCCGTGGACAAGCACCGAGGAAATACAGAGTTCTCTGCCCTTGCTCCCATGCTTGGCTTTTCTTGTCACTGTTCCGGAAAGGACCGGGCCAGGCTCTGAAATTAGGGGCGAGACCGGATCCCCCACCTGCTGTGGCCGAGGTGGGGACGGCGGGGGTGCGGGAGTCCACATCGGGCTGGGCGAAGGCCCCCTCCAATCAGTCCCCCCACCCGCCCTCCCCAGGGTGCCCTGGGCTCCCCTCGCGGTCCTCTCCCCTGCCCCGGCTCACCCCTGGGTCACCCCCACTCTGTGCCTGAATTGTGACCTTCCCAGCTTCGTCAGGGCTGACCTGGAGCCCATGTGGTCAGCTCTGCCCCAGGCCACGTCAGTGTGTGTCACGTGGCTGCTTGAGGTCGGCCGTGCTGGGAGTATTTGCTCCGTAGAAGTTGGTCAACACTGCAGATCAGAGCTTTTTCAGCCCCGGCGACTGGTTATTAAAGCTTCACCTGCACAGGGCTGGTTCCATCTGCGAAACCTCCTGCGAGTGACCCCGAGCGGGGCGTCTCTCTCTATGGCGACCCGCAGGGCCGCATGCAGGGAGGAGGGTGGGAAGGGCCCCTCACAAGGCGTCCGGTGCCCTCCAGGGAAGTCCTAACAAACACAGACCGCACGTGCACACAGGCCCTGCCCCTTGCTGCCCCCAGCCTCCCCCACTTAGGAGGCCCTGGTCCCCAGACCGGCCCTGGCCATCGTTCAGAGCCCCTGTGGGAGCCATACCTTCCAGGAAGTCACCCCTGCCCCCCATCGGGGCTCAGCACCACCCCCCAGCAGGGCGGGGCCCCGGGCCACCACCCATCACCAGGGCCCCTGGGCTCCCTGACCTGGCACGTGGCTGGCGTGGCCGGCCGGTGTGGCAGACGGAAGGGGGAGCTGCCGTACTCGTCCGGGGCTCCGTGAAGTCTCCATCGCTGCAGGATGCTGCACGCACCTAAGCCTCGAAGGTCAAGGTTGTTCCAGAACCCTCCCGGCCCACCTTTCCAGCCTGGCTAAGCCCCCTGGGTGGAGCCTGAGCCATGGAGAGAGGCCTGGGGACGCACAGGGTGCACAGAGCTCCTGACCGAGAGAGGTCGCGAGACAAAAAGGTGGAGAGGTCAGAACTATTATTTGGAGCAAACCCGTGGTTCTCCATTCACAGAGCTTTAATGCTGTGTTAGCTTGAGCAAGTGTCTGAACCTTTCTGTGCTTGGTTCACTTCTACAGGGTAGTCCGCATCGTCTTGAGGACCGAATGAAATGAGCCCCCGGAAGGGCTTCCTGAAGCTCTCGCCGACTCCCTGGGATGCAGAGCCCCGACTCTGCAGTCATGACTGGTGTTTGCTCTCGAACTCACTTGCTTCCGTGTTTGTTCTCACTGGCTCTTAGTTCTGATTGAAACGTTCTTTCTGACAACGTCAAGGCGTTTCCGCTGTGTGGGGAGTACAGTGCGCACGAGGCTTTTGTCCTCTCTTGGGCCAGACAGAGACGAGCGGGACTGGCGCTGCGGGGGCAGCTAAGGTCAAAGGGGGGCCGTCGCTGCAACACGAGCGAGCAGAACTCGGCACGGGCAGCGTCTGGACCCTTGTCAGAGCGTCTGTAGCTGGAGCGGGGTCCCGGGGAGGGGGCTACTGCTATTCTCGGATTTTCACTCCCCGGGAAGAAGGGCCAAGGAGCAGGTGCCGGGCGCGGGTAAAGGGGGGAGTGAGAGCAGGAGGTGGTCGTACTACTGGGCGCTTGCCGAGCTCCGTGTGTATACACGCCCTTCCTGCCTGGTCCCAGGAACCCGTGCCTCTGCGGGGGCTCTGGGCTCAGGGATGCTGCGTCCTGTGCTGAGAACCGCACAGCAAAAGGGGCAGGGTCTGGATTTGCACTGGGGACGTCTGACCCGTAGTCCGTCCAAAATAGCACGCTGACGGCTGGGGAAACGTCCAGAGAAGGAAGGGGATTAGAGAGGGAGACCGAGGCCACCAAAGGCCACCTCGGCAAGCATCTGCCCCTCTCCCTCGAAATGTCTGAAAACAGAGAGAGCGACCCGGGTGGGCTTCCCAGAGGAGGAGAGGTGAGTGAGACGTCACCCCTGCCCTCCCGCGGAGGTGAGCCGCACTGGGGATGCCACTCCCAGTGCCCAACCCTCGGTTTCCCCAAATTCCCCTCCTGTGGGCCACCCGCCCCCCTCTCAGCCCAGCCCGCCCTTCATGCACTTTCCCCTCCTGACTCAGGGCCTTTGCACCTGCTGCGGCCTCCACTCCATGAGCCTCCAACTCCTGATCACCTCCAACTCTTGGTCCCGAGAGCCCCCGACCCCTCCCCAGCCTAAACTCGATGTCTGCTGGTCCTCTGAGAACGCCGAGCACCAGCTCCCCGACCCGGTGGTGGACTCGCAAGGCAATATGACAGACAGGCACCCACACAGCCCCACCGGGAGCCGCTCAGGGTTCGAATCCCGGGCCCGGAGCTGAACGCCTCTGCGCCCCGTCTCCTGGCCTGTGAGATGGGACGGCAAGAGCACCGAGTGAGTTCTTTATGTGTGAAGTGCTGTGACAGCCCGGGTCCCGGGGCCCCGTGGGGGCTGTGGCCTTGCCATCAGTGGTTCCTCCAGCACTGGACTCGAGCCCCAGCGGGCAGGGTCGGGCGGCCTGTCACCACGGCCCTCAGAGCCTGCGGCACATGGCGGGAGCCGGGATAGGAGTGAGGAGGACGGAACACTGAGTGGTGGCCTGGGGGTGACCGGGGAGAGGAGGGGCGGCCGGGGGGAGGCCCCGCCCCCAGCGCCCAGCCCCCTCCCCTGCCATAGCCCCCTGGTCAGCTTCCAGGGCCAGCAAGACCTCCGGGCGGGGCCCGTTTAAATCCCTCTCGCAAAGCACAAGCTGCAGTGTGAAATAGTTTATTAAAATCTAATTAGCCAAATGGATAAATAATCTCACGTGAGAGGAACTCTTTCCAGCGAGCACGGTGCTTGCTCCCCCGAAGGAGGCAGGCGAGCTGGGCCTCTGACCTAGTTAGAGTGTCTGTCCTCCTGAACCTGGCAGGCCACCGGGTTGGCAGGGGCCCCTGAGACACGCTGTCATGTTCTCTGAGATGGTGTCCGTGTGACGGGAGGGCGCAGGCATTCTGACTGACCTTGACCGACAGTATCCTCCCTCCTGCCCTGGATTCCCGTAGAGGACAGTCCCCACACAGAGCCACGAGGGCCTCCTTTGTTTCCTCCTCCGATGTGTATGCTGATCAATGGCCTGGGGCCGAGGAAGCGCAGGTGTTCAAGACACAGGCTTTGCCTCCTAGAAGTTCCTGGTCTGATGGAGGAGACAGAGGCAAGCAAACCAATAATTAGGACACAGGAAAAATTTAAAAGGAGCCATCTAAGCATGGGGGTGAGAGTTCCATCCTGTCTGAGGGCATCAGAGAAAGAAAGCCCTTACACATTTGCAGGGTTTTGAAGGACGAATAGGAGTTTGCCAGTTGGGGCATAAAGGCACTCAAAAAAAATGGAATAGCAGTGCAAAGGCTCAGGAGTAAACCCCTGTGTTCTGTGTATCTGTCAAAAACTACAAGCAACGTGGTGGGGGGGGGGCAGGCACCGAGCTGCAGGGGCGCGAAGGGTCAGACTCTGGGCCGTCCAGCCTCTATCTGTGGGGCTCGGGAGCCGCTGAGGCCCTGGGGGAGGGACAGGTGGGAAACGGGTCCGAGCGGGGCGAGCGGGAAGGCAGGACGCCCAAGGAGGACGCAGCCCGGACAGTCCGGCCCAGGCTGCCACACGCCTGCACCGGCCAGCGGGGTCACTCCCTCCAGACTCGCCGGCCTGCTGGATGTGAGGCCGAGGGAGAGGAGGAGGGAGGGGACTGGGGGTCCGTGCGCCGTGTGTGGCCGCTCCCCTGGGAAGAACAGGAGGCCCTCGCAGGACCTGTTGAGAGAAAGCGCCGTGAGATCTCCTGCAGGTGCGTCCAGGGGGCACCGACGGGGCCAGAGGGGGCAGGCAGCTGCAGAGAGGGCACAAGGGAGGGGAGGGGGCTCTCCCTGAGGCCCCCCCCGGGAGGCAGAGTGGGGACGGCAACGGTCACCCCGCACCGAGCCAAGGACTCTCCTGCAGCGCCCTCTCCTGTGAGGCCGGCTCCATCGTGAGCCCCAGGGAGTCGTGGCAATTGCGGGGAGGGTGCAGTCTCAGCCCCCAGCCCTGGACTCCCCCCACCCAAGCCTGGTTCCTCCTCACCGCTTAGATGCCGCTCCAGTCGCCTCCGCCAGGCAGCCTCCCAGAGTGCCCCCCACCTGCTCAGGACCCTCCCCTGAACTCCTCTGCGTCCCTGGGCCACAACACACAGTGCGTCTGGCTCAGAATGTGGACGAAGGAAAGAAGAGACGAGGGAGGACGAAGCGTCTCCCGGGAGGACCATCCACCACCAAGCAGAGGTCTGTCCCGCGCTGTCCCGACAGGCCGAGGCAGCTGAGCGGCTCCGGCAGGCGGGTCGCCAGGGACCAGCGCCTCCGTTTCCCGGCACGGCCGTCCCCTCCTGCGCCTCCATGGACCCCGGCCGGGCGCGGAGATGACAGTGGGCCACGTCCTCAGCGCGGGGCGCGGGCGGGCCCCTTCTCTCCCCTGCTCCACTGTGTGGCCCCGTTTGTCCCTCCCACACGTAGGTCGTCGTCTAATGGGCTTCACGTGCATTTTTTTGTTCAATTATGTTTTGGCAAGATGTGCATCGTGACTCGTGTCCGTACTTCTAATGTTGGGGAACTGCCTCCCTTGGGTTTTCTCTCTGCACCGAACCGTTTTGGGCTCACCCGGCGCTCTCTCTGCACCTCCGCCGTGCGTGCCACAGGGACGCCCCGTGCCTCCCTTCCCACCCCGTGGGGCGCCCAGCTGACCTCCAACCCCCACACGCAAATGAATGCCAGCACTCAGCCACCACGAAGCCCCTGGGTCTGGGGCTCCCACCCAGCTCCCAGCTCCCAGGGCAGGGCCACCCCAGGCCGGCTGGTTGGGTTCAAGTCCCAGCTCTGTCATTTGCCAGCTGTGTGACCTCAGGGAGGTCACGCTACTGCCCTGAGCCTCCAGCTTCTCCCCTCCAAAGCGGCGGTCACAGCTGGACGCTCTCTAGAAGGGCGTGGCAGGATTGAATCACACGATACCCCGCTTCCAGAAGGCTCTGGAAGATTTCGAGAGCAGGGCAGGGGAAAGCTCTCGTCTGAGTCCATTATCCGCTCAGTCATCGATCCCTGGGGTCAGACAAGGGAGGGGAGGACAAGGACCCTCAGAGCCACCCTCCCTGACCCAGCGCCGCCCGTTTCCTGGCGATGGTGGGTCTGGCGGGGCCCCGGCAAGGGAACGCGGCCTCAGAGACCAGACAAGCAAGTTGCTCACTCCCAGAGCAGCCGGGGCCGTCGCCCCTCACGGACACAGGCCTCCCTCGTGCCCCACTGCCCGCCCAGCTGAAGACGCCCGAGAACTAGCAGGTGACGAGCACCACACCTGCTGCTGGTGACCCCTGCTCCCCGCCCTGCGGCCGGGTGGCGGGGGCTGGGCCGGGGTGAACATGTTGGGGGGGGGGGAGGGGAGGCCTCTCCTGAGCTACTCCCTGCAGGGGCAGGGGCAGGGGCCCTTCCGGGGGCAGGTGGGGCCGGGAGAACCCCAGCCAGGACTCCCACCACGTCTCTGACCCCGGGTCCACTGCTCTGTGCGCTGAACCCACGCGGGGCGGAGCCGATTCATCCAGGAGGGGCTGCGTCTCCCTGCAGCATCACCACGGCCACCAGGGCTCAACTCTGATTCCCACTTTCTGCAGCTTTTACGGGAGGTGGAGTGGACACTCCGGGAGGCCCATCGAGCAGAGGACAGGGCACTCGGACGAGCTCCTGCCCCAGAGCCGACACCTGTGGCCGCCTGGGGCGCTGGCTGCGGAGCCGGCCCAGCAGTGGGCGGAGCCCGACGGCCCCAGGCACCGCCCGCCCGTGGCCTTGGCCAGCCCCTCTGGCAATCACACCCCCACCCCGCCCTGGGGGCCCGGGAGCCCCGCTGAGGCTTGTTGCTGGAAAGCCCTGGGTATGGAAATAAGACTTCGATGAGACTGCACGTGTCTGGGGACCTGCCTGACGCTGCCCCGCCTGCCCCATGGCCCCGTTTCGCAGATGGAGACACTGAGGGGGTCTCAGGGGCGACCAGGCCTCCGTGAGCAGCCCGAAGCAGCACAGGCTCTGAGCGCCGGTCTGCGTCCACGGGCATGTGTGCCCTGGCTTTACACGAGGACCTTGAAGTCCCCGGATGTTTCTGGAATGCCTGGTGCCCTCAAAGCCCCCGCCCCTCCAGTGACGCTGGGACGCCCTCTCTCGGCCCCCAGCCCCCTCCACCTCCCACACCCTCTCCTTGCCGGTTGTGCCCCGTGGACACCCAGGGGTGGACGGGCCTGCTGCCTGCGTTGGGGTGCAGACCTTGGTCCCCTCCCAGTGTCCAGGGGCTGGCTCAGGACCCAGTGCAGGCCCAGTGCTGGGGGGGGGGGGGGCGGGTAACACAGGGGGGCCTCAGCCCAGCGCTAAGTGGGCTCAGCCCTGGGCAGTGCCGGCCAGTCACCCCGTGCACCTGTGACAGCTGTCGAGGGAGACCAAGGGGGTCTCACGATTGGACGCCCTGGAGGCCGGGGAGCCACAAATAGCAGCAGACCAGACCTAACACACACGCGGCTGGTCCCGGGCGCCCGTCACCGCGGCAGGGCCTCAGCTGCAACAACAGCTGTTCCCCCGGCAGCTGGCGGTGCAGACAGGAAGGAGGCAGAGCGAAGCCAGTGGTTGGTGCTCGCCTGCATTCTTGGAGAACATGAATTCCTGCAAACGTCCCTGTCTGGACTCAAACGCTCTGGAGGAGAGTGAGGGCCTAGACCCTCGTCCTGGGAGCTGCTGCCCATCCCCTGGGAGCCGGGGTCCGCACACGGCGAGCCCTCCGCAGGTGTGCGTGGGAGCCGAGGTCCGCATTCAGCAAGTGCCTCCATAGGTGTGTGGTGAGCTCATGAGCGAACGCAAAACACTCACCGAAGAGCGAGAAGACAGCGCGGCAAAGTGCCTTCAGGCCATCGTCGTGTGTTTACAAATCCAGGAACATCCCCGCCGCGAGCGCTGAACGGAATAAGGCGCCAAGGGAAGAAGAGAGATCTGCTGAGACAGCCCCGAGCGTCTCCTGGGGGCTGTGCCCGGAGCCCCGGGCAGGGAGCCGATCCGTGCTCCGCTGGGGCCGCAGCCCGTCCCCTGGTGACAGGCCCTGTGTCCAAGCCCCGCAGAACCAGGTCTGCCTCCAGGAGAAGGTCTGGGTCCGGGATGAGCCCAGACCGCGGGGTCCGTCGGGGCAGGGCCCCCGCCCTCTCCACCCGCACGTGAGCCAAGAAACGGCACGGGGACCACGGACGACGGAGTGACCTGGCTGGTGCATAGGCTCTGGGGTTTCCAGAACCTGGCAAAGACCAGGGAATGGTTTTGGGGGAACCCACCTGTCTTTCTGATGCAGGCACTGTGTCTCTGAGAGGGGAGGTGACCTGACAGGGCCACATCCTGGCTGTTGGCAGAGCTGGGACTGGCCCCAGTTTCCCTGCCCTGAGGACTAGGGCTGAGGTCCCAGGGAGAAGCTCTCCGAGCAGGGAGTGCAGACTCAGCAGCGGGGAAGGACAGACCCGGGCCCTGTACCTGTGGGTCTAGCGCCCAGCGTCAGACACCCCTCCTGGGCCCGGCCTGTCATCAATCACTTATTGATCCACCCACTCACTCACAGGCACGTCCTCTGGGCCGGGCTCCGTGTTTCGCGCACAGACGTGACAGAGAGCGGGGGTGGCTGCAATTAATCCCACAAATGGGGTAAGAAAGATGTCCCTGGGGCGCGAGATCTAAGCATTGCGGGATGGTATCGATCTCCCTGCCAGAGACCAGGAAGCCAAGTTCGCCGTGTCCTCCCCAGCACAGCGGTCTGTGACCCACAAGCTCCCGGCCGAGAGGACGGAGCAGCCGGCTGGGGCCCCCAGGGTCCCTTGTCCTCTCTCCTGCCCTCACCTGCAGAGGCCCAGGACTGTCTGCAGGGGAGGGGCAGCCAAGAAGCCTGGATGTGAGCTGGGCAGGGCGGGGAGGGACGGGCCAGGAACAATGAAACGACACCGGAGGCAGAGTTCCGAGGCCGCCAGCGCCTGAACCAGCCGCTGCCCCCCAGCTGCCCGCCGGACCACGAGAACAAAGCCCACGCCGCTTTGAGTCAACGGTCAACATGTTTTGCAAAGCGCTTTCCGGGTGGTGTGCGAGAAACGGGGACCCAGCGATGTCGGGAAGCCCGGTCCTGCGGCTTGACCCGGGACAGGTCAGAGCCCCTGGGCATCCACATCCTCATCTGGTTGCCGAGGGTGAGCCTGGGGCCTCATCACCTCCCGAGGCAGAGCCGCGGAGATAAAGGCCTGCGAAGCCATGCAGTGCTGAGCGGCTTCAGGCAGTCACCCAACGGATGACACCGCAGAGGATGGGGACCCGGCTCCATTTTTTGGCAGGGCACCTGTCACCCGACAGAAACCCGGCCCGTGTCCCCTTTGTGGCCAGGAGCGCCGTGGACCGCGCTGGGATCCTCCGGGTGTGGGAGAAGTCGATGCGGCAACTTCCGTGTCGTGCCCTCGGAAGAGGCCCCGGGCCTGCTCCCCTCGCCTCCTGTCCCCGCGGGCTGACGGCCACGTGCTGGGCGAGAGCCACGCCACAGAGGGTGCCTCCCGTGTTCCCTCCGCCGACACCTGCAGGGTTACACATGCTGAAGCCGTTAGAAATTTGGGTTCTCCATCACAAGGAACCCAGAACCTAACACACCTGCTGACCACATTTTTTTTCACTGACTTGTAGAAATCCAGCCACCTAGTGCAACCACACCCTTCTATAAATGGCGAGCACCATGGGGCCCAGGTTTGGCACGGGCTTGGTAGGTGCACTCTCAGATTCTTCTAGTTCTCAAAGCAACTGTGTGTCACAGACACACAGTTCCCAGGTGACAGGTGGAGAAGGCCAGGACCCTGCAGTCTCCAAGTGACAGGTGGAGAAGGCCAGGACCCCACAGGTCCCAGGTGACAGGTGGAGAAGGCCAGGACCCCGCAGTCTCCAGGTGACAGGTGGAGAAGGCCAGGACCCTGCTGGTCCCAGGTGACAGGTGGAGAAGACCAGGACCCCGCAGTCTCCAGGTGACAGGTGGAGAAGGCCAGGACCCCATAGGTCCCAGGTGACAGGTGGAGAAGGCCACAGTCCTGCTCATAACCTGGTCTGCACGTGGCCAAGTGTGATACAGACCCTCTTCCCTCATACACACAAGACCTCTGCTCCTTTGTAAAATCATTCTGGACCAGATGATCTCTAAAACGCCCTACATTTCTGAGATTCTACTACCCGAAGGAAAAGAGGTCCGACTTTTTTCTCTGGCTCTGCACACCTAAGCTTACCAAACCAGCTGGCTCCGGCTAAGTTAGCCTTGTTTCCTTTCAGTACACACAGACTCGGGACAAACGCCTGGGTCGTGTGACCTCAGGCAGGCTCCATAACGTCTCTGTGCCCATGTGTAAGCTGGCAATGGGGTCTGCCTGGCCTCTGGGTGTGGTCAGGAGGACAAGCAGGAGTGTTCGCCGCTGCAAGGGTCCGAGATGCTGCCCTCTGTCACCACTGTCCCCAGCAGTGTTGGGAGCAGAAGCCACGGCAGCCGTCATTCACTCGATAGCTGCCCCAAAGGTCAAGGCTCCGTGCCAGGTGACAAAGGCTGTGAGGGTGGACCAGACATCGATCCGCAGGAGATGGGCACTCAGGAAATTAGAGAACAAAATAAACAAAATGCCAGACCCCTGCACACAGCAGAGAGTGAGATGCTGCAGGGCCTGGAGGGAGAGATCAGTGTCGGCTTGAATTACTGGGGACAGCGTCCCAAGGTTTATTGAATGTGAGTTTGGGCCAAAAAGGAGAGAGAGCAGCTGGGCACTCGAGGCTGACTCTTACAGCTCTGCCTGTCATTGATGTTGGCATTTGGGTTTGCTGATGCCGACCTTCAGGTGCACGGCCCAGCCTGCAGAGGACCTCGACCCCCTGGACAAGGGCAAGGACTCTAGTCGTCATACAGGCAGGGACGGCAGGGGCTAGTAGAGGTCAGCTATAGACAGAACTAGATCACGGTGAGGCACCTGGGGAGCTCAGTCGGGTAAACGTCTGCCTCTTGATTTCAGCCCAGGTCATGATGTCACAGTTCACGGGAACAAGCCCCACATCGGGCTCTGTGCTGACAGCTCAGAGCCTGCTTGGAATTCTCCCTCTCTCTCTCTCTCTCTCTCTCTCTCTCTCTGTCCCCCTCCCCTGGGCTGGGCAGTGAACTGAGTCCGAGGCCAGATGAGATCTGAGTAATGTCTCAGCACTTACCCAAAGGTGTTGACTGGGCATTGCTGGGCTCAGGTTCTGCTCAGGGCACAGAGGAAATAGACCAGGGTCTTTGGCTCGATGACCTTATACTCCAGTGACGGGCATGTGCAGCCAGTGACAGTGGGGCAGCCAAGAGGTCCCACGGATGACCCACAACTGAAGGTAGACAGCCGCCCACCCTGATCTGGGCCCATCGTGGCCCTAGACTGGAGAAAAGCCACACTAGGGAGACCTGTGCTGGGGGACATGTCTGGGGATGGTTCCAACCCCACAGAGAGCTCAATGGGAAGCCTTTTATGGAGATGCTGACCTTGGCCCTAGCTTTCTGCAACAATCCCACCCATCGTGGTCCAGGAATCACAGAGGTTCCTATAAGGCTGACCTGAAGCCTGTCAGAGTCCAGAGCCTCACGACCAGGAGGTCAGGGATATGCCCGAGTCCTTGAGGGACATCACTGCCCTGGGCTCTCCAAGGATGTCTTCTGGGGTATCTAGAGGGACTGGTTAGGGGCTTGTGGTTCTGGGATGCTCCAGGCAGGACCATGCAAGGTGGGCCTGAATTCTCACTGAAGAGGTGACCCTGGTCTCCCCTCAGCCCCAACCACCCCCCCCCCGGGAGCCCCGCCAGAGCCCAGGGTAGGAACCGGATGGACCCTGAGCCTGCCATGCAGGTGTTGACCTCGTGTGTGACTGCGTGAGTGTGACAGAGAACGTCCGGCCGAGTCTCTGCCTTTGCTCCTCCAACCAGGTGGCTAAGTGCCTGTGAGCATCTTCCAGAGTGAACAAAACCAAATCGGGCAGCTGCCCCCTCATCCCAGGCTGCCCCGAGGACAGGTACAACCTTCCCCCTCAGACTGTGGGCTGCCTGGAGGGCAAGGACCCTGTGTCTCCAATCCCAGGGAAGGCTGTATAACCCCTACCAGGACTGTGGTTTCCCTGGAGACCAGGGGCTCCCAGAAGATGGAATCTTGCCTTCTTTGCCTTTGTCTTCCCAGCAGGGGGGCACATAGGACTAAGAGCATGTCTCCCACATCTGACCGGCAGATCAGGGGCTATGTCCCTCCATCAGACCAGCAGATCGGGGGCTATGTCTCCTCCATCAGACCAGCAGATTGGGGGCTATGTCTCCTCCATCAGACCAGCAGATTGGGGGCTATGTCTCCCACATCTGACCAGCAGATTGGGGGCTATGTCCCTCCATCAAACCAGCAGATCGGGGGCTATGTCTCCTCCATCTGACCAGCAGATCGGGGACTATGTCCTCCATCAGACCAGCAGCCTCCATCAGACCAGCAGATCAAGGACTATGTCTCCTCCATCTGACCAGCAGATCGGGGACTATGTCTTGTCCATCAGACCAGCAGCCTCCATCAGACCAGCAGATCGGGGGCTATGTCTCCTCCATCAGACCAGCAGATTGGGGGCTATGTCTCCCATATCTGACCAGCAGATCAGGGGCTATGTCTCCTCCATCAGATCAGCAGCCTCCATCAGACCAGCAGATTGGGGGCTATGTCTCCTCCATCTGACCAGCAGATCGGGGGCTATGTCTCCTCCATCTGACCAGCAGATTGGGGGCTATGTCTCCTCTATCTGACCAGCAGATCGGGGACTATGTGTCCTCCATCAGACCAGCAGCCTCCATCAGACCAGCAGATTGGGGGCTATGTCTCCCACATCTGACCAGCAGATCGGGGGCTATGTCTCATCCATCAGACCAGCAGCCTCCATGAGACCAGCAGATCGGGGGCTATGTCTCCTCCATCTGACCAGCAGATCGGGGGCTATGTCTCCCACATCTGACCAGCAGATCGGGGGCTATATCTCCTCCATCTGACCAGCAGATCGGGGACTATGTCTCGTCCATCAGACCAGCAGCCTCCATCAGACCAGCAGATTGGGGGCTATGTCTCCCACATCTGACCAGCAGATCGGGGGCTATGTCTCCTCCATCTGACCAGCAGATCAGGGGCTATGTCTCCCCCATCTGACCAGCAGATTGGGGGCTATGTCTCCTCCATCTGACCAGCAGATCGGGAGCTATATCTCCTCCATCTGGCCAGCAGATTGGGGGCTATGTCTCCCACATCTGACCAGCAGATCGGGGGCTATGTCTCCTCCATCTGACCAGCAGATCGGGGACTATGTCTCCTCCATCTGACCAGCAGATCAGGAGCCATCAGACTGAATGATGCCCTGAGGCCGGGCTGTGTCTTCGTGTCCTCTGACGTCACATGCTCTTGTCGTAGGAGCCCTGGCTCTGCTCGAAGGGGGAGGTGAGGGGCACGTCACCGACCGGCGGGCGGGCGGACGGGGGCTGGCGGGTGCCGGGCTGGCCCCCGATAAAGCCATCGGCGCGCGGAGCTCGAGACACCTGGCGTCGGGGGACTTATCTGGACAAATGAGTCCGCGGCACAGCTGAGCAAACAGGAGGAGACAGTGATGCTTCTTTTTTAAAGAAGAAAACATCGCTCACGAGATGAGCCGGGAAATAGCATCATTTATTTTAACCTCGATGCCACAGAAAATAAGTCAATTTCTCACGAGAGGTGCTCTTAAAAAAAAAAAAACAACAACACCAGAGGAGACACATGGACGTTTGGCACGCGGGAAGCTGTTCTGGGTCCCCCTGAAGGCGCAGAGCCCCTGCCCCGCCCCCTGCTCACCCCGGGCAGAGCCCGGCCGCCCTCCGGAGCCCCTCTCTGGGCCGCTCGGAGCCAGAGCACGGCTCTGGGAAATGGCCCTGCCCCACCTTAAGGTGTGACCTTGAGTCTGTGACTTAACCTCTTGGGAGCCACAGGGCAGGACCGGGTCAGACGCCTGGGGTCTCGTCCCCGATGCTGCAGAATGAACTCCTCCGGGAGCCGCGGCCTCGGGGCCTCGGGCGCTCAGATCCGCGCCGTCACAACCGCGTGATGCACGTGCCTGTCACCTGGCACTTTATGGAGTCCTTCTTGCCCCCGTCGGGAAACCGGGGACAAGAGACCCTGAGTGACAAGCAGAGGTCACACGGGCAGGGTCCCTGCATCCCGACGTCCACTTTCCCCTCAGAAGTTCCCCACCCCCCAGGGCCCGGGTGTTCCGGCCTCCCTAGACCTGGGGGGACAGTTGGAAGGGCGCGCTCCCATTACCCTCCCCTCATCCCCTCTCCCCGGGATAAAGATATTACAGTATCGATCCCCGCAAGGCCGCAGGTTCCCGGCCCATTCATCACCGCCCGGCGCTGGGACGGAGGCAATTATTGGAGTCACTGGCTGTCCTCGGTCCACTGCTTCAGGCAGGAGCTCAGGCACAGGTGCCAGGACCCCCTGCAGGAGCCGGGGAAGGACGGAAGGGGCTCACCAGTTGGCGGGGCCGCTCTGTGCCACGCGCTTCCCAGACACGCTCCGCGGGACCCCGACCGCAAGGCTGCAGCCCAGGGCTCGGCGGAAGGTGAGGAAGCCTGGGTGGGCTCAGCAAACACGGGGCCCGTCCCCCCAGGCACGAGGCAAAGCTGAATTCAGACCTGGTGCCTGAGGCCTGGGGCCGGGCCCGCTCGGGCCTGAGAGGACGGCTCGCTCAGGAGAAGGGGGGTGTGAGGGCGAGGCAGCCTCAGGACCAGTGGAGCGCCACCCCCCCCCCATCCCCGTCCCCTCACCCACTCGAGCACCTGACAGCCGTCTACCTGCTCAGAGCTCAGCGCTCAGGGAGGGAGAGAGGGTGGGCAGCGGGGAGGGCCTTCCGTGGCCGGCCCTGGCCCGTCTCCCCCGCTGGGCCTCCCAGCCTCTTCTCTGACCCGTGAGCCCACCACGGCCCTTCCCGCCTCCAGGCCACCGTGTGTGTGATTCCTTCTGCTGGAGCACCGTTCCATCCGCACCCCGGGTCCCTGATCCTCTCCATCCTCGGACCTCAGTGGAAAATCATCTCCTGCGGCCTTTCCCGACCACCCGCCTCCCGGATCCTCAGCCCCCGGGAGTGGGGCCTCGGGGACTTTACTCGTCAAGAGTGACTCCTGATGACCACCTCCCTCAAGCTAACCTCCGCGAGGGCAGGGTCCACTCTGTTCCTGCCACGGCCGTCACCCGGCGCCTGTCCCAGTGTCTAACCTAGGGCGGTGGACCCACAGATACCCAGGGAACAGACAGACCCACACGCGCACAGCGGCTCAACTCTTCTCGGAAGTTAATTCTCGCAAAACGCACGGGGGCGAGCTTGGCGGGCAGCTCCTGCGAGGACACGGGGACGATCCCCAGGCGCCTCCCACCTCTGGCTACAATCTGCTTGTCCATGACTGTGCCAGCTGGACGAAGGGGACGACCCTTGGATGCACGTGCCCCTCTCACACCCCATGGCCCGGACGCAGTCACCTGGCCACACCTGATGGCAAAGGAGGCTGGTGAACGTGAATATATCCAGAAGGAAGGCAAACAGGTTTTTCGCTGGATGGGAGGTGGTCTCTCCACAAGGGTGACTTTTAGTGGCCATGGACAGCTGGTGCTGGGGAGAAAGAGAAACAGTGGGGTCAGCGAGCTTCCTTCTAAGTCGTACAGACCAAGGCCACTGAGGCCAGGGCATCGGGGGTAAGTGTTCCTCCAAATCAGCACGTGCTTTTTCACGCAGCCCCGTGGGACATTTTTCAGGAACTCGGTCAGGTACAAGAGGAATGGGGACCCACCGTTGGTCTTAGAAGGACCACACAGTGTAAACTCCCCACCCTACTGCTTCCTGCTTCCTCCCCTGGCCCCTGCATGCTGCCAGCGCCCCCTGCTGCCCATCAGTGTCATTGCTGCTTCGCGGCTGGAGGAGCTGTGGGTGGCTGAGCGGAGGCATCTCCCCGGGGCACCCACAGGATGGGGTCCTCTAAAGCACCCAGCTGGGGATGGGGAGAACGGGTGAGTGAGAAGTGTCCCCGGGGTTTCTAATCAAAACGGGAACGATACAGGACATGCCCACGGATGATCCCGTGACTTCGTGCTCAGGCGGATCTGGGGTGGGCTTCCCTGGGCCCCTCATCAAGCCTGTCATGTGCAGATGCCCTGGTGACTCTTGGGGAACATGCGGCAGGTGGGGACACACGGACTCTTGAGCCTGCTCTTGGGTGGGTGAGTCGTGCACTGACGTTTGTGAGAATAAGGACTGACACTGTCCGCTCCTCCCCGCAGTGCGTCCCTGCAGGCACGGGCCGAGGCCCCGGGGGCTCGCTATCCTTACTATTACTTGTCATTGTTACTAGGGTTCAATCCCCCAACAGCTGTCCGAGGCAGAAGCTATAACCCCAGCTTACAGATGGCATTTAGGACTGAGAGGTAAGTGAAGAGGCCGCACAGAGAGTCGTGGCAGGACTCGAACCCAGGTCTCCTGCTGCCCGAACCACATCCCCAACAGCTCTAGAGGCTGCAGACGCCTGTCTCTCCAGCGGCCAAGGTCATGCCCCCGGGAGGGCCTGGGGGCAAGGACAAGGGGAGAGACAGGAGGAAACGGGGGAGGGCGAAGGGGGGTCCAGGGGCGTGGAGGGGCCTCGTCCTCTGGAGCCCAGCATGCGCCGGCCACCCTTCCTGCCCGCCCTGCAGGGGCCACATGGGCCCCTCCGCCTCCTCTGCCGGCCACGGACACACCGTGGCCGCTCGGACCCCCGCTGTCCACAGAGGGCACCCCGGCTCCTCTGGCAATGTGGTGACCGGCTGGATGCCACGCGGCCCCAGGGGCCCTGTGCATAATGTGTCAGGACATCAGAAGGGTGCAGAGGGCGTCGCAAGGAGCCCAGCCCCCCGGGCTGAGCACACCGGGGCACTGGCTGCGTTCTGTCAGCAACTCGGCCACAAGGAGAAGGTCTCGGATGCCCCCGGGGACGGGGGTCAGGTGTCTCATCTCGGCCTACGAAGGACAACACATTCGATTAGGCAGCGTTCCTGTAACCCACTTAGGATCGATCTGGGTATTAATAGGTGGCAAGGAGCCGGTCCTGGCACACTGCAGGGCCCGCACCCCCAGGGTCACGCTGAAAGGCGCACTGCGGTCACTCCCCACGCAGGACAGAGACCCGGCTGGACTTGGCCCCCGGTCCCCTGTGTCTGTGTCGCCCCCTCGCCTGTCTGCCCGTCCGTCATCTACCCGTTGCCCGTCTATGTCATCTGCCTGCCGTCTGTCTGTCCCGCACCCGTCTGTCTGCACACCGTGTGAAGCGTTCGTTCCTTCCCAGCTAAACTCCAAGGGGGAGGAGTGTTAATTATGTATTAGCTGCGCAGGCCTCCAGACCCATCGATTTTGTTTCTGGTTCCCCCTCGGATCCGGTACGCGGATTCTGGTTTGATCGCATTAAGTCTCTTGAATAATTAATACGGTAATTTAACCTGAGCAGAAGGAGCTAAGGGGGTGGGAGACCACAAGTCCCCGGAGGCAGTGTTCCCAAATCCCTACTGTCTCCAGAAACTTCCAAGGGTCCCACGTGGCCCCTCCTCCAAGGCAGGGAGACAACGCCCCGCCCACCCAGGAACTGCAGGGGCCTCTCGTCACCCCCCACCCCTGTGTGCACTGGCAGCGGTCCGGCATCGTGCGCGGGGTCCCCTCCGCCCGCCCCACACACGCCCACGCTCGGGCGCCCTCCTACTTCCTCTTGTAGCTGCGCCCTTGCCTGGGGGTCGTGACCACAGCAAAGCGGAGTCGGGGGACACGGAGCCGCCCAGACCCACCGACAGATCTAAGAATCAAGGGGCTGCGTGCGGCAAAGGAAGAGGCGGGAGAAACTCCCCGGGACACAGTGGAGAAGGCCTGTCGTGGTTTGTGGGGAGAGCGTCTCCAGGCCGCGGGGACGTGCCCTCTGCCCCCAGCATGCGAGTTGCCGTCACACGTGTTGAGACACATGTCGGTGCCCTCAGGGGAGCTGTTCCGGCCCAGGCGAATCACTGGTCTGAGCCCGCGTCTCTCCCCCCGGGGCTGCTGTGGCTCCGGGGACTTGGGAGGTCTGTGCACCTGCAGGCTCACAGCTGGAGGGAAGGTGCTCCTGGTGACGCGCGGGCGGAGCCCCGGGGCCCCAACGCTAACCCCACAGCGCCCAGCACGGCCCAGCACAGTGGCCCAAGGGTGGGGGACTGTGCCCAATGTCATCCCAGAGTCCCCGCAGGGAGGCAGAGCAGCTGAAAGCCTAAGGGGGTGTGGGGAAGGGGGGAAGCAGGGGCTGAAGCGGTGCCGGGGAGGGGCCCACAGCCCAGCTGAGCTGCCCCCCGGGTGTGTGACAGGCGCACGTGGCCCCTTGGGGAGAGACAGGCTCTCATTTCTGTGTCCCCACAGACCGACTGCCCGCAGCCCCTTCTGTCCCACCCCTTCTGTTATCTCTGACCCAAAGCAATCTTGTGAGGAGTGAACAGCCCTGTGCCCATGCCAGTAAAACGCACGAAGGGGGGACACAGGGAGGCTGTGGCCTGGTTGGGGCTCCTCTGTCCCCCTGAAGACCACCTTCTGGAAAAGGGTTTCAATCACCACCCACCGCCCCCCCTCCGCCACGTGCCCGGGGTTGGTGCTCACTGTGCACTGGGCCCCCAGGGGGCTGTCGTGAGACCCCATCAGGATAGGGTTTGTCGCCCGTGTTAATTTCCTGGAGGAAAACCACAAACCGGGAGACATAAAACAACATAAATCGATTCTCCCCCAGCCCCGGGGGGCACAAGTCTGAAAGCAGGTGCGGGCAGGGCGGGTCGTCCCTGGAGCCCCCGGGGGCAAGACGGGCTCCTGCTGGTACCCCAGTCCTCGGCTGCCAGATCCCCCCAACCTCTGCCTCTGTCCTCACACGGCCTCCTCCCCCCGTGCGTGTCTGTGGACACGTGTCTGTCTACGTGGGGACCCCAGTGCAGCGGGAGCCCCTCTTATACCCCGGTGCCCTTGCAAAGACCTATTTCTAAACAACGTCACGGTCACAGGACTCGGACATGTTTTGGGGAGGACGCAATTCAAACCACCAATCCCATTGTAGAGAGAAAGAAGCCAAGGCTCAGAGAGTCTAGAAAGTTCCTCAGAGTCCGAGCGGTTAGTCAGTGGCCCCACCTGGACCCTGCCGAGCCCCGCCCACTGCCCACGCGTCGTCTGCAAGGCAGGTCCTGGGAGGCGCCCGAGTGTGTCTGCAGGGCTGTGGTCACACCCGTGCGCGAGGCTGGCGTTTGCCCTGTTTGCGACAGCAGCTGTCACACATCTGGGGCACCGAGCCCGGTCTCCTGCTTCCACGTCTGTCACCCTCAGCGCCACCCTCGAGGTAGCTTTGCCCTCCTGTCTGTCCAGGCGAGAGGCTGGGGTAGCGTCTGCAGACCCCAGTGACCAGCCGTGCGGCTCACAGGGGAGGTGAGCCTGGGGGCGGATTGGAGGGCAGGCTGGACAGGATCTCAGCCAGGGTCCCAGGCTCTCCATTCGGTGGGAGAACACCCTGTCCCCACGGCTGCAGCCTGAGTCCTGACCCGCGCATGGTTGGTGGGGCTGAAGCTCACGGCCACTGGGCCTACCCCGCCCCCCACCCAACCCGCCCGAGTCAGAAGAGGAACGCAGGGTCCATGGGTATTTTTTTTTTTTAATTTTTTTTCAACGTTTTTTATTTATTTTTGGGACAGAGAGAGACAGAGCATGAACGGGGGAGGGGCAGAGAGAGAGAGGGAGACACAGAATCGGAAACAGGCTCCAGGCTCCGAGCCATCAGCCCAGAGCCTGACGCGGGGCTCGAACTCACGGACCGCGAGATCGTGACCTGGCTGAAGTCGGACGCTTAACCGACTGCGCCACCCAGGCGCCCCAGGGTCCATGGGTATTTTAAGGCTCGCCCATTTAGTAACTGGCAGGGCCCCCCTCCCCCAAACCCCAGCTCCCTGCTTTGGTCGTGAACCTAGTTCATGTGCTAATACGATGAATGCAGGTGGGTTTTTTAACCAGCATCAATCATTTCTCATCTTGCATAAAAAATGATTAGAAATATCTTTGGAGAAACTGAGCCCATGTCAAGCACCTACGTTGCTAAAGCATTTTGTGCTTTTCCACACTTAGACATTCAGTCCTCATAATGGTATCATTAGTAGACAAGACAGGAGTCATTTTCATAAGCGAAGACACAGTGAGAGACAGAGACGAATTAATTGTGCCAGGCCACAGAGCGGGACAGGTCAGGGCCGGGACAAGAGCCCAGGTCTGACCCCACGCCTCGTGTCCTTTCTGCAACACCGTGGATCTCCTGGCAGAGGGCGATTCCACGGACGGTCCAATTGGCCAAAACCCATACCCCTCCGTGACCCGCACACACGTTCGTCGCAGTCACCGAGCTCCAGTTCTGGCAAAGCCTCGTGCCCTCAAGCTTCCAGCTCTCGGCCCCCAACACCTTCAGCCAAGTACAGCCTTGTGTGTGTCCAACCACGACATGGGTCTGGCCCATGAAATAGGAGCCCACACCCTTAAAGTCCGTGCGCCCCTGTCCCCGGAAATAAACAGTGTGGTTGCCCTCGACACATGGCGGCCAAGCTTCGGCTGCTCCCATGTCCCTGATTTCTTATCCCCATCACTCACCCAAAGCAAGAACGTTCTAATTCTGAACAAACTGTGAACCTTTAGTCGGGGCCGGGGGGCGGGTAGCGGGGGAAGGTGCAGGCGTACCTGTGCTGATGGGGCGCCCGTTGTCAAAGGGACCCCCCTCACCTCTGAAACACGGTCCCCCCAGACTGGGGATGGCCCGAGAGGGGGAGCAGACCGAATTAAATGCCTCTAGGCGGGGCGGACCGAGATGGCTTACGCTCCCACGTTGAATCCACACACCCCTGCTCACATGTGCTGTTTCCACAATGAAAGGAGCTGATTTGATTTACGTGCGGGCACCAGGAAGAACACCGTATGAGGGCAGAGGTCTCATCGAGATGCTGTCCAGGCCTGCACCCTGCTGTCCGGACCCCGCCCAGCCCGCACACACGCAGTCGCTGGTCTATCTGACGAGGAAGCGACGGCACTCACGCAGGCCAGCCCCTGCCCTGCCCTGAGGGCAGGTGGCTGCTTGAAGGCAGGCAGTTGAAACACACGCTTTCCTATGACCACGGTCTGTTGACGGGCCCACCCCAGGGTGCTGCACACAGTAGGTACTCGGGCGATGCTAGCTGTCTGCTGGGGGCACAGTATGCGCCCGGAATCTCTCTGAGGGGCACTGGAGCCCCCGGCAACTTGCGAGCCCCCGCGTCCTTCAGCCCAGACGCTGCCGGTCGGCCCCAGGTCCCCTGTCCCCGGTGCGGACGGTGCCGGCCTGGTGGGCTGCCTCCTCCTCTCGGCGCCGGGAGGGGCCCCGGCGGACGCTTTGTAAATGTTAGCAGGCTCCCGAACTGGCTTCTGAACCAGCTCATTTTTCTGAGCCCAGAAGCGCCCGCGGCCTGGACGGGGAGTTGTCAGAGGTTATAAATGGATCTCTCCCGGAACGAGTGGGGCCCTGGGAAAGATGTTTTAAAATTGGAAGCATGGGGTTTTTATTTATTTATCTATTTACGCCCTGCCTTGTTCAAAAAGGATTTAAGGCAGCTTATGAAGATACATAAAGTGGAACAAAGGAAAATAAATGGGGAGCCTGAGGGGGAAGGGAGCAGCGGCGCGGTGGGCGCTTCCCGCGGTCAGGAGGCCACGGCGCCCACGGCGGGATCCCGAGCCACACTCGGCGTCCTTGGGCCTCGGCTTCTCAAAGTACTGCCAGGGAACCCCTGTGTCTCCAGAGAGCATCTCCTTTGTCACGCCCAGAATCCTAACGTGTCGCCTCTGAGTGTCACAGGGCACACGGACGCGTGCGCACACGCACAACTTGACACGCACAGCACACACAGGCACACAGTTGCACACACACCCCCGAGGCCCCGCCCGGCAGGTGTGGGACACGCACGCACGCAGCTTGCCCTGGCCGTCCACACGCAGAGGGCCCCACGTGAACCCTGACAGCCCGTCCCCACCCCCGTCCGGGCCCTGCCGGCTTCCGTTCTCTCAGCTACTTTCTGCTGAGTAAGTAAATCTACGCCCCTGCCTGGACCGCGGGAACGTCGGATGGGACCCTGTTTGGAAAAAAAGTCTTTTTAGGTGTAATCGAATCACGGATCTCGACCCGAGATCATTGCACGTGGGCCCTAAATCCAACCCATCCTGAACGACACGGGAGAGACAGGGACACAGGGCAGGCGACGCTGTGAGGACAGCGGGAAGAGGCAGGAAGTACCCCCCCCCCGACCCACATCGGAGCCTTCAGAGGAGGGTCCTGCCCCACCTGGGCCGCAGAGCCCGGCCTCCGGGCCACGCGAGCAGGACTGGGCTTCTGCTGACTCAAGCCCCCCTCGGGAACCGACACGCTCGCTCGGCCGGTCTGTTACCTGCAGAACGTATTCGCGCCCATGCCCCCCAGCACGCGGGGCCCCTGTAGCAATTGTATCTAAGGGTTTCGTCTCCCACCGTCTGTTCCCCGGCTCCCCTGCCCAGGCTGTCCTTCATCCCCAATGTGTGACGTTTGCCAACTAAGCGGACGTCATCGCGGCCTCCGCAGCCTTGACCCGCCGGCCGGGGACGGGGCCGCTCCTCCTATGTGTCCAGGGAGAGCGCGTCTCCTCCCCTCCCGCCCGCTTCCAGCTTTCCCCTTCCTGGGGCGGGCGATCCGTGTGCCGCCGTCGTCAGATGCCTCAGACGCCAAACTCTCGTTGGCTGAGCTCGCGGCACGTACCTTCCGCCAGTTTGTAACCGGCCTTCGTACTTTGTCCCGATGGACACAAGTTCACGGAAGACGCGGGATTCGAATGAATGCATAAACGAATGAGTGAGTCAGTGAGTCATTTGCAGTCCTGGCTTGTCCCCCAATCATCACGTGACATCGGGCAAGTGCCTTCACCTCAGCGGGACCCAGTTCCTTGCTACTAACATGGGGGCCCGGACCTGACCCGGCTCGGCGTCCCCCACCCGACTCGGATGCTGAGGCGTCTGCGGTTCCCGCCTGGGGAAGAGCCAGGAGGATTAGCAGGAGCTTCTTATACAAAGCAATTTCTAAGCCTTTTTAAATCCTTTCTGGAACATAGCAGAGTATAAATAAATAAATACTTCCCAAGCAATTTCCATCTGCCCTCCCCCAGCTGGGACTCTTCCAGATCCCTGGCCGTGGCTCCTGAAACGGCCTGCAGCCCTGGGGCCGTGTCGCCGCCCCGCCCCGGGGAGCCCCGCTCCCCCGCCAGGCCCCGCCGCACCCGCCCGCCCGCTCAGCTCTGCCAGATTTTCCGCAGCCTGGAGCCGCCGGGAGGAATTCGGCTCTGCAGACGAGTAATCTCTTTACGGCCCGTGTCACTGTGAATCATCACCGGACAACTATTAATCCGCAATCATACTTTCATCAAGTGTTTATTTTTTCCCCTCTCTCTCTCCCCGAGACTGGGGATATCAATACAGCAGCTGCCACGGGTCGTTACCTACCTCGTCTTCCCCACTATTCTGGTGAAATAAAGCCAGAAAGCAAAAGCAGTCGGACGGACCGCTTATCCAGGCGTCCAAGAGAGCGTCCGGCAAAAAGACACCGTGCTGTCGTGTGTGGGCACGTCGCTCCCCCGAGAACAAAGCCACCTCGGGTGCCATCGCCCCGTACAGGTGGCCGTCCCACCGGGGGTAGCTTGCCCGCCACCATTCAGGTCTGTGGGTTAGGACTTCAACAAATATATCTGGGCGACACAAGTCAGCAATGACTGGAGCCCCCGGGTACCCCCCAGGCACCCGTGTCCCCGCCACAGGGCACAGGTGGCCCTCCTGGGACCTTCTCCCATGAGGAGGGTCATTCTTCGCTAAACCTCTGTCCACGTCCCTGGAAGGTCACGTCGCAGACCAGACTGTAACCGTCGGGCACGAGTCTAAGTTCATGAGAACCGAGGGCCCTCACAGTCCAGTCCCTGAGTGCAGGGCCGTTTTAATGTGGGGCTTGGGCCAGAGAGACCCTGAGGGAAGGGTCTGAAGACCCCCGCCTCCCATAGGCCGGTCCTGCACGCCCACCCCTGACCTCATGGGCCCACGTGGGGAGCCCCTCCTTTGTCGGGGTGCCTTCTGCAAACAGAAGTGCCTGCGATTCGGGGCACCCTCCAAAGAACCCCACCATCCTGGGAAACATGAGAGGGGAAGGGCCCAGAGAAGGTGGAGGAAAGGTAGGGACCCACCCTCCGCTTCCCGCCTTCCCCGCAGACATGGCAAACGGAGCCTCCCCGGCTGAGCCCAGACGCAGCCTCGGAGTCCTTCTCAACAAGGCCCTGCAGCCGCCTGAGCTGTCCGGGGGGCAAGGCCTGAGCCGTGGGCTGGAGCCAGGTGAGGGTCCGGGCGGAGGAAGCTGTCCTACACCGGGCCTGCACGGGCCACCGGAGCCACACCGCTGCATGGGGACGGCAGGCCGAGCCCGGGGGCGGGGCTGGGGGTGGGGGGGCTCCCCGGATTGGACGGTGGGGGGCCCTGGCGCCCCGCCCACCACAGGCACAGGGAAATGCTGGGTTTGCTCTTTTTCCAGCAACAGAGCACAGCCACCCCCACCGGCTCAGGGATCTTGGCCAGTGACACACGGAGGCTAAACGCGCCACTGCCCCAAACCTGGACACGCTCCCGACTGGCCCTAGCTGCCACCAACTCCGTCAAACTTGAATCAACACCATCGCGCTGCAGCTCCGTGAGCATCAGGCATCCGTGGGGTCAGACCCCCGCCCACCAGCATCCCCTTCTCCTGGCAGGACCTGCAGAGGCAGAGGCTGCAGGGGGGCTTCGGAGACGGGGAGAGGCCAGGCGGGCGCCCGCTGGACGGGAGGCTGGCCTCCCTGGAGGCCAAGGGCAACCACCTTGCTCCCCTGGCTCGGCCCGCCCCCAGGGCTCTCTGGAGGCCCTCGTGGGAGCAGAGCAGCCCCTGGAGACGGGGCACACTGGTGCCGGGGGAGACATGCTCACGCGCACACACACTCACGCGCACACACTCACACCTGCACACATGCTTGCTCACACTGGTGCACACTCACACCCAGGCACACGCCTGCTCACACGTGTGCACTCACGCCCACGTGCACACTTGCCCGCACACATGCACACTCCCACGTGTGCGTGCTCACTCGCACGTGTGCACGTTCACACTGGATCCTCACTAAGGCTTCCCTCTCTACTGTGGACGTGGCAGGGGGCCCACCCCGGGACACCGAGCCAGTTCTGGGCCCCGAGAGGGCCTCCCCATCCTAAGCCCAGAGCGTGAGGGAGCCTGAGCAGGACCGCTCCCAGGACAGGACATCGGGTCCGGCCTCCAGGAAGAGCACAAGCCTCCCCCACCCCACGAAGAAGACGGGTCAGAACAGGTCACCAGCAAGCCCTCTGGGGAGAAGGGCCCAGCGTGTGGGCACCGTGGCCTCCCGTGGCCTGCCGTGGCCTGCCGTGGCCTGCCGTGGCCTCCCGTGGCCTGCCGTGGCCTGCCGTGGCCTGCCGGGGCCCGCTCCCCTTCTGCCATCACAGCCTTTCGATCCCTTCCTCTGCCTGAATTCCAGGAGGCCAAAGGGTAGGACGGTCTGGGCTAGGCCTCCTCTGCCCAAGGATGACAGCAGGACCAGGGGGCCTCCGAGGAGGCCTGGAGATGCGGCCTGGGCCTTTGGGAGAGGCCTGCCACACCTCAGGGTTAAGACTGTGGGGACCTCAGGGCGGGGACCCACCAGCCCACTCACCGGGAGGCCGGGTCACGGGAAGCTTGCAGCAGCCCCACAGCAGGGCCATGCGACCTTGGAGCCTGCTGAATCGTGGGGGTCTGCCTCTGCAAATGCTCCTCTTCTGGCCCTCGAGGACCTGGCCCGAGGACGTGCCGATGCCCCACCCAGCTCATCGGCCCCGTGGTTCATCCATCCAAGGTCAGTGGCCTTGCCCAACTCTCCGACTGGCTGTCCGCGGTGTGACATGTGGTGCATGTCTGCGCACAGGCGGGCCCCAGGCTGGGCTTGGAAATGGGGAGGCTGGAGCCCAGACCATCCCTGCAAAGGAAGGAGGTGTCCCCTGACTCAAACGGGTGCAGCTGGGACTCAAACCCACGTCTGTCACTAAGGCTGTGCTTCCTCCTGGACCGCTCGCCTCCCCTTCTCGTGGGACCCTTACCATCAACTGGGACAGCTTTACCTCCCTCTCCTCGAAGAGGAGGCCGGCTGATGCAGCATCCAGGGAACTGTCCCCTCCATGGGGCACTCACCACCCTGGGGATCCGGGGTACGGCCGCCCCAACCAACCAGCCAGCTCCTGAGAGTGGCCGCCACGCCTGGGTGGCTTTTGTGTCCCACAGCGGGCCCTCAGGAGAGGAAGCTGACCAGCCCGAGCCGGCCAGAACCAGCACTGGCTCCGGGGCCCCAGGAGGGGGACAGAAGACACAGCTTTTGCCACCTCCCTCCTGCTCCTCTCTCTCTGATGCATGCAAGCCGTAAGTGACTTTCTGGACAGCATTTCAGTGATTTAAAAAATATATTCAGAACAGTAACTGCGGATTAATCCCAAATATACAGGGACACAATTATGAAAGAATCTAGGTTCCAAAGCACACAGCATGGAGGCAAAAGCCAGCATCTGGAAGGGGGTGGTCATCAACTCCCCTAATGAAAAGGATGTGATTATTTCCAACAAGTGCAGCCCATAAGAAAACCCCTTCCGCCATTGTGTTGGCTTTAAGAATGACAGGAGCCACGTCTTATACCCACCCACCCGTGCAGCCAATCATCACTAATATATTCATCCGTCCGTCACTCATCATGGGCCAATTCGTCCGTCCACGCGTCATCACCCATCCATCCATCCATCCACTCAACCCACCCACCAGCCCATCTACTCATTTACCCACCCATCAACCCATCCATCCATCCACTCACCCACCCATCCACCCATCCATCTACCCATTCACCCACCCATCCATCCATCCATCCATCCATCCATCTATACACCATCCATCCATCCACCTACCTACCCATCCACCCATCCATCCATCCATCCAACCACCCACCCACCCATCCATCCATCCAACCAACCACCCACCCATCCATCCATTATCCATCCAACCACCCATCCATCCATCCATCCATCCACCCATCCACCCATCCAACCATCCACCCACCCATCCAACCATCCACCCACCCATCCACCCATCCACCCATCCATCTACCCATCCACCCACCCATCTACTCATCCACCCATCCACCCATCCACCCATCCATCCATCCGTCCACCCGTCCACCCACCCACCCATCCACCCATCCATCCATCCAACCACCCACCCACCCATCCAACCAACCACCTATCCATCCATCCATTATCCATCCATCCACCCATCCACCCATCCATCGACCCGTCCACCCATCCACCCATCCGTCCACCCATCCACCCACCCACCCATCCATCCAACCAACCACCCATCCGTTCATCCATCCATCCATCCATCTATCCACCATCCATCCACACACCCACCCATCCACCCACCCACCCATCCACCCATTCATCAATGCATCCAACCACCCACCCACCCATCCAGCCAGCCAGCCAACCACCCACCCATCCATCCATTATCCATCCATCCACCCATCCACCCATCCACCCATCCGTCCACCCATCCATCCATCCATCCATCCACCCATCCATCCATCCATCCATCCACCCACCCACACACCCATCCACTCATCCACCTATCCATCCACTTCCCATTAAATTAATATTAACTGAGCTGCTGGTATGCCCAATACTGTTCTAAATGCAGGTAATAGAAAGATTAAGAAGTTGCCTTGGCCTCTGAATGTGTTGTCTCCCATTATCTCCCTGATTAAATCCAGACATCTGCGCCTGTGGTGTAAAGCTCTCCAGACCCAAGCCTCCCTGTCTGATCTCACCTCTTAGGATAGCTCCACTTCACTGTCACAACAATCTGGACCACCTGCTGTCCCCCGAACATGGGCTGCCCCTCCTCTCCCGTCCCCTCCCACTCTGTGTCTTTTGTCGACGACGCCCTTCCTCCCACCACTTTTCCCCACCAAGAGCCTACCCACACATCAGTGCTCTGCTTTAGTGCCACGTCATCCAGGGAGGCTTCCCAGATTCCCTCAGTAAGATGGTGGAGACCATTGTCTGCCACTGTCCTACAGCTGTGCCACACGAGTCATCCTAAGCTGGTTTAGGAATGACTTCCCCTCACCCACCTCATGAAGCTGGAGCACTGGTGGGTGAGGGACTGGAGTGGCCCTGTTATCTGCAGCTGCTGTCACAAGAGCCAGCCAGGGTGTGGAGGGGCAGCCCCAGACTCGGCGCCAGCATTCAGGCCCTGCCCTGTCCCTCCCCAAGTGTGACCAGGCAGCCCCCCACCCTCAGCCCGCTGTCCTTTGTGGACCGAGCCTCAGTTGCTCCTCCTGTCACATGGATACCACCTCATCCATCTCCCTGCTCTGGTGGGAGTAGCCAGGCTGGCTCGTGGCTGCGGGCTCACTGAGCCTTGGCCCTCAGCCCTACCTCCTGTGTGACAGTGTTTTTCACTCCCCTGTCTGTGGACAGTGGCTGCTGGCCTCAGCCGATTTCAGGGGCCACTTGAGACCACAGAGAAGCAGGCGAGGGGCTGGGGAGCCCGTTAACCCCAGGCTCCTCTGTCCCCGAGGGCCATCTCCGGGATGCCCACGTGGTCCAAGGACCCCCACAGGCAAGACCCTCCTCCACCTGTGCCCGGGGGTGCCAGGACCAAGTGTGACCTACCCCATCTCCATGCGCCGTGACCTTGGCAGGACGCTCTGCCTCCCCGAGTCTTGCTTTGCTCCTCTGCAAAAGGAGCTTAAAGCGGCCCCAGCTCTGGGGGTCCCAGAGAACCCCCAGCAGGAGAGGCCCTGCTCACCCTCCTCCATCCCCATGAAAAGACAGAGGGGAGGCAGGGGGTGGGACAGCCAGAAAGCAGACTCGGGCTCTCTCTCTCTTCACCTGCAGAGTGGAGGACCGAGCTGTAAGGGCACCTCCGATGCCCACGCAGCCCTCTGCCGCCCGTGGACTGGCTGCTCTGTGCCGAGCAGGGTACGTGCAGCCCCCAACAGCCCATGAGGCCCATGAGGTCATTGCCACTATGTGTGGACGAGAGTCTGGGCCGACCAGGGCAGGCCCTCTGTGCCCCTGTGCCCTTCCTGCCACACCTCTCCCTGCCTCTGGCCAGGAGGAGCTCCCAGGAGGCTCCCACGGGGCTCTCCGAGGGAGGATGGCTCCCAGGCCCAGCACAGGGGGACAAGGGGGCCCCTGTCCCAAGCGAGTGTCCCACACGACAGCCCCACCAGGACCTGGAGGAGAGGACGCCGCCGGGTCTCCTGCCTCCCCCAGCCCCCCGGTCACAGCTTCCTTCCTTCCAGAAGATTCCTGCTTCATCTCTCATTCTGAAATATTTATTTCAACACAAATTATTTAGTATTTAGGAGCAACTTCCCTGCCTCTGACTGTCGGCAGGGATCTCAGACCGCCAGGGCGCTCTAGGACCTTCCAGGACCCACGTCCTCACAGGTGGCAGCATGGCCACCAGCCCTCAGGGTCCTCGGGGCCCCCCGGGCGCCTCAGACACAGGCAAGCCCTCCCCACCGTGTGACAGAGTAAGGCTGCCCAGGGCCCCCGGGCCTGATCCCCACCTGGGATCACTCATCGGGACCAGACGACGCAGGCTGATGGTCCAGAGGACAGGGGTGAGGCAAGGCCTGGGGACAAGCCCAAGCAAGAGAGAGCCACTCACACTGCCACACCGTCAGAGGCCCCCCGGTGCCCTCGAGGAAGCCCATTTCCACCCCGCCCTCGGGGGCCTTCCTCTCAGCCCTTTCTTCCCCCTGTCCGTCCATCCGTCCATGCTCCCTCAGCTTCCCCGAGTGGACAACCCCCGCCTCCTCCTGTCTGGAGCCTGCCCTTGCCCACCAGCCCGCATCCCCGGGATCGGGGCTTGGCACCTGTTTCCTGCCAAGGGCCACCCGGGAACTGCTTCTGGTGCCACGAGCCAATCTCCATCACAACTGCTCCGTCCCACTGTTGCGGCCCCACAGCAGTCACGGCTGATGCACAAACAAGGAATAAATTGCCGCGTCCCAATAAAGCTTCATTTACAGGAAAAGGCAGAGGTGAATTTGGCCCCTGCCACAAAGGGTCCCCCAGGTCGCCAGAGTGACCCAGAGGCTCCCACGGGCCTCAAGGTGCAGGTCCCATGCTCACACCCCACCTGGCAACTGGTGCCCGAAACAGGTGCCCTGTCCTCCACCTGGTGCCCGCAGCTGGCTCCCCTGCCAGGGGCTCCCTCCTGGACCCGTGGTGCTCTCGCCGAGGACTGTGGCTGGATGTTCATCGTCAGTTGTCACCTAATGAGGGCTGGCTTCACGATCCTGGTCCTTCTTGAAGGACCTCGGCATCTGTGGAGTCCCCGCCCGCGAATGGCACACCCAGCCCTCACCTCCTGTGGCATCTCTCGAGCGTGGGAACAGCACCCACTGCCAAACACAGGTGCTCGGGGAGGGGCGGGGGCCCGGGGCCTACTGCCCCCTGCACTGTCGGGGCTCAGGTTTCTGGGCACTATCGGAGCCCTGCTGGTGGCCGCACCCCCACTGCTCAGTTTACGGGTGACACAGCTGAGGTCCGGGGCGGTCCCTGAGCCCAGAGCACCTCTGCTTGAGCAGACACTTTGCCTAGGACCTCTCCCCCGCCAAACTAGCGCGTGTCGGGTGCGGCAAGCTTAACCCTGGCCAGCCTTGTCCCTGTCCTGTCCCCGTGACACCACAGCCACTCGGGGAGCCTGAGCAGACTGCACGTGCCAGAGTGCACCCCACATCCCCTCCCCTCAGTGAGCCTGGGCGGGACGAGCCCCGGCGTCAACCCTGCTGCAGGCCAGCTCGTGGGGACACTCGGTGGGCGCTGAGTAATGACAGCTTGTTGAGCTGACCCCCCCCACCCGCCCCCCCACGCCCTCAGTACCCCCTTTGCACCGGCTCTGTGCCACAGCCCCCACGAGACGCTGCGCTCCGCGTGGGCGGGGACCCTGTCTGTCCCTAGCACAGTGGCCGGCATGCCTCAGGGGGACGTCAGAGGCCGCGAAGGGAAGGAAAAGCCCACAGGACCCAGCTGTCACAGCAACGTGGTGACAAACACTTAGCAAGCTGTGCTTTGTGTGCGAGGCTCCAGTCCATTCAGCTCGTCCGTCAGCCTGACAAGATGCTGATTTACTCAGCCCGCGGCCGGATTGAATTGACCTGCGGGGGTGGACAGGGCTGGCGGCAGCGAGAAGACACCAGAAGGGAGGGCCGCGGCACGGCCCCACGCCCATCTCTGCAAGCCCCCCTCATTCCCGGGACGCCCTTCTCCGAGCCGCCTGCCCTGGCCGAGCAGAGTATGCGCGAGGTCCGCCGGCCACGCGGGAGGCCCCTGGGACGAGGCTCGGGGAGGCCCCGAGCCCTTGAGAATCTCACCTGGGGCACGTCTCCTTGCCGTGTGTCCAGCCGCCCGGCCCCACACACGTCTTCGTTTGTTGTAGCCATGGAAAGAACGTCAGAGCCGGAAGGGGACCGGCTTCAGTCCATCGAGGGCCGCCAGACGCTCAAGCGTGAGCTGCACCGCTGGGCGCTTGCGGCCGTCGCCGCCGCTCTGTGCCCCGGCTCCCGCGTCCAAGATAGCACCACCCCCCCCGCCCCCCCCCCCCCCGGCAGCACTGGGGCGACACCGTGGGGCCAGATGGAGGGGTCCTTGGTCAGCTCTTAGCTGGCGGGGAGCAGCTGTCACGGCCGCGGCCGGGGCCTGGAAATGGCTCCCCGAGAACACCGGCGGGGCTGGAGGCTCAGAGGGAACCCCATTTTCCCCAACGTGACGGGCTCAGACGGTCATCTCCTTCGGAAGAGGAAGGTCATGCTCAGGAAGCCCAAGGGATTTGCTCAGGCCGAGAAACCTGCCTGAGGGTCTGTTTTCCGCGACCACGATGCTTTGCGGCCACGGTCCTGCCCACACGGCGTCCCGCCACGGACACGTCTCCTGTCCCTCTCCGCCGGGCGGGAGGCAGGCGTGGCGCTGCCCCGGGGCCTGTGAGTTCAGGTCTGCTGCACGCGCCTCTCTCGTCCGGGGGCCCGTGGCCACCAGCACTGCTGTCCTCACGGCAGGTGACCGAATTGCAGAAGCCAGGCCCAACCATCCAAAGACAGGAGCCTCGCATCCTGTCCGCTAACAGCTCGCCGGCCAAAGCCGGCCAGACCGGCAGGAACTTTCCGGACAAGAAGGAGGCCGGCTGCCGGTAAGGACGTACGGCCGCACATCCACATCGGCTAGGCTCCAAGGACGCTCCCTCCTCTGACCCGAGAGGCCCTCGAGGCTGGGAGCAGCTGGGACCTCTGCTCTCCAGGTGCCCGGGGCCACCTGCTGCCCGCGGCGGGAATCCACGGTGCCGCCTCTCCCGACGCTCCCTCCCGACGCCCGAGGGCTTGTTCACTCTGCCACCCCCAGCCCTCAAGGGCTGACTTCATCGCGGGGCCGGCATGGCTCCCCCAGGGGCCCGTGGGCGGCCTGGCTGAGAGACTGGCCCGGCCGCGCGCGTCTGACACTGGGGCCCCCCCTCAGTGCGGTCTCGCGTGACTCGGGCCTGATGGCCCTGGAACCTGGGAGACACAGAGGAGGAAACCTGGGCCGTGCTCTCAGGGAGTACAGCCCTCAGTCATTCCCCAAGTGACCGAGGTACTGGCAGTGGCCGTGGAGCAGAGAGGGAGGGACAGGGAGAGGCCGACTCGGTGAGGGTGACGACGGTCCTGGCAAGGACAGTAGAGCTGAGGAGGCGGGAGTGACGCGGAGCAGCAGCCATAAAACTTCAGGAGGACGTGTCGGCCGTGGGCACGGAGTGGCGGTGGCGATGGTGACGGTGACTGTCGTCACGTCAGAGATGCCGGCGGCGACGACAGTCAAGGAGGAAGATTTGCACTCTCAGGACCATGAGCCCCTTCTCTACACATCTCGCCAGCCTCCACTGACCATGGGGTATTTGTTGCCCCGGCAGGTTGAAGGGCAAAGCAAGCCCTCTCGAGTCCGCGGGCCCCCACCTCTGTCCCCATGCCGTCCCAACCCCCGTGCTCCAGCGGAACGTAGAAGCCACCATGGCGGAGGTCACGAGGCGTCTCTTCCCCAAACTTCTCAGGTTCCATTGTGTTTATCGTTAGCGGCATGTTGGAAGCACGTGAGGACTCGTGGGCCTGGGATCGGGGGCAAACTGGATCCTGATCCTGGATTTTTGGCAAATGTTTGGAAAACCCTGGATTCCCTCCAGACACCCTTGGCTCCCGTGGGTGGGGGGTACCAAGGACTTCTGTCCTGTGTGGCACAAAATTGCAACACGGGTGTGGCGTGTCTTACTTCGTCCCAAGAGGGAAACGCTCTGCAAAGTTGACGTTGGTGATGATATATTAGGTCAGGCGAAATAGGCAAGAAGTTAATTAAAGTCAGAGAGTTAATTAATGAGATCCAGCGCACATTAACGATCATTACCTCATCTGAGAAGAGTAACTCAAGGGGCGTTGCCGGTGTTTCTCTCCTAGGTGCCGAGTTGACACATCCCGTGAGTCACTCGGTGTTGGAGAGGTAATTCTCCCTCCGTGGCAGCTGGGACAGTCAGATGTATCAGCCACGGCCACCGGGGTCTGAAAAGCGGCCTGGTCTCGCGAGCTCCGCGTCGGGTGGAGTGGGCCGCCACGAGCAGCCGTGGACGGGAGGCATGGCCAGCACGGCCCCTGCAACCAGGTGGGGCCCTCCGGAGGTGATGCTCCGCGGCCGGGGGCCTCCCGCGTCTCCGAGCCCTCCTCTAGGCGCTTGGGCTCACGCAGTGCTGACCTCCGGTGGGGGAGATGGGACCCCAGGGCACGAGCCCCTCTGCAACGGGTACACGCGCACCCGCAATTTCCTGGATGTGACCCCGCTTCCCTCCGGCTGCCTGGCCCCGGCTCTGCGCTGCATGATTTCCACCTTTGTTAAGGGTGGCCCAACGAGGGAAGGCCGCAGGAAAGCCCAGCATGTAAACCAGACCCTCCGGGGGCGTGGGGGTCCTCTGAGGAGGGGCCCGGGCGCCCATGTGCCCTCCCCTCAGATGCTGCAAGGCCACCTTTATCAGATCCTGTCCTTTCCAGGAACTTTCCAGGAACGTCTCCCATCCAGGACACTGCCCGGCAGCTCCCTCCTGGGGCCTCGTACTGTCCCAACCTACAGGCAGGAAACTGAGGCCGGGGAGGGACCAGCCTGCACAGGAGGCCCCCCACTCCTCCAGGAAGGGCAAAGAGCAGGTTCTGGCCCGGGAAGGAGCCTTCCACCTGCCCCAAGGCTGGGCACCAGCAGCTGCCCAGAGAAAGAGGACGTTGTGATGAGCTCCGGGCGAGCCGGGCAGCACGCAGGGGGACAGGGAGGCTGGGCCGGCTGTACCACGGAGCCGCCACGGAGCCAAGCCATCAGCCTTGGGGAGAGAGGCTGTGCCAGGAAGAAGGCCAAGAAAGAAGCCCAGAGAGGCAAGAGACCCACCTAGGGGACCCCCAAGGCAGGCCTAGGACCCCATCTCCAGGTCGACGTCCTCATGCGGCTCAGAGCCACATTTGAGGCCCTGCTCCCCACCTTTGGGAAAAGCACCGGCTACTCTGGAACTCAGTGTTCCCATCTGCAGAATGGGGCACTGACCAGACACAAGGGTGCCGTACCCCTCGGGCCCAGTATCCTCCAGGAAGGAGGGGTCTCCCTTCCAGAACCAGAGTTCCCGGGGCAGGAGGACCATATTTCTCCCCAGAGCTCTCCCACCCCACAGGACGCCACCCCCTGACCTCAGCCCCTCCCAGGAGCAGCAGGGGCTCCGAGACCCCCTGGCTGCAGACATGTTCTCCGCCAGGGCTCCAGGGTAAACAGGAAACACAATGATAACCTGGTTCCTGACGATTTCCTAAGAGAGTTTAAGGTCGTCAGGTGACCTGCCTACCACACGGTGCCATGAGCAGTGATCCTGCATGCGGAACCTTCCAGAACATGGGGGTCTCTTCTGCACCTGGGAGATGGGCACTCGAGCAGCCTGGGCTCTGAGCCTCCCCTCGGAGGGCGCAGGGGACACCAAGCACACCTCCTCAGGCCCCCACACCCCCCGGATTGCCCTTCTCTCCCCTTGCCTGTCTAGGGTCTTGCACAAAGCAGCCGGAACCGCTGTCTTCAAGCTCCGTCACCCGGTGGGAGTCCCTGTGCCGGACGTACAGCAGAAGCACCTACTTCCGTGAGCCTCTGCCAGAGCCCCATAGCCAAGCCTATTTGGAAGCCCAGAGGAGGCCCCGCGTGGCCCGAGGGCTGGCCCGACGGCACACAACAGTCCAGTCCTTGCTCTGCTCCCGGACTACCAGCTCTGGGGGGCAGGCACCCATCCTACTCACACGGGGAGGCCGCACCCCCAGGCGCCCGGCCGATCCGGCGGGAAGTGCAGAAACCCTGTGGGTGCCCTGCAGGCGACAGAACGGGGCTCAGGGTGGCCCGCGGCTCTGGGCTCCCATAAAAACAAATTGCTCGTGGTTCTGCATAATTAACAGTATCTGGTAATTAGGGCTGGAACTTCGCAGGATTCACGGACTGTGGAATTTCCAAAATAACAGCAGATACACACGAGCACGCCTGAGCACACGTACGCACACATGCGTCAACCCTGGGTGCTGGGCGCTCTCCGCGGGACACCCCTGGGGCCCTTCAGAAACCCAAGACAAGAGTGACAGCAGCACCTACCTGTCACCTGGCCATTCCGGCCCGGGGGGAGCACGCTGCCTGTGAAGAACCCCCCCCTGCAGTGAACCCCTTCCCCACCCAGCCCCCAGACCCCCTACACCTCCACCCTGCCTGCTCCCTGGCCCCCGGGGGATGTCTCATCCTGCAGGCCCCCCCACCTGCCGCAGGGGCCTGGCTCCGCCCAGCTCCTGGCCTCCCACTCTGGCCTCACCTCCCTGGGCTGCGTCCCTTCGGCCATCCTGCCCTGCAGCCGCTGGAGGACTGACGCCTTCCCCGGAACTGCAGCTGGAGGCCTGCGCGGCTGCCCTCCCACCAGATCCCACCCGGCTTCTGCTGGCTGCTCCCACACCACCCAGTGCCCCCAGCTTCAGTGTCACCTGCCCACAAAGCTTTCCCTGCCTGACCCGGGTGTCCCTCAGCCCCCATGATGGGCCACAAGCCCCAGCTGGACCGGAAGGGACACCGTCCTCCCCGTCGTCACACCCCACCGAGCGCCGACAGCCCCCAGGCTGCCAGTCACCAGCTGTCCCCAAGCCCAGGACTTGGCTGGGCCCGACACCCCCCTCATACCAGCCATTTGTACGTCGTGTCTCACGGGCCTTCGCTGTGTCCCCTGAACGAACACAGAATATGTACTCCTGCCCCAGGGCCTTGGCACCGCTGTTCTTGTTTCTCGGGTTCTTTCGTGGCACATCTTTGCCTGGCCATCTGCTCACAGCATTCGGGTCTCGGCCCAAATGTTCCCTCTTCAAGAAGCCGTCCCAGCCACCCAGTCCGCAGACCCCCTTCTGCCAGGCGGCCCCTTGCCCGTCCTCACAGCACAAGACATGTCCCTCCCCACTGCTCCTCCAGGACTTGAACCTGGGGGCGGGCCTTGCCTCCCCTGCGGCTCTGAACAGCATTGTCAGCATATGGAACAGAAATAAGACGGGCCTGTTTCTCGACCACAGGATGAGTAAGTGGGGAGTGAATGAACCCCAGAGGGCTCACCCCAAAGTGCGGGGGGCTCGCCTCCTCCAGGAGATGCCTCGCACTTCTGCCTCACCCTGCCCTGGGCCCGCGGCCCTGCCCCCCGCCCACCCCACCTCCCTACCCTGGACCCACGATACCAGTTTATCGACCCCTCCACCCCCAAGGCAAACTCGCCCTGCGCCATGTCGCCAGAAGCCCCTCGAAGCCGAAGGGCCCAGCCCCAGGAGGCCGGTCTTCCTGCTGTGGCCAGAGGAACGAGCACCCACCCACTCACCGACCCCAGGACCCAGGACGTGGAGGCACCGGGTGCCCCCCAGGGAGGGGCCGGAGCACATGCCCCATCCCTCCCCAGGTACGCGAGCTGAGTCTCCAGGCCAGAGTGTGGGCGTGAGGCCCTGTGCTCCTCTGCGCAGCCGCAGGTGAGCAAAGTGCCCCGTGGTTTATGCCACGCAAACGCGTTGTCTCCCCGGGGACGCCATGGCCCTCCTCCAGCTTCGGGTGGCACTGGCTGTCCTTGACTGGGGTCCCTTCTCGTGGCCGTGCCAAGCCGACCCCAGCGTCCGTGTTCACGCGGGCCTCTCCCTCCGCGTCTCCGAGTCTGTTCCGTGCGGTCTCTGACCCCGGGCCAGCATGGCCCCCTCTGGGGATCTTGACTTTACTCACACCTGCTCAGGCCCTAATCCCAAGGAAGTCCGTATTCTGAGGGTCCGCGTGGACGTGAATTTGGGGGGCACTGTTCAACCCACTGCAGACCCCAGTAAGGGAGGGGTGCAGGGACAAGCACAGCGGGTCCTAGGTGGGGCGGGGCCTGTGAGGCGGGCTGGCCGCGACCCTCCCAACGCCGCTAGGGCCCCGGGCCACCCCGGGCTCCCCTGCAGCTGAGGTGACAGCCGTCCCTGCTGTCTGCCCACCTCACCGCTTGGCTCTGCTCTGACCCCTGGGCACTCGGGCACAGCAAAGGGGGAACGGGTAATGGGCCGCTCAGGAGCCACTGCTGCTGCCGCCAGATGGCACCAGGCTCAGGAGGGCGCTTGGGGACAGGACCCCAATGACTGCCTGGTCCCTGGAGTCAGGACCCCTCCCCCAGGTGCACCCGAGAATCTCCTGGGGCGCTTTTTAAAGGTTCAGACACAAGACCTGCCCAAGAGAGTCTCTGTTGCCAGACCCCAGGGAGGGCCACGGGCCTGGCCCGACAAGCAGGTGCATCCGGTGCCCGGAGAAGAGAATGCACAGGAGGGGAGCCAGGTCCTGGGGGGCTGCCTCCAGGCGGCGAGGACCCCTGGGCTCCCCCCGCATCTCCCTCCAGCTCTGGCAGCCAGGCTTGCCCTCGCCGGGGACACGCAGGACAAGGGACAGTTGTCGGCTGCGAAAGCGATTTTAAGTTCTCTGGTGCGGCATCCACGGGCAGCTTAGCCCCCAGTCGTGTTTATTCTTTGCTTCTCTGGGACACGCTCATGCATAGCCAAGAAGATTTAAAATGTTTATGCATTACGCGGGCCGGAATAAAACGAGCCGAGGTGCTGTTATCGCTGGGTCCTCAGACTCATAATAAGTGGGTTCCTGGAGACGATAATACAGAGAGAAACCTGCGGACGCTGTGGGGCCCTTTGGGCGCAGACTGGACACGGAGCGGGAGCCCCCCGCGCCCAGGCAGAGGGAGCCGCACACCCCCAGGGGCCCGTGTCTGCGGGGCTGGCATCCAAGGGCCGAGAGCCGCCTGGCCCCTCCCCCGCTGACCCGTCCACGCCACACGGCAACCCCGTTCTGGAACGGGCAGAGCGAGACGGCACGAGGGCTGCTACTTCCTGAAGGCCCACCTGTGGTTCTCACACACGCTCTCTCATCTAAGACCCACCCAGCCCGCGCCCCCATTTTACAGGCAAAGTGACGGAGGCTCAGGCGTGTTAGGGGGCCTGTCCAAGGTCACGTACTGAGCGGCAGAGCGGGTTCGCACCAAAACTTGAGAGCCTGCAAGGCCACTCCATGCCCGCCTGCTCCCCGAGCCTGCTCCGGGCCACCCTCCGAGGGGGACACCTGGGAACCAGGCACGAACCCTGAGAGGGAAGATGTGACCCTCGTCACCTGGAAAAGGAAGCAGTTGGGGTCCGTGAGGCCCCCAGTAACAGTGGCACGGGGGACACACAGGGCAGGTGCAGGCAGTGGGTGCGGGCTGGGGACACGGTGAGGCCCCGTGCTGTAAGCGCCCGAGAAACCCAGCTCTGCCCCTCGCTGGACCGCCTCCCTGCCGACATCTGTCTCCCCCAGCCTTGGCTTCCCCGGCTGTGACATGGGGCCGCTGCGGGTGGTAACGGGATCGAAGGAGCTGTGGTTTCTTGGCCCCATCGCGGCCCGGCCCCGGCCCCCGCCCTCTGCCGGGGGCCTGGAGACACGAGGCCTCTCAGGACCACAGGTGCTGATTCGATGGAGGCGGTTTTAAGCCCACTGCCCTAAACCAGCAGGGGAGCGGGTTTTGTTCGTGCCCATATTTCATTCTGCTTGGCAAGGCTGGTGCCGGGGCCCCTGGCACGCGTACCCGGGCATCCAGCGAGCGCCCCCACTCCCAGAGGCCCTTCTCCAGGCTGCTGGGAGGTGGGCCTGGGGCAGCAGCCACGCAGCTGGTCCTCCAGGGCTCAGATCCCAGCCCTGCCGCCTCTGGAGCCGGTGCCACATCGGCCTCTCCGAGGGTTCCACACGCCTGCCGTTGAGGGGATCCACCCGGCTGGGGGCGGGGACGAAAGGGAGCAGGGGAGCCCTCTGCCTGGGGCGGGCAGGGTCCGTCGCTCCTTCAGCGTCTACGAAGCACGTTGCTGTGAGTGGGGAGAGGGTGGTCCGACCAGGGCCCACGAGCCTCGGCCAGAGCCGCCTCCTGCCGTCCCGAGTCGGGGGGACGGAAGGAGTGGAGTGCCAGGTTCGGCCAGCCGCACACACAACGCTCTCAAACTGACGAAGTATTCCTTCTGCGTCGGAACTCGGATCCTGTGTTTTAGCGTTTTCTCTGCAGGGGGTGGGTGCAGGTAGGAACTTGCCAGTCCCAGAGGCACCCGATGGCCCAGCCTTTCCGCGCACAGCCCGTCCTGGGGGCCGTGAGCACGTGTATCCCTTCCCCGCGCCGTCCCCAAACCAAACAGCAGCGCAAGGAGCCCAGAACCGAATGTTAGCCTCCTGAATACGCCCGCACTGGCCCCTCTTCCCGAGCTGGGTACCCGGAGGAAGAAGGCCGGTGCTCTCAGGCTCCTGAACTAACCTGTCAACCGGCTTGGAGAGTCCCAAGCTATAGGGGGAGGGCGACGGTGAGGCCCCGGGGACAGAGAAAGAGCTCCGAGGGAGGGCACCTCCCTCTGATGTCCGGAATCGGCAGGAGAATCACCACCCTCAACAGCGGAACCTCCTCTCGGGGAAGCTGCAGGGGTGGATGCAGGGCCGAGATGTGGGAGCCCTCCGCCACTCGGCCCCATCCTCAGAGTCCGCCCTGACGCTGCTGCAGGGACAGCACTTCGTGGATGAAGTGCCCCCAGGTCGGCCTCCCGGCCGGGCGGCTGTGTTCCGCTTCTGCAGGACGTGAGCGGTGCAGAGGCCGGGCGAAGGTGCTCGGGGCGTCTGCCCCACTTCTCGCGCTGCATGCGAACCCGCCCCCAGCTTCAGCTCAACCCTCTCCCTTCTTCCTTCCACCTGCTCACGCTCTGAAAGGTGCCTTTCACTTCTGGCCCCTCTTGCTCTGTCCCTCCTTCTCCCCTTTCTTCTCCCCTCCCCCGACCCCACCGGCAGAACCTGCCGGAACGGGAGGGGGAGTGGCTCACTGGCACACGGCATAAAGGTCAGCCTCGCGAGACACAGATCAGAGGGGAGGTGACAATGATGGTCACCACGGTGGTGGCGGCACAGTGACAGGTGCCAGTGGAGCAGCCCCCGGGGGTGACGGCACTGGGACAGCAGCCAAGGTGTCCTCGGTGGCCTCGACTGTGAGGCCGTCGCTGTCTCCACGCATCCCAGAACGCGGCCTCGGTGCGTGGGCTGTGCTGTGTCCACCCTGAGACCGCCGAGCGTGACTCCCCTGCCAGCTGAAGCCAAGCTGCGCGCTCCGTAGAGACGGGTCTTTGGCTCAGGAAGGCTCCCCGCAGGAGGACCGCGTGAGGGAAAGCAGACGGGGCATCCGCCTGGCTGCCACGCTCATTAGGCCCCGTCCCCACCCTCTCGGGAACAGCCGTCCTTTCCACTGGCTCCTCCAAGCTGTAATCTGGCTAATTAGAGCCAATTTGCTTTGGATCCAAACAGCGTTTACTGTCACAGGCAGGCAGTCAGGGGACAGTGGAGAATAGCCTTCCAGACGCCCTGGAGAAGAGAGAGGAGGGCGTGCCCCGTGCACACGGGCCGTGCGAGCAGCGGGAGGGCGCTTCACCCCCGGGGCCTCAGTTTCCCCTGCACTCCACAGAGGTCAGGAGGGCCCCTCCCAGGGCCATGAGCATGAACAAGGTGACGCTGGCTGAGGGCCACAGAGCCTGCCGAGGGGGGGGGGGGTGGTGCTCACCTCACCCACCCCTCCCTTGGCCACAAACGGCAGCCTCCACACCATGGACAGGGACCCCTCTGCGTCCAGAGTACCCTCCTTGGTGAACGCCCGCCCCGCCCTGACCCTGAGTCTGCCCCACACAGGGGCTAAGGGTGCCCAGGGATTGTGGCGGGGCCCCGGGCTCCCGGCCCTGCCCGGCGGCAGGCCCAGCATGCAGTCCGCCATCAAGTGAGAACAGGGATACTTCTGTGCTCACGTGAGCCCCGTAACTACCAGGAAGCTGGAATAAAGGGCACAAGAGAAAACCTGCTCCCTGCCCCCAGGATTTGCAGCCCAGGGGAGACCCACCTCCGTCACATCCTGAATACACAAGTCAGGACATAAACACTGGCTTGGGTGCCATGGGACTCAGAAAAGTGATGGCACCGTCCGAGCGGGCCACCTGGAGGAGGTGGCGAGGACGTGTGAGAGGCGTGTGAGAGGCGTGCAGTCCGGGGGCAAGGGCGCAGGGGTGGGGCTCGCAGTTCTGCCGGGCTCTGCCTCTGCCTTGCTGTGGGATCCCAGGACAGTCGCACGGTCAGCCATAAAGTGGAAATCTCCCTCGGGCGGCTTAGGGATGCAAGCAGGGGGTGCCCAGGACGCCCAGGAGACAGAAGGGGTCGCCATGGGTGTTTCTAGAGCTGCAGGGAGAGGAAGGAGCGGTGATCCCGGGGTCAGTGCGGCAAGCCCTGGCGCTCCTGGCTGAGCCGGCGGGACGTATCTGAATAAAAACGCCTTGGACTCCGGGAGAACGCGTCGAGAGGCAGTCGGGTGCTCAATTCAATCTCATAGGCCACCGACCCCTGGAAGCCACCAGTGGGCAGGCAGCTGGGGCACAGGATGGTCAGAGGGGACCCAGGGAGCCGAGACGGTCCTCAGAGCTTCTCCCTCGGCTCTGATTCCGGACTTGGAGACCAGCTGGGCTCGCCACCCCTCCGTGCGTGCCGCAGGGCATGGCGAGGGCGGGCTTGCAGATGAGAGACTCCGGGAGGGGTGAGGCCTGCCTCACCCACCCAGCGTCCCCCGAGTTAGGGTTCCAGGTGAAATACAAGAGGCCCAGGTTGACCCGAATATCAGATAAACAGTGAGCAATTGTCGGCCGTGTGCCAGGAGGGCTGAGGGTGGATAGGACACACTTATAATAAGAATCATTCATCCTGCTTCTGAAATTCAAACGTTTCTGGCCGGCCTTCCTAATCTGGCAACCTTACTCAGAGGTCCCCCCACCAAACCAAAGCCCTTGTGAGAAGAGTCAGGCCTTCCCCAGGGAACCCCAAAGGCAGAAGCTGTATGCCCCTCATCAGCATGCGGTGTCCCCCCAGAACGGGATCCGTCTCTCCTGCCGGACGGGGCACCCCGGGAGTGAGGACTTGGAACCCCAAAATGTCTGTCTTACTGAAAGGGGCAGCTCTGTGGCCAGCCCACTCCCAGGCATTAGACCCCGACCCCCACCCCCAGCATTAGAACTTCCCATCACTCTGGGGGCCCCAGGATGGGGAGGCTGGCCAGATACCCTAACGTCTCCCCACCCCAGTCCACGGCCGCTTTGCCCCCCACCTGCCCTCAGCCCCACCAGTGTTGGGAAACCCTCCCACCCCCAGAGCCTCAGACCTGAGAGGCCATGTCTCAGGATCCTACACAGCTCCAGTCCTGGCAAGTCTGTGTTTCTTCCATCATATTCCATCAGCCGCAGAATCCCTGCCCCGTGCCCCCCACGTGGGGCCACCCGGCATCTACTCCCCTCTGAGAAAGTCGCCACCCCCCAGGACGGCCCGTTCCATTCTGGAACAGATTTGGCAAGCAAGAAGCTCTTTCCTGAACTAGACTCCAGCTGGCACCCCTGTGGCCACCACCCCCACGGCACGGAGCTGCCCCTGGGCTCTGGGTCCAGTGTCCACAGAGGGAAAGCCCCCTGTGGCACGAGAGCAGAAGCATGAGCCTTTCCTCCTGGCGTGCTCCTCTGGGCCCTGGAGCGGCCCCCACAGAGCTGTGTGTCCAGCAGGGCCCCAGCCCATCAGCTTCTGTTGTGTTCTAGAAGATTCCACAGCATCCTGCCCCCCAGCAGGCCCACGGGAGGCTCCTGGGACTTGTTAGTGCGAGGTCCCGAGGAGTGTGCAAACTGCCTCAGCCCAGTAATGAGAGGGTCGGGCACCCACAGCCTGGGGTGTGCTCCCATGTGTTCCCACCGCCCCCCACCTGGCCCATGGGACCACACCTGACTCACGCAGCCAACAAGGCTGCCCGAAGGCGGAGGAAAAATCAGGCTCATTTCAGGAAGGCTCTGTCAGAAACTAAGGTGAGCGGCAGCCTGGCCCAGGAGAGCTGGGGTTGTCCCCGGGCACAGGCCCCAAGCCACGGGGGACAGCAGCCCACCGCAGGGGCGGAGGGAGGGGGCCACCCAGCTCCCCAGGAGCGTCATTCCCACAGGCCCGGTGGAGGCAGGCGTCAGGACCGGCGCGGCAAACGAGTCACTGGTGGGGTGGGACTGGAGAAGCTGGCAGGCTGCTGGGTGCGGAGTCGTGCCGGGCCTGTCCCCGCGGCGGCCAGGAGGACGGCTGGGCTGGAGCAGAGCGCAAGGGGGTCGCGGGCTCAGACGAGGCAGCCTCGGGCCTGGAGAGGGTGCACCGTGCCCTGCGTGCGGGAGCCACGGTGGTCCTGGGCGGGGAGGGAAGCGTCGGTTTCAACAGGCCCCGCTCTTGGAGAATAGCCGCATGTTAAGGTGGACACAGGTTCCCAGGTGCGTCCTCCTCCCGCACCCACCCGCTCGGGGCGCTCGACTGGAGTTCTCCAGAGGGTGTACATTCACCGCGTGGCACGCAGGGCTCACTCTGAGCTGGCGGCCCCCGGCTCTGGAGACCCCTGCGACCCTTGGGGTGATCAGGGCGGCCCCTGTGAGAGGCCCCTGTGAGGCGCACCCCCACACCCCGAAGCAGGGGCGAGCCCAGGCAGGGAGGTGTCTGAGCCTCGTGGCCACCCCCCCTGCATCTCACGACCCCCCCGCCCCAGGCCCCCGCTGGACTCCGCCAGCAGCGGGGATGGGCTGATAGGACGGCCCCCTGCATGTACCTCCAGGGCCCAAACGGCACAGCCCAGGACAACGTGCTGCACGACGTTTGAGTGAATAACCAATGGGGAAGTTTGAGTGAATAACCAGCGGGGGAGCCTGAGGGCTGGGGGCTTCCGCTGCTCTGGCCACCAGGGAGGGGGCCATGTCCCCCAGGGAAAGCTCCCGGCCGCTCTCCTGGGCGTCTGGGGGCACATCTACCCGCAGGGCAGGAGGCCAGGCTACTTGAATATTGGGGAGGCATGGCCCCTCTCTAGGATCAGGAGGGGAGAAATCATTTCATCAGGTCGGGGCAGAGCCCTCAGGAAGCAGTAATGACACAATTTTGCATAATCGCCTCTTAAAAGCACTTTAACTCCTCAGAGGTGAGGGGCCTTTCGGTTTAATTGATCCTCAGGGCACCTAAACGGGGTTGGCAGCAGGAAAGGGGTCCTGACCCCAGCTCCTCCCGGCCTGCCGCCTCCAGCTCAAACGGGGGTCAGAGAGAGACAGAGCGCACGGGGACAGAGACCACGCTGGGGGCACCATCCCTGTGGGCCCCCCTCCGGCACCCCCAGCTCCCTGGGCTTCGCAGTGTGCCTGCCAAACACGTGGGGGACCCGGAGCGGCCACTGCCCTGCAGCGGAACGTAGTCTCCCTGTAGCCATGACCCCCGGGTCAGGGGTGGCCCTCTACCCACTTTTCTCTGCACAACAGGGTGGCCTTCCCCCGCTCAGCCCAGGAGGGCTCGGGATGAGTTCACGTGGGTTGTCACAGCCGCAGCAGGGTTGAGCCTCAGAAGCCATGCCTGCACAGGGGACTTGTGGACACGGGCCGACCGCCACAGGACAGAACCCCACCGAGCTGGGTTGGGTCTCACAGGAGTGGGTTCAGCCGAGCCGAGCTGCCACCAGCTTGAGGGAGGGGGCAACCTCGGGCAGAGTTGTCCACAGGGGCACGGAGATCTCAAGGCTGGACCCAAGAGAGTCAGTTGCTGATTTATTCTTATGATTGATAACAGTGATTATAATGTCAGAGAAAATGATAATAAATGGCACTCAGGGAAGGGGAAATGTAGCCGTAAGTTTGAGCGTTAGGAAGGAAGTCCAACACAGCGTCCAGCTCAAGGGGCTGCGGCCGGGGCAAGAGAACGGGTAGAGAAGAGAACGGGTGGCCAGGGAAGAAACAAAGTAGAGTCAGATGCCAAGGAAGGTGCAAAAAATAGTCCCCGATATGGATTGGTGGGAGAGCGTTCTGCACACTGGCCACCTACCTCCTTTCAGGACTGTAGGCCTTTCGCTCAAGGAAGATGGGCTCTTTATAAAAGTATGGTTGTTTTCAAAAATACAGACCATGTCTCATTTATCTGGGTAAATTGTCCCCCCCCCCATCTCCCCATCCCACCCTAGGTGGGAAAGGGGTCCCAGCACACAGTAGACACTCAAAAAATAATTTGTGAATGACTGGATGGCAGGGTGGATGGTGGTTAGATGGTGGGTAGATGGATGGAGGGATGGATGGATGGATGGGTGGATGGATGATGGATGGAGGGATGATGGATGGAAGGATGGATGGATGATGGATGATGGATGATGGATGGAAGGATGGATGGATGATGGATGGAAGGATAGATGGATGGATGGAAGGCTGGTGAATGGATGGAGGGATGGATGGATGGATGGATGATGGATGGAGGGATGATGGATGGAAGGATGGATGGATGATGGATGGAAGGATAGATGGATGGATGGAAGGATGGTGAATGGGTGGATGGATGGATGGTTGATGGGCAGATGGATGGATGGATGGATGGATGGATGATGGACAGATGGATGGATGGAAGGATGGTGGATGGTGAATGGATTATGGATAGATTGGAGAGGCAGTGTTATCTAGTCCAGCCCCTTCCAGACTGCCCAAGGTCACTGCGCCAGGATCTGCGCTGACCTCCTGGCCTCAGTCTCCTCTTCGCCTACCCCCACACTGAGGCCGGCACACCCTATCGCTCTGCAGTTGTCCTTTTGCCTTTCAGGACCCTCACTCCTGACCATAACCTGCCTTCTGTCTTGCCTCTTATTTACCTCCTGCACCCAAAGAGTGTCTCTGATGGCCCGCTCCCTGATTTGCCCCAGATGCCATGGTGCTGCACACCCGTTTCACCTCCCAAATCCCTCTGGGCCGGTCCAGGCCCATCACAGATGCCCCCTTCCCTAAGGCCTCTCTTCACCTGCCGGCAGCTGGGAGCCTTGCTGCCCCCAAGCCCCCTCCCCTGCTCGAACCTGGGGCCAAGCTGGGCCCCTGATTCATGGCATTGATGAGTGGGTGAACGGGACCCAGCAGATGCCTGGGAGGGGACACGGCTTGAAGCAGAACTCCAGAGAAGATGGCTTGGCAGCCGTCCTCCCTGGCCCCGGGCCCGGAGGCTAATGTGCCCAGCAGGAGGCTGCCTCCACTTCCAGGAGGGGCCATCAGGGCCCAGAGAGGGAGAAGAGTTTACCCAGGGTAGCCCAGCATGGGCCAGGGAGGCTAGCCTGCACCCCTCCAAGTGTTGTTCCAGACAGAATTCTATGATTCCAGAGGCACAGCCTGGTTCCCTGGCTCCTGCCTGCCACGTGGCCCACGTATCTCATGTGTCACACCTAGGAAGAAGTCCGTCAACAGCCAGGTATGCCCTGCATCTGTCCTCAGAGAGCTGAGGAGATCCACAGCCGGGACCCAGGAGCCCAGGCTCTGGCTCCAGCGTGCTGTGTGCCCTAGGGTGGTCCGAGTTGCCTCTCTGAGCCTGTCTCTCCCACAGCCACGTTTGGGTGTCCACGGTCAAGAGCAAGAACTCGGCAGCCGCTCAGTCGCACAAGCAGGGAGCTTGGGTGCAGGACGGGGTGGGGGGCGGCGGGGAGGGTCCGCACCGGGCCGAGACGGCAGCCCCCTCCGAAACCCCCGACCCCCGGGGCTCGCCCGTGCACCAGCCCCCCAGCGTGTTTATTCACAAGCCCGTCTTGCCTGCGCTGCGGTGCTCGAGCTGGCGTTCACGCTCTCGGACGCCCCGCGGGTGAAGCCGCCACACCGTCTGGACCGTCTCGTTCCCCGCGGATGCCGCTGTTTCGAACCCGCTGTTGCCGCGCGGACCGACAAGGGGTCCGTGTGCAAGAGGCCCGACTTCTCTTCCCGCTCCTTCCTTATTTCTGAATGTGTCGCAGCTTAAATCAGTGCCATGAAGGAATCAGACACACGCAGCCCGGGAGGCCTGACGGTGGGGTCCTCGGTCGCAGCAGAGAGCCGGAGACAGTGGGCGGGGCTAGGCGGGCCACGCGGCAGCCACAGGCAGGGGCACCGGACACTACGAGCACGAGGGCCACGGCCTCGTCGCCACTCACAAGCAGACAGACGTCGGGGTGCACGGAGGCTGGCGGGCCGGGGCTTCACGGCTGTGGGACACTGGGGGAGTCCTTGTGACCCTACACAGGGGCTGCAGACCCCACACGGCACCCGCCAGCTGCTCTGCTGGGTGTGAGGGCCCAGGAGGTCCAGGCAGCGAGTTAAGGGAGCCCTGGGCAGGGAGGGCCGAGAGTTGCACGGGCCTGTGGGGGCCCGGCCGGTGTCCGAGACCCTCGAGGGCAGGGCCACCGTCTGCCCGGGGCCAGCCCACAGCAAGCCGCCAGCAGGCAAACAGGGTGCAACGGTGACCTTCACGGTGACCCTCATGACGACCCTCCGGGGAAGCCTCCCTCTGCTTCTCCGGGGGCCTGTTCTCCAGTTTGGTAAGTCTGGGGGCCACCCCAGGAGCCTGCTGGGCCCAGGGAGCGGAGGCTGGGGGAAGGGCTGGTGCAGGAACCACACCCGCTCACCGCCTCCAACGTCCCCACACTGTCTCCCCCGACTGGCGGCCGCGGCTCGGGCTCAGGAGGCTCAGAGGCCACGGACGTTGCTGGAGCAGGGCTCAGCTAGAGCAGGTGCGGCCGCGGGCACCGCGCCCCTGGGAGCTCACCCTTCGCCGCCCTGCCCTGGGCACCCCAGACTCTCTGCCCTGTTTTGTATTCCACGGTTTACAGGAAGGAAGAAAAGAGGTCACTAACTGATGGGTTAATACATTAAGGACAAATGAGCAACGTTCTTTTGTCTCAAGCATTTTCCCACAAAAAGTAGCACGCAGTTATCCGCGACAAGAAAAATCAAACGCCAACAAGCAGGAAGGGGGAGGGGTCCCGCACAGTCCCAACGCCCCACCCGCCGAAAGTAGTTGGGTTTTTTTTTTCTAGGCAGAGCTTTGTCTTTAAAAAAATAAATAAACAAATATTGCATTTATTCTTTGTGATTAAATTCCTCCAAGAACCCTTCCTGAGAAGGAAACTGGGCCAGAAGGAATTTGCACATTCAGTTACAGGGTTTCCTCGAACCCCCGGGTGCCCCGTCAGGGGGTCCGGCCCTCCCCACAGTCAGAGCCTTCGTCAGAGGTGAGGACAGGGATGCGGTACCTGCCCAGGGTCCCAGGACCACTCGCCCGTCCTTTCCTGCCGTGACACTCTGGGACTCAGAAACCCGCGGGCTTCAAAGACCCCTCCGCTCCTCCGATTTGCTTCCGGAGGGCCCGAGGGACAGCGGGCAGGGGGACAGCTCTCCTGTCCTCCAAACCCATGAGCCACCACGTGGCTCGGCGTCCGCTCCAGACCCTCCTCCCCCGACTGGGCAGCCCCTGCTCCGGGCCATTCCACGAGCCCCTTGTGCAGGGAGCCGTCTGGGGACGCGCTCCTGCTGCTTCCTGAAGGCACACCTCGGGGGGTCTCCTGCCCAGGTACTTACTGAGCTCTTTCCAGAACATCCTGTTCCCTCCACAGCAGGTGTCCCAGGAGACGCACACCCAGAGCTCTGGCCAGCTCGGGTGCAGTGACCCCCCCCTCAACGCCACCCCTGGATCACCCCTCTTCCTCTTCTTCCGATCACTGCACAGGCTCCCGGAGACCGCCCGCGACCTGCCTGGCCCTCCGCCCTGGACCTGCGCGCCTCCCCGCTGGTGGAGACCGGTGCGTGTCGTGTTGGGGCTCCGTGCTCTCAGCCCCGCCTTCTGCACCCCTGCTCGGCTTCAGAGCCGGCGTGTCCTTGTGAGTCTATGCGGAGGAATTCAGAGGCCGGCCTTCTCCTGGGCCTCAGGATAACGGCCCGTCCTTTGCCCCAGCAACTTCCACAGGGCCTTTCTTGCTCTGGTGTCCCCACCTCAGCGAGGTCCCTCTCCCCCAGTCAGGGACACAGGCACAACAACGCCCAGTTAAATTTCAATTTCGGACAATGTATTTGTTTCATTAGTATAAGTAGGTCCCCTGTGATAGTTAGGAAATCCTACACTAAAAAGTTCCTTGCTGTTCATCTGAAATTCAAATGTAACTGGGCATCCTGTAGTTTCTGGCAGCCCCACCCCAGCCGGCTCTTCTCTCTGAGGCTAAGGCCACCTCTTTCCACGTTTTCTAAAAACCTTCGCAGGCTCTGCCCCGGCCACCTGGAGGAGGCCGGGTCCCCTCAGGGGTGGAGACAGGTGCTGATGTGTTTCACGGCACCATGTAGGTGGCTGTGTCTGGGCTGGCGAACGCCACGGGGGTGACACTGTTGACTGGCAGATGGGGTGACAGTGGTGTGGCTGGCCCATCCGGGGCCACCAACATGGCACGTGTCGGGGTGCAGGTAAAGGCAGTTGAGCCAGAGGGGAGTCTTGGATACGACCTGGGGAAGGGACCTGGGCCCCCCAGGCCCATTCTGAGTTGACTGGCTCTGCCCCACCAGACGGGACTCAATACACTCTCGGGCCAAAGTTCAAGAAGGGGCCCACGTTGGGGGGGGGCATGGCTTCCTGGGGCACGGAGGGCATGAAGAACACACAAGGCATAAATAAGACATCTAGTCGCCCCTCAGACGAGCCTGAGCCAAGAGTCACAGGGAGTTATTAACTGTGGGCGAGGCTTCTCTCGGGAAGGATGTGATCTATGAATAATGAAAGGCCCTCTGTCTTCCGTCTCAGGGCACACCGTGATGAAAGGTGCTGTTCTGGGGCTTAAAAAACACTGACACCTTAAATCAACCTGAACGAACCTGCTGTCATCCAGGCTCGGCCCCCACGCCCGGAAACCGGCCATCCGCATCGTGCGGCTCAGAGACTGTTTTCTGGCTGCCGGGTAATCAGGAACCATGGCTGTTTCCTTTATTTGCTCCTTTTCTGCTATCGTTTTCAGCCTGAGCGTGGCCCGTGGGCCTCTGCCTCCTCCGTGCCCCTCCTCGGCCCCTGGCTGCCCAGGGCACCGACCTAGGGCCCGGCCCCGGGGACCTGGGCCCATCTGCGACCAGCCCACGTGTGGGGAGGCAGGTGCACAGGCCTAGGACCGCCCGGTGTCAGGGCAACGGTCTGTGAGACCTGGCGATGACTGTGAACGGGGGGAAATAGCATGGCAACCCGGGCCACATCCTGCCAGCCACCACCGGGGGGGCGGGGGGGTGGCGTGGTGGCCACGATCTACTGGGGGGCCTGCTGGGACCCCCGCCTCCTGAGTAGGGGTGCGCCTGGGGCACAGGCACACACACACAGACGACAGTGTCACATGGCTCAAGCTAATAACCGTGTGGCGAATGAGGAAACCAAGGCTCCGAGCAGCAGGGCGCCCACTCCGGGCCGTAGAGCTCCCAGCAGAGAGGAGCACCGGCTTGGCACTTGCTGTATACCTGGCCCCTTCCATCCATCACCTCTGTGGCCCCACAGAGCCTCGCCTTGTCTTCCTAGGGCATTGAGACTGTTCGGAGATGGGAAGCTGGGAAGCGAAGCGACCTCACTGGTAAGTGGCTCGGAATGGCCTGTTCAGATTGGAACACGCATGGCTACGTTACGAACGCAGCACGGATTCGTAAGATGCAACAAGGGACGTCAAGGAAGCACCAAGGCACTTACGTTTTCCTCTTCTCCTCGCTGGGCTCCCTGACTCGCCGGGGCCAGAAGTGACCCTCACGGGGTCCTGTGATGCAGACTTGATTCTGGCTAATGAGAAGGGAAGTCGTAGAGAACGAGAGAGCAAGCTTCTAGCTCAGGGTCACCCAGCAGCTAATAGGCAGATTCGGAGCTTGAGCACGTCTCACATGGCCCCAGAAGCAGGGTGCCCAGAGAGGGCTACAGCCCGGGCAAGGCGGGGACATGGGGAGGTCTCGCCAGACGCAGGGATTGGAGCCTCCCTCCCCTGAATCATACACCTGACTGGGCAGTGGGACACCCGGGATTGACTCCATTGTTTCTGTTTCCAAATGTGCGTCCTGTCCCTTCTGAGCCTCAAGGGCCTTACCTCTACAGAGGGAGAAGTGACACTTGTCACATGGGTCTACAGGAAGTCTGGGCGGGGACACGTGTGGACAGCAGCCAGCCTGCACTGGGGCATCAGCCCTCTTGTGTCACCCACACCCTCGTGTGTCATCAGTTGTGTGCCCACTTGTCTCACAACAGCCTTTTGCCTACAATGGCCCTAGCAATGCCTTGTTCAAGGGTATGGATTCACAGCCAGGTCACTGGTCACCACCACCCGTAGATGCAAGGATGGACGAATGGGTGGGTGGAAGGATGGATGGACGGATGGACAGATGGATGGATGGACCAACAATGGATGATGAGTGGGTAGGCGGATGTCACGTGCAGGGGACGATGAGGAGAACAGATCAATGGGGAAGTGCCTTCTCCCGAGATGACCACCAGCTGGCCCTACGCTGACCCCTGAGGCCCTCACCCTGAAGGTCCCTTTGTGGATCTCCAAGGTCTCAGAATGGCAGAGGGTATTGGCCCCAGAAGGCAGGGTTGTACAGATGGGGTCACTTCTGAATCCCCCCTCCAACTGGGTCATCACAGAGAATCTTCCTACGCCTGGGAAGGACAGTGACCTGAAAGAGTTCCACCACCTTCTCAGCACTCAGACATGACTTGGGACCCATAGGTGTCCCTAAGGATGAACCGTTTTCCTTCTGGACGCCACCCTCCCTGTTTTCCAGAGGGGAAAACAGAAGACCTCGGGGTTCAGGGTGTCACATTTGTCCCCAAGCTTTCTCCGCACTGGAACCCTCAAGCAGAACCCAGGCCGGGAGCAGGGGTGGGTGGGCACTGGTGTCAGGGGGCAGGAAATGAGGAAAGGCAGCCCCCGCCAGCACCCGCCCCTACCTGGCTGTGAACGGGGGTGCCCTGGACCCCAGGTTCCCCAGAGACGGCCTGGCCTGTTAGGAGAGCCACAGCCACGGAGCCCTGTCAGCCCACCCTTCCTGGCCATGGGAGCTGGGGGTGCCCGGTCCCCCTCCGGGAAAATGGGGATGTAACAGTGCCCACGGTGCAGCCCAGCCCTGCACACAGAGCCTGACTCCCCCGGGGCCCAAAATGTCAGCTGTTTGTCCTCGCCATCAAGAAAAACAAGGCCTTGGAGAGGCGGAGGTCCCCTGCAGTGTGGCCCCCAGAACATGGGGCCCCTGGCTCCCGGCCGAGCCCAGCCCCAACCAGACCTCCCCCTCAACCAGGGCGCCTCCCACCCTGAGCTCCATGCTCTGCACAAACTCCGCTGTGTGCAGGGCGAATCTTCCTCGACGGCGGTCCCGGGCCAGTCCCGTCCACGGATGGTGAGAGGACTCGTGGGGCGGAGTCTGCGTGGCACTGGCTCAGCGTGTCCTCCGTGGAAGGACGGGGGTGGGGGCAGGGAGGAAGAGCTCGGATTCCCGCCCAGCACGGACCTGGCCCGTAGTAGATGCTCAATAAATGTTTGCTCAACTGAACTGAAGGGGAAAATTGACTTTCTGTGCTGAGTGCAGCCCAGAGCCCTCTGATCGATGGCCGCCATCGCTCCTTCCTGCTTTAGAAAGTGGCCACAGTGTTTGTGTTCGTAATGGCCAGAGAAACGAGGAGGCATGTCTCCGACTCTGGGAAAACCCTAACCTCACGCCACCGTGTTGATGGGGCCTCAGGCCACTTCTGGCTCACAGGGTCCAGGGGAGAAGGGGCCGTCCACACGGACGCAGGGATGGGGTTTGGGCCACCACTCCCTGCGGTCCAGTCACTCGGTGGCCGGGAGGAGCGGCCCCCTGCCCAGACTGTCTCAGAGCAGGAGACAACAGCGTGACGACTGAGGTGAGCTGCCAAGCAACGGGGTCGGAGGGGGCTCTGCTGTGCCCCCTCCCTCTCCCCACTGCCCTGCCAGCCTGCAGAGGAGGGCCCGCCCCCTTCTGGACTCTCTCTCTCTCAGCCCCTCTTGGCCTGCACCTCTGGCTCCTTTGTCCCCCAAGGCCAGGGTCTAGCCATCGGGGGCAGCCCCAGCCCCTCCTTCATCACTACCCCTGGGCCCTTACCTGGCATCTGAGACCTGAGGATCCCGACAGACTCGTTTCAGCAGGCTCCCCAGACCCCCCCCACACACCCTGCGTGCCAGGCCATGTGCCAGGAGGTGAGGTGGGACCGGGAGGCAGACCAGGACCCCGCCTGGGGCTGGGATTCTGGGGCAGGAACCTGGGGCCCCCTGACTGGGGTGGGCGGGAATATGAGGAGGAGGCCTCCACCGAGGAGGGAGCAGGGTTGGATGGGCAGACCCCTCTGGGAAGGCCGCAGGGTGGGGGGCTCCACAGAGGAGGTGAGGGGGCAGGCAGGCGAGGGGCAGCCAGGGGTCGCGGCACCTGCCCGGGGGCTCCCGCTACAGCTTCACACCAGGAGCCCTCCTCCGGGTCCGGCAGGTGCAGGGCCATAGGGGGTCTCAAAGACACCTGGGGGCCTCTGCTCACAGGCCTGTCTCCCCCTCAGCCCATGCAGCCCTGGCCTCTGCACCCAGCTTCGGCTGATTGCTCCTGTCACCCCGTCAGGGCCCTAGAAAAATCCAGGCAGACGCAGGAGGCCCAGGCGTGGCTCCCCCGTCCCCCAGTGGGGACCCTGGCCCTGGACTCCCTGGGCCGTTTCCAGATGACCCGGGGACACAGGGCCTGCCCACCGGCCACCCCTGCAGGAGGAGACATCCTGCCCCTCCCAGAGCCCCTTTCTCCTGTCTGATTGGTTTCTCCCCAGCTGCCCCCTCCCAGATCTATGCAAATCCAACTGCTGGATTGTTCTTTAATGTCAAGCCCTGGTGGGTGAATGTCAGCTCTGGCCTCAGCCTCAGTCCATAACCACTCCAGACAGGCTAGCTCAGAATTCCCTCCAAAGCCGGAGGGATCCGCTCTTCAAACCCGTGGCTCAGTGAACCCTTCCTCCCTCTCCACCACCCTGCCCATCACCCTGTCCCTCCGACACAGTGACACCCACACCCCACACCAAGCTTCAGTGAAACCGGGGGTCGGGTGCTGGCATCGATTCTGCTCGGCAGATCGGGGGCACGCACCCCACTGCTGTCACCTTGTCACCTTCCCCACCACCAGTGAGGTCACCCAGTCCACCTCCTCCAGCCCCCCAGTCACCACCTCCACCATGTCATCGTCCCCACCGGCACCCCGCGCCCGCCGGGCCAGGGTATGTGATGTGCCCAGTGCCCGTCCCTCTGTCCCAGCTCACCCCTGCCCAGAGCGCCCGGGGACACCAGCCCGTGAGCTCAACAATGGCGTGACTGACAGCATAGACCCCGGACTTGAGACACAGTCTCAGCCCTGCTGTCTGCCAGCCACATGACCTCAGCCAACCCCCTTGCCTCTCTGAGCCTCAGTTTCCTCCTCTGTAAAATGGGATGGCAGCGTCCACACCGCAGGCTCAAGGGGAGACTCGAAGGGCGTGAGATAAGGGAAGGCCAGGGCAAGGTGCAGGTGAGAAGTTCCTTGGGTGCTGAGCAGGGAGAAGAGACTTGGCCTGCCGGAAGCAAGCAGGGAGCCACGGAGGGCACTGGAGCTGGGGAGTGACACAGGCAGCCTCTCTCCCCTGTGGGCACGCCCCCAGGCCTGCAGCCCCTTCCCTCTCCCTAGCACATGGGGATGGGGACAGAGCCCAGGTTTTCTCAAGGGGGCACCGGCCAGGAGCCGGCTCAGGAGCAGCCCGCAGCTGCTAGGGACAAGGCTGTCGTCACAGGGACCCGCGGTGTCTGCACTCACCGTCTAGGTCCCCTGGTGGCTCCAGGGGCCACCCAGAGGGGAAGCTGCTGAGTGAGGGAGGAAAAACAAAAATAGAAGCCCCTGCCTCACTGGCAGCAAGATGGTGAGAGATTAAAAGAAAGAAGTTGGGGCATGGGGGCAGGGGGGCAGGCAGGCTGGGGGGGGTGGGGAGCCAGCTGGGAGATGTCAGGTGGGATGTTTCTGGAATTCTCCAATAAAAGGCTGGGAGGGCACATATATTTATGATTCAAAGTGTCTCTCCTGAAACAATCAGGCTCCTTGGAAATGTATGCAAATTCATTTAAATGCATCAGGAGGGGGGGGAGGGAGGAGGAGGGAGGGGGAGGCAGGGGGGCTGTGGGGGGCTCTGCAGAGGGCAGGGCAGCCAGTGACCCTAGACACAGCCCGGCCACCGGGCAGGGGTCGCGCTCCCTGGAGGGTCCTGCAGGGCCAGCCCACCCTCCTCCTTGTCCCCCGATGAGGGTTCGCCTCAGGCCCGCAGAGTCTCTAGGGCAGCAGGGAACCGAAGGTCACCTCCTCCGGGAAGCCCCTGTCCTCTTTAGTGTCCTCTCTCCTGTGAGGACAAGGATTTCCAGGGCACTGTGCACCCTCCCCGCCATCACTTACCCATGAGTCTCTTCTACTTGAGCCCTACAGCCCTAGAGGCAAGAGGACCCTGACCGTCTTGCCCCCAGCGGCCCCCGCTCCCTGGGACGCACCGCCCCTCGATGGGATGGGTGAGGGAGAGACAAAGGAGCGAAGGAGGAATACCACCTCCCCCCTCCGCAGCCAACTTGCCCTCAGGGAGTCGTTCACTTTGTCTCCAGAACAAGCTGGTGAAAGAACTCACTTTGCGGCGAGAAACCTGGAGCCAAGGGGGCATGTGGCCACCTGCCGCAGTCTGGGTCCCGCAAGGCTCTGTGTTCCAGGGACGCGGTGCCAGCGCTTGACACAGACGCCCGATGGGTCTTCCTCTGGGACTTGCCGGCCGCTCACGCCTCTCCCGAGACCTCTCTCCGTCTGGAGGCAACAGTGGCTCCACTGTGGATCGCCTGTGTCCCCACAATGTCTCCAAAATCCCAGTGATGCGTCCGACACCTCGGTGGTGACCTTGTCCGGAGATGGGCTTTGTGAAGGTGGCGAAGGCACACGGGGTCACTGGGGCCCCCATCCGAGCTGGCTGCTGTCCTCATGAAAAGAGCCCAGGACACGAACACACCATAGGGACGCTCAAGGGACGCCCACATGAGGACACAGGGCAGAGACATGTCCACATGTGCAGGAAGGAGGCTCAGAGGACTGGGCCCGCCACACCCTGGAGCCACGAGACCACACGTTTCTGCCGTTTGAGGCACCTGCCTGCAGTGCTTTGTTACACAGCCGAGCTGACTGCTACACAATGTGGCTTGTAGTAAAGGAACGACCAAGGAGAAGCCGTCAGAGCAGCAATGGGAAGAGTGGGGCCAGGAGACAGACCTCACTTGTCCCCCACCCCCCTTTTGATTTCATTTTATAATGAATCGGTTTCAACTTAAGTAGACACATGCAGCCGGTGGCCGGCACCCCCGACGGTGTGGTTTTAGTTGGATCCTCTGGTGACTGGGGGGGGACGGACGGTGTGGGGACAATGGGTGGAGCTGGGGACCGGCCAGGACCTGCTCATGAGGTCGGCCAGTGAGATTCCGCCAACAGGCCCTGCTGGAGACAGACCCAACCTGGAGGCCGTGCACCCGCGTGGGTGCCCGGACGGCTGTCCTCGAAGCAAGAGGACACTCGCGTCCACAAACCTGAAGGGGAAGATCCCGCACCCGAGGAGTTTCGGAGATGTCCTCCCACCCCAGTCCCCACCCAGCCTGCCGGATGCTCCTCCTGACGCACGGGGCCGGCTGGCACACCCGGAGGTGGGTGACGGGGCAGCGAGCGGGGGGAGGGCAGGGGGAGGAAGGACTTGGGGGGCTGCCGCCACCCTGAACCCAGACAGAAGAGTCCAGCGCCCTCCTAGCTGAAAGCCCCCACCAGCAGCCGCAATTAACACAGAGCCGTTGGCATCTAAATAATGTAAGAGTTATCATAAATAATATGCAGCCATGATGAAGATCAAGTTATTTATAAAAGAATTAATATTCGCTACGTGAGTTCACGGATGGATGAGCATTCGGTGGGGACACTGCCCAGATCCCTGAGCAGAATTTCTATGGGGAATAATGAGTCCCGGAAGAAGACAAAGACCTTGAAGCTTCCTCTGCTATTTACAAACTCATTCCTGGGAACGAGGAAATTACTGTGGACAGTCACCGAGCTCTGCGGACAGAAGAGGCTGGACGCACAAGCTGGCCCCGGCATCCCGGCCTGGGGACGGCCACTTTGTCTGTTGTTCCAGAACAGGATGAATCAGATGAGCCTCTAGATCAAAGGGCCGGCCGCCGTCCAGAGCCTATGAAAGCACAGACGGCCCGGACGTGGGGTCTGCAGGCCCTCCGGGGCAGGGGCTCCGCACAAACCAGAGACAGAGGGGAGATCTGGGGGGAGGGGGGGGGGGGTCACAGGATGCCATGGGGAGAGGAGCTGGACCGGCCCAGGGGGCTGCCAGGAAGGCTGCCTCAGTTTACCTCTGCTGCCAAGGACCGGCCCCACAGCGGGAACAATGAAGGAGTGCCTGGTTTCCGGATGCCAGCCCGCCGCCAAGGCCCCCTTCCTCGGTCCTTCGCCTGGGACTCGGGCTCCGGGGACCCTGGGACGAAGTGTCGCAGCTGGCGGCTTCAGCAGGAGACATTTACCATCTCAGCTCTGAAGGCCGGCAGTCCCAGACCAGCTGTCCAGGGCTGGTTCCTTCTGGCGCCTCAGGGACACTCCGTTAGGGGCCCCTCCCCAGCTCCCACAGCACCCACCGTTGCCTTACAGAAGCCTCAGCCCCTGCCCTCATCCTCCTGCGGGGCTCTCTCTGGGAGCACGTCTATACACGTTTCCCTTCTGCAAGAACCCCAGTCCTATGGATCGGGGCCCACTCTGCTCCAGTTTTTCCTGGAACAACCTCATTCCCAGTACAGCCATACTCCGAGGGGCCGGGACCTGGGACCCCAGCATGAATTTGGGGCGACGCAATTCAGTTCCGGACACCCGCGTGGGCAGGGTCCCCTGGTGACTGTGGGAAAGGGCGGGAGACAGTCCAGCCGGATGCCGGCGGTCCCGAGGTGCGGGAGGGCGGCTGGGCTGGGCACCTCGGTCCTGCACACCCTGTGTCCCCTGCACGGGCGTGGCTGCCGGGCGAGGAGGTTCCACACCCGCCCCCACGCCCCCACGCCGAGGGCAGGGGTCAGGATGGGGCTACTTACTCACGTGTTTGTTTTCACAGTTTACATGCCGACCAGGAGGGTAGGTCCTTGGAACGGAGACGGATCCCCCCACCCCCGACATGGCCAGGTTCACAATGCCATCCAAGTCGTGATCCGGTCCCCAAGGAGCCGTGCAGTGGCTGTGGGGACACGGCAGGGGAGGCAGAGGTAGGAACACGTGTCCGCGAGTCTGCTCTGGGCCTGGTGACCGCAGGACGGTCCTCAGTTTGCTGTGTATCAACCGGGGCGGCCGCATCCCCTCTTTACAAGCGAATAGGCTCAGAGAGGCTCTGGGACACACCCAGGGTCACACAGTCAGCTGGGACAGGTGGCCAAGCACTCCAGGCCGTGCCAAGCCCGCCAGCCCCTCCCTGTCACTTCTGGGTGTCCTGAAGGGGCCCTGGCTCTGCTGTCACCTGCAAATCGGGGTCACAGGACTCACCTCACTGCTGGTGGGACGCCACCATCACCCTGCCACACGCAGTGCCTAGCAAGCCTGGGGCCGGGACGACAGCTCCCTCCCCCGGACGGCCTTTTAGGGATCCTGAGCTGCCCCCCAGAGAACTGCAGAGAAGCCTGGGAACGTTTCCCAAGCCAGGAGCACTAATGGAGCTCCACTGCCTACCGGAAGCTTCCCAGCCCTTGGGCCACAGCCCTGCCCAACCCCTCCTCTCTTCCAGGTGCTTCTTTCCTGCAGGCGCTGCCTGCCAGGCTCCCAGCCTTCCACGGAGGCTCACACAGCCTTTACATGATGCATCAGAGGCCCAGGCACCGCAATCTGGAACTTACCTGCTTCGAGCCCTCCGACAACGCGCCATACAAATGGGAAAGTGATGAATTGCCTGCTCGGAGCTCCACCCCCTCCGTGGGCACCCACCTTCCCTAACTGGGCCTGGGGGGAGGCAGCCGCTTGGGGCGGGTGGGAGGGCGGTTAATGCTGAGCTGGTTTTATTGTCGCAAACAGAGCCTCAAATCACGAGTTCCGCAATGGGGTCAGACCCACCCCTAATCTGGGCAAAGCCCTGCCCCCTCAGGACCTCCCTTTCCTCCTTTGCAAAGACAGGCTGTCCCCCAGGGACGTGGGAGTCAGACAGTTGAGGTTCCCGTAATGCTGCTCACTGGGGAGGTTTGGTCCCTCCGATGTTCGCATGCCTTCCACCCATCTAACCTCTCACCACTTTCCAGGTTTCTCCTCAGAGGTCACCTCCTCCAGGCAGCCTGCCGGGCTCCTTCCCTCTGCTTCACTGGCATCACCTGTCCTGCCCAACCTCTCGTGTGGCCTTAGACCCGTCCCTGAGGCCTCTCTGGGGCACTGTTTTCTCATCTATAAGGTGGGGATGATTGTCGGGGCCACTTTGTAAGACTGTGAGGATCAGCGAGGTCATGCACGACAAGCACAGGGCCAGCGAGTAGTGAGGTGCTAAGTGTCCACACCCCCTTCCCACCTCCAACTGCAGGACCCGGGACCAGGGGATTCTTCTTCCTGGACCCAGACTGGGCATGCAGCGCCCTGAGGCTGGGACCAGCCAGAAGTAGGCCCAGACGTTCCCCTCGGGCCAGACTGTAATAGAGACCCACCCGGAGGGGTCAGCGAGGGGCTGCGACAGGGGAGGCCCCTAGGCGACTGTGTGGGCCAAGCCAGGCGGGGCCAGCTGCCTCAGTCAGACCTCATTCGCAGCTCCAGAGCTCAGGGGGGCAGCTGGCTGCAGACCACCGGCCCCGACTGTGGGCGACCAGGAGGGACCAGCACCCCAGGCATAGCCCGCCCGCCGTCCCTAGGTCCCCAGGACACGGGACACAGGCTCTATCTTTGCCGCATTATTGCCTCCAGAGCGCGGGACGGGCCTCGGTTGCGTCCCTAATTGTAAGTGTCCTGAAATACTGCCAGAAACACAACCTTTGAGACGTTTCCTCTCATTTAAATTCTTCCGTGACATTTGCACGGCAGTGAACAGAACAAAAGCACCAGTCCCTGTTCGAGCGCAGAAGGGGGAGGAGGAAGGAAGGGCCCGCGCCCAGGGCCAGAGAGGGGCCGCGCAGGGACCAGGCACGCAGGGGCGGCGGAGTGGGGCGCCCGGCTGGGGCTCACTCGGCCCGGCAGCCCCGGAGGGGAACCAGTCAACCCCATTCCTCGGGAGGGAAACAGGCTCAGAGGGCCCGGTGGCCAAGGGCGCACAGCCGGGGAGGTAGTTAAAGCTCATTCTTGCAGGGCCTGCTATCCAGCAGGAGCACGATTCGGATTCAGATACGCAGAATCCAACGGGCGGACGCGGCCGCCTGCCCCGGGGCTTGGCACACCAGCTCACTGACTCCCCTCAGGTACTGGGGCCAGTGCCTCCCGCCTGGAACGCAGTCAGCTCTTTGCTCCGGTGCAGGGAGGGGACGGGCCTGACCCACCCCGGCCGGCCCTGTGGCCTCAGGCCGGCTCCCCCACAGACAAGATGGAGAAGCCCCCGCCCGAGGACGGCTGCTGGCCCAGATCCATTCAGGGTCAGAGAGCCACCCGTCCCACGACAGCTGTGTCTAACGGTGATGCTTGGGGTGCCCGAGACCCCCAGTGAGGGGTTCTCTCGGCCAGCGGGGCCTCCCCCGTGACAGCGATGTGTCTTCTCAGAGTATTTGGGATCTTGTGTATCTGCAGAAGGGGGGCTTCTCCCAGGGTCACGGCCCCAGGGAAGAGTAGGGTGCAGCCAGCGCTCCCGTGGGAGCTCAGGGGCTGGGGCAGCCACAGACGGCTGTCTGCGTGGCCCTCCCGCTCTTGACCGGGAGCTGGGGCAGGCTCCCCCGAGCGTCTGCCCCTCCCTCGGGCTCGGGGCCGGGGGCCAGCCACAGCTCAGCCACCGGCCCACAGACCCACGGCCCTCGGCCTGGGCAGCACGGGAAGGTCACCAGCGACCGTCCCACAGCCTGGGCTCCCTCTCAGATGCCGGCACTGCGTGTGGTTAAAGCTCCTGGGGCCTGGAGGAGCACCAGGGGGGTCGCAGGGGTCCCCCCTGAGCCACCGACCTGGGTCCTGGCACATGAACTGCCCTGCTGTCACCCTGGGCCTCCGCGTCCAGCCTGGACGGGCCCGGGCTTTGAGAGGCCCAGGTTCTGGGTCCTCTCCAACGGGCAGCCCCGGGGCACATCCTCGGAGCTCCGGAAGCAGCTGTCAAAAAACTTTCTCCGGGACAGTGACTCATGAGAAGAGGGGAGGCGTCTTCAGTGCCCCGTTGGACGAGCCGGTGACACTTAGCGAGGAAAGGGCGATGCCCCTCGTTCCACAGCCCACTGTGGGCTGTGAATGTGCCCACAGTGTGTGGCAGGCCCAGCAGGACACGGGAGAGGGACACAGGCTGGCTCGTAGGGCCTCACAGGGCGCTACTGAGACCTTGGGAGCCTCTGGGGAGTTTGGGACAGGACGAGGGACGTGATCTGACCCTGGTACTGACCGGGACCCCTTGGGACTCTGTTGGAAATGACCGGAAGGGTACCGTGGGTGCCAGGAGGCCCTGAGAGGTTGCAGATGCTGACAGCAGCATGGACAGCGTGGACAGGGAAGGCACAAACAGGGCAGGAGGGGCCGCCTCTGGGTCTCCCGTGAAGACACAACCCAGCCCACAGGGCCTGTCCACAGATCAGATGCGGGGGGTGGGGGGGGGTTCCGGGCAGCGCTCTGGCTCCCGAGTGTCTGGAAGGAGGAAGGACAGAACTGTGGACGGCACACGCAAGGTCTGTGGGAGGAGCTGGTGGGGACAGGCTGTGGGGCCCAGGACAGGGATGCTGCACCTGTGTGCCCATGAGCCCCCGGCAGAGGCGGTGGGGGCCGCATGTGGGGGTCCTAGAGGCAGGCCTGGCGCAACATGGACACGAGGGAGCCGGGGTGGACTCGGGGCTCAGGGGGAGCCGGGGCGGAGCCGGGGGTGGCACACAGGCCTCGGGTCACAGCTGACGCTGGCCCGGCCAGGGGGCGCCCCGCAGGGCCGGGTCGGCAGCTCCGGAGGCAGGACGAGGCCTCGGGCAGGACCCCGAGCCTGGGCTCTCCCCACTGGCCAGGGCGGGCTGCCAGCCGGGCAGGTGGGGGGCTGGGCCCGTCTCAGGCCCAGCGGGTCCTTCCCAAAGCTGCATTCCGGAATGCCGGTTCCCAGGCCCCATCGAGCAGGCGGGGTGCACACTTGTTTTCCCTTCCTTCGATACAATTATAGATTAATTAGCTCTCACCAGGCGATATCTGACCTACATCGGCGCCTCTGTAAGACGCGGAGCCGGGAGAAAGGAGCACCGGCTATATAAAGACAAGCGATCTATTTTAGAAGAGGCCTGTGTGTGGAGAGTCAGCTGTTCCACGGCCCTGTTACATAAGGCTTATTTAAAGGCGGCGGGCGCTCTCGCTGCGCGCAAGTCATGGCTCGGTAGGTCCGAGCGTGGGGCTGATCGCCCGGTGGAGTCTGGACTGACCGTCGGGGCTCTGGCGGGAGAGCGGCCTGCCCGGGCACACGGAGGCCACGGGCGCGGCCTCACCTCCCCATCCAAGCACCGGCCGTGCTGTGTTTAACCGTGGGAGCCTCTAGGCCAGGGGCCGCCTCTCCGAGCCGGCGTCCCCCAACACCGGGGAGAACCCGGGGTGCGGGAGGCGTCACCGTCACCGCGGAGAATGAAGCGTGCTAACCATTGCGATAGGCAGGTGCTAATCTCCCCTGATGGCCTGGCCCCTGAGAGGTGGGCCACCTCAGAGACCCCCACGCTGACCCGCCTCCTGGAACTTGTGCCCCGGGGTCATTCCCTCCCCTCGACGTGGCCGGACTGCTTGGCTCACAACTGGCTTCCAGGCAACAGAAGGGGCAGAAGCGACTTTCCCGAGACGCCCTGCACGTGGTCCCTGCGCGTGCCCTCTCCCTCTGTGCTGCGGGGCCAGAGGCAGAGGCCTGCCAACGACCACACAAGTGAGCTTGGATGCTGACCGCCCCAGCCAGGCCACCCTCAGATGAGACCACAGCCTCGGACGGATGGCAGCCTGACAGCAGCCCCCGCAGGGGTCCCGGGGAGGCCATGCCCGCCTTTCCGGCCCACGGACGCCAAGGGAGCATAAGCCATGCTGTGTCGAGCCCCCGGGCTGTGGGGTAACTGGGTCTATAGCAATCGATTTTGAGTACACGGCCTCATTTTCGAACTGGGGGCACGGACATCCCGAGACGTTGACTCAGCTCAGGTCACACCACATGGCCAAGCCCGATTCAAATTCAGATTCTAGAGTATGCTCTGGCCTCCCTGCTGTCCCCGCACCTCGCCCCTGCCCTCGGCAGCACCAGCAGAGACCTGCCCTACCCGCCCCCGTCTGCCCGGGGATCACACCTGCCCCGTCCCCTCCACATCTGTCCCGCTCCAGGCCAGAAGGTCACATCTGTCCAGGGTCACATCTGTCCCGCTCCAGGCCAGAAGACGGGCCAGCCATTCCTTCACCTCCCTGAGCCTCTGCCTCACCTGGAAAATGGGAGGGGACAGAACAACAGCTCCCGAGGCCCATGAGGCCCCAGCCCAAGGCCCTGAGGGGCCAAATGGCCCTACAGAGGACGAGGCAGGACAAGTACACCACGCACAGGCTGTGGGTACAGTAGTCCCCTCCCTGGTGGCCCCGTCCGGGTGACCCTGTCCCAGTGGCCCTGTCCCGGTGGCCGTGTCCCAGTGGCCCCATCCCAGTGGCCCTGGCCTGGGGGCTCGCGGGGCTGGGGGCCACGCGGGGCTGGCAGAGGTGGTGGGGTCCGACGGCGGGCCCCCTGCCTGTGGGCTCGCTGGAAGTCAGCACCCACATTCTCTCGCCCCGTATTGTGCACTCCTTCAGCCACAGTCCACGCCGCTGCTCCGGGCACTGGGACCGCAGCAAACAGCAAAGTGCTGCCTCGTGGACACCATGGTCCGGGGAGTGACAGGCCGCGGAATGCACGTGCACGTCGGGGAGCGAACAGCATCTCAGAGGCGGCAGCGGTGGACGCGGGGCTTTTCGGTGATGGACCGGCAGGTGCTCTCTGTTACCCCCCACCCGCTACAGGAAGTGACTCGGACCAGTAGGTCCTGATAAGAGGATCCCTTTGCCTCGTCCCCTCATCTTCCTGGTTATTTCCAGCAGGGCCCCAGCTGAGAGGCTCCCGGGGCCACGGCCACAGGCCGGAATGAAATAACACGGGTTTGTTTTCACTGTGTTTCCATCCATTCGTGGAGAAGGGGAGAAACCCAAGGTCTTTCCATGTGTAGACAGGGTGGAAGCACCCCCAGGTGATAGAAAAACACATTGTAGGAACGATGCGAGGTCTTTGCGTATCTGTGAAGACCGTGGGGACAGGTGTGGGCCACTGGGAGGGAGGGAGCTTGGAGGTATGGCCCCTGGGAGGGGAAGAGCTCTGTGCTGTCCGCTGTCCGAGGGCACGGCTGGGGGAGGGGCCTCCCAGCTCCCAGACCTGCCCCGGGCACCCAGCCTGGCACAGGCTGGGCCCCCGGATCCCGGCCAACGCCCCCGGATGGAGGCCGGCTGCCCCCTTCCTAACGCAGCCTGAGAACCAGCTCTCCTCCCCCCACCTCCCTTGTTCCAACTGCCTCCTCTCCTCTCCCTTGCGGCAACTATACTTAGGTATCCCTCTAGCACGGCACTCGGCGACACCGTGCTTGGGTGTTACACACACCACGCAAGCCAGAAGGGGACGTCCGGGGACGTTAAGTCGCTTGCCCGAGACGCACACCAAGAAGCAGAAGCAATGTCTGTGCCCACACCCCCAGGCTGCCGACCCCCGCCCTTTCCAGGCCCGCCTCCAGCACAAGCCCGGGCACAGACTCCGAACCCCCACGTGGTGAATCCCCACCTCCGACCACCCTGGAGAGGTAAACGGAGGCCAAAGTTCGATTCAAATCGGGCAGCATCCGGTCCAGCCGACGGCGCGGGTCTCTGCGGAGCTGGGCAAACTGAAGGACTTTTACGGACGGAGCCAAGAGGAGTGGTTGCTTGCCTACTTGCCTCCAGGGGCTGTTGGGGGTCCATCAGCCGATGACCTAGCCCTTGCTGATCAGACCGGTCCTGGCTGTCTGGCCTAAGGCGCCACCTCTGGGAAATGGCAGGAAGTTAGCCTCGGCTGAGCGATGTGTGGCCTTGGCCTGAGCGACTCTATTTGGGGGTCGGTTGTCTTGCTTTTGACAGTCTGAGCATTGACGGCTTTATAAACTGCCCGCGCTCTCCCGCCTAACATGGCAGGGTCGGAAAACCCCTATCGCTGGGGGATTCCTCACCGAGCTTGCTCTGCAGAGTGGAGTCTGGAGATCAGCAGGGCCGGGGGCACCTGGGAGGGGGCCAAGAAATGCAGAATGTCAGGCCCGGGCCCAGATTTGCCCAGGAACAAACTGGATGTTGACCGCACTCTACACGCGGAGGGTAGCTGTGGAGGGCAATGCCTCCTGCCCACTGAGGGTGGGATGCCGGGCACTGGCGGGGAAAAATCGGGAATTCAGGAGGGACCGCCGAGTCGGCTAATATTACGCCTGCTGACGGCTGCCCGCAATAACGCTGCCTCAGACAGCCAGCCTCTGGCCAGATGGGCCCTGCCCGGGCCCGGGTCTTCCACAGGGTCCCCAGGCCCACAGGCCAAGCCAGGCTGTTGATGGAGTCTGGGCTCCTGACCAAATATCATTCTGGCTTTGAGAGCACTTGATGTTCCTTCAACGTGTTATGCATCCATGTGAATTGCAGAGTGAATCCTTCAAAGCTGTTAAACAGACACACGTGTACACGCACACACACACACACATGCACACACACACACACACACACAAGCTAACCTAGTAGTCAAGATCTGTCTCCAGTCTATCCCCACTTCTACCATATCTGACCCCCGGGCCCAAACGTACTTCCCAGCTTCTCTCCCCTGACTCAGTCCAGAAAGAGCCAGGACTAGATGTTCTAATGTCTGGACTCCAGTTGCGACTCTGCTGTGTGACCATAGAGAAGTTGCTTTGCCTCTCTGGACCAGACTTAAGTACCAAGACTCCTAGAAGCTCAGATTGGAAGGCGTCTTGGGGCTCTCCCGGGTCAGCAACCCTAGCATACCCTAATCCTGTCAACAGCACCTAGTTCGGAAGGCGACCCATGGAATGCTTGAATGCCTCTGGGGATGTGGTGCCAGCCCCCAGATAAAATCAGAGACTTAGCACAGATAACTGAGGCCCCCCAGCTGTGAAATCTGTGATCCTGCCTTTTCCTCCCTCCTCTCCGTTCCCTCTGCCCAGAGAAATATTCTGGCACTGGTGGGTCGCCAAAATACCAAATAAAATCAGGATGACGGGTAAGTGATCAGGGAATTGTTGATTGGGTTTCTTATCCTTTTTTTTTCCCTTTCTGACACTTCAATTATCTCAGTTATGACTTTTTCATAAAACAGTTCATAGATTGCAGGGGAACAAGTAACCTTTAAGTCTCCCATTTAGCACATTCCAATAATTTCCTAGGAAATGCATTAGAATATCACAGGTGCTCACGTCGTATGACCTACTGCAGGCGCTCGATCAGCAAATTAATGTTGAGGTTAATTCAAACTTTGGGGGAAAGTGCAAACTTGACAAAGATTAATCCAGCCATTCACGGTGACGATCAGGGCAGGCCAGGCAGGCTGCCGGTGCCTTCAACGGGAGAGCAAGCCCGGGAGGCAAGCGAGCCTGCGGTATTTCATCAGAAGTTTCAGTTAGGAGCGGGCATCCCAAGATCGGGTTCCCGGGGTTCAAATTCTGGCTCCAACACTGGCAGACGTGGGATCTTGAGCAAGTGACTGTGCCTTTCCCGACCCCGATCTCTTTATCTGAAATATGGGTAGACAAGAGCATCCATCGGGTTGTGAGAATGAGATGCGTTAATACACAGTGGTATTCGAACCATCATTCATGTGAGGACAATAAGTGTTAGCTTTTGCGATCCCCTGCATCACTACCGTCAGCAGCAACACCATCACCATCATCACCTCAGCGGGTCCTAACAGCACCCCTGCCACCCTGCTGCTGCCTGGCCCACCGGACCCTCGCAGGCCCGGATCCAGGACTCCACCCAAGCCTGCCCGCATCACAGACCTCAGGCAGCATAGCCCCTCCCCCCGAGTCGTCACCAGCCTGCATCCGTGTACTCACGGCACCTCCCTAACGGCTTGTTTGCAGCCGGCTCTTTCTCCTCCCGGGAAGGGAGCATCCCCAGGACCTAGAGCACTGCAGACAGAAGGTGTTCAGGGAAGATTTTGAATAAATTAATTGCTGAAAGAGGGGACGAATGATCCAATGAATGACCCAACGAGAAGTCCCATCGCTTCTCCAAGCGGAAGGCCAGCATGCCTCCCTGCCCACTTCCCTACCTGGGAGAGGAAGGAGCCTGGACCCGATGTCACCGGAGTCTGAAGCTGCCCACACGCTGTCGCCTCTCCACTTTACTCAGGCAGACAACAGCCCGAGGAGACTATTTTACAGATTAGGAAAAGGAGCTCCTGGGGGTCAGGGGTCCGGGGACCAGGGCTCAAGCCCATTACTAGTAAATGGCAGAGAAAGGTTTTCCTGACTCAAAGCTGTTCCTTCTCTACCTTAACGCCCCTTCCCCTCCCTCCCCTAAATCTAAGAGCCAGGAGTCACAATCAGGATAAAGGACGTCTGTCCCCTGCTCTCCTGCCCTCCTCATGTGCCATGGTCTCACTTCTGTGGGCTCTGAGAGGCAGGACTGTGTCCTCATCCCTGGTCACCACCACGGAACCTGCACACAGCAAGTGCATAACTAAATCTCAGATGGGGTCTCTTGAATTGCCAAACCCGGGACAGGATAGGGAAAGCGGCCATTGGGGTGGGATGCCCCACGTCCCCAGATGCAGGGGTGCAGAGTGGCGATGGTCTCCTGCACTCACCCTGGACAGGCTGCATCCCAGCTGTGCAGATGGGCAAAGGTGCTGGCACCCAGAATCCTGGCAGAGGAAGGGAGCCCGAGGTGTGGAGAAGTATCAGGAAGGTCTGGGAAGGGCCAGGGCAAAGGGGCAGAGCCCAAAACCCCACCTGGGTTCCCCGGTGCCCAGAGGCCTGGCCCGTGCAAGGCTCAAGGTTCAGCTTCCTCCAGGCCAGGGTGAGCCCGTCAGCAGGACACTCTCCAGAGACAGGTGTGGGACAGTTTCCCCTGGGGCACAGGGTGAGGAGCTTCTGGGGTTCCATGCACCCCAAAATTATGATTCTTCACTAACAATTGCCCACAGAGCCGTAAGCCCCTGGACAGGGAGGAGCTTCTCACAGTGTGCCCTTGATCCTGGGGACCCTGTGACTGAACGGATTCTGATTCTGTGGGTCCACGGTGGCCAGGCTCCCAGGTGACACGGCCACTGCAGGGCCCAGAACCGCACAGACTGGCAAGGCCTGGTCCCAGGGGAGCAGGGCCAGCACACAGGACCCCCAGGGAGAGCAAGCTGGTGGGGTTAGTGGGCCACAGGGGACAGAGGGGGACTCTGCTGCATCCTGGGAGCATGGGGCAGGGGCAGATGTCCAGGGACCCTATGGCCCATTACCTCCTAGGGACACAGGCCCTCAGGGGACTGCTGGCTGGGGCTGGGAGCTCCTGGGGCCCTGCAGTTGTGGGGAGGGTGGAGTCCCCACACGAGCAGCAGAGGCAGCAGTGGGCCGCATGTTCACTACCGCAGGCCCCAGGAGGCGCAGGGCTCCCCATCATCAGGACAGTTTAAACTTGACCTCGCTCTTGGCTGTGACTTGGGAGAAGGGCTCAAAGGTCTGATGGGGGTTGGGCTGGGCTCCCGCAGGACCACTAGGTCGGGAGGGGTCAGCCGAGGCCCCCATTGCGTTGGACCTGAGAAGGTGTTTCCCCAGCTCGGGCTTCCCAGCCGCAGCCTGGTGCAGACTCCCTCCGCTCCTCTCCCTCGGGGCTGGTTCCAGGAGCATCTCACGGGGGCTGGTGGGGGGGTGGAAGCACAGAGCTCACAGGAGACTCCAGGGGGGAGGCGGGGGGAGGAAGAGCATTTCTAGCCAGTAAGTGGTATCAGTTCCGGAGAAAAACCTACCAAGTTGGGACGGAGGCCCAGGAACCGGTGACAGCCGGGGGGTGCGTCCAGCTCCCCCAAGGGGCGTCTCCAGGAAGGACTTGAGGGCCTGGGGCAGAGACCCTGAGCAGAAGCGCGGCTGGGACCAGAGAGCAGAGGGCAGCTGGAGACGAGACTCCCCCACTGTCCGTTCATTCCTCAGCAAGTCAGAGCAACACGTCATCGCCCCTACAAGTCCAGGCAGGTTCGTGGTTAGAAAACACGGCAGGCGGCCTGCCGGCCGGTGTTTAGCCAAGAGACCCGGGGACACCCGGCCGTGCCCCAGCCCAGTCACCCCGAGGGGCTCACGGAGGGGCTGTGCCCCTAGAGAGGCAAAGACAGCAAAGGGCCCATTCGGGCTTAGTCAGCTTTGTGCCTGGACCCCTTGCTCGGGACAAGTGTCCGGCTAGCCCCATGGGCCCGGTGAGAGGCCGGGTGCCCAAGAGGATGCGGGCAAAGAGCAGCCACACCTACACACCTCGCCCTCCGCACGCTAACCCGGTCCTCCCGCGAAGGAGGCTCCTCCTGGTCCCAGACAGGGCAGGCGCACTGGCTTTGCTCTCTGGGCGGGAGGTGGGGCCTGCCTGTCCGTGCTCTAGGCCCTTGGTGACACAGACCGTGAGGCAAGCCACCTGGGGGACATGCCAGCTGCCTCCTAACCCACAGTTAGCCCCACACGCAGGCCCCAGATCCACCCGGGGTCCCCTCCAGGCTCCCCGGACCCCGCCTATGGTCAAATTGCCACCATCAGCAGGGAGGTAACCCCACTCAGAGATCAAAGGGACAGCACGTGCCCCGGACCCACAGCCGCTGGGGCTGGCGGCTCCCGGAGCAGGGCCTGGGCGCATGGACCAGCCCCGTCGCGGCTCTGCCCACAGCCTCCCCACCCATGTGCACCCACGGCCTCGGGTTCTGAGCCCAGCCTCCCACCCAGGGCCACGCGCTCAGCAGGGGCAGCCAGGATTTGCCCCGCCCCGTCCAGCAGGGCAGCCCAGAGGACCTGGCCGGGCGTCTGACGTCAGCACCAGCACCATCCAGGCAGGGCTGAGGGGGCAGGGCCGAGGGGGCAGGGCCGTGGGGCAGAGTCGGGGAGTGTGGCCTCCAGGCCAGGACTCGACCTGCTCCCTCGGGGGAGAAGGCCATCAGCAGGGCGCTGGGGCCTCAGTGGGCTCACCTTGGCTGACCGGGCCAGGATTCCAGCCCCGCGTGGACACTGCCACCACCCTAAGGCAGGGCGGCCCATCAGGCCCCGGCTGTGGCTTCCCCCTCCATGTCTGGTCACGTCGACCTTTTGCAGAATATCCCCTCCTCCCTTCCCTGGTCCTTCCGCACCTCTTCCCAGCTCCAAGCTCCTGCTGGTCTGGCAGCCCAAGCGGCTCTTTCGGCTCTAAGAGGGGACAGACGTAAAGGGCGGCTGACGGCGGGCCCTCGTCAGTGCACGGACCGGAGAGTTCCCAGCAGACGGGCGTTCGGCTGGATTTTGACGGATGTGTAGGAGTTCACCAGCTGGTCAGAGGGCCAGTGAGAAGCATTTTGAGCAGAGACGCAGAGTGTGGAAAGTGGGGGGAAGGAGAGGGACCAGCAAGGCTCACGTGGAGAGTCAGGGCCGGGGAGGCCTGGGAGGTGACTGAGTCCCTGTAGGCGTCGGGCACAAGGCTCCGGACTCTCACCGGCAGGAGCGCAAAGGGGACCTCAGAGGTCTGGGAGGGGCAGGGGCACCTGGCCGCTGCTGCTGGATCTGGCCGGACCCTGGTCCCGTCGGGCCCGCCAGGGCTGCCAGGAGGAGGGCAATGGATAGGGCCATTCAGGAGGCAAAAATAAATGGAATACTTATTTTTGGTGCTTTTTATAGATTCAAAGTCACTTTGTTAGCTTAAGAACATAAAAATGTATAATGCATGGCTTGATTTGTTCATAAAATTACCATGTTTTGGTCTATTTAGAGAGAAGGCCAGAGGGAGGGGGCCGCGTGGGAGGAGACTGCTTTCTCCAAGGATTTGTTTAACTCACTTTTTTCAGGTCTTTGCTGCAACGGCAACCTGCCATCTGGGTTACGCTGCAACGTGTCAAGGGTCAGAGGTGGGAGGTCAGCCCGGTGGGTGAGCCACAGCCCCTGGTCCCGGCCAACGTGGGGGTCGGAGGAGGGACACCTCTCAGAAGGAGTCTGGGGAAGACAGATGGCCAGCTATCCCGGGGCGGGAGGGGGGGGGGGGCGGGCTCCTGCCGCGGGACCAGCCCCTCCCACAAACCCCGGGGCGGTGGCCTTGGTGCCTGCTCATAGGCTGGGGACAGCCAGGCACTCCCGGCCTCTGCTTGATTTTCCCACCTGGAACCCACTCTCCCTGGGGAGGCTCCTTGCCCCACACCCTCCCCAGTCCTGCTCTGAAGGCCATCCCTCGCCTGCCCGTTGGCTCCTTTCCTGGGGGTTGTGTCTGATGGCCCGGGGGACCCCTGCTGCCCCGCCCAGGACCTGCCTCAGAAAGGGGCCACCACGCGTTTGTTGAGTTACTTGATGACGGGCCTCTGGCTCTTGGCCCAAAGCCCCAGCCAGGAGGGCCCGCACTAGGGTCCGGCTCCTCGGCTCCGGCTGGGGGCCCGAAGGCGGAGCAGGAATGAGAACAGTCTCCTTGCCCCCCCGCCCCCCGCCCCGAGTAGTTTCGGTGGCGGAAGTGATGTCTATTGCTGAGCACATGTGCTTATGAAGACATGTGACCCCTCAGCAGAGCCCGGGGATGCCCGCATTGCACATGTAGGGACTCGGGCACAGGGAGGTAGCAGGGCTGTGCCCGGGGTCACGGCCGCACAGGGGCAAGGCCTGGATTTAAGCCCAGGCTCCCTGAGGGTCCGCTGCACTGCCTGCCCCAGGGGAAGGGGAAAGGTAGGGCCTCTGATGTGGGTGGGGCGGGGGCCTGGGAGACGGCCGGGGACGGGTCGTGCCCTGCCGCCTCCTGGAAACGGAAGGTCAGCTGGACACTGAAGTGGCCGTCCCCTCGCCCGCACCAGGGCCGACCAGCCAGGGCCCCCAGGCCTGCCGGGAAAACGTGCTGACCCTCGCTGCCCGGTGTGAGGGTGGCCGCTGGAGTGGGTCCACACGCACACCGCAGCGGCCGGTAAGGACCCAAGGGGCAGGTGAGGGATGGTCTGCAGGGCAGGACTGGGGAAGCTGTGGGGCAAGGACCCTCCCCAAGGCAGTGACAGCGGCAGCAATGGGAGCCCCTGTGCCAAGTGTTCTCCAGGTGAGAACGTTCATAAATTTTGGTAAAGTTTATTGATTTTTGAGAGACAGGGAGTGAGAGAGAGAGAGAGACAGAGCCTAGTGGGGGAGGGGCAGAGGGAGGGAGACCCAGAATCCGAAGCAGCTCCAGGCTCCGAGCTATCAGCACAGAGCCCGACACGGGGCTCGAACCCACGAACCGCGAGATCACGACCGGAGCCGAGGTCGGACGCCCAACTGGCTGAACCACCCGGGCGCCACTGTTGAGCAACCATTATTTTGTTCTGGTTTTTCAGGGAGCTGTGACTCAGTGGGGCTCTTGCCTGCACAACCCACCGACAGGGGCGGGTCACGTCCACGAGTCCAGCCCCACGATACGTGAGCACCGTCTACAGACACCAGCGAGGGAGTGCCTGCCTCGGCCTCCCCGGGACCTGGGGCTCTCAGAGGAAGGGGCAACCCCCCCCCCCCCAGCCCCTAGACCCCACTGGTCGGGAAAAGCAAGCCAGCGCCCGGGGCACCGTCAGCTCCTCGGAAGAGGGAAGGGTTATTAAGCAGAAGAGCCATAAATGTTGTATTCTGCTGGGTGTCCTGCCAGCCCGGAGAAGATCGATTATTTCTGGTTTATGGACAGCTTACCCGCGAATGTTGCCGGAGCCCGTGACGCCCCATTGGTTTGTCTCTGCCTCTCCCGCCCCGGGACCGGCGTCAGGAGCCTGGAGTGCTGTGATGGATGGCACCAGCCGGTGCTCCCGCCGAGGCCAGAGTCCCCTCTGCGTCTGCAGGCCGCCCCGGGGCCTCACGCGGTGCCGCAGGTGATCACGGGGGCACTGCCAGGCAAGAGGGCTGGGGCCCGGGCTCTGCCTCTCGAGCACTGTGTGGCCCCAGACAAATGTCCTGGCCTCTCTGGGCCCCTGTGTGTGACTACTCTCCTGCCCCCCTGCTTGGGCTGAGGGTCCGTACAAAAATGGGGCGCCGTGCGTGAACCTCGCCATTGATGCAAACTCCCCACGGGCCGACCGTTCGATCCAGAACCTTCCATGCCTTTGCTCACCTCACCCCCAGGCAACTCCGCAAGGCTGCCCACGTGCCCAAGCACAAGCGACCCCACGGTGGACTCAGGCCCGGACTCCGCGTGTCTCTGAGACTCGCTTTCTCTACGTGTCAGGTGGCATGGAGGGCAGGAGGGGTGTCGCTGGGCCCATAACCCCAAGTGCCGGGTTCAACGTCATCACCCCCAGGCAAGGCCACGGAAGGGGAGGCACGGAAGGACCACGTGGTCAGCTCCACCCCAGCAGAGGCAGCCTGTCTTCCTGCCCAGGAGCTGGGGTGGCCCCTGCCCACCGGGGCTCCCAGTCACGAGGACCCGGCTGCTTCCAGGCACGAGGCGAGTCCCCCGTGAATGCTGGTCCCTCTCCCCTGCCGGCTCTGTCCTCGGCCCAGTCCCGCTCTCCCTCTCCCTGCTGCCCCTGCCCTGTGAGAGGCTCTGATCCCGCGGGATTCCTGGCACTTCCCAGGGGCTCCAGGCCATGCTTCTCGGGGACGGAGCGAGGGGCCGCCAGCCCTCTGGGGACAGGGCCTTTTTGGCACCTGCTAATTGGGAGGCCTGGGTTTGAACCCACATTTTCTGCAGGCTGAATGAGCCTCCGCACTGATTCTGGAAGAGGCCAGATTCCTCCTTCCACGTTTCCAGCCCTGCCCCCCCTTCCCTGGAGCCCTTATTCTACAACAGGACCGAACCACCCGTTATTTAATAAAATTGTCAGAACAACTGATCTGTGCGACATACACAGCTCTCTCTCTCTCTCCCTCTCTCCTTTCTTTCCAGATTCGATAAACCCTGAGAGTGTTCCAAGAAGCCAGGAAAGTGATAGGAGGCATCAGTCACACGTGAGATAACGTGGCCGTGCAGCACCCGAGCCCAGTGTGGGGAAGCCCCCCCTAGAAGAGGTCAGACCGCTGCTCTGGGCAGGGGAACTGGCCGCAGGCAAGGGCAGCAGCTCACAGGGAGGACAGGGGAGTGGAAGAAGCTTTGGAGGATGGATGCAATCCGGGGAGGCTTCCTAGAGGAGGAAACATCAGCACTGGGTCTTGAAGCACGAACAGGAAAGTTTGCCTGTGGGAAAGGGCTGGGAGGGACTTGCCTACCAGAGGAACACTGAGTGTGCACGGCCACGGGCAGGACAGCAGGGGCTATGGGACGATCCTTGGTGGCCAAGTGTGAGGCACCTGGGGGGCCAGGTCAAGGCCACAAACTGGATGTGGACATGAGGTCCTTGATGTTGGTGGCCCTGAGATCACTCAACGGCCACAGGATTTCAGGAGAGAGGTTGCTCTTAACCACAGGCCCTGGGCCCTTCACCCCCTGAGGCCGAAGGCATGATGGGAAGCCTTCTCCTAACTCGTTGCCTGGAGGGCGTCACTCCCCACCCACAGGGCTGTCTGGGTGGACCCTGTCCCCTCCGCACGTCTTCAGCGTCTCCTGTCCCCACACTTTAGGGCCCTGAATGGGTGACAGTCTTGGATTCCTGGGTGAGTCCTAGTAGTCACAAGGGTCCTGGGGGTGGGGGGGGTGGTGGCAGAAGGCCTGCCCACACGAGCAGATGTGGCCACAGACCAGGAAGGCAGGCGCCTGCAGGAGCCAGGAAAGGCAAGGAGCAGGTTCCCCCGGAGCCTCTCGGAGGAAGCAGCCCCCTGGCCACGGGGGGTGTAGCCCCTGACCCCCAGGCTGGAGCTCTGGACCAGCCGCGGCCTCGCAAAGACTCACGCAGGGCGCTGGCTCCCAGCCGCAAACCTCAGCGCCCCTCCTTAACCTGGCTTCTCCCCACCAAACATCGCGGCCCCAGGATTTGAGGAGGACCCCTGCCCCGGCTGACACACGGCCCGGGGGCGGCGACATCTCCCTTCCACGCCGAACAGGGCCCGGGGCTCCCGTCAAGGCCTCGGTGGCCACATTACCGGCAATGGCTGGGTGTTTTATGCCGAACATTAAAGATATTTTACACGGGAGATTTACTACGGAACATTAAGAACCATTGAGATCACTCATATCAATTGAAGATACAGTAATTGAACCCCATAAAGATTACTGAGAAGCCGGGGCAGCTCTGAGGAGAGATGCGCACAGAGATAAACTGGGCCCCGCCCCCTCGCCGCCCCGCCCCCCCCCCCCCCCCATACACTCCTTCCAGAAACGCAGGGGCCGCTCCCCGGGGGCTGCAGCAGAGAGCGGGGCACGGACAGGTGGGCCCAAGGCTGCTGGTCTCAAAGGGCCCGAGAGGTCCGGAAGTTTCTGTGCATTTCAGATATGTGGCTAATGGAGAGAGCAAAGGGCCCGAGACATTAACAATTTCATTTCATGTGGCCAGAGTATCTCGCTCTGTCACAGGGCGGTGCCCCATGCCCTGACCCTGGTCAGACCCTGAGTCCCGACCTGGTCATAAAATGAACCCTGACTTTTTGCCCAGGAGAGTCCTGATCCCAGGGGTGGAGAGCCCCTGATGGCACCCACTCATTCACCAGCCCCTCCCCCAGTGCCCCGTGTGCCCGGCCCCGGCTGCCTCTGTGCGTCTCACGCAGGGTCCCTGCCCTCGGCGAGTTTGAGCGGTGGTGGGGGGTGGCAGGGAGAGACAGCTGTGGTCGCCCAAGTATTGAGACACAGTCCCTGGCGCACCTCCATGGGGGGCAGGGAGCCCCCCCCCTCACCTCCCACGCCCCGGCCAACTCTGACCCCAGGGCCCTCCAGCTTTGCCTGCCCCTATTTGGGGCCCTCAAGCAAACCGAAGTCCTGCTCCTGGATGTCTCCTCCCTGGTGCTCTGTGCGGGGTCCCTGTCCTAGTCTGAAGTGTGTATAAGCCAAGGTCATTCAGGCCAAGCCCTGGGGCTGAGCCCAGACCCCGCTGCGGGTCCTCACCCCTGCTGCCCCCCAGCCTAGTTCGGAAAAGCTGAGTGGGAAGGAAGGTGCACCAGTCAGTCTGTCTGGCTTCAAACCCCTGGTCTGGCCCTTCTGCGTGTGACACCAGAGCAAGTCACTTAACCTCCCTGAGCCTGGCTCTCCCCTGCAGCCCGGGATGATGATCCATCGGATTCCCGGGGCAGGGGGTGGGGGTGAGCATCATCCAGGGGACCCAGGTAAGCCCTCAGCAAGTCCCTGGCCCACGCAGCCCCCGTGAGCTGGGCTCTGGGCCCAGGTCCAGCGGCAGTGACCACGGTGGGTGAGCGGCCGCTGCCCCCGCCGCCCTGCCAGGTTCGTAGATCTGCCCCAGTCCCCTCAAGCCGATGCCCAGCCAGGCTGCCTGCACCATCTCCTGTATTTCATTTACAGGCTGGTCTGCTGCCTGATTCATAACCGATCTGTCACCCTGAGGGATCGATGCATTCCTGGGGAATCACATACATAACACCTGGTGCGTAATTGGATTTGGGCTTCCTGGCATCTCGGTGCGGTTCAGGGTCCCTCCCCGCTCCCAGCCCGGGGCACGGATCCCTCCTGGCCCCGGCACACCGGAATGGGGTGTGATCCCAGCAGCAGGGCACAGGAATGTGATCTCGAGGACAAGGGCAGGTCGGTCAAGGGACCAGTCGCTTCGGTGACTGGAGGTCACCCTGGAGGTCCCGCCTCTCCCTTTGACCTCACTTGGAAGGGCCTCAGAGGCCAGCCCCCCAGGCCCGAGGGCGCAGGGGACAGTACTGGCCGAGTACCTACCTACGTTGGCTCAGGTCATCTGCTCAAAACTCCTAAGGAAAGCTATCATTTTCCCATCTTATGGATAAGGACCCCGAAGCTGAAACGCCCGCTTCCCCGAGGCTGAAGTGCTGGCTGTGAGCCCGTGTCAGGGCCCTGGGGCCTGCCCCCTGCAGGGGTGCAGCCGTGCCGCAGGCGCTCTCCCAGCCCCCAGTCCGTGGGGCTTGCTCGTTCCCCGGCCCAGCACCCCTGCCGACATCGCCTGCAGCAGCTGTAACGAGGCCAGGCCCTCCCCTCCCCCAGATCTTTCTGGAAGGCTGTGGGGCTGGCCTCCCAGGGTCAGGCTCAGCACAGGGCTCCCGCTCGGGGCCCTCCCCTTCCTCGCACTCCAGTTAGTGATTCTTCCTTTCACAGACGGGGTGCACAGGATGATAACGGCATCTTGGCTGCTACAAAGATCTATATCCCAAAATAGCAAAAAAATCCCCATCGTGCAAGAATTTTTCAGGCCGAGGCCGTGCAGGATGGAGTTATCGGGCTGTGTTTCCACAGGTTCCTGATTTATGGACACACCTAGCCCTGGGGACCGCCAAATAAATCTGCTCGGAGACCCGGGAAGCCATTCCCCTCCCGGGATGCACCAGGGTGGGGAAGGCTCCAGGGGACAGAGACCAGACTCTGGGCCTGCTCGGCCACGGTCCCTGTCCTTGCTTTCCCCATCCATCACAGGCAGGTGACTGACCCCTGCCCCACAGTAGTGTAAGGGTCAGGCCACATCTGGCCATCTGTAAAGGGCCACACAGATGTCCCTCATCCACAACCCACATCACAAATGAGAAACTGAGGCCCAGACAGGGACATGAACTGCCCCAGGTCTCCCAGGGCGGGCCAGCGTGGAGCCAGGACGCTGTTCCCTCAGGCTTTGAGAACCGCCCTGGTCACACAAACGTGTGCACACACAGGCACAAAGACACACACACACACATGGGGCGCCTGGGTGGCGCAGTCGGTTAAGCGTCCGACTTCAGCCAGGTCACGATCTCGCGGTCCGTGAGTTCGAGCCCCGCGTCAGGCTCTGGGCTGATGGCTCAGAGCCTGGAGCCTGTTTCCGATTCTGTGTCTCCCTCTCTCTCTGCCCCTTCCCCGTTCATGCTCTGTCTCTCTCTGTCCCAAAAATAAATAAAAAACGTTGAAAAAAAATTAAAAAAAAAAAAAAAAGACACACACACACACACACACACCCAGAGAACAGTTTTGTTTCATGTTTAGGGGAGTGGCCATGCGGTCATGGCCTCTTGTTCCCTGGTGGCCTGGCCTGCAGGGTCACCCCCTGGCCGTCTGGGTGCCGAGGTCCCCCCACGCCTCCCACAGGACATGCTGGGACAGGGTGTGGGGCTCAGCCAGAGAGGTGTCTGCACAGCCACCCCGCCCTGGGCTCCAAGGCTTCCCAGACGCGGGCACTGGGCAAGTCCACACTCTGTCCCATCCCTCTGACCCTCTGTTTCCCGTCTGGAAAGCAGAGGTGGTGACAATGTCCACCTGCACACCGAGGTGGCCTATGCCAGCCCCCAGGCATGGAGCCCAGAGCGGACAGTCCCGCTGGAGGTGACAATCCCCCTGGAGGTGACGGGGGAGGGTGATGGGCAGAGGAAGCCCCTCTCAGAGCAGCTGTGCGTCACAACAGGAGAGGCTCTCCGGGCAGGACAACACGAGGATCGGGGTGGGGGCAGGGGGGACAGGGGGGCCACAGAAGGCCCGAACCAGCACTGCGTGCAGTCCTGCTTCCTGATCCTACTCACAGAACGTCACAGCCGCAGGACCCCACGACCTCCGGCCCACCTTGCAGATGTGGAAACTGAGGCCCAGAGAGGAGAAGAGCTTTGCTCAGGAATACCCAGCAGAAGCAGAGCCCTCAGAGCTGAAAATGCCTCTCGCCCGCCTCCCTCCTGCAGGGGGACCCAGGAGCAGCACTGAGCAGGGCAGGATCCCCGCCTCCCCTGGTGGCCTAGCGCCAGCCCGCGGGGCCTGAGCGGTGATGGGGGAGCCCCCTGGGGAGACGGGTTTTATGGGGACCGCAGATCACAAGGGGTGGCAGTCTGGAAGGGAGGACACAGGGAAGGAGACGCCGAGGCCGCGGCAGCTCCGGGAGCACAGCCTCTGTGAACTGTGGCAATTCGTTATCCTTCTTCAGTTGATGAGGATGAACTCCAGGACAATTAGTCTCGGAATGACTGACGGAGGAGAACGTTAAGAGAAAAATAAATTAAAAAGAAATCCATTCACGCTGTAATTGTAATACTGTGTATCATAGTCAATTGAATCTCAAATACATGCTGGTCCCTTGTCAATTGATTTCAGCGAGTAAACAATTTGGGTATTTAAATTGGAAACTCACAGGGGAAGGGAGCAGGGATTTGGTGAAAGGGAGAACTGAAGACTTCGGGCCCAAAGTTGGCTCTGAGCCTCCAGTGCTGCTAGACTAAGCCAGCAATTCTGGGCTGGAAAGAGGTCAGTTGCTCCTGCCCTGCCCGCGGCTCACGGGTCACCTCTGGGTATCATCCTAGACCCCAGCCGAAGCACACGGCTACCTGCTCTGTGACACCGCTGTTCCTGTGCCCTTCCACTGTGCCTCCACAACAGATTATGGCTTCTCTGTTTACATGTGTGAATCGGCCTGCACACCGGGAGCTCGTGGTAGGAAGGGGTCCTGGTTTACTTCTTGAAACAAGACCAGGTGGGAGGACATGCGGCTGACAAGAGGATACACAAATGGATAAGTGGATGGTGGATGAATGGATGGTGGGTGGATGAATGGATGGATGATGGGTGGATGAATGATGGGTGGGTGGATGGCTGGGCGGGTAAGTGGATGGATGGATGGGTGGATGAATGGATGGGTGGATGGATGGATGGGTGGATAAATGATGGGTGGGTGGGTGAGTGGATGGATAGATGGATGGATGGGTGGATGGGTGGATGGGTGGATGGATGGATAGACGGATGGATGGATAGATGGATGAATGAATGATGGGTGGGTGGATGGTTGGGCGCGTATGTGGATGGATGGATGGATGGATGAATGGATAGATGGATGGATTCATGCATGGATAGATACATGGATGGACAGATTAATTGATAGATACATGGATGGATAGATGGATGAATGAACGATGGGTGGGTGGATGGTTGGGCGGGTATGTGGATGGATGGATGGATGGATGGATAGATGGATGGATGGGTGGATGGATGGATGGGTAGATAAATGATGGGTGGGTGGGTGAGTGGATGGATAGATGGATGGATGGATAGATGGATGAATGAATGATGGGTGGGTGGATGGTTGGCCGGGTATGTGGATGGATGGATGGATGGATGCATGGATAGATACATGGATGGACAGGTTAATTGATAGATACATGGATGGATAGATGGATGAATGAACGATGGGTGGGTGGATGGTTGGGTGGTGAGTGGATGGATGGATGGTGGGGGACACATGGATGGATGGGGGGTGGGATGGATGGATAGGTAGGTGGGTGGATGGTTGGGTGGATGAGTGGACAGGCAGATGGATGGATACATGGGTGGATGGACAGATAAAAGAGACTGATGGATATTTTCTGAGCTCTTGAGGACAAGTGGCCACTTCTCTGCAAGAAACTTTGTGCCTGAGACTCTGGAGCCTTCCTCAGCTTCCAACCAAGAAACCCTTTCCGAAGCCAAAAAGAGCAAAGCAATGCATGATGCTCAGAGGACCCACTGGCCTCCCCGTCACCCAGAGCAACTAGCCTCGAGCACAGTGGAGACCCACCAGGGACCACGCAGCATCAGGAGTGGGCGCCACCTTGCAGGACGGGCGTGTGCTGGGGCCCCTTCCCCCACCGTCAGAGCTGATGAAGCTGGTGTCTCTCAAAGTTACGCCCTCCACCAAGTCACAACGTCTCCACCCGGGGACTGCCCATGTTAGTGCCCAAGGGAAGAACGTTCCTGCTGGCGGTCGCGGGCCCGGCTCTGCTGCAGTGGCGGCCACTGTCCACTGCCACTGAGGGCAAAGAAGGCACGGAGGCCGTGGCCAGGTGATTGGGCCCGACAGCCCAGAGCAAGAAGGTGGGGGCGAGGCAGAGGCGGACGGAGCCCAGAGGAAGTCCCGGTGCCGTGCGTGTTAACGCGGTCGCCGGCGGAGGATGCCTCGGCGCCCCCTCCCCCCCAGGCAGGACCCCCACGCCGTGAGGCCCTCAGAATGAATACAGAGGAAGAACTTCCAGCCAGCTGAGACCGAAACAAAGGAGAACTGGGGCAGATTGCATCTTCTAAACGCGGTCATTTGACCCCTCCCAGCGAGAGGGCTCGTCTCCTGGCCCTCCCCTGGGACCCGGACAGCCACAGGAGCGCGGCAGAGGGGATGCTGAGACGGGGTCCCGTAAAAGGACACGGTTTCTGCCCCGCTGCCCCTCGGGACGCTCCTGGGGACGCTTGCCCTGGATGTGTGCCAGGCTGCGAGGAAGCCCTGACCACGGGAGGAGCCACGCCCAGCAGCGCCCGGCAGGCATGTGACCGAGCCAGCCATCAGGCGATCCCAGCCCCACAGGCAGGTGGGGGATGCTTGGCACCCGGTCTGTCACGGCAACTGGCCGTTTCCCTTCTTTACTGCGCCGCTCCCCACCCCACCCCCCTCCAGCACCACACGACCCTGAGGGGACTAGTTTGCCACTTAGCACAGGACACTGTGGTCGCCTGGTGACAGCAGTGCCAGCAAGTGTGCTGATTAAGAGCAAAGCCGCATGGACGGACCTGAGCAACCCCCCCCACGGGAGGGGGAAGGGGTTTTGCTCTCTGTCTGTCGTTTGCTTGTTTGCCCAAGTTCTATCCTAAACGGAAAGGCTGGAGACACAGTGTCCGCCCTGAGCTGCAGGGCGCCCTTGCCTGCGGCCCCGGCAGGGGCTGGCTCGGCTGGGGGCTCTTGCAGACCCACGGCTCACAGCCAGAGGGGCCCAAAGCGCCCGGGGCCAGCTCCCGGGCAGAGGGTCCCCACGGCAGGGTCCTCGTGGGCTCCTTTGGCAAGGAGGGTGCCAGACGGCCCAGCCAGGGTGGGATGGAGGCTGAGCCCCACACCTCTGCAGCCTGCCCCCCACCTGCCCCCCTGTGATGAAGGCTCTAATCCCCTCCCCCCCTTCATAGCAGAGGAGCTCAGGCTCCCGAGGGAGGGAGGTGGGCAGGGGGCTGCGGGGTTGGGGGGCAGGGAGGTGTGGGCTGACGACGAATGGGGGAGGGAAGGCTCCGTGGTTCTTGAGATGCGATCTGCCACGGCCCCAATACTCCCGGGGCCCCCATGAACCCTGTCCGGCCTGGGAAAGTCCGGCTTCCAGTCTTGCCTGTGCCTCACGGTCCCTCTCTGGGTCCTCCTTCCAGAAGGGGGATGGGGAGGGTCCTTCCACCCCGAGCCGCCGGTTCCACCGGGTCCACGCCGTGCCCACGCCAGACAGGCACCCGCAGGCGTTCCGGCCTCCCTCTGGCTCTTAGCCAACCCCTGCCCCCTGCAGCGCGGGCTGAAGGTCACTCAGACACCTCGCTCGAGAGCTCAGAGGCTGAGTCCCGCCAGCTGGTGGCAGCGGCCGCCTCCATCAGCACTGTCCGCGGTGCCCTCCGCCTGGCCCCGTGCTGCCCTCGGCCCGCCGGCCTGAACTCCTCACCTCAGAACACCTGCTCCCACCAGGGCCACCGACAAGTGCCGACGACGGGGCCGCGGGGGATGCCTGGGGCCCTGTGGATCCCACGTTCCAAGGTCATGCAGCCAAGAGGGAGTCCCAGCCGGTCTCCTCCCCGGGAACACTGAGGCCAAAATCCCAGCCCGGGGACCTCAGTGTGCGGCCCCTGAGCCATTGCCCTCCACCACTCTGGTCTCCCGGTCCCCCATCCCCAATTCCAGGGCTGGCCTTGCCCCCGGGGCCCATCCTGGACGCGGCCACCAGCTGCAGGACTGCGGGCTCAGACACGGGCTGAGTGGCCGGCTATGTGTCTTCGTGTCTTCCCTCGCACCTGCAGCTGGAGGTGTAAAATTCAATTTGCTCCCAACGCCTCCCCCGGGGCTTGGCCGGCCCACAGCCACTGCGCAAAGCTGACGAGGCGGCCACAGCTCAGGCGTCGGGCGGGGGTGGGGGGGGGGGGTCCATGCACGCCCACCTGTCCCCGCTGCCCACACCTCAATGGCCCACACCTTCAGGCCCCTGGAGGAGAAAGAGCTGAGACACGCAGGGCTTCACAGAATCTTCTGAAGCATCTTTGGAACAAAGCAGCCAGGATGCAGAAAGCTTTAGAGCTGCCCCAGCCCCAGCAGAGGACCGGGGCTACGGGAGGGGTGGGGAGGGGTGGGGAGGGGTGGGGAGGGGCGGGGCCCTCCGCTCCTGCCCATGTGAGCTGGAAGCAGATTCTGGCAGGCCTTTCTGGAATGTGCCTCCCAGGTGGGCTCACCCGGGGCATCTGGTGGGCAGCCACGCGCCCCCTCCCCCCCCCGTGAGGTCCTGAGCTCGGCAGGGGCTCCGGAAGGGGCTCCGGAAGGGGCTCCGGAAGGGCACTGCTGACCCTGCGCTGTGCCGTGGGGCCCTCAGTCCCCCGCCCGGCGCCCACTCCCCACCGTGAGCTGCCTCTTGCCCTCTCCCAGGGGCCTCTCTGGCTCCAGCCACTCCTATTTAGGGGTGCCTCCCCCACTCCCTGCCCCCTTCTCCACGCCCTGCCCTTCAGCGGGATGCCCGGAGACAGAGAAGCTTCTAGCTAGGGAGCAGGAGGGGGCTTCAGGGCTACATCCCACCCCCAACCCCCGGCCACTGCTTCCGGGGTGGGGACACCGAGGTCCAGGGAGGGGCTGGGTCCTTGCTGTGGGGGGAGGGGCAGCCCCGGTCCAGCCACCCGGGTGTCACCATGCCGCCTGGAACACACTCACGACACGCACACACACTCCCACTCCGGCCACGGCCTCTCCTGCCCACTGCAGCCCAGGGTCCGTCCCCAGGGGCCCCGGAGCCGGAAAAGACATAGACCGGGGCCAGCAGCACCACGGCCAGCGAAGCGGGCGGTTTATTAGGCCAGGCCCGGCCAGAGGTCGGAGTAGAGATGTCCGGTAGTGCCCTGGAGGGAGGCAGGCAGGTGGCGAGCTCTCCAGGGTGCCTGCAGGCCAGGTCACAGCATCGATCTGCAAAACAGACCCCATCAACTCCCAGCTGGGAAAGTGGGGGCTCAGGCGTGGGGAGGAGGCCTGGGGGCAGGATGGGAGGGAGGGGGGGGCGCTGGCTCCCCCCGGCTCTCTCCACCACAGCCCCTTCTTCGGGGAGCCCACAGCTCCCCCACAAAGTCAGGTGGGGCCCCCCTTCCAGCTCACCCGGGGCGGGGAGGGGGGGGGGGGCTTGGGGCTGGGCAGGAAGGCCTGAGGCAGCAAGTCCACCCTGGTGACCCTCCCCACCTGCCATCCTCGGGTTTGCCCCAGGAGGGTGCCCTCCGCCCCAAGGACAGGTCTCTATTTCACGGATCAGAAGCCAGCCAGTGACTGCCGGGGACCACGGCTGCCAGCACAGACTCTCCCGGCCGGGTCAGACTGCCCTCCCGCCCCGCTCGCCCCGTCCTCACCCCCCGGCCCGCCTGAGCCCCCGACTCCGCTGCCCTTTGTGCACGCGCCTGGGGACCCCACCAACAACCCCAGCTCCAGGGAACCGGGGAACCCTGCCCATTTCTCCAGGGCTGCAGCTGGGCCGGTGAGGAGGGGACGGAGCTCCGGGACCTCTGCGAGTCTCTCTGGGTGGTGAGCCCACCAGAAAGCGGACTGCCCGGAACATAAGTGGACACCGGACAGAGGCCCCCCTGCCTGCCCATCACGCTCGGGCCTCAGGTCAGACAGGGGGGCCTCTCCAGCATCCTCCCGTGACATGCCGGCTCCCACGTCCCTCCACAGGACTCCTCAGGCCTGGGGAGGGTCCGGAGGCGCCGGGCCTCGGGAAGGACCGCCCCTAGCTTGTGTCCCGGCCCACACACTGGGCTCTCTGCCGGGGCCCTGCCTGGGGTCGCCTCCACCTCCCGGTGGTTACACGCCGTTCCGTCCATCTGGAATGCTTTTCCCTGAGATACTGGGCAGCTCTTCAAACGTCACCCTCTTGACAGGCGGCCCTGAGCACCCTGCTGAAAACCACGAGCAGCCTCACCCCCAGCCCCGAGGTCAGGAGGCGCACCCCCTGTCCCCTGATCCCAGGGCCCAGCCACAGGAGGTCCCCAGCATGAGCTGGGCCCAGGCAGGCCCTGTCCCAAGAGCCAGGTGCGGGCCATGCCTCCCGAGCCTGGTTTCCTCCGTGACAAACTGAGGAAGTCTCAGCTGGCACCCCTCAGGCTGGCTTCGTGGCTCCGGGGACCTTCCCGGAGGGCTGGGGCCCGGCTGGCCCGTCCTGGAGTCAGCCACGCTACCCCAGCCCCCTGCCTGCCTCTGGGCGTGGGGGCACCCGCAGCTGAGTGGCCTCGTGCCGGACGGGGGTGGGGGGTGTCTCAGAGGGGGACCCACCCCGTTCCCAGCTCTTCTAGGTGCCTCCTGGCCGCAGGACCCCAGCGCGGCGCCATGGTAGTGTGTCCCCAGCCCCCAGGTGCCCGGCCAAGTCCCCCTTTGGACAGAGCCTCAGCCACAAGCCACATAGAGGGAAGCACCAGCACACGGGATTTGGGTGGACCACGGAAGGGACAGGGGCGAGGCGGGGGCGGGCGGGGCAGGTGACGCCCAGGCTCTTCCTGAACGGCTGGGCTGCAGGTGGCCCCTGGGCTGGGGTCCTAGGGGGCCTCTGGGACCTGCACTGCCAGCAGGGCATCTGCTCTCAGGGGGCTGGGGCTTGTCCCTCTCCAGGCTGCCCCTCCCCCTCCCCGGTCGGTGGCCCCCGTACACCTCTTCCCTTGGCTGCGGCCCCCCAGAGCCACCCCTCCCGGCCCCCCCACACACCCTGCTTCTGTTTCTGCCCCGTGTTGCCTGTCAACTCTCAGAGAACCCTCACGCGTGGCCACCTTCTCCGTAGCCACCTCAGATACAAACTTCCCTGTCCTGTGTCCCTCCTCTGGCTCATGCACGTCCCCGCAGACAGGGGGCGGGGGCTGGTCGGCACAGGAGGGGTCAGGGAGCCCCTCCCAGCTGCTGTCCTTGGGCAGCCCACGCACCGCATCTTGAAAACGGGCGCACGTTTTCACTGACCCCTCAGGTTGAATTCGATTCTCCTCCCAAGCAGCAAATGTGCCCGCATCCCTGGGCCACACACACTCTGGGGTGACCCAGCAGACTCGCAGGCAAAGTCCACAGGGAGCCCGTGGATGGACACAAAGAAACTGCCCAAACTGGCCCTGGGCAGAGAGCGACAGGGCTACTAGCAAACTGGACGGTCCCTGCCCGGCCCAGGGAGGGCTCGGGGGTGTCCCTCACCAGCTGTGCCACCCGCTGTGTCACCGGAGCGTGTGGCTGAGGGCCAGGGACCTCGGGGATGCCAGATCACAGGACTTGGCGCCAAGGACGAGGAAAACAGAGCACCTGCCACGGGCAACCCCATAGGCCGTGCTCCATGATGGTGGGGCCCTCCAGCCCCAGGAGCCAGATGCCTGGGCTCCCAGCTTCACTCCTCCCACCTGGCTGACCCCCAATGACTGAGTGGGGGCAGGGACAGCGGGTGGCAGGGTCCAGGCCTGCTCTCTGGCCCTCCAAGCCCCCCTGCCCTCCACCCTGGAGCACCGAGCCCAGCCCCTGTCTCCCAAACCCCTGTCCCACCATCGAGGCCCACACCGGCCTCCCCAGCAGAGCCTAGGCAGAGGGCAGAGGCCGCTCCTCTCAGCTCCCGGGAGAGCACCTTCACTTCCAGTGCCTATGGATGGACGGAAGGGGCCTGAGGGGCCTCTCACCCGGACCCGCAAATGCCCCGAGCCCCACGATCACAACAGGCCACACTTACTTCCCAAGAGCCTGTCACACGCTAGGGGTTCCCCTGGATTTGCTCATTTAACCTAAAAAGAGCCTGCAGGGTGGGGACCCAGCCTGGGGCGGGGGCGGAGCTGGGACCCCGCTGAACCCAAGCCCTGACCTGCCAGGACGCTCAGAGGAAAAGTTAGGCTCCTCCTCCTCCTCCTCCTCCTCCTCCGCCCCCTCCACACCTCCTCCCTGCGCCTCACCCCTGCTCACTGGCTCCTGCGGTGACCTCTCAACCTCTCCTGTACCCGGGACGCAGCTGCCAGGAGCCCCGGGAGGGGCGGACGGCCCTGCCGCGTGGGCGGGCAACATGCAGGACGCCAGCCTCCATGTCGCGGGAGCGGTGAACGCTTGCGTTAGTGCAAGAACGTCCCAAACGTTGCACGGGGCACACTCACACCAGCAGATGGTTTGTTCTTGATTGGAAGTTCACATTTAACCGAGCTCTTTTGAGTCGGCTGAATCTGGCGATTATGGCAGGGGCGTCGACTGGCTGAGCTCTGCCTGGGGCCTCTCGGTGCCCACTGCTGCTCGGCCCCCGACCGCGCCTGGGGGATCAGGGTGCTGACACAGAGCCCCGGGGCTGAATTCGGGTGCGGAGCCAGCTGGGGCCGAGCTGAAGGCCGGAGGGCCCAGTGGAAGGTGAGCCTCAGGCAGTAGTCCCAGCAGCCTCCGGCCCCGGGCCGAGGGAGCAGGGCCTGGCTGGATCCAGCACAGGCTGTACGGGCCCCAGGCAGGCCCTCCTGGGGACCCACCGCTCGCGGCGCCCGCCCCTCCGCTCCCCCTGCCCCGGGCACGGCGCACCCCCTCTTCCAGCCCGGGCCCTCCCACTCAGCCCCAGTCTCCTGGGCAGGGGCCACCATCACGGGGCCAGCACATCCACACAGTCAGGGGCACCACCCCTGCCACGGCTCTGCCTGGCTCCAAACACCCTCAGTGCCCCAACGACACTGGACTGAGACCGGTCCCTTGGCCTGCATTCGCCGCCCTCCAAAACGTGCCCCGGGCCTGCCTACCTTCTCCACCATCACCGGCTTTTTGCTGCAGCCGAACACAGTTGTCACGGTCTGAGCTTTCTCATCTCTTAAAAAGAGGTTCGGGACCAGCTTCGTCATGTGACCAGGGTCAGGGCTCAAGGAGTGACCAGGGTCAGGGCTCAGCATGTGACCAGGGTCAGGGGCCAGAGTGTGGCCAGGGTCAGGGCTCTGAAAGTGACCAGGGTCGGGGCTCCGGGTGTGACCAGGGTCAGGGCTCTGAAAGTGACCAGGGTCGGGGCTCAGAGTGTCCAGGTCATGCCCCGCACGCACCCTGGAGCATGCCCTCTGACCGGCTGAGGCCAGGCCACCCGTAAGCTCCCCCGGCTGCGTGGTGATGGCTGAGAGGCCCGGAGCACAGGTGTCACACAGAGCCCTGGCCTGGCTCACCGGGGTCCTGGTGGGGACAGTCCCCACCTCTCAGGTCACCGTCAATGTCCTTCAGGTGCGTCCTTCTCTCGTCCACGAACCACTCCGCCAAATGGTGCTGCTGCCCTCCCGCGACGAGGGGCCTCGGCTGCCAGGGAGGTGCCACCCAGACCCTGTGGGACCTCCTCCTGCCGATGGCCCGATGCCAGCCTCATGGGCCTGCCGGCTTCCTGGCAGAGTGTGGCCAGGGCGTGACAGCACATCCGGGCTAGCACACTGTCTCCCTCCTGGACCGAGGCCCGTGAGGGTCAGTCCCGCCCCGGGAAGGGGGTTCCTGGGGGCCTGGCGGGGAGCACCCTGGGGCATACATATTCTAGTGGTCCTTGCTGGTGACACTCTCTGAATAGCTTATTAGAGATTAATATTTAATTCTCTTCTGTGGATTTAGCTTAATTATTCAATTTATTATTGCAGTTGCTGAGAAGCACCCAGAAGCAAAACTGCCTGCTTCGAGCAGGGAGATGGCACCAGAGGAGGGGCTTGCCACCTGCAGCTGGCTTGGCCGACTCTGCCCAGCGGGGGTCCTCCTGGGTCCCCCTGAAGCGTCCTTTTCTTCAGAAAAACCCTCTTTGCTCTGTCAGGATGGGCCAAGGACGCTCCCGCCCAAGTGTCTCCCCTTCGGTGGGGCCAGAATCCCTGCGTCTAAAGGGGCCCTGAAGGCAGAGTCCCGTCTCCTTCTGCTTTGCGCTGGAGGCCACAGCCCAGAGAAGCAGGATGAGGAAGACGGGAGGAGGAAAGCGGTCAGGCACGCCCATGTCTCCGCTGACCTGCTCTAAGGGAGAGACTGGTTCATTTCACACCTGACGCCAATGTTCCACGACGTTCAGTGGCTTGGTGGGAACAGTAGGCGACTCAAACCCAGGGCCATCCCACCATCACAGACAAGGTCTTTCGTCAATCGGGTCCTCGGGTCATCGTGCCCTGCTTCCGGCAGGGGGCTCACACCTCCCCAGTGAAGGGGAGGGTTCCTCCCTCCCTCATCTGCTGCTGGGTGTTCCTTGGGGGAAGAGCAAATGTCCTGGGGCAGGCAAGCCCGTGTCTCCTGCCACCTGGTGAGCAAGGGACACAGCAATGCCTGTGTGGCTGGCTGGGAGGGCTGACCCTGAACTCTGCCCCAAGGCCGAGGCGGGCATGGGGGTCAGGCCTGGCTCTGACCTTCTTCCTGCCCTGGATGAGCCCCTCAGAGACTCAGCCGACACCCATCAGGTGTGGCTACAAACTCTCGCTCCCACCCTCCTGCTCACTGAGGGCCCAGTGCCCTGGCACAGCCCTCAGGCTGCTGTGTGTTTGTAGTGACCGTGGTCACTGCAAGGAGGGCGTGGCCCAGTGGAGGGGCGCTGGCCCAGAGCCAGGAGTCGTGGACACCAAATCTGAGGCCAGTGGGAGCTGGGGATGAAGGGAGGTAGGGTGGAGAGATAGATGGCAGGGGCTAAGCCCGACCCTGTTTCCAGGAATGAGGGTGGGGTGGCCCACAGGGCTCACGCTCCCTCCCTGTGACCGGGACAGGGGCCTGGCAGCTCAGGTCTGGGGGATGTTACCCCAGGCCGAGGTTTCAGGGCTCAGCGGGGGAACTCGAATCCCCACTCTGGGGAGCTACATGGTGGGGCCAGGTCAGTGGCGAGTCTGGGGACAGTTCGCTCGAGATGGGGCTGTACAGAGAAGAAGGGGTCAGGCCAAGGCCCAGAGCAAGACAGGACGTAGGGAGGGGGGAGGAAACGCACCAAATGTGTGCACCAGCTGCGTGCACCAAGGGCACCCATGGCTTCACCCAAGCCGTATAAAACACCCCAGCGAGGTCTGAGTGTCCCGGGCCCAAAGAGGAGGAACCTGGGACTCCACGCGCCACCTACCCAACGGCGCAAGGTTGGAAAGCCGGAAGGGTTCGGCCCGGGTCCTTTGACTCCACTCCCAGACCAGGCCCTCCAGCCCCGGCCCCGCCCCCAGGTCTAGACCCGCCCCGCCCCGCCCCGCCCGCAGCTCCAATCGCAGGCCAGTCCGGCCACCAGTCCCGCCTGTCAGCCCAGCCCCTCCCTCAGCCACGCCCCCAGATTCGTCCCAGGCCAGCCCCGCCCCCAGACCCGGCCGGGTCCACCAGCTCCAGCACCCGCCTGCCCATGCAGCACCCCACCTGCAGCGGGAAACTGGCCAACCCGCCAGCGGCCCCAACTGTGTCCCATGGTCCCGCCGTCCTGCCGAGTCCCACCCAGGGACCACGGGGCAGCTGTTCCGGCCGTAGATCCCAGGCTGGGTCTGGTAAGATGCCACCCCCTCTCCATGCTGGCTGACAAACTGCATCATGTCCGTCAACACCTCCCGCGCCACTCACACACTTGCCGCCTTCTGTGCCGGCCACCAGCACGCTCGTGCTTTTCTTTTTCTTTTTTTCATCTTTTTCCTGGCCAAGAGCCGTTTCCACTGGCTGCTTCAGTCCTGCCCTCCTCATATGGCCATCTGCCCGGCCGCGGTGGGAGTGCCAAGGGGCGGGGCAACCACATGCAAAGGGAGGGGGTCTGGCGTCTGCTATGGCTCCCTCAGGCCCACTAGGAAAGAACTGCTCCGGACAAGTGCCCCAGGGAGACTCTGGCCTCTCGGCCTCTCCACCTGCCACCTCTCTCCTACTCGAGGCCCTGCACAATCCGGCCCCACCCAGCTCTTGCCTCAGTGCTCCACCCACTCTGCCGTCACACCTCTGCCTGGGCTGTGTCCTGGGCCTGGAGTGCCCTCCTCCTGGGCTGACAGAGGAGCCATGCCCACCTGTCAATACTCCGCTTTCAAGAGCCGCCTCCTCCAGGAAGCCCTCCAGCAGCACTGCCCCTCTTACGGCTTCCACTGTGCTCCTGGCAGTTCACACCTCAAGGGCCTCCCTCTCCCTGAGGCTGTGAGCTCCTCAGGGTGGTGCCGGATCTGACCGCACCTGCAGCTGGCCAACAGGGAGGGACTGGGGTAGTTACCGAACCACATGGACACATCACCAACCTCTAGGTGGCTCTGAGCCCTGCCCTAGGCAACAGAGAGAGCAAGATATGGCCCTGCTGGCTGGAGGGCCACACGGGAACATGGGAGGGAAAAGGCCAGCTTTGTCGCACCTCCATAAAGCAGAGCAGGTGCGTAATAACAGCGATACGATTAATTGTGGTAGCAATGATGGGGACAGTGAAAACAGCCACCATCATGGAGTGCAGACCCCCTCCGGGCCAGGCGCCCAGCAGGCTTTCATCACTAATGCTCACCGTGACCCCCAAAAAGTATGCCCCCATTTCACAGAAGAAGAAACCGAGGGTGAGATCAGGGCCATGGTGAAGCCCACCGCCCTCATCTCTGCTTCCAGCCTTCTTACTGGTCTCTGTCCCATCTGCCCTGTGACCAGGAGCTCTGGGAGGCAGGACCTGGGCCCCAGAGGAGAGATTTCCATGTGTAAACCCCCACAGAGCCCCCAGGACACCCAAGGAAGCCTCCAGCATCCCAGGCCTGGGCCAACCTTGGCCGGCGTGCTTACAGGCTCAGGCAGAGCAGCAGGGCGGCCCAAAGCCACCAGATCCCCGGCGACTGGACTCTCGGGACTTCGGCTCAGCACAGAGAGTTCATCCAATTCATCTCCCAAACTTTGGGGATGAAAGGTGCCACCACGAACGACCATGCCCCGACCATGAACGGTCACCACTGAGCCATCTGGAGCCACCCGGAACACACGCAGACCCTGGATCCACCTCAGGGGCACGAAGACCGGGTCGGAAGCCTGGCCACGGCACGCCCAGCTGTGTGGCCCGGGGCTGCACTTCACCTCCGGGCAAGGGTTTCTCTAACAGTCCCAACGGCGGATGATCATCCCCTCCCCCAGGGCGCCCACTTCCGGGAACGGCCCTCCATCGGCCTGCACCTCAGTTCACTCGTCTGAACAAGGATCCACCAGCACCTCCTTGATAAGGCTGTGGATGAAGTGAGACAATCCCCAGGCGAAGCTCCTACTAAGCGCTTGATGAGCAGAAAACAGAGCCACAGGGTGACACACTCAGGCCCTTATTCAAATTACAGCTTCGGGGAGCGGGGCCGGGCAGGGAAAGGTCTTTCCTGACCACACACGTGGAAACACGCACACACGCAGACACACGCAGACACACATGAAAACACATGCGTGTATGCACAGCAGAGACGCATGGACATAAAAGTCCAGGCTACACGTTTCCCAAATGGAAATCAATGTCTTTTGGTCGATATTTCACAGCTTTCAGAAAACATTAAAAACATGACTTGCTAGAAGCCTCCATTTAGCCCCTTAAATTTTGGGGGCTCATGGAAAACACTCCATTGACTGTTGCCTACATACTGTCATCTTCTGTCCCTCGAAGCCCAGCCTGTGAGTCCAGCAGGGAGCCGGGGACCCGGGACAGGCACCCGTCAGCGCTCTGCTGGCCCTCTACCCCCTTCACTCACCCATTCTGCCCCGGGTGCTGCACTTGGCCGGCGACCACAGACGGCTCACATCCCACAGGGACCCACGGACAGTCCACGGCGACCAAAGTCCAACACGAAAAGCGGTCCTGGGCTCGGCCGCTGCAGCCGTGTGTGCTCAGGAGGGCGGCGGGGTGGGGGGCTCTCCGGAGCCCAAGGACTCCCCTGCTTCTACGAGGTTCCACAGCCAAGATCTGGACAGGGGCGCACCGGGAGCCCGTCCCCCCGGTCTGCTCAGACGGCTACTGTGTGCCCACTGCAGCCCGGGAACGAGGGACACGGTGTGCCTGCAGCCAGAGCCCTCGGACCCCTGGGCCCGAAGGACTCCCAGCTGGGCTGCCGGGGGGGAGCTGTGGCCACCTCTAGACACGTCAGTGCTGTGGGCAGTGCTGGGGACCCGGAGTTACCCTAACTTCCTCTTCCAGGCCCAACATGCGAGCCTGACCCCGAACTTCATCTCCAGTGTGAGGCCTCCTCACCAAATGGCCAGGCTTGGACATGCTTCTGGAAACAGTTGCACTTTCCTGGGCGGGAAAGGGGGTTCCAACAGGGACATCGGGGCTCGAGGCCAGGGCGACTTAAGGAGAATGGGCACGTGGGCTTGTCCCACTGTGTTTTTCCACCTGCCTGCCAGGGCCAAGGAAGCCCACTCCTGACCACAGACTCAGTCTACACTCTGGTCACACCCGGAGCCCCGACTCAGTCCCAGACCAGCCTTCACGCTTACATAAACTGAGTGCGGGGACTCTGGGGGCACCTTCCCCACTGTGGAGCCTCCTGGCACTTGTCCCCCAGACGCCTGCTTGGTGGCAGCCGCCGTCCCCACCTGAGTGAGCTCCCCCTCCTGACTCGTCCCTCAGGCCCCGTGAGGACCGGGTGCGAGCTGGATGTGCAAGGCCCTTGGTAAATGGGAAAGAGCTGAGCCACGGTGGGGGTGCACAGGGGGTGAGCCAGACCGCGGTGTGACGTCGGTTGTGGGGGGCTCCTCTGCCCCCTTGGAGCTGCCCGGATGGCAGGGTCTCACCCGTCGCACAGAAATGGGCACGTGCACCCGGCCGTCATGTGGGGGGCCTTCTTCCAAGTCGGGGAGCCGAGCTCCTCCCCCAGAAACTGCTGTTCTCTGAGGAAATCATACCCCAGCATTTGCATCAAGCCTCTTCCTTCCTCAGAGTGCTGTTTATATTTAGCTGCCTTCGTCCTCAGAGCAGCTCGGTGGGGCGGCGAGGGAAAGAGGGCAGCCTCCCCAGGCCCGCTTCTCTGGGACCCGAGCCGGAGGGCGGCCTCCACATCCCCCAGCGAGACCCTGCAGCCCCGGCAGGCTGCTCACAGACCGGGGTGCCCGGCCCCTCTTCTGGCCCGGCTGGCGCACCTGAGCTGATGTGTCCCTGCGTGGCCCGCGGGGACCCCTGGCCCAGGAAAGGGCTCCAGGGTGCAAAGTGGGGAAGCGGCTGGGTGGCCTCGACTGTTCCCCAGCCCCAGAAGGGAAGGAGGGGGAATATGAAGGGGAGAGAGGGTGTGCTGGCAGGAATCAGAGACCCAGCCCTGGAGGAGGAGCGAGGGGAGGGTCTGGCCCTTACAGCCCCGCCTCGCCTCGCCTCCAGATCACTGGGCATCCGTCTGTGGGGCCCCAGCTTCCTCCCAGGCACCTCTGTGTGGCTCCTGCAGACGTGGGTCATGGCTTCAGACAGCAAGATATCCCCCAGGCCCCCTCTGTCCTGCTGCCCTGCCAAGCCTCCTCCGCCCCTTCTTCTGAGCTCGGCACACGAGGGGCCCAGGCTTTGCGTGACCGAGGGCAAGCCCTGAGAACGGGCCGGTGTCCCCGGCAGAACGGGGCACCAGTGCTGAGGGGCGTCCATCCCGTGGGTAACATGCCTGCCAGCCTCAGGTGTCACACAAGTGGAGCTCTGGCAGTGTCCTGGGGCTGTGGTCACACGTGACCACAAATGGAGTGACTTAAACCAACAGGAAATGCTCTCCCACAGCGTGGAGGCCAAAGTCTGGATGCCCGTGTCCACAAGGCCTCCAGGGGAAGATGCTTCCTGTTCTGCCCAGGTCCCCACACTTCCAGCCAAGGGGCACCAGCTGTGGACCCCAGCAGGAGGGGGCCGGGGACAGGCTCACTGCTCCTGAGTCCCAGCTGGGGACCTCCCGGGTCGGGGGGCAGGAGGCACCGGCTCCCCAGGTGCCCAGGAGGATGACAGTCCCCACCAGGGCAGCCACGAGGGCGGGGCAGGGAGGCTGCCTGGGCCCTGGCCCCCCCCCCTCGCGGGGCCCCAAGGCCTCTGCCCCCTCGGGGGTCCCACCCCACCCAGCCTGCCACTTGAGGCAAGCTGCCGACCTCACCTGGAGAGCAGGCCCCTCCCATAGTCCCACCACCCAAGCAGGAATTCTCTCTGCGGGCCCAAAACTTCAGCAGCGAAGGGACCCCGGGGGAGCCAGGCCACGCGGGGCTGCCGTGTGTCTTCGGGAAGTTCTGCAGCAGATCCAGGGATAAGCCGAGTACTGGGCGCCAGGGCCGGTTCGCACGCAGCGTGCTCCCGGGGAAAGCCAAGACCTTCTTTCTGAGTCCGGGGCTCCCTTGGCCCCAGGGTTCAGCCAGGGTGGGACCCTGCCCGGCTCGGGGCACCAGGAGGACCAGTCCCTGCAGGCTGACAGCAAACGGGTCTCCCTCTCCACCCCCACCCCTCCTTGTTCTGGCTGCCTGCATCCCAGCCCAGCCGTAGGGACAGTGTGACCCAATCAGAGGCTGCCCGCCAGGACAGGGCTCTGGGCTGCCAGGGCTCCCCACTCCTGCCTTGTTGGGGTGGCTCTCAATGAGAGTGGCACTCGTTTTTGTTTTTAATGTTTATTTATGAGAGAGAGAGAGAGAGAGAGGTGCATGTGCATGGGGGGGGGGGGGTGCGTGCAGAGAGAGAGGGAGACACAGAATCCGAAGCAGCTCCAGGCTCTGAGCTGTCAGCACAGAGCCCAACGTGGGGCTTGAACTCATGAACCACGAGATCATGACCTGAGCCAAAGTTAGTCGCTCAACCAAATGAGCCACCCAGGCACCTGGAGACAGCAGGACTTCTAAGACAAGTCTGGATGCGGGACCCTGAGGGCTCTGGGCTGTACTGACTGTCCACAGAGCACCCTGCAGCCCCCCCCCCCACCTGCTGCCCGCCACAGACACTGCCGTAGGCTGTGATGGGGATCATGGGGACAATGACTGGGGGGGACACCGAGGGAGGCTATGGAGCCCAGTGGGGTCTGCTTGTTCCTCCCTGAAACCCCCGCCCAGCACCCGCAGTGTCCCAGAGCTGGGCCCAGGTGCTGGACACCAGGGTGCCCTGAGGAGACAGACGTCCCTTTGCACCATTGCCCCCCTCCACCCACCCCCTCCCTGCAGCCAGAAGGACCCTTCTAAAGTGCAAAGCCTCTGCAGCAGCCTGGATACAAAAGCCAGCCTCCAGGGTGACCCCCTGGTCTGCCCTCCCTGGAGTCACGCCCAGTGAGGCGCCCCTCACACCCGCGGGGCTGGCCCCGAGGGAGTGGTAGGGTGCCGCAGAAGTGACTAGGTACGGCGTCTGCCTGGCTCCCTGGGACCCCTCGCTCTGGGGGAGCCAGATTCCAACCGGATCATCCTGCCCCTCGTGTGCTGGGCCCCTCGTGTGCCGAGCTCAGAAGAAGGGGCGGAGGAGGCTTGGCAGGGCAGCAGGACAGAGGGGGCCTGGGGGACATCTTGCTGTCTGAAGCCATGACCCACGTCTGCAGGAGCCACACAGAGGTTCCTGGGAGGAAGCTGGGGCCCCACAGACGGATGCCCAGTGATCTGGGTGCAGCCCCAGCCCACATCTGCCTGCACCCTCGGGAGAGACCCTGAGCAGCGCTTCCATATTCCTGACCCACAGAACCTGTGAGATAGTAAGTGTTTATTGCTGTTTTTAGCCACTAAGCTCTAAGCCAATCTGTTTCACAGCCACAGAGAAGCCAGACACCTGCTCAGCACGCCGTGCCGGCTCCCACTGTTGCTGCGGCCGCATCCCATGCCCCGTCTCAGTCTCCCATCCGCTCCAGCTCCTGCCCAGCCCCAGGACAGGCCCAGCACCTGCTCTCCACTGTCCAGCACCCCCACCAGGGTCCCGGCACCCGCCCGCTGCACCTCCCAGCATGCTCTGCTCGCTGGCCGGCCCAGGGGAACTGCCAGTCGGGACCCTTCGGAAGTCGGTGCCTATATGAAGGGAGCTTTGGGTCAGCCGCCCGCACAGCTGTGGGCTCCAGGAAGAGGGCCCCCACCTGCCACATCCCCTGCTGGGTCACCGGGGCCAAACCCACGCCTGGCACAGAGGAGGCTGGATGGATGCACAGATGAGCGGAAGGGTAGAGGGCCAGATGGCGTGGGGGCAGCTGGGACACTCACCGTCGGTGGCATTACTTTCGGATCGAGGTGGCAGTGATGAGGATGATGACCAGCAGGACAGTGACTCCAGCCGACAGGAAGCAACACTTGATCTTGCGTCTCTAGAACTGGGAGACAGAGACAGACAGACAGAGACAGAGACAGAGAGAGGGAGAGAGGTTGTTATGGTGACCTGTAACTCAGCCTCCCATCCTGGGGGCATTTGGTACATGCCTGCTTTGGGCTGTGGGCCAGGAAGAGCCTGTCCCTTGCCAGGCGCTCTGCCCTGAGCTGGCACACATGCTTCGGGCTGGCCCTGGAGCCAGGCCCAAAGGGAAGGAGGCAGCCAGGCCTCGATGTAATGCCCAGTTGGCCCCCTTTAGCTCGGGAGGGGGGGGGAGTCCTTAGCCACAGCCCTTCTTCGAACCTTGTTTTCTTTATAAGTACAGTTTGATGCCCCTGACTCCAGGGGGGACATTTGAAAGCCTTAATTAAGATGAGGCATGGAAAGTACAAAATGTAGCCCTCACCCGATATTCTTATTCCTGTATATTGTTGTGGTTACTATTAATTGAACAGGTTCTGGGCCCCACCAGCAAAGTCCTCATGGAGAGGGAGACACACAGATCTGTGCTGGGGACTCATGGGTGGATGACGATTGGGAGGCTTCTGGAAGAAAAGATACTTTATCTGGGCCCTGGAGGAGGGGTGGGGACTCTCCAGGAAGGCCAGGAGGTGGAAGGCAAGGGACCAAGGGAGAACCCAGGGAGAATGGGGGCTTAAAATGATCTGGTAGGTCACCAAGTGGCCAGCGTGGGCAGGGAAGGTAGGAAGGCAAGGGAGACAGATGGGATGGGCCTGCAGATTGTACAGGGGTTTGGGCAGCAAATCCAGGGACAGCACAGAAGACAGTGAAGAATTTTAAGCAGGGAGAGAGTGTAGTGAAGAGGCCACTTGGGAAGCAAATAGAGAAGGTGGGTTGGAAAGTGGAGAAGAACCATGAAGACTGGTCACAAGGAAGGCTGATCCGTGGAAGGGAAGGTGTCTGGAGAGAAAAGGGAGGATCAGAGGGGACAGAGGCAAGACCAGGAGAGGAATCCTCAGAATCACCTGGTTGTGACTGAGTATGCAAGGGAAGTGAGGTAAATAAGTCAAGGATGACTCCCCCAGTTTGCCCATCTGGGTCATCACGTGGGTGCTCTGGCTGTCCATTCATTTATCCATCCATTGATTCCACCCATCCACCCATCCACCTATCCTTCCATCCATCCATCCATCTGCCCATCCATCCATCCATCCATCCCTCCATCCATCTACCCACCCACCCACTTATGCATCCAATCATCCATCCATCCACCCACCCACCTACTCATCTACCCATCAGCCTATCCATTCACCCATCCACCCACCCATACATCCACCCAACTCCCTATCCATGCACTTATACACCCATCCACCCACCCTCTGTCCATCTTTCTCAAAATGGCTATAGGTGGGGGTGGGGGTGAGGCACAGAAACTCAGCCATGAGTGAGGGGAGGAATTGGTGGCGACGAGGGGAGTCAGGGGGCTTCTTGGAGTAGGTGTGACTGAACTTGGGTTTGGGGGGGATGGTGTCCACAATGAGTTTTGGGGTGAGGGTCCAGTCCCACTGTAGGGTGGCAGGGGGGGGTCTGCTGGGTGTTGGATGGGTATTTAGCTCCTTCAAGCTGCCTCGGTGTCATTCTGCTTTGGAAGGGACGCACACGCCATGTGAAGATCAGCCATCATCTGAACAGCTCTGCTTCCCAGCCTTGAGTGCAGTATTACTACCCCGGGGTTCCAAGATGGTGCATACAGATCTGAGACTCAGGTCTCCCTGCCCCCAGCTGTTGTCACGAGTCACATGCCAACTGTGTGTGGGAGGGAGGCAAGGAGGGGCCGGAGGCCCAGAGTAAATGAGAAACAGACCTCTAGTTGCTAAGAGCCGGGGGTGGGAGGGCAGAGAAACCCACAGCCCTGCTAACAGGGAAAGAGAACCTGAGCCAGGGAGCAGTTCAGGACCCAGGACAGCGCCTGGGCTGAGGACCCTGGTGTCTCTGTCCGTGGTGCAGACGCACAGGCCCCGTCCTCATCGGCAGGACAGCTGCCCTTTCCCGAGCCTTGCGTGGTGCCGACAGCAGGCTGTGTGGATTTGTTCACACTACCCTCACCCAGAGCTCAGAGGGTGCCCTGTCAACACCTTGGTCTGCAGATGACAGCTCAGACAGGTGAAGTAGCCTGTCCAAAGCCACCGGCTTGTGAGCTGCAGGGTCAGGATTCAAATCTGGCCTCCAGCGACGCAGCCAGCTCTTAAGCACTGCACGCCCCCCACAGATGGGATGCCCCGAGGTCTGACCCTCCACACACATCCGGCCCCTAAAGGAAGCTTACGCACGGAACCGGTTACACGCTTCATCCCCCGCACGGATCTGGGAGCCCCCAGGGGAGGCAATGTGCCGTACGGAGCACAGCACCGTGACATGCGACATGCGTGACACCGTGACATGCGCACAGCGACATGACCTAGGGCATGTCGCTCGCCTCCCGGAGGCTCCGGTGTCTGGCTATCCCATCTGTGCAGCCCAGGCAGAGCCCAGCCAACGGGACCCTGCATGGCCTCATGCTCACCATCTGCCAGGGTTGTGTCCACACCTGCTCTGCCTGGGCCCAGATCAACCTTCCCGGACCGTGACCTTGTCCTGGATGGCAGCCAAATGCCTCCTTGGATGTTATCTGCACTCAGACCTGTCTCTCCACCTGTACCCTCCAACCCTCCACCTCGCTGAGGCAGGGAAGGGAGGCGGAGAAGCTGGGAGACACAGAAACAGCCGAAGGGACTGGGCTAGGGTGGAGAAGGATCCCCAGAGAGGCAGGAGAGATCACCTGGAGAGGAATGGGGGGGACAAGTGACTCCTTGGCACCTTCCAAACCTACAGCAGCCTCCACCAAGCCTGGCCCCTTCCAGTCCCCTCTCTACCCCACCAGCAAACTGCCACTGGGTCTCTCCACTGACTTCAAGGGGAAGAGGCAGGTGGGGCCGTGACAGGCAGGGCCCAGGGGCTGCCAGAAGCCCAGGCTAGGACATATGGTGGAGGCGGAGGCAGTCCTTTGATGAGGAGCTCTGCAGACCCAACCCGCAGCTCCCCTCCTGGCACGAGGCAGAGCCCCACCCCCAGCCACCTCGGCTCCAGCCCCCAGCACCTGCCGCCTCCCCTGCAGGGAGGGAGCCTTGTGCAGAGGCACCAACTCCTGAGGGGGCCACTGGCCAGGAGCTGAAGATGTCACCTCAGTTCAGCGTCCAGCAGCAAGATGCGGGGCAGAGGGCAGGGCATGGGTCACCTGATGGGCTGACCTCTCTGGCTCCCTGGTGACCTTCCAGTAAAGCATGGAGAGACTTCCTTAAGGAGGTGGGAGGGTTTTCCCACTGAATATCGCTGACTCTGAAAGGGGAGGAGGCCACACAAGGCGCCAAGCTCGGGCCATTTTTAAAGGCTGGAGGAGGGCCCTGGACCCAGGCAGGGGCTGCTGAGTGGGCGGATGGCTGGGGCCTCAGAACAGCGCCCCATGAGCCCCCCATTTCCCTGTGCTGGGGAGGCACCCTCATCTACAGCAAGCCCTTCAGTGGTTAGAGGGAAAGTGCCAACAGTGATGCCACAGCACTGACCTGGGCGATCTGGTGGCACGGGCTGAGCTGTGTCCCCCCAAAAGGATATGCTAAAGTCCTAGCCCCCAGGACCTCAGAACGGGGCCTCACTTGGAGACGGGGCCTTTATGGAGGTGATGCCGTTAAAGCGAGTTCATCGGGTGGGCACTGATGCATCATGACCGGTGTCCTCGTAAGACGGGCAATTTGGACCCGGGTCCACAGGGAGAACGCCGTGTGAACACGGGGACGGCTGTCTGTCTACCGGCCAAGGAGAGGGGCCTGGAACAGATTCGCCCTCACGGCCCTCAGAAAGAGCCAGCCTCGGGGCGCCTGGCTGGCTCAGTCCATAGACTCTTGATCTCGGGGTTATGGGTTCAAGCCCACGTTGGGTATAGACATCACTCAAAAATTAAATCTTAGGGACGCCTGGCTGGCTCAGTGGGTTGAGTGTCCGACTCTCAATCTCAGCTCATGATCTCATGGTTTGTGGGATCGAGTCCCAAGTTGGGCTCTGTGCTGATAGGATGACACCTACTTGGGAGTCTCTCTCTCCCTCTCTCTCTCTCTGCCCCTCCCCACTCACTTGCACATGCTCTCTCTCTCTCAAAATAAATAAGTAAACCTAAAAAAATCTTTAAAAAAATTAATTTAGAAAGAGCCGATCTTGCTGACACCTCGACCTTGAACTTCTGGTCTCCAGACTATGGAACAGTGAACGCTGGCCTTTCAGCTGCCCCATCTGTGGTGATTAACTGAACAGACCGGGAGCCATTTCCTTGCTGACCCTGGAGAGTGGCCTCCTGATGGAGAGCTCAGGGGCGGAGCCAATTCTCAGCCTCACCCAGCCCAGCCTGGGCACCCTTGCCAGAGAAGAGCTGTCCCTTCCTCCCCTGCCCAGGTCTCCCCAAAGCCCTCACTGCCCAGAGGTGGGGAGCCCCCGCAGCAAGGGGCCACAGGTCACTCTCTGGGAGTAAGGGTGGGGTCCCCCAGCCCTCTACCCATGTCCAATACCCAAGGGGCTGTCACGAGGCCCCCAGTGACCAGACTTCCAAGACACAGAGTCCCCCTGTCCTGATGGCTGCCCGTCTCCATCCTCCTAGGGATGGCGCTAGGCACCACACACCGGGCACGACGCTCAGGACAGCCCGTTTCAGAGATGCAAACACCGAAGCTGGGAAACGCCCTCCCAGCCCCTCAGTGTAGTTTTGGGACAAAGCTGTCCGGGGACCAGACAGGAAGGAAAGGGCAGGGAGAAGACACCACAGGGGACAGGGACCCCAGCCCTGCCTTCATGCCCAAGTGGGGTCTGGATCCTCTCTCCGCTTGGCTCCCTCACACTCCAAGAAGCCACTGTGACTAATCACTCTTAAATGACAGCCCTGCATTGAAGGAGCTGATGGGGCTGACAGTGGGGGGGCCAATGAACCCAAATTATGAATTACGCTCTTGATGGGGGCCCAATTAGTGTCAGCTGTGCGGTCAAAAGCTCCTGCGCAGTAACAGCTGGGGGAATGTGGCCCCTACCAGGCCTGCTCAGGCCTCCGAGGGGGCGGAGGGGTGGAGTCTAAGTTACAGGGGTGGGTGGAGACAGGGAGGGGGTGGAGTCTAAGTTACAGGGGTGGGTGGAGACAGGGAGAGGGTGGAGTCTAAGTTACAGGGGTGGGTGGAGTCTAAGTTACAGGGGTGGGTGGAGAGTCTAAGTTACAGGGGTGGGTGGAGACAGGGAGAGGGTGGAGTCTAAGTTACAGGGGTGGGTGGAGTCTAAGTTACAGGGGTGGGTGGAGACAGGGAGAGGGTGGAGTCTAAGTTACAGGGGTGGGTGGAGTCTAAGTTACAGGGGTGGGTGGAGAGTCTAAGTTACAGGGGTGGGTGGAGACAGGGAGAGGGTGGAGTCTAAGTTACAGGGGTGGGTGGAGTCTAAGTTACAGGGGTGGGTGGAGTCTAAATTAGTTCGGGAGGGCCCTGCTCCGCGGCTCCTCCTCTGCCTACCGGGCGTCACTCACAGAACTCCTGCTCCATCCGCAAAACCCAGGCCGGCACCGCCACCTCCAGGATGCCCTCCCCCAGCCCGTGCTTCCTCCCACACAAAACCTGCTGCTTCTGCGCCAGCTCGGCCCCTTTCCTCCCACTAGGACACCGCAGGTGGGAGCGTGTTTGGCCGACTGCTGCCCTGACCTGGGCAGGGCTTAGCGGAAGCCAGAGGACCAAGGGGAGGGGGCCGGCTGTGCCCACGTGGGGCCCTGCCGCCGCCCTCAGGCCTCCACAGGCTCCGTGTCCACGCTGAGAGAGGACGGACGCTGGGTCATCAGTCCAGGGGGCACACACGCAGGTGCCGCCACCCTCCGCCTGCTCCCCCTTCGCTAAAATGAGGGAACAGGGTGTACCCCCAGCACAGGGACTGAGGCGGCGGGGCTGGAGGGGGCGGGCGGGCCCAGCTGAGGGGAGAGGGGCTTCAGGGCCTGCAGAGGTGCGCAGTCAGGTGAGAAGCAAGGCCGGAGCCAGCCTCAGAAGCAGGGGAGGGTGAGCGGAGAGACTCCCAGGCTCCCTCCTCCCCACCCCTGCAATTCTCTGGGACTCCAGGCCCAGTGGAGGGAGCCAAAGCTGTGATCACAGTAGGGGCTGGCTGGCCGGAACCTGGGAGAGCTTTCTCCAAAGGCCCACGGGCCAGGCTCTGGGAATACCCCATGCAACCCCTGGCCTCTGTGCGCCCCAATAAAGGTCACGGCCAGCTCACACTAGGTGAAGCCCCAAGGCGCGCGCGCACCCTTCTTAGCAGCATTTCGGTGCCGCAGCCTCAGATACAGCACCGCGTAAGGACCCCACACAGCGGGGAGCACTGTCATCACAAGGGACGGAAAACAAAGCAAACAAAAAAAGAAATTCAAAGAACCAGAGTCTGTGCAGGAACAGAAGGAAACTCCGCACAACTGACACGATCCTCGGAGAGCAAAGAACACGCCCCCGGGACAGGCTGGGGGGAAAGGCCTGGGGGGAGGGGCAAGTCCCCCAAGCTCTCCAGGCCCTGCCCCCTGCACCTGCAGGCTGCGCGAGGGGCGGGGCCCGCCTCCCAGAGCCGGGCCAGGGAGCAGCCAGGCGGTACTGTGGGGTGAGAGGACCCCGGGGCAGCACGGGAAGCCTGCTCTGCCCACTCCCCAGCTGCCCGACCAGCACCAGGGGCGGGGTCTGGGGGTGCGCCGGTGACCTAGTGACAAGCATGGCCGCCCAGACACTCCCTGAGGAACTGAGGACACTTGCCCACGGAGCTGCCACGAAGTGGGGTGTCAGGCCTCCAGCCGGCAGGCCGGGCCCCCCAACCTGCTCCCCTCCGGCCTCCACCTGGCTCTCCCCGCCCGGAAAGGGCCTGGATGGGGCTCCAGGGTGACCCGCCCTTCCCTCCAAGACTCCCGCTCTGAGCCTGCTTCCTCGTGTGACAGGAGGGGCGATACCACCCCTCATCGCTTCTCTGAAGGTGTTCGCCTGCCCGGACCCGGATGGCGCATCTCTGCACACCTCAGCCTCGAATTCTAGGGCAGGCCCCTGCACAGGCGGCCGGTGACCCAGGCCAGCAGGGCCTGCGTCCGGTGGGTGCTCACTAAAGCCAGAGCCTCTTCAGGGGTCCAGGGCAGCTGGAGGCCTCTATGCCTGACCTGACGCTGCCCTCAGCCTCTGGGTCCTGCCGTCCTGTGTCACAGCGGTCCAGAAGGGCCAAGTGGGGGTCCTGGAAACCCGTCTCCAGCAGCCATGGGCTCACTGGGGAGAAAGGAGCCAAGAGAAGGGAAAGCAGGATGGAGGCTGAGGGGGGGCGAGGGCATCGGGGCATCAGGTGCTGGGCTTGGGACTCGGTGGGACCAAGGGCAGCCCCTGCCCTCGCCTCCAGGGACCCTTGCTGACACCCAAGGCCTCGAGTACTGGGCCTGGTGGTCCGGGTGAGGACGCAGCCCAGGGAAGGGCAGTGACTGGCCCAGGGCCTCCCAGTGAGGGGGCCGGACCCCTGGGCCAGACCCCATGCCCCCAGCCCACACAGCTCTGTGCCCTCTCTCGGCCGGGAGCTCGGCCCCTCCGCCCCTGCCCTCTGACCCACCGGTACCCTCCTTCCCCGCCCCCCCGAAAGCTGCCCAGCCCCCACCCCACTCCTCAGAAGCCGCTTCCCATGCAAATGTATTCAGAATACATGACATTTCAGAAACATCTATTTGTATATATTTAGACTCCATTTCAAAAGAATTATTCAAAATCGGAGCCATTTGGATAGATGGGTGTGGAACGGATTGTTTCTTAAGTGTTCACGTTAAAAATATCATGTTTTCTAAGTGGATCACAAATGCTGTAATTATTGAAATGGGCACATTCTGCTGGGGGAAAATTACAGAATCATGACTTGATTTACGGATTCTGTGTCCTGAGGACAGTGCTCAAGGGGCACCTGTCCCAGGACAGCACTGGGGCACCTGCTCCAGAACAGGGCACGGGGCACCTTCCCCGGGACAGGGCGCAAGGGCACTCACCCCAGGATGGCACTGGCCGGAGACCCAGGGGCTTTGGTGGATGCCACACTCCGCCAGGTGAGTGCTGATTCCACTGTGCTGGCACCCGCCCCAGGGGACCGACAGGGTGTAGGGCAGGAGGGGGCCGGTGCAGGTTAGTGTCTGAGGCCGAGGTGGGGCTGGAGGTTCTGAGGTCCGGGGAAGGAGCTGGCTCATCCAGGGGCCTGGGACGTGGAGGGGTTGGGGCTGGGGCGGCCAGGCCTCATTCTTCTCTCCTGGGCTGAACACCAGCCTGGCCCCCCAACCCCAACTCCACCCACCCCCACGAAAAACCCCACCTGTACGCCTGCCTCTCTCAGCTTGATGCAAGGCCTCACCAGACTGCCTCCTCCTCCCTAAATATGGCCCCAGCCCCAGGACCTTTGCACTGCTGCTCCTACTGTTTGAACCATCCTAACTCCCTTTCCCACGTGGCTCAGGTTCCAACCTGAAAGTATGTCCTGATGCCTCAGGGGATGCCCACCTGCCCACCCCTCGTCGCTGCCCTCTGTGATCAGGATGGTGGGCTTGTCTTCCCCTCCCCTCTGAGCCCATGACTTCTGGTGGGCAGGGCTCAATCATGCCAGGCTCAGGACTCCCACCCTGGGCAGTGTCACTGGTGGGGACAGAAGCGGGCCAGGGAGCCAGGCTCCGTGCACTGCGGTCTTCACTCGCTGGCTGTAGAAAGCAGGCTTGGTGACCACCCTTCACGCGTGTGTGCAGGGGTGAGGCCGGCATCCCTCCGAGGGGGCCCCGGGGGTTGGCAGAGCACTTGCCATATGCCGGACCCAAAGCAGGCACCTACCAGGGCCAGTCCCTCCAACAGAACGTCTTGTCGGTGAAAGGAACCCAGCCTGTGCTTTCACGCCGGATGGAGTCAACCCTGACCAACGACTCCCTCCGTCGGGGACCAGGTGTCTCCGGGCACTCAGCGGAGGGTCCCCTGGTGGGACCTCCTCAGGGCTCAAGGGGACACAGCATTAGGTAGAAGCCTCCGAACAAAGTCCCCAGGCCCAGCAATGCCACTTGGGGAGTACTTGGGGGACAGCTCATCCCAAGGCCACTCTAGCTTCCGAAGGTCACTGGCCACATACTGGGCAAGTGCATCGGCCCCTCGGCCAGCCTCCTGCGGCGTCAGAGGGGGGTCCGTGTGCTGCCGGGACAGAGGCCCCGAGACGCGCGAGTGGGAATGAGCGTGAGACAGTGCCCGTGGGCAGCCGTCCGCGTCACAGACACACGTGCACAGGTAGGACAGTCGGGTCACTGCAGACACGTCACCACTGTCACTTCCCGGCACTGCTCTTCTCCGGGGGGAGCTTCTATTTTGTTTGATTTTTGCTTTTGTGTTTTGGCTTCAAGGAGCTTCTGTGATAAAGACACAAGTCTGAATGGGAAGCCTTTTAAGACCCCCTGGGGCTCCTCCCAGCTGCCCGGGCTGTGGGACGAGGGACAGTGGGGCCAGAGCGTCTGGGCTGGGACTCGTGCCCCCAGGAGGTCACGGACAGGACCAGCCCCCACGAGCCAGGGGCCAGTTTGCAGGTGTCAGGCACGGACGTCCCACCGAGGTCCCGGCCCCCACCCCATCTCCGTGACCCAGTCCTGAGCTGCTCCCCACCAGCCGCGTCCCCAGACCCCCTCTTGCCGGAGCTCCCTGACAGCCGTGTGAACAAGTGAAGGCCCCTACCGACATCCACCCCCACCCCCAGCTGATTGCCCCGAGCTCGTCTCTCCTTTCCCAGAATTAGTAACAAACACGCATGGCCCCCCCACCCCCCGTGTGCCAAGCACCGTCCCAGCGTTGGAGCGGCAGCGGGGAACGACGATGCCTCGGCGTGGAGGCGGCTTCCCAGGAGGAGCCAGGTGAGAAGCAGGCTCTCGGGAAAACCCACAGGGCGCAGGGGGGGCAATGAAGAGTAGGAGAAGAAGAAGCAGGGCTCAGGGCCGATCGGCGAAGGCATCACTACGAAGCTGACTTTTCCATCTAGACCTGAAGGCAGGGAGGGAGGGAGTCAGCAGATTTGTGAGAATGGTCCAGGCAGCAGGTCTGTGCGTGCCAAGGCCCTGAGGCAGAGAGTACCTGGGCGCCCCTGGAATGAGGGGGTAAGGCTGGTGTGGTCTGAACAACGGAGAGCAGGACTGAGGCCTCGGGCCTCAGGACGTTTGCACGCACTGTTCACACCACCTGGGCACAGCCCAGCCTCACCTCCTGCAGCTCTTTGCTCGTTTGTCAGCAAAACCCTCGCCGGCCATCCTAAGAGGGCCCGGCCCTCTTCATGCACACCGGCCGTGCCCACCCTGGCCTCCTCGCCCTCCGCTCGGTTCCCCGCGTGCGGTGCTGGGTACCTCCCGCACTCCCGATTGTGTCCGGCTCTCCCGACTAGCGTGTCCGCCCTACGGGCCCAGGACCGGGGCTGGCTCACAGAGGGGCTGGTATCTGGGGGAGCTGCATTGCTAAGCATCACCACATGGGGAATCCACGGCGTTACGCCCGCTCGTCCCCGGAAGGGGCCTGGCGTGAAGGCGGCTCTCACGGAACGAGCAGGTCTCCCAGCTCCGCCCCTGGGCGCTGGCCGGCACCTGGCCTCCTGAGCCTCGGTTTCCGGTCTACGAAACACGGTAACGAACGGTCTCGTGGAATCCACGGCGGGGACGCCCGTGGTCCTGGTGACTTCACTTCGTGCTGTAAACGCACACCCTCTCGTTCCTGTTAAGGAAATGTCCCCAAACTCTAGGATATGGTGCTGTGACGCTGCTGCCCCAGCAGGCCGGGGACCCCGCTGGACCCCGAGCGACAGCTGGAGGAAATGCGCATCTTGGTAGAGTGGACACTGCTCGCCGGGCAGGTGCGTGTGATGACACCGCACGCGGGTCCCCGCGTGTCACTCAGGCGAGTGTCGGTCGGGACCGCTGGCAGGTCGGTCGGAGACAGCTGTCTGCTTGTCCTTCCCTCCTGGCCCGCGCCATCCGCCTGGGTCTGCGCGTTCCTACTGAGGGCGGCGGCCAGCCCCACCCAGCAGAGGAAGCCGGGCCGCTTCACCGACGAGCCCCCGCCCCCCGCCTGCCTCTTCTCCGGGAGAAGGACGCCCCTCTGTTTCTTTGGGGCCCCAGGACCCCCGCCCCTCCCAGGCCACGCAGGAGGTACTCAGCTCCCCCAGACCCTGCCCCCCATCAGCACCAGTCCCCAGCTTCGCTCCCCCGCCTCCCACCTCCTTTGTCCTCCGCTAGCTGAGCTCGTCCGGCTGGGGGGGCGTCCCGGACAAACATGCAGAGACACAGAGGACAGAGGGAGGGTCCCACCTGCAGCTCAGCCCGCCGTGCCGCCAGGGTGCCAGCTGCCAGCCGCTCCCCAGAACCCCATTCTCCAGCAGGACCCTCAGTGGGACATCAGCCCCTGTCCCCTGCCTGCAGCACCCACGGCCGCCTCCACCCCCCTGGGTCCCCCCACACACACACGCACAGGCGCTAGCCGCGCCTGGGGACAGGAGGAGAGGCGCAGGTCGGGGGGAGGCTCCCGGAGGAGGTCCTGGGGGCGAGGGCAGGTGGAAGGGGAGAGGGTGGATGGGCCCGAGCTCCGAGGTCAAGGTCCTGCTAGCAGTCAGAGGCCGCACCGCGGCCACATCCCCCTACCAGGGCCGACCTTCTTCTGCGTAAGTGTGGCCCACCACGGCCCCTTCCTAGGAGGAGCCTGAGCCCCCACCTCAGCCATCTGCTTCTGTCTCCCCACGACGCCGAAGGTGGTCCTGACTCGCAGGTCCCCACCCTGCTCCCTCCCAAACCCAGTCTGCCACGCAGGCGGGGAAGGGCGTGAGCCTGTGTGGAGGGTCCTGCCCCTGTCGCCAGGGCGCTGACCCGTGCACGCCGCTTCAGGGGCAGCACTGACTGCCGCTGCCGCGCGGGGCCCCTGCTCCGTCCCAGGCCCTGCGTGGCCACCTTCGGGATGACAGGAGTAAACAGTCCCTACCGAGCGCTCTCACGAGCTAGATCCACGCCGGGTCCGCCAGGGCAGAGCATCTAAGGACAGGGGCGCCTGCAGGCGCTGGGGAGCCGACGGGGGTGGGGGGGGGGGTGTCACACGTGGATGATAAACACAACGTGTCCGGAAATCAGACGGTAGGTGAGCAGGCAGAAACCGTGGTGGAAAGAAGATGGTGCGCAGCGAGGGCAGAGGCGAGGCGTGGGCAGGGGGTGGCGATTAAAAGGCCTCAGGGTGGAGCTCACTGGGGGGATATTTGAGTCGAGCAGGGCGGTGGAGAAGTGCATCTGGGCAGAGGGAACAGCCAGAGCAAAGGCCCTGAGGCGGGAGTGTGCTGGCGGGGGTGAGGAACCCCGAGGAGCCTGCTGGCCGGTCCCAGTCCTGCCCCTGTGCCATGTGCTTTCTCGGGGACCTGGCAGCCTGGCCCTGGGGACCCCCGCCCGCAGGAGACCCCAAAGATGTGAGCAGAGGGAGAGATGCCTGGGGAAGCTTTGTGGCGTGGGCAGTGAGCCTGCGCCTCCTCCAGGGTGACCCCCCTGGGATTCCACTCTCCTGTGCGGGGACAGGTCTGCTGGTGAAGACACGGGCACTGGGCCAGACGCCCCGACCTACGCCCGACCTTACCACTCACTAGTTCTTACAAACCGTGAACCTGTCTGCGCCTCTGTGTCCTTCTCTGACACGGGCCGAGCACCCCCCTTCTAGGGCTGCAGGGGCACCGAGAAAGGTCACCCCAGTGAGCGCTGAGCGCGGAGCCTGGGACGGAACAGCTGCCCAGAAACGACAAGCGTCTGCCTGTTGCTGAGGCTGTGGCCACCAGCCCCGCCCCAGACGAGAGGCCCACAGGGCAGACGAGGAGAGGAGACCGGAAAGGGGTCCCCTGCAATGCCAGCACTGGGACCCTCCCCCCGGTCCGTCACACAAGGCGGTGGCTGGCAGGAAGCGAAGCTCAGCCCCCCACCCCCACCCCCAAGCCGGCTCCTGGTACTTAGAATTGCACCATTAGAGAGTGTTTCCTTTGGGGTCAGGAAAAAAAACCCAGATCCAGCTTGAACCACCAGCGCGTGTTGGGGAGGTGTGGTGTGGACACCGACCTTCCCGAGCACAGGTCACCCGCTGCCCCCCTCCCAGGGGGTGTGCCCGCAGGCTGCCACAGCTGCTCCCACCCCACCCGATTCCTGGCTGGGACGGAGCCTGCCCAGTGCAGGCCAATCGGCCGGCTCCGCTCAGTGGCGAGGCTCACGGTGCTGCCGCCTGGGCGGGACCCTGCAAGGGGCACTCTCCGGGACACGCTAGTCCCATTCGAGGTGGGCCTGGTCCCCAGGGATGCCCCTGCTTCAGAGAGTGATGCCTGAGCGGGCCGAGCCGCAGCCGGCAGGGAGGACAGGGGGCGACGGCCGCCTCGACGGTGAGCCCCACCTCCTGCAGGGACGCCAGACCCCAAGGCCAGCTCACAGCCCAGCGAGGGCCCTGGCGGCTGGGAGAGCGCAACGGAATGCCCTCTGGAAGAGAGTTTCCCGGTTCCTGGTGAAGCCCAGTCACAGGCTCGTAGTCAGACGTCATCCAACAAGCCAGAAAGCCACACGTCAAGAACGGGCCAGACAAGCAAAGGATATAAAAGTGGCGGGGACACAGGGGTCAGGGGTCTGAGGAGTGCAGGATGTGGCCATAGAAGGCAGCACGAGACCATCAGGAAGGAGCAGATATCCAAGAAAAAAAGAAACTTTTGGAAGCAAAACCTAAGTTTTGAAGACTTTGCTGGCAGCCTGGGCAGACTCCACCCAGCTGCAAAGCGGGGGATACGCCCCAGTAAGTTACCCAGACGCCACAAGACGCCCAGGGCTGCAAACCGGGACGCGGCGACGCGGGTCTAACACAGGCGCCGTCAGCGCCCCCAAAGGGCCGCCGGGACAACGGGCAGAAGCGGCATGTGACGAGTGACAGCGACCACTGTCACAAGCCACGAAAACGGGAGTCCACCGACCTGAGAAGCACAGAAGGCAGAAGTTAAAAAAAAAAAAAATCCATACTAGAGGCGCCTGGGTGGCTCAGTCAGTTGAGCGTCTGCCTCTCGGTTTCCGCTCAGGTCATGATCCCGGGGTTGTGGGATTGAGCCCTGCGTCAGGGTCCATGCCTAGTGTGGAACCTGCTTGGGATTCTCTCTCTCTCTCTCTCTCTCTCTCTCTCTCTCTCTCTCTCAAATATAATTAAAAAAAAATCCATCCTCAGACATATCGTGGGAAAACTACAGAACCCTGAATACAGAAACAAGACCTTAAACTGGCCAGAGGAAGAAAGACAGATCCCTAAACGATCAAGACAGATGGACAGACAGCGATGGAGCCCAGAAGGTGCAGGATGAAGTTCGCGCCCAAACCAGGAGTCTTTGCTGAGCGACGTTCTCCGTGAAACACGTGAGCAAACAGCACTACAGACACACACACACCGTCAGGGTACCAGCAAGGGGCCCGCACTAAGGAGAGGCTCTGGGAAGAAGGAAAAGAGGCCGGAAGAGCTGAGATAAAGGAATGAGGACCGGGCAGGAACACATCGCACGTCTGTGTAAGTCCCGCTCGGCCCCAGCTGCGTGAGTGACCGCGTCCCGTGTGCGGGCAGGAAACAGTGGGAGGCAGTGGCACGTGCTTAGGAAGAGCTCGTGCCACAAGGCGCCAGCCTTAGGTGGGGGCCGCGTCAGTCCGACTTCAGACTCCGTTAGGGAGGGGTCACCTGGCAAAAGCTCAAGAAAATCAAATGAAAGTTTGAAATAAAGTATATAAGAAAATTTTTAAAAATAAAAGAAGAAAAGCATGAGCTAATTTTTAAACACTCACTTGATTAGAGCCACGGCAATGAAGCATAACAGGTGGTCCTGGCCTAGATCCTGGCCCAGATCCTGGCCCAGATCCTGGCCCAGATCCTAGACCAGATCTTGGATCAGATCCTGGACTAGATCCTGGCCTAGATCCTGGACTAGATCCTGGATCAGATCCTGGACCAGATCCTAGACCAGATTTGGATCAGATCCTGGACCAGATCCTGGCCTAGATCCTGGACCAGATCCTAGACCAGATTTGGATCAGATCCTGGACCAGATCCTGGCCTAGATCCTGGACCAGATCCTGGACTAGACCCTGGACTAGATCCTGGACCAGATCCTGGCCTAGATCCTGGACTAGACCCTGGACCAGATCCTGGACTAGACTCTGAACCAGATCCTGGACCAGATCCTGGCCTAGATCCTGGACCAGATCCTGGCCTAGATCCTGGACTAGATCCTGGACTAGACCCTGAACCAGATCCTGGACCAGATCCTGGACCAGATCCTGGACTAGATCCTGGATCAGATCCTGGACCAGATCCTAGACCAGATCTTGGATCAGATCCTGGACCAGATCCTGGCCTAGATCCTGGACTAGATCCTGGATCAGATCCTGGACCAGATCCTAGACCAGATTTGGATCAGATGCTGGACCAGATCCTGGCCTAGATCCTGGACCAGATCCTGGACTAGACCCTGGACTAGATCCTGGACCAGATCCTGGCCTAGATCCTGGACTACACCCTGGACCAGATCCTGGACTAGACCCTGAACCAGATCCTGGACCAGATCCTGGCCTAGATCCGGGACCAGATCCTGGCCTAGATCCTGGACTAGATCCTGGACTAGACCCTGAACCAGATCCTGGACCAGATCCTGGACCAGATCCTGGACTAGATCCTGGATCAGATCCTGGACCAGATCCTAGACCAGATTTGGATCAGATCCTGGACCAGATCCTGGCCTAGATCCTGGACTAGATCCTGGACTAGACCCTGAACCAGATCCTGGACCAGATCCTGGCCTAGATCCTGGACCAGATCCTGGCCTAGATCCTGGACCAGATCCTGGACTAGACCCTGGACCAGATCCTGGACCAGATCCTGGCCTAGATCCTGGCCTAGACCCTGAACCAGATCCTGGACCAGATCCTGGACCAGATCCTGGACTAGACCCTAAACCAGATCCTGGACCAGATCCTGGCCTAGATCCTGGACCAGATCCTGGACCAGATCCTGGACTAGACCCTGAACCAGATCCTGGACCAGATCCTGGCCTGGATCCTGGACCAGATCCTGGACTAGATCCTGGACTAGACCCTGAACCAGATCCTGGACCAGATCCTGGACCAGATCCTGGACTAGACCCTGAACCAGATCCTGGACCAGATCCTGGCCTACATCCTGGACCAGATCCTGGCTTAGATCCTGGACCAGATCCTGGACCAGACCCTGGACTAGACCCTGAACCAGATCCTGGACCAGATCCTGGCCTAGATCTTGGACCAGATCCTGGCCTAGATCCTGGACCAGATCCTGGCCTAGATCCTGGACTAGACCCTGAACCAGATCCTGGACCAGATCCTGGCCTAGATCCTGGACTAGATCCTGGACTAGACCCTGAACCAGATCCTGGACCAGATCCTGGCCTAGATCCTGGACTAGACCCTGAACCAGATCCTGGACCAGATCCTGGCCTAGATCCTGGACCAGATCCTGGCCTAGATCCTGGACTAGACCCTGAACCAGATCCTGGACCAGATCCTGGCCTAGATCCTGGCCTAGATCCTGGACTAGACCCTGAACCAGATCCTGGACCAGATCCTGGACTAGATCCTGGACTAGACTCTGAACCAGATCCTGGACCAGATCCTGGACCAGATCCTGGACTAGACCCTGAACCAGATCCTGGACCAGATCCTGGACCAGATCCTGGACTAGACCCTAAACCAGATCCTGGACCAGATCCTGGCCTAGATCCTGGACCAGATCCTGGCCTAGATCCTAGACTAGATCCTGGACCAGATCCTGGACCAGATCCTGGACTAGACCCTGAACCAGATCCTGGACCAGATCCTGGCCTAGATCCTGGACCAGATCTTGGCCTAGATCCTGGCCTAGACCCTGGACCAGATCCTGGACCAGGTTCCGGACAAGACCCTGGACCAGATCCTGGGCTCTTAAAGAATGTGCTAGAAAAATCGGCACCACCTGAATGGGATCTGTGATTACACAGTGATACTTGATTGGTGTCTGTGTGCTGCTGATGGCGAGTGGCATGGTGTCCAGTGCTCATCCACCGCGGCTGCGGGACAGAGGAGTGCGGATCCCCGAGTGGCAGCGAGGTGGTGACGGGGAGCATGGCTAAGGTACGTAGTGACCCCACATTCTATCCCTGCCACTGCTGTGCACATTTGCAGTTTTTAAGGAAATAAAAAGTTAGAAACTCTAGTACTAAAAACCAGAGAAGCTTTCAAAAATAAAGATAAATACAAATCGAAAAGGAAGATGTGAGAAACCGGTGCGAATACGTCAATAATGGATTAAACTCGCCGGTGGAAAGACGGGAGTTGTTACAGGAGATTACTTACACCCAGACACACGTTATTCACCGCAGATGTATCGGAAGCGTAGAGGCACAGAAACGCTGACAATGAAGAGTAGAAAAACATATCGTGAACACACTAATCAAAAGAAATTTGGCACAGACCGACTGACGACAGACGCCACGTGGGGTGGGGAAGTCACGTCATAGCACTGACAGCTTCATTTTGCCAAGAGGAGACGTGATTCTTAACCTGCAGCCTGAAAACGACAGCCAGAGAATACAGAAGACAAACATTCACAGACCTGCAGGGAGGAATCTCCAAATCCAGTGACGCGGCGCGAGACTTCACCTTATTTCCTTCATTCCGTGACGGGCCCGACTGACCACACACGGCAAAGACACAGACACTCTGAGCTAGCAACTTAACAAGCTCGACTCACGGACGCCGACAGAGGGGTCCACGCACGCGGCTCGCACGGCATGCCCCTTTCTCAAGCACACGTGGGACACCTGCAGAGATGGCATTCTCTACGCCTCACGCAAAGCAAGTCTTAACAAATTTCACAGAACCAGCATCACATAAAAGACATTTTCTGAACGAAATGCAGTAGAATTAAAAAAAAAAAAAAGCACACTTAAAATGCTCATGGGTTAAAAAAATTTGACAATTCACTTCTTAATAGCTCATGGGTCAAAGAAAAACTTGTATAGTGATCATACATCACACTGAGCACTGATGAAAATACACGGGGTCCCAGCGTGCGAGGCGCAGGAAACACAGGCTGCGGCTCGGAGTTCTAGAAAGTGCCAGGCTGGAGCTTCAGGCCTTGGCAGCGAGAAGAAGGGGCTCAGAAAGCCCCACCGTGAACCCCAACCAGCACGAAGCAGAACGACAAGGCACAGACGCTAATGAAAAAGACAAACGTCTAGAAAGACTGATCAAGGCGAGAAGTCACTGGACGAATAAGACTGGGACTGACTGGGCACAGGACACGGAGTGGGGATCACGCAGAGGCGAGGGAACAGTATGAACACGCTTGCAGCCTTGCGGTCTGAACCGGGAAGACGGACGAATCCCCGTCTTGGAAAAATACCATTTACCCAAAGCGACTCCAGAACAAGAGAGGACCCAAGCGGTCTTACATATGCTGTGAGCACAGAATATCCGGTACATAACAGAGGAAAAAGAGTGATCCCTGACTCGTTATGTGAGGCTGATATAAAACCGATACCAAAATCAGACAAGATCGGAGAAGTCAGGACAGGTAGAGGCCGAGACAGGTGCCAAAACTCTAAATAAAATAGGACCACACAAGACGCTTCCATGACCGTGAACCAGCCGCGTTGAATTAGAGCGGCTCAGTGCCAGACGTGTGTGCATGTGTCGCTCACGCTAACCGAGTGAAGGAGAAAACTGAGCCATCTCAATGGATCGAAAGCATATTAGATGAAAATCAACAGCCGTCTAGGATTTAAAACAAACGACCACCCAAAACTTTCGAACCCTGGGCAAACTTCCTCGATCTGACCAGAGTATCTACAATAAATGTACAATTTCTTCCCTTTGTGGGGCAGGACCGGAACCACGGGGCCTTCCCCCTGGGCCGGCACTACCCCCACCCCCCCCACGCAGGACCCGGGAGGGCAGCCAGCGAGGTCTCTACGCCAAGGACGGACATACAACCAGGTCATCGGCAATGACAGGATTATCCCGAAGCCTCAAGCAAAGCGCCAGAAATGCTGAGCCCCTGGTGTGGGGCTGGCTGGCGCTCAGCTTATGGGATGACACCCATCCATGCACACAGGCAACACGCTGCCACGTGGGCCATTCAGGGAAACAAACAAAAACATCCGTTTAGGAATCAATCTGAAAAAAGATCCGAAAGCTATACGCGGAGAGATTCATCGTCTAAATGTACGTAACAGCGTTCAAGAAGATAGGAATACATGGAGAGGTACCTAGGTTCACAGACAGGCAGACCCAGCGTCGTGAAATGTTCGAGTTCGCCGGATTACCTCGAGTCAGCGCAATGGCAGTGACACTACCAACTGGGTGACTGACGGAAGCGGACGGGGCGGACACGGAGGGCGTCTTACACGCGGTGCGGGGCCACTGAACAGCCGGGGGAGGAATGTCAACGCACAAGTGCCAAGTCCTTAGAAGAAAACAAAGGAGAAGGTCTTCCAGACTCGGGACATGGGGAGTCCACAAGCACGCACAAAATCGGGGCGTCTTCAAGAGACCCCACGAGGGACGGGGCAGGAAAAGCGCAGCGGGAGATGCTATTTGCAACACGTGCAGACCAAGTGGCATCCAGACAGAACACACACTCGCCCATATGTGTGTGTGTATATGTTCCACAAGCCATTAAACGGGGAAAAAACAAACAATCCAATTCTTAAAATGGGCAAAAGGCATGAACAGACTTTTCACAGCAAAGGAAACACAAATATAAACATATGAAAAATTCCAACCTCGTTAGTAATCAGAGAAATGCAAATGAGGACCACAATTAGATACTATTTCACACCCACCGCATTGGCAAAAATTAAAGATTCTGACAATGTCAAATAGCACAGAGGCAACGCTCTCACGTCGCTGGCAAGCACAGGACAACCCACGGCCGCCCTGGAAAACCACGCGGTCTCGCCCGGTAAAGCGGAGCCTCGCGCCCCAGCACAGCCACGACCACGGACGGGGTGGCCCTGGCCCCGAGCACAGACCCAGGGAAACTCCACGCCCTGCAGCGAGGCGGACACGCGGGCTCGGGGCAGGGCTGGCCCGCTGGCAGGAGAATCACTGGCCACACCAGAGGAAGCACAGCTGTGCACGAGCCCGTGGCCCGGTCTTGGAAACGAAGTGGAATGAAAAAAGCGAGTCCTGGAAGAATACAAATGGTGCGGCTTGATTCTTATGCAGCTAAAAATAAGCAAAACTAGACAATCCGCCGCTCAGCGAGCAACACGTTTTACCGACGTTGTCTGTTTGATGCAAAGCTATTTTAAACTATGTGACAGCAAGGGGATCGCACGCGCAAACTTTAGGGGAGAGCTTACGTGTGGCGAGAGCAGACGGCAGGACGGGGACGCGAGGGGTAGTTTGGGCCGTCAGGTGAGGAGCCGTCAACCCAAGTTCATCATGTTACACCTTGTATCATGTTGCACCTGTGATACGTACGACCTCGTGTGAGTATCGAGTAACAGACTGGAGGGCGCCTGGGCGGCTCAGGCGGTTCAGCGTCCGACTTCTGCTCAGGTCGTGATCTCACGGTTTGTGAGTTCGAGCCCCGCGTGGGGCTCTGTGCCGACAATTCGGAGCCTGGAGCCTGCTTCGGACTCTGTGTCTCCCTCTCTCTCTCTCTCTCTCTCTCTCTCTCTCAAAAATAAACATTTTTAAAAACTTAAAAATATATAATAGATTGGAAAATATCACAAAAAATGACAATATTGAGACCTGCTAGGGCTTCCCTGATACATCATCTTGGACCATCACAGAACCTTCCCTGTCTGTGAACGGGACTCTAAAACCCTAGGGCTCTAAGATTCTAGCAGAATTCATGGCTCTTCTCATGCAGCGGTGCTGCCTGTGTGCCCAGGGGTAAGATCCTGACATCCAGCATGAGACCCCTCCCACCAATGTCAGGTCCCAAAGACCCATCCCATGAGAAGAAAGGTCCCAGATGTGTCCGCTTGCAAGGCCACGGGGGCCCCGTCCTCGCTGGCCAGCACTGAAGAGGGCCGTGCCTCACACCCCCCCAGCCCACATCCCACAACCCCCCCCACGGCAGCCCCCCATGAGAGGCCCCCACAAACTTCCCCCTGTGCTGATGGTCAGGGGTCCCTTCTCTCGGGCTCAGCCAAAGATGCTCCAGCTGCCGTGCCCCAGCCCCAGCCTGACCCCAGAGCCGGAGTCAAGAGCCAAGAGCCAGCTTCCAAACCTTTGCCCAACGTCTGCCCGGCATGCCCCCCGCCCCCTTCCCCTGCCATCTCTGGGCACAGTCCTGGCTCCTTCCTTCATCCTCAGAAGAGGAGGACAGCCAGGCCCTTGGCCTGGGGTTGAGCACACAGGGTCCCAGTCGAGTGTAGTTCGGGGAAAGCCCCTCAGCTGCGCTGAGTGTTGGCCCTGTCCTTGCACACAGACTGAGGATTCCGTGAGATGCCGTCTACACAAGGCAGAAGCTGGTCGATTCTGAATCCCTCCACCTGCGGGGGACCCAACACACGCCTCTTCCTGAGCAATTTCTGCCAGCCTGTGGAGCACCTGACAGGTGCCAGCGTGCCCTGGGCTGTTGGGCACGGGCTGAGTGAGGATATCACAGAGGCTGCTGCCCACAGTGGCCACAGCGTGCCGTCCTCCACGTGCCCATCGAGCCCTCACGGATTCAACAACTGTACATTCGTGCGCACGAGTGCCAGGAGTGGCCACAGCCACACAGCGCCCCGCACGCACGGCTCTCCTCCTCGACCGGCACGCCCTCAGCCCTGGATCCACTACACCCGCAAAAGCCCCGAGCCTGGGCGCCCAAGGGAGGAGGGAGGGGCGGGGAGTGGGGGCTCCTCCAGGGCCCTGAGGCCCCACCTGGACCAGAGGTGGAAGCTGAGACCTGACAGCTGGCTGAGGCCCTGTGCCAGGCGAGTCCCCTGTCGGGGCTGGACTGAGCAGCGGGGCAGGGCTGAGGAGAGCGGGGCCCGCAGGGGTGGTGTGAGGAGAGCAAGGTCCAAACGTGGAGGGTGGTCAAGGTGAGTAGGGGGGACAGGATGGCACCGGGGCCCCTCCCTGGCACAGGGGCAGTCTGCTACTGGGAACTCACCCCAGAGAGCTGAGTCCGGGAGCGGAGGAGCAGCGGGTGAGTTTCCCAGACCCCCAAGGTGGGCGGGGCCTGGCAGAGGGGAGGGGAGGAAGGGCCGATGAAAGCCAGGGGGGGAGGGGCACGGCGGAGAGGGAGGGCAATTCTGGGGATGTAGAGGGTGCATTCTGTTCCGTGATGCCCACCGCCTTCCGCTGCCTCCCTCAGGGCAGGGGGACCGCCCCTGGAAACTCCGGTCAGCGCACCCGAGCAGGAGTCCCCGGCTTCCTCCACGAAGACCCTGCAAAGCCACGGCGGGCTCTTCCTCCACTCTGGTCTCTCCACCCGGAGCCCGGCGACGTCTAGGAGGGCGCTGCCCTGCCAGCCTGGGCCCCCGAGTCAGAAGCACAGGAGCAAAGCCACCACCAACCCGCCGTGGACGTGTAAAAACCAGGAAAAACCAGCCACGAGACTTGGGATCCTTTGTGACCACAGCCACACAGCCGACTGAGGCCAGGAGGCGCGTGAGAAGCTCCGATCAATGGAAGGGCTGTCGGCAAATCCCGCCACTAACCTGCTGTGTGACTCTGGGGCCCTTGCTCCCTTCCTCAAGGTGGACAGGGAGGCTCTGGTGGCCGCCAGCCGTAGGGACCATGGGTGGCACGGTGGCAGCTCGGCGGGGGTTGCACCGGTCACACACGCAGGCTGGGCCGGAGGAGGGGGGGCAGCCACACGTCACAGCCTCGTCAGCGAGCGGGAAAGCCTGCTCTCCAATGAAAGCATGTGCGGGGGTCTCTCAGTCCTGGGACCACAGGCGTCCCTGTGCTTTTGTATTTTCCTTCAGGGCCTCTTCATCTGTCTCGCCGATAGTGCCATTAACCAGCGCTCGCTGGCGTTCCCGAAGCAGCCAGTACGGAGGGGTGGAGAACACAGTCCACGCAGCCCGGGAACGCACAGACCGGATGGCCGCCCGGCACCCCTGACCCCACCGCGCGCAGGGGCAGGCGACCCGAGGGGTCAGGTGGAGAAGGGCAGAGCCCCACACACAGACGGCCTCCCCGGCTGTCCCCTCCCGTGTCGCTCGCACAGTGACGAAGGCACACCACTCTCCCCGAGGCCGGGGTCTGCACCTGGGCAAGGAGGGCACGGGGACCCTGCACGACTCAGTGGCCCAGCCTCGCCCCTGCCTCCGGAGGGAAAGGGGGCTGTCCGTGGTGCTGTCGCTCAAGCCCGAAACTCCCTCCGTGGACCAGAGAGCCCATTTACAGGATGGGAATACTGAGGGGTGGATGACCCCAAGTCATCTGTAATCAGATGCACACCTCCCACCCCACGCACTTCGGGCACATCCTTGTTCTCCAGACTCTGATCCCCTGTTCACTGGGTCCTCATCCCGAGAAGCCCACTCCGGGGGCTTCTCTCGGAGCTGCGGCTCCACGAGACGTGGCCATGGCTCATCAGGGGAGCAGGTCACGTCCTGCGGTAACTTCTTGGCGGGCCGGGCACCGTGTTCTATCACAGAGCACGCGCTTTGAGAGAGAGCTTGTTTGACGTCTGAGCGATTTATTTGGTTTAATTTTGTTCTTCTCCCTTTCTGCTGTCAAGAGGTAAACAGACACACTGCTTCATCTTGGGCCAGATTAATAATGCATTGGAGCAGGCGGGAAGAAGGCCAGGCAGGGCCACCGGCCGGCTGTGTGACCCAGGCTAAGTCGCTGTGCCTCCCGGGGCCTCTTCTCTTCAGATGTAGCTCGGGGCTGGGACCTGGCCTGGCCCTGAGCTCAAGGTGGTGCTGGCAGTGGCTGTGTTCAGTGCGAGAAGAGGCACCGCGTGTGCTGAGCTCCCGGCAGGCAGTCACCTGCATGGTGTCACTCGAGTCCCCCAGACCTGGGAAGGAGACATTCTGGATGACGAGGGACGGCTCAGAGACGGTGGTTTCAAAGTCCCGCAGCAATTAACTAACACAGCCAGGACGCAGGTCAGGGCACTTCCAACCTTTGTTTCTTCCGCGACCCTGAGCTGGTGGGGACAGTGAGGTGCCCTGGTTTACCGATGGCCGTCACCGCCCTCATCATTCCTGTCTGCAGTGGCTGGGAGGCAGGCCTGAGGTGGCTCGGCACAGAGTCCCCATCCTGGCTCCTCCTTGCACCAGGCAGGTCCCCTAACCTCCCTGCGCCTTGGCTGTTTCATCTGTGTGATGGGCATGTCACTTCCTGCCCTGTCTCTGGCCTAGGACAGGTGTGAGGCCGGGCTGAGTGACGAGGGGACAGGCTAGCTCTTTGTCAGGTCCTGCCCAGGTACGAGGACATGCAAAGGAGCACGCAAGGCCCCCTCCCCTGTCCTGCACCCCGGAGGATGGCATTCTGTGGCTCACACAGATGAGTGGCCTCAGACCAGACACAGCTCCCCCTCAGGGGGCATTTTAGGGAGACTGGACTGGGCAGGCCGTGCTGACGGAGGAACAGGCTCGGTGGCGGGAGGGGCTCTGAACCACACAACCAGGCCCTGCCCAGCCAGGGCTGGGCGTGACCTTTCTCGGTGACGCAGCAGGGACGGCGGGGGCCACACTAACAGCGGGGCTGGCGAGAGGGCAGGAGATGGCCTGCTGCTCATTCCTGCCGCCTCCAGCCCCCTTCAGACGCCAGGCTGGACTGGGAGGAGGGATGTGGGAAGAGCGGAGCCCTTTCCAGAAGACAGGAATGATTTCACACAGGTATTCCCAGCTTTTTGCTGAGAGCAACACAATTCTGCGTCTCCTTTCCCTCTTTCCTGGCAGAAAGCACAGCAGAGCCGTGGGCCCTGGTCCCGTGGGCCTGGCAGCATTGAGGTGTTCCAATGAAATCAAACCTGTGTCTGTCTGTCTGCACAAGGCAGGGCTCCGCCAGCTGGACTCAGCCGCCTCCAAGGCTCGGGCTGCACTGGCTTCTCCGGCGGCCACCTGCACGGCCTGGCACGCGGGCCCTCCCTTCCTCCATGGCTCCCTCAGCCGAGCTGCCCAGCCAACCCCCTTCGGCCCCGAAGGAAGCTGCCTGTCCCGTCAAGCCCACTCCAGACTCCAAGTACACCAAACAGTCCCTGAGCCTCCAGAAAGTTCAGAACACCTCTCTGTGCACGGTGGGTGGGAGTGAGGGCTGCCCCCTGGGGCCGCTGCACCCGTGGTTCTCCCCGGGCCACCGTTCTGTGGCTCTTCCCTCATACCGGTCCTTCCTGCCTTTCTGGCTCTGCCAGAAGTGTTTAGGGACCTGGGAGAGCCGGGCCATCAGAGAGACCTAGATTCCAATCCTGCTCCATCACCTCCCAGGTGCACGATTCAAGGCAAACGCAAGCCTTCTGGGGTTTCAGTCCATATCTACAAACTGGGCAGACAGCAGCCAATCGTGGACGGCACGTCGGCCCAAGAGTGGGATAAGGGACCGGACCATACCCGGGGAGCTCTCGGTGCCCCATGCCCTCTACCACCCGGCAGTGCCCCAGGGGGAGCTCCGAGAAGGCCAAGCGGGGCCCTCTGGCAGGTCCTGTACCCTCACTCTGCACTTAGCCCCGTGCCGACCCCCAGAATGGCAGCGAGAGACAAGATTGGGCCCTCCATCCGGGAGCCGGAGGCCAGCTGGGAGGCAGGCCCCTCGGGTGTAATGAAGACAGCGGGGTGGGGGCCCTGACGTACTGAGGAAGTCACAGGGCCCTGCAGCCCACAGGGAAGACAGGACAGGGTGTGGTCCTGGGTGCCAGGCCATGTGGCCACAGCCTCCCCTATGCTCCCACCTGCCTGGCGTGGCTCTTTTCCAAGGGCTCTGGAAAAGGTCAGCCACGGTCCCCACTAACAGGAGAGAAGCTGAATAGTGGAGCTCTTAGGGACAGAGGCCTCCAGTGCTGAGAGAGTCGGGACACAGGGTGGGGTAGGGACACAGGTTGGGACACCGGCTCCACACTAGGGAGGCCTCTGCATAATAAACAAGCGTCTCAAAGACACAGATGCCTTTCTTCTCCACTATCCCAGTGCTCTGTGCCATGCCTGGGAAGAGGACCCATCATCACCACCACCACTGTCACCAGAACAAGTCACTCTGCCAAGTGCCTCGCATGCAACCCTCTGAGGCATTACTGGTGTGTATTTTACAGAAAAGAAACATGAGAAGTGGAGAGATTAAGCAATGTGCTGATGGTCAGACACAAGCAGTCATTCACAGAACTGGGATTAGAACCCATGTTAAGTAAACAGCAGTAGCTGGCCCTAAGCAGCACAGCTTCTGGCGAAGGGGATTCTTGCTGTGAAGGAGGCAAGGGGCTGGGCTGACTCTGGGCCTCTAGAACATGGTTGCTCGGGGCCACAGGTACTGGAAGGAAAACGGGTTCATTTGCATATAATTTGCATACAGCTGCTGAAAATAAGCCCAGATTCCCGGTCCCTTAAAAACCGCATTGTTTCGGTCTTGAATGGGACCTTCCCACGCATACACCCACCCCCAATCACCCTGCTGTGGGGTGGCGTCCCCTCGTCACCCCTTTCAAGGAGGCAATTCCCCACTTGGGGGTGGCCTTAGACACAGAGTCCCTCACTCTGGAGGACCTAGGCCTTCCCACGGCCCTCCCAGCTGAAGCCTGCAAAGCTGGCCCGGGGCAGGGTGGGAGGCCGACTTCTCCTGCAGCAGAGAGGCCGAGCAGGTCCGCTTGGCGTGGGCACGGGTTCTTTGTGAGCCTGTCACATCCTTGACAGCCGGCCTCGTGCATCTGAACACAGGAGCTGGGCAGGAGGCCAGGTGCTTCTCCAGGGGCAGGCTGGTAGCTGCCCGCCCAGCCCAGAGCCTCAGGGCGCTCCTCCCTCCTCCCCGGCCACCCACCGTCTTCCAGGCCCGGCCCTCCCACCTGCCCGCCCTGTGGCCAGGGCTCAGGGACACTGAGCAGCTTCCCTGCAGGCACAGTCCTCCTCCGGAGCTCAATCTGGGACCTGGAGCTGCCGGGCTAGCCAGAAGCTGGGCTAAAAGGGGCCCCCGGAGGCCGGCCCCCCAAGTGAGAATCCAGAGGCACTTGTGGACCGGGTCTGGGCCTCTCTGGAGATCCACCCTAGACAAGGGTCTGTCTGGCAAGCGGCCTGGGCGGTCGCGAGGTGCGGCCGGACGCCCTTTCCTCCTCGCACGGTGGGGTGGACAGCTCAGAGGCTGGGGGCCGGGCCCCCGGGCCCGCTGCTCTTCCCCGCCCCCCACCCAGCTCCCTGCATCCCCATCAGCCCTCAGCCACTTCCTGCAGAGCTGGCCAGCTCCTGGAGAAGCCACATCCGGAAAATGGGCCACTTCTTCCTCTGTGCTCCTATCACCGCCCCAGAAGGCAAGTGTGCTCAGGTGCACACACACCGGCGTGCACACACACACACACACACACACACACACACACAAAAGCTCGCCGGCGCCCCCAGGGCATGCCTGTGCCTGTCTCCCCCGGGGCTGTGGGCAGGTGCTCCCTGAGCGCTTACTGAGTCTGGGACAAGTCTCCAACTCTCCGGCCTCAGGTTCCTCACCTGTGAGATGGGGTGACAGGCTTCTCGCCTCATGGGGTCCCTGTGAGGACCCAAGTCTGAGTTCCCCCACCCTAGGGGGTAGGCCTTTCCAGCTCTAAGATCCCGCTGGTGTCTCAAAGCAGTTTCATTCCCCTCCTCTGGGAGGCCTTTCCCAGTCAACCTAAGCCATGCTGATTTATCCTCCACCTTTGTCCAGCCCACAGTGCTGGCATTTAATTAGCCACTCTCTCTGGCAGTTTCTCCTGGGCCTCAAGGACACCCCTGACCCTGGCCCATAAAATAGGAACACGGTGGCCAGGCTGGCCAGCCGCCTCAAGTCGCCCTCCCACAGCCTGCTGGCCGGCGTCCTGCTGACCCTCCCAGCGCCGAAAATGCGCGCCCACTTTCTTGACCAGCCAGACAAGAACACGGAGTGGGGTCGGCACACGGGGTTCCACAGTCACGCCCCAGGACCAGCCCTGTTCTCCATCTGGGCAGATCAAGAAAGGGTAACGAGGCCTCTGCCGGGGAGGGGCTGGAGGGCTGCGTCAGGCTTGGGGGGAGCCCCCTGCGGGAGCTCCCTGCAGCCCAGAGCAGCCCGGAGGCCTGGCCCCAGGACCCGCACCCGTCGCCCCGCGTGCCTGCAGGCTCCACAGGCCCCAACCCCAGGATGCCCCCACTGCCAGCCCAGAGACCAGACCTGTCACCCAGTGTCCCCGACATCCTGGGTGTCGTACAGCAGGCTCAGAGGAGTGGGACCACCCCAGAGTCACGATGGAGCAGGGCTGTGGCAGTGCCGGCCCTGAACTCAGGCCTGCCCGATCTGAAGCTGCTCCGAGTGGCCGAGGACAGTGGGACAGGTAGGTGGGGGGCTGAGTCAGGTGCAGGGCCCTGTCAGGAGCTCATCTCCCAGGGGGCTCTGGGACAGAGTGCCCGGCTGCTTCACACTGATGAAGGTAGGAGAGCATCCCCCTCCCTCGCTGGGCCCCCCTGGCCTGTCCTCCACCCCAGCCCCGCCCTGCAGGTGGGAGGGGGTCTGCGGCTCTGGCTCCCGGGTGCTGCACGCAGGGCATTTATTAAACACTGAGCGGATTGATCTAAATCTTGGCCGAGGGTTGTTTTCCTGCACGGCGCTCATCCAGAGCAGGGCCGGTGGGTCTCCGCACAGCCGCTGCAGACGGGAAGGGCAAGGCCCTGGGGCCCAAGTGCACACAGGGTCACCCTCTGACCGCCCCCCACGTTCCCACCAGCTGTCTGGAACACAGTTCGAATGTACATTTCTCAGCAGACGGAGGAGAGAATCTGTAACAATCTGATCACGAAAATGAGATTGTTCCCTGCACCCAGGGACATCGCACACACTTGGGCCCTCACAAAATCAAATTGCTGCTTATTTAACCTGCTCAGTCTCCAAATGAAAAGGCAGCCCCAAACCCCATCAATACACACTCCCCTCCCCCCACGGCAGGCTTCAACAGGCCCGGCCAGGGGCAGCAGGGTCTCTGGGCAGTTGTGCTGAAAACACCCCATCACCAAGAATGCCAGGAAGAACGTGCCCAAAGCCTCCTCTGGGTGCTGGCTGGTGGCCAGGAAGCCAGCTGGCCTTCAGGAGCGGGAGAGGGGCTCCACCCACCCAACCCGGGCCCAGGGATGACCCCTTCCTCGGGCCTGGACAGCTTGAGCCCAGAACCTGACGGCTGGCAGGCACCCAGCAAAAGTATCTGAGATGCTGACCAGATCCAAACCTCTAATTTTACAGAGAGGAAAGTGGAAAAGGTCAAGTCATGATCAGGGGACAAGCAGCCCAGAGCACCAGGGAAGGTCAACTGACTCTAGAAGGAAGGAAGGAGGGAGGAGGGGAGTGGAGGGGAGAGAGGAGGAAAGGAGGGAGGGGGAGGAAGGGGAGATAAAGGAACAGAGGAGGGGAGGGGAGGGAGGAGGGAGGAGGGGAGAAAGGAGAAAGAGGAGGGAGGAGGGGAGAAGGGAGAGGGAGGAGGGAGGAGGGGAGTGGAGGGGAGAGAGGAGGAAAGGAGGGAGGGGGAGGAAGGGGGGATAAAGGAATAGAGGAGGGGAGGGGAGGGAGGAAGGAGGAGGGGAGAAGGGAGAGGGAGGAGGGAGGAGGCGAGGGGAGGGGAGGGGAGGGGAGGACTCCAGGCCTGACCCCACAGGACCTTCATGTGCCTCCTCACCTCACTGCCCAATGCACCAGGCCCAGCCTTTCCTCCCGGGGGGGGGGGGGGGGGGAGGGGGATGGGCGCCTGTGAAGCCCCACCCCCACCGATTCCTGCACGACGTGCTTTTACTGAGCACCTACTGCATGCTAAGCACTGTCCTAGGCACCAGGCAGGGACGCAGCCAGAGCCCTGCCTCGCAGAGCCAGTGTCATACTTGGGAGAGACGGTGCCCCAGCAGACAAGTCGGCACGGGGTCAGCACGGGGGTGCCAGCCGCAGGGGATGAACCAGGGGGATCCTCTCTGATAGGAAAGCAAAGGGGAGGGTGACCGGGGTTGAAAGGAGACCCACACTGGTTGAGCACCTGCCCTGGGCCAAGATGGACATTCACCACTTCCTGCTGCCAGTCGGGCCGGTTATTCGGTTCCCACGGGTCAGGCAGCTGGGCTCGTGGGCAGAGGGCCAGGCAAGGGGCCACAGGGCGACAGTCAGTCAGTGTGCAGCACACAGGTATTGTCGTCAGCCCTGGTCCTTGCAGCAAAGACCCCTATGCGTGCAGGTGTGTGTGTGTGTGTGTGTGTGTGTGTGTGTGTGCGTGCGAGTGTGCACGTGCATGCATGCATGTGTGAACACGTGTGTGTCCTGCACCTCAAGCTCTGGAAAGGTCGGTCACGGACACAGTGTGGCTGGCTGATGCTTTACTCGGGATTGCCGTGTCTACGGTCCTGGGACAGGCGGGCCCACCATGCTCCTTTGCCGTGTGGCCATCTCTGATTTGACCCTGTATCACGAATTTGGAATTCCCCTCTCTCTGCTCTCTAGAAAAGTCTGTAGAGGCCGGACCTCTTCCCTGGAGGTCGGAGGAGCATACTTGAGAGGCCACACGGGCCCAGTGCTCTCCGCGGCAGCCGCTGGGGGCCCTGTGCCTGGTCTGTGGCGGCCCAGCGCTTCTCCAGGAATCGGCCCGTTTGATTTCTAAGTTTCTAGCTAGGGTGGCATAAATTGTTCACAGAATTCTTATTTTGGAATTTCTGCTCTTTTCCTCCTGCATCAATCTTATCAGTGGCTTGTCTATTTTCACGGCGTTCCCGAACAATCTGCTTTTGGCTTTGTGGAGACTATTGTGACTCACTGAACATGCCCCGTCTCTACACGGTTCTCCCTTCTAACTCTCTGGTTTTTTTCTGTGGTTCTTTTACTTAATCTCTTTAATATCTTCATACAGTAATGTTCCGCCTCTTCCTGGTTCGTGGTCGAGGCGTTTCGGGCCAGCAATCTCTGAAGCGTCCGCAGACTAGGACATGGCCCGCTTCATTGTCACTTGCTCACGTCTTTCTCACACACCCATTGACGGTTTCTTCTTTGACCTGAGTTACTTAGAGCTCTTCTTAAATTTCCAAACATACAAAAAAAAAAAAAAAACGTATTTTTTAAGTTACTTACATCTAAAGATTGCATTTCTCCAACTGCATTTTCTAAAAGTCGCTGTTTTATGCAGCACTGACTCTGGCTCTGCAGTCTATTGACCCTTTATATCTAATTTGTGGTCGAAGCGTGCACAGGTCCCAGGCGTACTGGAGAAGGGCCACGTGTGCTCACTGGTGCAGTTCAGTGAGTGTCGGCAAGCGGAACCCTGTCTGCTAACTTCCTGTGCGTGAGCCCCGCGTGCGGCTGGAGCGTCCGGGATGCTGGGCTCCCTCTGGGGAGGGAAGGCCGTGACTTACCTCATTTTGAGCTGTTCTATTAGGTGTATCCAGGTGTGGAGTTTTCATTTTCCTGCTGGGAGGCCACTGTTACAGGATAAGTCTCTTCATCACATTTAATTCATTTACTCCTTTTCCTAGTATTTACGAACATGTGTGTGTCCTAACGTCCACTGTCTGAAGCCAACACTGCCTCCTGCACCGTAGGCGGTGGGGCGGGGCGGGGGGGGGCGGGTTTCAGCGGGAGCAGCTACATCGTCACCTTGTCCTCTTATAAACGGCAGAGACCTTTTGCCTCCAGTCGGACGATCTTGGACATTCCCCGGGCTCTTTGAACCCACCTGCAGAAATGTGTTTCCCGGACAGGACTGCCCATTTCCCTTTTGCTGTATTTTTTTCTTCTATATTATTTTTGTTTCCTTGTTTTCTTCTTTTCATGTTCAAAGAGAATTTTTGTTTGCTTAATTGTATTCTTACTCCATTTTTACTGGTTTGGAAGTTAGATACCCTAACCCTCCTCTTTCAGAGGTGACCCTTGCCGCAGATCTCGTACTTCTTACTAGTTCCTTCTGTGCACGTCCGGCCTGTGTGATCCTCCCAGACGCACAGACTCTGGCCAGCACCGTGGTGACCCACACACCTCTGCCCTGCGGCGCTCGGGCTCCCTCGGGCAGCCCCCCGCAGCCACGCCCGGCCACCTCGGCTGCCCTTCCGCCACGCATCGCCACAGCGCGGCAGTGGTCAGTTCCCCTCCCTAAGGAGCGAAAAGCAACCTCAAGGCAACCTTGCTCTTTGCTTACTTGACAACTCCGTCACGACCTTGTAACATGAGATCACCGAATCAGACTACACGTTTGCGTGTTACCATATATGGGAGTCAAAGAAGTAGAAGATACAGAGAAAACCATGCCACACGGCGTTCGGGGCTCAGTCCTTTGGGTACAAACCCAACTGAGCGGTGCCGGCAAGAATAAAGTTGCTTCCGGAAAGAAAAGCCTGTGTCACGACTCTCTGTGCGAGACTCCTGCTGCAGAGCCACTTGGCGAGCGTTCTGTACAGGGACACACGCGGCACATGACCCCCAGGCCTGGCCGGTGGGCTCAGAGCCCGCAGGCTGCTCGTCCTCCTTCACCGCTGGGCAGCCCTCCGGCGTGGACACACTGCAGTTCCCATCTACCACGGAAGGACACCTTGGCTATGTCTGGTTTGGGACTCTTACAAACACAGGTGCTGCGAACATGTGCGTGCAGGTTTTGCTGTGAACGTGACTCTCTGCTTCTCTAGGATAAATGCAACTGGTGGCAGTGTATTTAACTTAAGAAACTCCCAAACGGGCTTCCAGGGTGGCCGTCCCGCCGGCGGTGCACAGGCAGCCCGGGCTCCCCGCGTCTGGGCGTCTCCTCCTTTGGCCACTCGGGCAGGCTGGCGGTGGGAGCTCCTGACGTGCCAGTTTGCATTTCTGCAACAGCTGGTGACGCTCCAACGCCATCTATGCATCTTCTTTGGTAAATTTCTGCTCAAATCTTTTGCCCATTTTCTTACTGCTGAATTCAGAGAACTCTTTATATATACAGGATACAAGTCCTCTGTCAGATGTGTGACTTGCAAATATTTTCTCTCCGTCAGTAACTTGTGTTCCCAACCTCTGAACAGGGATTTTTGCAGAGGCTAAGTTTTTAACTTTGATGAAGGAACCCTTGAGTTTTTACCAAGTGTAACTATTAACAGAAGCTAAAATTAACCAATATTTAACTTCCCTGCAAATAACAGATGGGATCAACCATTCGTCCCAACCGGCATACGAGCTTTGTCCGACTGTTGGCCTGTGCTTTCTAAAAATGCAACCCGCGAAACAGACGCTATTGTCACAATTATTATTTTATCGCAGAATAACTTTATTATTTCACACGCCCGTTTGTTGGACCCGCCTCCGTATTCACCTGTGTTACAGACCTTCCAGCTTTGCTCCCTCCTTCCTGCAGTCCATCCTTCAGAAACCCCTCTGGGGAAAGTCTCCTGGTGGTGAGCCCTCCAAGTTCCCACATGTATGGAAACATCTGCATTTTGTCTTTGCTCCTGAAGGACCGTTTTGTTGGAAACACAACGTTACCTTGACAGTTTGCTCAGCGCTCGGTCAGCCTCCCTCCTGGTTCTGCAGTTGCCCTCCTTGCCGATGTTGATGTAAAACAGTCGCCTCTTCCCTTCTCTTCGCTGCGACGAGATCCCTTCCCTGGGACCCTGGTGTCCACGCTTCTCCCCGCAGGCCTGCCGCCCGCGTCCCTCTGCCTCCCCCGTCCTGGATGGCGGGCTGGACGAGCTCTTCTCTTCGCCGCCGCCGGCTCACAGCTCTAACACTGTAGCATATCCGGGGTTCCCTTCATCTGTTGTTTGGCACTTTCTGCGACCAGACGCCCGGACACGCGGCCCTCCGTGAACTTCTTCATGACTTAAAGTTGCACTTGATTTTCCAGACACACTGGGTCGCTTCTGATAACCTCTCATTGTTCACTTTTGTGATTCCATCTTATTTGAAAATATTTCGTAAGAACTATCTATGTTACATGCTTGATTCATTCCAACAGCTGAAGCCACTCTGGGGCCTGTGTGGTCAGCTCGGCGGACAACTGACACCACGGGCTGGCGCCTGAGACCACGGATACGGGCTCCTCCCGGCCGTGGCAGCCGTGGGTCCGAGACCCAGGAGCGGGCAGGGCCGGTCCTCCTGAGGCCTGTCCCCGGCATGTGGGGGGGCGTCCCCTCCCCGTGTCCTCACGTGGTCGCCCCCCCCCAACCCCCGTGCGTGTCTGCGCCCTGGCCTCCCCTTCTTGTGGGGACACCAGCCTGGATCAGGGCCCCCAGTGCCTTCCTTTACCTCAGTCACCTCCGCAAAGGCCCATCTCCGAGCACAGTCACCCTGCGGCCCTGGGGGTGGGACTCGGGTGTGGCTCCGGGGACACGATTCGGCTCATGACGGGGCCTGTTTTGTCATTCCTGCCATTGTTGCTGTGTCCTCAGCTTTCCACTCAGCGGCCCCGTGACTCACGGGGTGACCTCCGACTGTGGGCTCACGTGGGCCTCTCGTTCTGTGCGCAGCACAGACGCCCGACTGTCCTGTTCCCTCAGTGAAGGGCCCTGGCAGGTCTGGGATCGCAGGTCAGCCAGCCCTAAACTTGTTCCCCATTCCAGCACATTCCATCAGGGCGGTGGGGGGAGGCGACGGCCGGCAGGGAGCCAGGCCAGTTACTTTGTTTATTCTTTGCAAGGCAGCAAAGCATTTTTCTTTTCCTTGAGGGAAAGACAGAGAGAGCACGCTGGAGCAGGGGAGGGGCAGGGGCAGAGGGAGGGAGAGAGAATCCCAAGCAGGCTCTGTGCTCAGCACCATGCCAGACACGGGGCTCGACCCCACCACCTCGGGATCATGACCTGAGCCGAAATCGAGAGTCAGACACTTAACCGACAGCCACCCAGGCGCCCTGGAAGCCAAGCTTTTTAAATCGTGGGTTTCCCACGTTGAACTGTTCTATACCGGGAGAGCCATCCGGGCTGGCTAAGCTCCAAGAGCAGATGTGCCCAAAGGCCCGCATGTCCCGAGGCGACTCCAGGGCGGGACCCGGCCTCGCTGGTCTGCGGGGAGAGCCGTGAGGGGACAGGGCAAGGACCTGGGCGTCACCCCTGCACCCCCAGTGCACCCCAGGCTCTCGGGTTTTCCATCTGTACAAGGGGCGCAGTCAGGTGACCCGCAGCCTCTCCGGCCTTCTGGAACACACCACGGAAGGCCCTGTGGTCAAGCCACAGACCCACAGAAACGTCTCCCGTCTTGGTCGCAGACACCTTCTGGATGCACCCAAAGCGGGTGCGAGGCCGGCGTCCAGGACCACTCGGCTCCCCTTCCGTGCACAAGGACCCGCACTCGGGGCTGGCCGGGGCCCCTGCCCTCCCCGCGTCATCGCCCGGCCCCCTCATGCATCCCTGAGTCCGGGCCGCTGTCCCCGCCATGTTCCTCCCCGGCCCTCAGTGTGCGGCACAGGGCTCCAGCCGCAGAGGCCGGAGGGCGCACGGCGGCCTCAGGACCTGGACGCCCCACCTCTCAGGCCCCAGCAGGGTGGGGTCGCTCTTCCCCAGCCTCACCCTGGACTCTCTGCCGGCCCTGCCCCTCTCACCCGCTCCCCTGGCCGCATTTCTACCCGGGCTTCAGGGCCACTCAGTCGTACCCCTGGCTCCCATGGTGGGGCTGCTGGTCGTCCGTTCATCTCCCTGCCTTCAGTAACAGAACCTCCATTTTGGGCTAAAGCTATAAAGATACTTCCCAGCTTCTATTAGGACTTAGTGGGGGCACCTGATTAACTTCCTCGCCCATGGGAGGAGACGCAAGGAGAGGCGTCCTCGGAGGGAGTGGAGGTGCCTACTTATCCCTTCTCTTCACCCTGCTCCCTGGGACATGAGCGCAATGGTGGGAGTCCTGCAGCCATCCTGGACCATGAGCATCGCCACGGAGCAGGGGGCCACAAGCCACGTGGGTCCTCGAGGACCACTCGCCACAGAAATCTCTCAAGTAAAAGTCATACTCGTCGCCATTATCTACAACATGCTACCGGGGGCTTCTCCCAAATACAACCAGATCTAGTTGTGACCTTCTACACAGAAAACACTTGCCTGACATGTGTTTACTTGCTTAGTGTCGCTTCCTACAGCAGACCGTGAGTGCTGGGAGGAGAGGCCTCTGGTCTCCCTTGGTCACCTGTGCATCTTCGCACTTAGTACAGGGCCAGGCCCCAAGGGGGCTCCTGATGGACGCTATGGAAGTAAGTGGGCCCAGGGCTCAGGGTCAGGGCGCAGCATGTGACCAGGATCGAGGACCAGCGTGTGACCACATCAGGGCCCAGAGCGTGACCGGGGCCAGGGCTCAGTCTCCACTGGAGGTGGCACAAGCAAGGGGCAGCAGTGCTCACGGACAGTAGGGAGGTGAATGCCAACCAGTCAGGCACGTTTCATCGGACAAGGACAGCCCATCCCTTCCACCCACAGAGAAGACTAACGGTGGCTTCGAGAGCGTGTGGAGAAGGATCCGAGGTTTGCGGAGCGGACGGAAGGCTTCGCAGGGCGGGGCCACCTGAGTAAGGCGGCCATTGACAAACGGCACCACCTGCGACTAGAGGGAGAGGAGGCTGCGAGGGCGGCCAGGCCGTGTCGCGGGGGGCAGCTGGCTGAATCGCCAGAGAGCTCTGGCTCCCTTCTGTAGACAAAGTCACCGACACGCTGCTGGCTCGCGGTGAAGACGGAAAACCAGAAGAGGGTCCGCCCAATGTGCCAGTGACGCGGGTCTGGGCCCTCCTCAGTGCGGGGGCTTCCCCGGGAGCCCTGGCACCAATATGCTGCCCGGCCCATGCCGATCCTTCAGGCTCCTGCGTGAAGGATTTTATCCACAAGGGTCAGGAGAAGGAAGTAAAGGGGAGGCGGGCAGAGGGCACGAGGCCCAAGACCAGCGAGGCCCTGGGGACCCCTGCCCTCCCCTCCTGGCCCCCCAACAGCCTCCCAGGCTGCGTGGTTGCAGCCCAAGCTCGGTCTGAGAGGGCCAAGGGCGGGCCCCAGTTCCCTGAGGGACCCCCCCTCCCCCCCCCCTCCCCCCCCCCCCCCCCCCGGGGCACAGGAGGTAACGGAGAGAGCAGATCTGAAAACCCAGCAAGCGCTCAGGGCTCCCTGCCGGGGCCGAACACAAAGGCACAGCCCGCGTGAGGAACAGGACCGGGCTCCGTCTCATTTGCTTGCGAGCATCACCACCGACAGGGCCTTCTCCGTTGTTATTTTATGCTTATGTAGGAAAAATAATTCTTTTTGCAAGAAACACCAGTAGGTACAAAATGGTATCCCGCCCCACACAGTACCAGGTGGCATATATGCACACGTGTGTCCGTCAGACACAGATCTAACACCGGGCGGAAATGACCGCAGGCTGCAAGACGGGGGCGTCCTGTGCAGAACCAAGAAAACCGCAGGAGCCCAGCCCGCAGCGTCCACACGTCCAGGAGGAGGAGGCTTCCGGCGGGCCCTCCGGGTCACCCTCTGGGGACCTTCCTGACACCCCGCTGAGCCACCCCTCCAGGTCTGGGGACACCGAACCCTCTATAGCCCCTGTGGCCACAGGGGGGTGCTGGCTCTGCCCTCCAAGGCACTCGGCACAGCAGGTGAGAGCGCGGGACGGGAGCGGAGGCCGGGCCCCGCCAGCGCCCCTCTGCGTCTTCCAGCCACAACGTCCCTGAGTAGACTTCTGTCCAGGACCACCGACCGGCCCCAGAGCCTTTCCCTGCACGAGTGTGTCCTGTGTCCTTGCCGGCTCCATCGAGGCCCCAACCCCGCCCTGCTGTCCCCCAGCCTGCCTCTCAGAAGGGCTGGGGTCCCCGCTCCTCGTGCAGCCCTCCAGGGACCAGACCCTAGACCTCCTCTTCCACCTTCAGGATCATCCCTGAGAAGACCTCCAGGCCCTGGGGGCTGCCCTGGGGGCCTCTGGTGGGCCCAGAGGCCACTCCCCCAGCAGGGGTGCCGTCCAGGACTGTGGGCGAGGCTCCCCGGGCCGGGCAGGCCTCCACCAGCTTCTCGAGGGTCCGGTTGAGGGCCTCGACGCCGTCGGCCAGCCGCTGGGTCTGCTCGGCCAGCCTCTGGAGCAGCAGGTTCTGCTGGGCCATCAGTGCACTCTGCTGCTGAGACCAGTGGGAGAGCAGGGCGCCCTGTCGCCGATGGGAGTCCAGCAGTCGCTGCTCAAACTCCGAGGCCTCCGCTGCGGGCCTCCCAGGGGGCGGGGGTGGCACAGTGGAGGGCGGGGAGGGTCCAAGGGCCCCTGGGAATGCAGCTGCAGGGGGCACCGAGGCCGGAGAGGCTGGCGGGGAGGGTGAGGAAGCAGGTGCAGGGACAGTTCCTCGTAGGTCCAGGGGGTCAGGTTCGGGCAGGCTTGGCCCATCCAGGGTCCTCAAGGGTAGCCACAGGCAGCTGGGGGCCTCGTCTTCCTCGTCCGCTGGTGAAGGGGGACAGGAAATGTCAGCCTCCAGCAGCCATGACTCTGGGGCAACACCTCAGAGGGATTGGGGAGGTGACGGGTGGGGGCCCTCCGCACATGGCCCTACTTTGGTCTCCTGATGCCCCTCCATGGTGGGCAGCAGTACCCACATGAGGAAACCAGGACTCAGAGGTGAGTCTTCCTCTAGTAACACTTAAGTCCAAACCTCAGCCTGGCAACCGCAAAGCCTCGGTGCTTGTCCCCCATGCCGCCATTTGTCTACACTCCACCCAGCTGGCTGTGGTCTACCATCCAGTCTGTCCCTCTGTTCACCTCCGCGTACCACCCACCAATCTATCTGCCCATCAATTTCTTCATCCGTCATCCATCCATCTCCTTCCTTCTTTTCATCTCTCCTTATACTCATCCACCAATCTTCCTTCCACCCATCCATCCACCCATGCCTCCGTCCGTCCATCCATTCACTATCCGTCTATCGTCCATCTACTCATCCATCCACCCATGCCTCTGTCCACGCATTCATCCATCATCCATCCTCTATCGACCCATCCATTCACCCACCCCTCTGTCTACCCATCCACCCATCATCCATCCTCCATCCACCCATCCATTTACCCATGCCTCTATCCATCCATCCATTCACCCACCCACCCACAAATCATTCATCCACCCATTCATTTACCCACACCTCTGTCCATCCGTCCGTCCATCCATCCATCCATCATCAGCCTTCCTCCATCCACCCACCCGTTTACCCCTGCCTCTATCCACCCATCAATCCACCATCCATCCACCCATCCATCTACCCACGCCCTGTCCACCTATCCATCCACCCACCCATTTACCCATGGCTCCATCCATCCATCCATCCATCCATCCATCCATCCACCCATCTGTCCATCCACACCTCTGTCCATCCGTCCATCCATATCCATCTTTCATCTACCCATCCATTTACCCATGCCGCTGTCCATCTGTCCGTCCATCCATCCACCCATCCATCCATCCATTCATCCTCCATCCACCTAGCCATTTACCTATGGCTATTCACCCATCCGTCCATCCACGCCTCCATTCATCTACCCATCCATCCAGGAACCCATCCATCAACCTCTGAGTGCGCTCCTCCAGCAAGTAGATGTTCCAGGAGGGTGGGAGGGTGTACATGAAGCAAAGCTTTCCCAGTGCAGCAGGAAAAGCCCTGGACATGGAATCCTACAGCCTAGGCTCCAAAATCAGCTTTTCCCCTTGAGACCCATGTGGCTTTGGGAAACCCTTTTGCTCTGGACCTTCAGTCCTCAATCTGCACCTGAAAGGTCTGGCTAAGGGCTAATCCTCCCTCCTGTCTGGGTGTGGAGGTTACGTTGGTCAATGCCCCAGGGAAAACCTGAACCTGAAACGTGGGGCTATGTCATGCCCTGTCTTGGTGGACACTTCCACCCCTCCATCCAGTGGAGGTGAGAGGAAGGACATTCCTGCGTGGCAGCAGCTTTGGGCCGCACCTGTCAGTCTGAGCCCCACTCACCTCACCTAGGGCACAGGGGCTCCTCAACTGCCACGGAAATGGGGTGGTGACGGCATCACCCCAGAGGACAGGGTCCGATGAGCAACATGGGGCTGGGGTAGGGGTCTGAGCCTGATGAGGTGTCCATGGACACAGGTGGCCCCCCATGCCACCTCCCCCGCCTCCTGCTGCTCCTCCTGCTCCGCTGTCACACCTTCCTTCTGGGGTCCTGGCATCTGCAGGTCCTGCTCGGATGGCCCCAGGGCATTCGTGGAGGGAGCCACCCTGCTGGCCTGTTGCTTCCCTCTCGAGACGAGGCTTTCTGTTGGTGAGGGCTTCGGGCAGGCACCGCCACTCGGAAGAGTTTCCATCAGAGAGAGGCCGGGCCCTGAGCTTCTGGCAAGTCTGTGTCGCTTCATTCGCAACCTGAACCTTCCGCTCCGGGAGGCCCCGGAAGGACCAAGCCCGGTGGAGAGGCCCCAGGTGGGGGCCTGGCTGCCCTCGGTGTACCACAAGGTGGCAGGGGCCGTGGGCCGGGCGGGGAGCACCGAGCTGCTGTTCTCTTGCCTCTGCTCCCATCTTGCAGATGAGACCTTGCCACGGCCCCTGTCTTCTCCTGGTGTGGCACTGACCAGCTCCCACGTGTGACCCACCCATAGGCACCCTGACTTCAAGTCTGACGGCCATTGACGGAGAAAAGAGGAAGCCGACACGGCTTTGCCTTCCCCGGAGACCCAGGGAACGAGAGCCCAGGGAACCATCCGCCCACCTCTCCCGAGAGCCCTCTGCCCCGCTCCTGCCCACCACGGCCCCCACACAGGGGTCGCGTCCAGCCTGTGTGTGGCATCCTGAGCTTGCCCGGGCAGCTCCTCCTTTGGCCTCCGAGCACAGCGTCCTTTCCACCGAGACGATCCCACTTGGCCTTCAGGACAGAGCATGTACTCTCCCAGGAAGCCGTCCCTGCTCCGCTAGCCCGGGGTCCCCCTGTCGCCAGGCTGGACCATCCGCGCCGCCCCACCCCCCCTTAGGATGTCCACTGGTGGAGAGGCGGGCTCCATGGGGTCCATCTGCGTGTCAGAGCCCAGCGTGGAGCAGAGGGCAGTGTGTAAGCGATGAATGAATGGGCGCTGGCTCCCCAGCCCTCCCTCCCGGCCGGACCAAGGCCCAAGCCCGCCTGGCCTGATCAGGTGCTCACATGGTCGCCGCGGGTCAGCACAGAGGCTCAGTGGTCCGTCCCCAAGGCCGCTCTAAGCCCCGTCTCAAGCGAACAAAGGTCTGATATTTGCTCTCTCTCCCTCTGAGCCACCCAACTGGTCCCAAGCCAAGCTCCACTGGCTCCAAGAAGAGAGGGTCCCTCCCAGCTTCCAGCCCGGGGCCAGGCCAAAGGCAGACCCGAAACACACAGGCACCTAGACTGCAGGTGCAGGAACAGGAGGGTCGGAGGAGCCCTCTCCATGGCCGGTTCCCTCTGGGAAGGAGGCAGACACTGCCCGACACACGTCGCCTTTCTGGGGAAAAGAGACCACAGAGCTTTCCATAGGGCACCTCGGTGAGTGGTCCTGGGAAACCATGGGTGTGCACCCACACAGTGAGACCTCCCGGGCGGGCGCCGCTCACACTCTCGACCAATTCCCTCCCTGCAGCTTCCATAGAGCTAGCCGGCAAAGGCCCTGGCCACCTGCCTTCGCGGGGGTGCAGACGGCGGGCGACCGTGCACAGCGTCCTGGGTGCAGACCCCGCCGTCCTGCCTCTCCCCTCCCGGACACCGGTCCTCCTCGGCTCGGAAAAGACCCTGTGGGCGTGCCCCTCCCACGTACAGGGCAGGGCCTGGGCCTCCCAGGGAGACAGGGGACAGAGGGGGCCACGGGCCAGCCGGGCCGTCCCCTCAAACTGACTTACTTGGTGCCGGCTGGCTCCGGCCAGGAGCTCGCTGGCCGCCTCTGTGTGCGAGGACGCAGCCTCAAGGCTGGCTTCAATACTATCTGCAAATCAAGACAACGGAAGCAATTACAGAGTGGCGACCCTGAGGGTGTGACGAGGGCGAGCCCAGGGAGCCCAGGCCCAGGGGCTTGGAGCGGGGCCTGCCCTCCCGTGGCCACTAAGGCCCCGTCCTGGCCTCACCAGAGGCCAGGTGAGGAGTCCAGACTCCAGAGAAGCGGAGGCTGCAAGGTGCTGGGCCACCTGGCTGGGGCAGGTGCTGGCCGCCAGAGCCGTCAGAAGGTGCCCTCGGGGCAGGGGCCACCCACTCGGGAAAGGTGGGGGCCAGCCTGGAAAGAGGCCCGGCCCTGCTACTTTTCTGCGCCCTTGGGCCGTCCTCCAACTCCTGACCATGGCCCCTGCTTCTGAGAAGGGGCCAGAGCCGCCGTGAGGATGACCGTGACCGGGTCCGTGAACGCAGGTGCAGGGGGCCGGGCAGCGGCACGCGCTGGCCTCTGGCCACTTCAGCGCGGGGCTCCGGGCACGGGCCTGGTGGGGGTGTCCACACAGCCCCTGACACCTCACACCGGCAGCAACACCTAAGCCACCGTCCCGAGGCCCAGAGCAGCCCTAGGAAACCAGAAAATTCCACTCAGCAACGCTGGCGGGAAAGAGGCGGCATCATGAGAACGTGTCCGAATTCATAACCAGACCCATTCGGAACACGCAGCCAGGCCGCGGGGACGGGCGGAGCAATGGTGAGCTGAGACGAGGACGTTCGCCCACGGTGGGAACTGGGTTGGAGTCCCGGTGAGGGATGCGGCTACACCGTTTCCTCTCCTACCACCAGGGATCCTGGTGGCGCCAGACAGAGGGAGCGTGTGACCATAGCAAGAGGCACTCTCTCCCCAGACCGGCTGCTTTCACTGCTGGCCACTGCAAACGCCCGGGGTCCCCTCTTCAAGGAAAAGGAGACAGGCCTCCGAACGCCTGAACTTTGGTTAGGACTTCGGAGGCAGAAACAGGTAAGTTCAAGTGGCACCACTCCCCCGGGGCACCCCGGGCACCACCTGAGCCGAGCGACGTGGGAGGCCCGAGGCCGGGGACAGAGAAGGTGCAGATGGACACAAGTGCCTCTGGGGCACCGCGCCCTCTGCCCAGTGGGTCGCTCTGCGGGGGTGTCTTCCCCGGGGCTCCTTCCCCTCGGACGAAGCACAGCCCCTCCACGCGGAGCCCCACTGGAAGGAGAGGAAGGAGAGCCTGGCCCCTCCTTGCGCCGGGTCACCCCTGCTTCTCCCGCAAGTGCGGCGCCCACCCCCCAGCGTCCATCCAGGCCCCTGCCCCTGCCACGGCCCAGCTCCTATGCCAAGAAGCCACCTTGCGCCCCCAGGCCGTGGGCGGCAGCAGCCCCACCTGGCTCCCGCTGAGGAAAGAGGCGAGTGCACGGGGCAGGAACAGCTGCCACCACGCGCAGGAAGACAGCAGGGCCACGGCCGTGCCGGGCGCTGGGGGCCGCACTCCAAGCTGGTCTCTCCCGTGCCCGGCAACCACACGGAGCCTGGGCTGCCCCAGGACCCTGCGCTCAAGCTCCGACAAAGCCCAGGTCTGGTCTGCACCCAGCAAGGTCCTGGGGACACCGAGAGCCCAACTCTGATGGTAAAATACTGCCCAGATTCACAAGTGGTCCCCACAGCAGAAGCCCAGCTGAGACCAGGAACGGGAGCACTCAGCACTAAGCCCTCCCCGGATCACAGTTCTGCCCCTGGCCACCCGCTCACAGCCAGCTCCCTCGTCCTGAGCCCCAGGGGCAGCCAGGCAGGCATGGGCACCCCAGTGCTCCGCTGGCCGTGAAGCACACGGCCTCTGCCTCACCTTGAAGATCCCAGGTGGGTCAAGGGCAAATTGCAGGAGCCCTGAGCTGACCCCCAGGCCCCCTGCAGGGCTGCTCAGTGGGAGCTACCTTGCAGGGCTCTGCTGCGGAGAGCTACAGGGCATCTGGGCACCGGGCCAGGCCTCCAGGGCCCAAACAGACCCCCCATTAGCACTGCTCCCCCAAACACTGACAGAAATCAGGGGGATGCACCCCAAGGTGCAGCAGATAGCACCCTGTGGAGGCCCCACAACACTGTCAGCTGGCTGTCCTCACCCCTGTGGCCTTGACGGGGCCCCTGCAAGCCTGACCCTGCCCCAGCCCCTGGGCCAATGCTGACCCAGATAGAGGAACTGGTGGGACCTTCAGCAGCAGTCTTTGCACAACCCCCACCCCCCCGCCCCGATCAGGCTTTGCAGCCACCTCCCTGCCCCATAGCTCAGCCCTGCCAGGGAGGCCGGCCCCATGCATTCCCATTCGGTGACAATCAGCACTGTCCCAGGAGGGACACTCCCAGGAGGAGCCCCAAGCGCTAAGAGACCAGTCGGTCAGCTGTCCCCATGGGGCTGCAGGGTCTAGGGAAGGGGGCGCCTGGCTCAGCAGGGCAGACAGAGTTGTCTGGGCTGGACTAGGCCCCACCATCAGCCAGCACAGGGGACCTTCAGGAGCAACACAGCCACCAAGTTCCTGCCCTGCTCCGGGGCTGGGGACTCGGGGGGGTGGGTCCGGGCACACCAGTGCCACCTCTGCCAGCACCCCCTCCAGGGGGCACACCCTGGACCCCAAAACCGGATCTTGCTCTGCCTGTAAGGAGAGTGGGGCGCCCCCCAGGATGACAGGCTGGCCGCGATCAAGGCCACCCCCAGGGACGGCAGCAGGTCCACACACGTCCCCCAGCGGGTCCACCAGCAGCTCCGAAGCGGCCATCCGTCATCAGGGGCTCGTGGCCCTGTCTCTGCAGGGCCGAGTCCCGCGGTCCACTCCGCGGCCTTCACGAGGGAGCCGTCCTGCTCCAGGCTTCATCCCCACCATGCTTCCACCAGCGGCCCGAGAAGCGCAGGGTTCGTCTTGGCCGTGAGGAGGGGCGCAGCCCCCGAGCAGACTGACCAGGACGTGCAGAGGTGTCTTGAGGAGGAGGAACAGCAGGAGGGAGCACTGAAGGAGGCGGCACAGGAGTCCGAGGCGGCACCACTCTGGAGGCCAGAGGAGGCTGGGTGCGGCAGAAGAGCCCATCGAGCACCCTACGCTTGCCTCACCAGGCACAGAAACTTCCAGCAAAGGGGGGCCCTGTGGGCGGGCGCGAGGGCTCAGAGTGGGGCGTCAGTGTGCCTTGGGAAGCTGAGAGCCACCAGAGACCGGCCTGGCCTGGTCTGGGGCCTGAGGGGCCCTGGGGAGAAGAGCCCCACAATGAGAGCACAGGAAGGGGTCAGAGGTCAGGGGCGGTCTCCCCCGCCCCACACCAGGAGAGTGGCACTGAGTGGGGACAGGGAGAGGAGCGCAGCCCCTGGTCGTCTGCTCCCTGAGCCTCCAGAGGCACCTGGCTGTGCTGGGTCACGGTGGGGGCACCCCCAGAAGGGTCCCAGCTCGGGGCCAGGATGAGCCTGACTTTGAGCCCCAGCTCCTTTGCTCCCCACGTGGGCCGGCCCCTCCCCGACCCGAGGCTGTTTCCCATCTGGAAGCAGAAAGGCCCCACGTGGGTGGTGGTCACCCCCACAGGCCCGCAGCCCTCCCCTGAGCGTCCTACTCCCCAGAAGCCCGGGCACGGTGGGGGGGGGGGGCAGGCCCGGGGCGGTGGGGGCCACTTACTTGGCAGGGGCTCGGCAGCCTGGCCCTCGCCTAGGGGGGCTGGGGCCGAGAAGGTCTCGGCCACCATGTGCTCGACAGGGGTGAGGACGAGGCCGGGGGCCCGCGGGCTCTCCGCCAGCTTCTTGCGCACCGCCCCTCGCAGGTCCCTCCACTTGTGCTTGAGGTCGCCCAGGTCCCTCCGGCAGTAGCCCAGAGCGTTCACGGCCTGCAGGATCTTGCTCCACACTCGGTGCTTCCGGGAGGGCGTGCCCCGCAGCGCCCCGAACAGCAGCGGGTAGTGGCGGGCCACCCTCTGCACCAGCACCTCCGTCTCCTGGGGGCTGAAGTTGGGCTTGCGGGTCTTGGTGCGGGAGTGGGGGCCCGGCCGCAGGGGCGCCACGGCTGGCTCGGGGCTGGAGCTCCGCCGGCACGTGGCCCTGCCGCTGCTGGACCCTGGAAAGGCACCAGAGGCTGAAGGAGCAGGCGGGCCGGGAACAGCAGAGCGCCGCCCGGCTCACAACCCCAGGCGTGCACTGTGTCCACAGGAGCGCACACGGGCCCCTGCCCGTCATCCATCGTGGTGGGATCACCCGCGTCAGCACGCGGCGGGATGCCGAAGTCCCAGCTACTCCGGTCCCCAGGCCCGGACCACAGTTGCCACAGGTCGGCCCTTGCCCGTCCCTCTCCCCTTCCCCGCCTGGAGACGGCCCCTCCTGATCAGCCCATCACGGGGACTGAGTGACCATCTGGGTGACATGCGGGTATCCATCTGGAGTGGACACGCACTCTGCATGCCCGGAGACAGCCAGCCAGAGGTGGAACCAGCCGCAGCAGCTGTGCTGAGGCCAATGGGGGCGAGGGGTGGGGGACGTGGGCCCAGGCAGGGGTCTGGGGAGAGAGCGCCTCGAGGGCACGCTGGAGCCGCCCGCTGTCCAGCTGTCGAGCAAACCCCTGCCTGCAGCCCAGGCTCTGAGAAGGAGGGAAGGGGAAGCCTGCCGGACAGCAGCCCCAGGAGGGAGCCGGCCCCACCCTCCCCTGGGGGTGCAGCATGGCCAGGGGGACGGCCGGGCTGGATGCCAGAACCTTGGAACGGGGGTGCAGAGGCTGGCGGGGGGCTGCCTATGCCGGCCAGTGGCTCTGGCCTACCCCAGACACTCCGGGTGCCCAGACACGCGAACACTAGGAGGGCCCACGTAGCCATGTGGGGTGCAGAGGCCAGGCTGAGGGGGGCTGAGGTCCTCATGTGGAGGGAACACAGAAAGAGCAGGGACATCAGCCTGCTCCCGGCACGGCCCTGCCCCCACCGCACCCATTTCCCAAGAAGCAGCCCCTCCAAGGTGACTCTGGGCACCACACATCCAGTGCTCTCTGCCGAGGCACCTGCTGCAGCCTCGACCCCTCCCCCACCCAAGGACAATTTGTCCTCGCCCGGGAGGGGGGGTCCCTGGGTGGGAGAAAGGTCCGGGCTCTTCAATGAGCAGAATGGATGGGCCACCCTCTCGCATGAGGCTCCCTGACTCCGGCCTTCCTGAGGGGCTGGGGAGACCTGGGGACATGGAGAAGGAGGGCAGCAGATCCTCAGACGCCTGGAACTGCCCTGGGTCTCATTCATCCAGGAGGCAGCCCTGTCCACACCTGGGGGAAAGGGCAAGGGGCTGTGGGGCAGGTGGCTCAGATACCCACCAATGGCATCTCCTTGCTCTGAAACCATGGAGGCCAAGTCCTTGATAATCTGATTTACATCCAACAAGTCACTCTGTGGAAACAAGAAGGCAGGTGTTAGGTGCAGCGGTCAAGGGCACAGCCATCAGAGGGTGCTAGGTGAAAGCCAAGAAAGCCTAGGGTCCCCCCTCCCAACCAAGTCAGAGACAGGGCTGGGATCTGAATACTGTTTCCTGACTCCAAGGCCAAACCCCAAGCTCTCTGAGAATCCCAGGGCTGTAAGCTCCCTCACTGGGTACAGAGGACCCAGGGTTGGCCCTCAGAGAGCTGCAGTCAAGTGCAGAGCAGTGTCACCAACACTGCCTGCACCTCCTACAGGCCCATGAGTCCTGTAGACACCTTGTTCCCCACACTTGCTTTGGGGCTCCTTGATAGAAGGATACCTTTCCCTCTCTGTACAGCCAGCACCTGGCATAAGTCAGCACACGGGTGCCACTCAAGAAATCCTGAAGAAGCAGGATGGGTTGATGGATGGATAGAATAGATGTATGACTGGATGCTGGATGAATAATAGATAGATGGACAGACGGTGGATGCACGGATGAACAGTGGATGAGTAGATGAGGGGATGGTGGGTGGGTGGAGAGGCAGGTGGATGGATGGACAGTGGATGGGTGGATGAACAGACGAGTCGGTAGATGGTGGACAGGTGGATGAATAAACGATGGGTGGATGGACGAGCGGGTGGTGGATGGATGATGGATAGATGGCGGATGGATGGACAGGTGGGTAGATGTGGGCAGATGAACGGATAGATGGATGGGTGGATAGATGGTAGGCATATGAATAGAGAGTGGGTGGATGGATGGATGATGGATGGGTAGGTGATACAGGGGGATGGAGGGGTGGATGGATGGATGGATGGATGGATGAATAAATGATGGATGGGTAGGTGATACAGGGGGATGGATGGATGGATGGATGGATGGATGGATGGATGGATGATGGATGGGTAGGTGATACAGGGGGATGGATGGGTGGATGGATGGATGGATGGATGGATGGATGGATGGATGGATGAATAAATGATGGATGGGTAGGTGATACAGGGGGATGGATGGGTGGATGGATGGATGATGGATGGGTAGGTGATACAGGGGGATGGATGGGTGGATGGATGGATGGATGGATGGATGGATGGATGGATGGATGAATAAATGATGGATGGGTAAGTGATACAGGGGGATGGATGGGTGGATGGATGGATGGATGGATGGATGGATGGATGGATGATGGATGGGTAGGTGATACAGGGGGATGGATGGGTGGATGGATGGATGGATGGATGGATGGATGGATGAATAAATGATGGATGGGTAGGTGATACAGGGGGATGGATGGATGGATGGATGGATGGATGGATGGATGGATGATGGATGGGTAGGTGATACAGGGGGATGGATGGGTGGATGGATGGATGGATGGATGGATGGATGGATGGATGATGGATGGGTAGGTGATACAGGGGGATGGATGGGTGGATGGATGGATGGATGGATGGATGGATGGATGGATGGATGATGGATGGGTAGGTGATACAGGGGGGTGGATGGATGGATGGATGGATGATGGATGGGTAGGTGATACAGGGGGATGGATGGATGGATGGATGATGGAGAGACGGATGGAGACGGTAGGTGGGTGGATGATAGACAGTGGATGGTGGACGGATGGCAGTCCCACTGCCATGGAAAGACTGAGTGGCTTCATGAAGCTGGTGAACAGGGCAAGGACTAGAAATTTGGCCCGGGGGGTCTTGCACCTCACTCCTCCATGCTGCCCAACTGCTTAACTCCATTTGCCAGAAAACTAGCAGTGATGCTTGTGAGGGACACGGCCCCTCCGTTCACAGGCCACATGCTGGGGGCATGTCACACACCATCCTGAGGCCAGGTCAAAACGCCCAACTGACAGTAGACGTTGGGCGCTCAAGAGGCTCCGTGACCTCCGGGGCCTCTCAGACGGGGGGAGGGCTGGTACCGGCACCGGGGCCCACTGGCTCCAAGGCCACCCTTTTTCCGAATGCCACCCTGCAGGGACCAGCTCTTCCACTGGCCAGCCAGGTCGCCCTGGGCAAGACCGTTCACCTCGGGGCCAGGTTTCCTCACCTACCGTGTGATCCAAACCAAAGCTTCCTCCTTCAGTGCCTGGCTTGTGGCCAGGGATGAGCCCCAGTCAGGGAAGGCTCCTCCAGGCCAGTGAGAGGGGCGGGGAGGGGGCGGTGAGAACCCTACCCCAGGCCCACCCACTCTACAGCTCATTCTGGAACTCAGATCGATTTCCACAGGGGTCGCTGCAAAATATTATGGGGAAACTCATTTTCTTTTTAGGAGTGTTCTCGGAAATGAAGCAATTAGCATGATCTCAAACCCACGTGTGCTACCAACTACAATTCAATTACAGGCTTAACCATGGTGCAGGCAGATGGCCACCCTGTGGAAGCGGCCCGTGGCCGGGAGGGTGGCCGTCAGGGTGGAGCCTGTGGGCCTCAGCCCCGGGGACTGCAGCAGGTGAGTGGGTGCTGGGCAGCCCTGGGCCTGGGCCCATTTCTGGGAGCTCGGTCACCACAGCCTCCCCTGAGTGAGGCCACCGGTGGTGGGGGGGGGGGCACCCAACCTAGGCTCCACCCCCACCTGGAGACGTCAAGGTCACAAGATAAAGGCTGCAGGCCCAGCGGGGCCTCAGTCAGACTGCCTGCCGCCCAGATTCCCCAGCCTCCGCCCCAACCCTGTCAGAGGCTGGGCTCAGACCAGCCACACCCAACCCTGACCTTGCCACTGAGGCCTCTCTCACACGAGGCTGGCCCTGGATGCACTTGGACTCGACTCTTGGGGGCCTTTCTATGCTAACTCAGTCCCCCCTTATTGTGTGTAAGCACGCCTTCTGGTACTCCCACTTTGCAGACAGGTCAGGCAGGGAAACCAAGTCACCCACAGGTTAAGGGACTCTCCCAAGGGCATGTGGCTGATAAATGGTGAGCAGCAAATCACCTGACCCAGGTTACCGCCCACCTAGACGGCACTGCTGGAGTGACACAGGGAGGTCGTGTGGCGCGGCCGCCTGCACGGGTGGGATTAATGGGCACGTCCGGCGTTGCTTCCCACGGGCAGGGGCCACTGAGGGCCACGGCTGGCGTGGTGCTGCCCGCGGCCCTGTCCGGCCCACAGGGACACAGCCTCAGCAAAGGACAGGGCAAAGAGGGGCGTCGTTGAGCAGGGGACACGAGCCCGGTGCCCCCCTCGGGGCCTGCCAGGGTAGAGGTGGCCACCGTACAGCCACTAGCACGGCACTGACCCCAACAGGCTGGGACAGGCCCAGACGGAGCACAGAGGCCCCATCTGGCTCACGTTCTGGGCTTCGGGGGAGACCTCCCTTACAGACGCGGTGGCCGAGGCCGCCTTCCCACCTGCAGACACACCGGCGCCGTGGCTGACGGCCGGCCTTACACACCTTCCCTGCCGGGGCCCGACTCGTCCCAGGCAGGGGGTTCCTGCGGCAGGGAGCCCTCAGCACACTGCCAGAGCCATCCACGGCCCGGCAGCTCAGGCCGGGGGTGCCCATCCGGGTCCCTGCCCTCGCCCCCAACCACAGCGTAACACCTGCCGGGCCCGCACGTGGGGCCCTGATCGAGGGACAGACGGAGCCGGGTGGACTCCCACCTGGGCCTGCTGGCTGCTCCCGACTGGCCCAGTGGACCGGCAACCCGGAGCAGAGACGGCGTGGTCTGCTGGCACGAGCGGGGGTTCCCGGAGCCCTCGGTGCCCTCGGTGCCCGGGGCGGCAGCAGGATGGAGGAGGGGACCTTACGCGGGGTGACCCACGCTGGACCACGGGTCAAGGGCACCCGCAACTCAGGGCTGCGCGCCTGGGAGGTTCCCACGCACAGGCCCCTTGGCGGTCAAGGTCACCTGTCACACACACACACCCTTCTTTATTCTGGGCCTCCCTCTTTTCAAAACGCCCAACGCTCAGACCCCTGACCCTCACCTGCCCCCGAGCGGATGGCTCAGGCGACTCTGCAGGACCAAGGCTGGCCCTCGTCCCAGCAGATCATCCTGAGGCCCTGCTCCACCCCCCAGACCCGTAACACACGATGCTCTCCGTCATTCAGCAACATATAAACACGTCATCCGTCCTGAACGGCAGCTCAGGCTGGGCTCCCGGAAACAGTGACACTAAACCGCCCCCTCCCCATCCCATCCCTTTTGTGTTCTGGAAAATGCCCTAAGCAGAGAATCCCTTCCCCGTGTGACTTAGACCCGTTCGCCACATGGGACAGACTCAAGGACACCCCCTGTTCACCCAGGACCAGGCCAGACGCAGAGCCCTTGTTCCCACCCTGTGCTGAATGCTCATCATCCCCCTGGCCTGTCAGGACAAAAGGCTTGGGAACAGACTCTGAGCTCAGTGTGTCTGCTGCCCGGGCCTGGACACCCCCTAACCCAGACACCTCACCCACCCCTCCACCAGACACAAGAGGATCCCCGCTCCCCGGCTCTAGGGGCGTATGCACAGCCTATGGCCCCGGAGGTCACCTGATGGAGACATCCGCTTGTGACGATCCTTTTGAATAAAGACTCTCCTCGCTCAACAAAGCAAGTGAGCCCTGTGGGGGAGGAATGAGGGGTGTGAGAGTGTCCCAAAGCCCCACGTGCTGCAGCTGGTCTCTGCCAGGTCTGAGGGCTGCAGGCACGGGAGCGGGAGGACAGGGACGCCTCGAGGGGGCCGGGCTGACTGCCGGGCCCCTGTGCAGGGCCAGCCTGGTGAGGTAAGCGGGATGCACACACCCACCACGAACAGCAGACAAGGCCACAGGGCAGGGCTGCGTTCTGATGGCTTCCCTGCGGGGGCCCTGGCAGGGCAGCCGTGCTCCCCAGACAGGTGGTCCCACAGCTGTGCCTGGTTCTGTGGCTCCTGAAGGGTGGCTCAGAGGCGCCGGGACATCCCGGCGGTGCGGGGTTTGTGTCTCATTCGCCCCAGCATCCAGTGGCTGTTTGCAGAATGGATGGGGTCATGAGGACTAGGCAGGCTCCGGGGACAGAGCCCCCGATGTGCCGGGACAGGGAGGGCCCACGGGAGGAGGCGCAGACGGGCACCCCAGCAGCAGAAGGCAGCACGCAGAAAGGGAACATCTGGGCAAAGGCAACTGACACTGACAAGTGTCCCCCCCAGCCCCTGTCCCGGACGCCCGGGACCCTGGCAGGCAGGCCTCACTCAGCTCCCGGAGGAGGACGCCAAGGGCAGGCGGGCCCAACTCCCAGGCAGGCCCAGGGGCACCCCTGAGACGTAGATCCCACCAGGAGCCGGGGTGGGAGCCACGCACGGGCACGGCTCGGGGCCAGGCTGCCCACGGGCCTGAAGGTGAGCTTCCACTGGGGGCCCGGAAGCCCCCAGAGCCACCCAAGGACGGCGCCCACCAGGGACGTCAAGCGGCAGCGGCTGTGGTGTGCGAGGGCGGCGGGCGCTGGGAGCCGTGCGCCTGGCGTGGGCACCAGAAAGCGGGAGAGTGGGTGACGGAGAGACTCAAAACACCTTAACTTAGTAAATGTTTAAATCATGCCATTATTTTCCTGATTGCTTCTAAAACTAGGGCTCATTAAAAGCTCTCATGGAATCTTTTTTCTGTTCCTTTGCTGGCACCACGTAATAACAACCTTGCACGGGACATAATAAAACCTCGATAAGCGTGTGTGTGTGTGTGCGCGCGCACCTGTGCGTTCCTTCACTTTTAAGAAGGAAAAGAAAGAAAATACCACTGCGCTTTTTCTATTACGCGATCTCTTCTTATAATTAGAATCTTGGCAACCATCCGCCTATGAACACGACTGTTCCAGTTAATGGAACAGCCAAACTTCACTGATTTATTCCCATATTTATAGGTATCAGCCACGTCACCCCCTCCCCGCCCCCCGCCTTCTGGCTGCACAATGCCACCTTCAGGGAGGGTAGCTGGGCCCCGTGGCTCTGCCTCCTCCCCAGCCTCCTCCCTCCCAGGCCTGCCAGGCAGCCATGGCAACAGACCAGCTGGTGTGCTGGGTCAGGTGCACACGGCTCCGGAGGGGGCAGGGAGCACCAGTCCTCACAGGTGAGATCAGGTAAGGTGGGCTTGGGGGGGAGCCCCGCGCAGACACGGCCGTCCGGCCCGGGGGTGCTGCCCAGGCTGGGAGCGGACAGACGACTAGGGCTCCGGTGCGGTCAGCCAGACCCGAGCCCGGCAAGCCTGCCCCACGCTGGCAGCGGCTAGGGGCACGCGCCCATCTCATTCGACCTCCCCCCACCCTGGGAGACGAGGCACTGCCCTCCCTCCAGACGGGAAGAGCCAGCCTCAACCAGGATTAAGTGGCCGTGGGCAGGGCAGGGCTGGGGCTCAGGGGCTGGCTCCTTCCGCTCCCGGCTCCCGGGCCCCGCGCCCCCTCGGCGACAGCCTGCATCCTTCCCATCTGGGAGAGAGGCTGAGAGGCAGGGGTCAGACGCTGCAGCCAGCCGGCACAGCCCCGCTCCTGAGTCAGGCAGCTTGGGCTCGAATCCCTGCTCTGCCACACACGAGCTGCATGGCCAGGCCAAGTGACGCGGCTTCTCTAAGCCTCCGCTCCGTCTCCGATAAAACTGGAACACGGGAATGCTCACTCTCACAGAGCTTTTGTGGGGGCTGCTAAAATGATGCATATAAATAAAGGCAACAGAGCCCTCTCATTAAGTCACAGATCTGCTGTGGAGTCCCAACACTTAAGACACATTCATCCATCCACCCCCCCATCCATCCACCTACACACCATCCATCCACCCATCCATCCATCCGCTTATCTGTCCACCTACCATCCGTCTCCCATCTATCCATCCCTCATCCTTCCACTCGTCTATTTGCTTGTTCGAGGAACAGTCATCAAGTGCCCAGATAGCATCATGTGTCCTTTGTGGTGCTGGGACCGCTGCAGTGACTAAACAGACAAGAATCCCTGCCTCCGTGGGGCTTCATTCTCACGAAGAGAGATAAATACTAACATAAAGCACTGTACAGTATGCTAGACAAAGAAGAGGGACACTGGAATTCTAGACGGCCAACATTTGAGCCAAGACCTAAAGGTAGAAGGAGTAAGTTGCTCGAGTGTCTGTGCCAGCGTGTGGAAAGAGCCAGGACAGCTGGAGGACAGGGACGGGGAAAGTGTGGTCCACGAAATGGCGTGTGTGTTGCGGGGGAGGGGGGGGGCCTGGAAGCTGCACCTCCCAGAGATGGCCACCCCGACATACCTGCTGTGCTTCTCCCAAGAAGGGACCCTGGCATGCCCCACCAAGGGGTGGGCCCGCACAGGCCTCCGGAAGTGCCGTAACCAACAGGGCAGAGGCGAGGCTGTATGACTTCCAAGGCTAAGTCACAAAAGCACCATGGACTCTTCACGCTAAGAAGCCGGGAAGACCCCAGCACCTGGAGACAGCAGAGTCTTCCTTCCCTGGGAAAACGCCGGCACCCGGAAGGCCCACCCTGCCATTACCGCATTGGCACCCAGGCTCTCGGCCGACCTCAGCACCTCAGCGACAGCGGAGCCTCGCACCCGGGTGAACCCCCAGTCGGCAGCAGGCTGCGCCAGGCCGGGGAGGGTCTGACCTGGGGCAGGGGCCTCAGAGGAGCTCCCCAGGGAGGGCGGGGAGGGGCCGCCGTCACCTAGGCGCTGCCCCAGCCACACCTGCCAGCGCTGACTCTGCCCAGGTGACGTCCCTGCCGGGCAGCTCAGCTCTGCAGCACGCTGTCACCCGTGGGCTGACAAAGATCTTTCATGGTCCCTTAACCCTTTCAAGGAGAGACTGGTGTCACTGTCCCCTCTCACAGGCAAACTAAAGCCTCCGCAAGAGACCCCGGGGCTCCCGTGGCCAGGCAGTGGCATGGCTGGGGCTGGGAGCCTGGGCCAGACTTCTATTTCCCCTCTGTGACCAAGAGATGCCCGAGGCCAGCCAGCCCCTCCCCACAAGGGAACAAGGAAGCTTCTACCTTGGCCACTGGGGGGGGGCCTCCCCTGCCTCCACCCTCCCTCCAGGCTCTGGCCTGCCTGCTGCCTGCAGCGAGGGACTGTTCTTTCCGCCACAGCCCGCAGCTCTGGTGGTGACAGGCCACGAGGGCCCAGGGATGGTCCCGGCTGCAGCTGTGAGGACAATGGGCAAGCCACCTTCCAGGGGCAGCCTCGTTCCCGGGAGGAAGAAGCGAGGGGCAGCCTCGCCCACGGGCCTGCAGCACAGGGTCCCGGACACGACCTTCTGCTCCCCTGGGAGGTAGGCACCTCCCAGGGCAGGGAGCTCAGCCAAGGTCTCGAGGGGCGCCTTCCTGTTACTGACCCTTAGCTCCACCTGAAGTCACCACGGTGCCCCCAGGGATCCCCAGAGCCCATTGTCTGAGGTTCCCCATTTCTGACAGCCCCACAGGACCAAGAAATGGGCTCAGAGAGGGGACCTGAGACCAGAAGGGACGGGAGAGGTTGTGGCTCGGAGAGCTGGCTCTGCCCAGGCTGGCGATGGCCCTGCCGTATGTGCTCGGTGGCCGAGGGTACGTCGTCAGTGGGAACAGGAAGTAGGGACTCACCCCTGCGGGCCAGACTCCCAGGAGAGGACGGCCAGAGAGGAGGGGTCGGCCGGCAGTGCCGGCACTGGCTTTGGCACAGCTTTGGCAAGGGGCAGCACGCGGGCCTGGGGACAGAACGCTCCACCGCCCGTCACCCACCGACCCGCGGTGGGAAGGGGCAGCAGCTCCTAGACATGACTTAACTGTGTGGCTCGTGGATCCTGCTTCTTCCCGCCCACGCCCAGTTAAAGCCTGAGCTCCCACTGGGACGTGCAGTCCCTCCCTTCCTTCCCTCTGCTCTACTGACGGGGCCGCTGGCCCGGAGGCTGCCAGGCACCAACACCTGCCCCAGCATCCCTGACACCGTGCCCCCTGGAACCCTGGGAGATCTGGGGTCACCTAGGGCCTGGCCCATCTGGGACCAACGTCAGGAAGGGGCCTTAGGCTTGGAAGCCAGAGACCACCCGCCTCCAGATCAGGGGCCAGGAGAAGGAGCCCCAAGGAGGCCAAGAGCTAGCCCCGTGGAAAGTGGGCTGTGTCCCAGCCCCCTCCACTCCCTGTGGGACGGACTCACCGCCGACCTGGCTCCTGCAAGTGCGCTGCTCACCTCCCCCAGGAGGGGCCAGGGCCCGGGCCGCATGGGCCCCAGCAGCGTGGCCTCCCCCATTGGGAAGTGGGGGACAGGGCCCTGACTTGTGAGCACGTGCCTGGGACCAGGGTGCCCGGGCTGGCACGGCTCCCTTCGCGGGTGCAGGGCTCCGGCCCTGAGCTTCTCACTGGAAAGGGCCGTCTGAGCCCGAAGGCCTAGCGCGGCCATCCCTGGGGCGGTGAGGCCCCATGACACAGCCAGACGCAGCTCTCTGTGGGTGGGTGTCCCCAGAGCTCTCCCTCTGAACCCTAATCTCCCCGTGGGGAACAGAAGGGGGAGGCCACCAGCCCGGGCCTCCAGACCGTGAGGAAGAGTGTCTGGGGCAGGGGTGTCTCAGGCTAGCCCTACAAGGCAGCCCTGCAGCCCTGCTCTCATACTCCACAACTCCAGCAGCCTGATGACAGCCAGCCAGTGCTTCCCACGGGAGGGGATGTGAGGCCCAGGGAAGGCCTGGGCCCGCCACAGGCCTGCCAGCACTTGGTGGCAGGAGGATGGAGCCCAGGCTGAGAAAGCACGCAGAGTCCAGGCCCAGGAGGCCAGGGGTCAGGACAGAGGACAGCTGAGTCCAAGCCCGGGGACAGCTTTGCTAAGGTCATCTGTGAGCAGGGAGGAGCCAGACTGAGCAGGGCCCTCAGGGGCATGGCACTGGAAGGGCACAGTGGGTCAGGGCGAGGCAGCGCAGGGCGGAGCAGGGCTAAGGGCGGAGCTGAGTGCGGCTGGGCGGGGCTGCATTAGGCAAGGCAGAGTGGGGGGGAACTGAGCGGGGCTGAGCTGGGCAGGGCGGAGCTGGGCAGGGCAGAGTAGGGAGGGGTGGAGATGGGGAGGGCGCGGCTGGGCGGGGCTGAAGCTGGGAGGGGAGGAGCGTGGCAGGGCGGAGCTGGGCGGGGCAGGGCAGACTAGGGCGGGGTGGAGCTGGGGAGGGCGGGGCTGGGCGGGGCTGAAGCTGGGAGGGGAGGGGCGTGGCAGGGCAGAGCTGGGCGGGGCAGGGCAGACTAGGGCGGGGTGGAGCTGGGGAGGGCGGGGCTGGGCGGGGCTGAAGCTGGGAGGGGAGGGGCGTGGCAGGGCAGAGCTGGGCGGGGCAGGGCAGACTAGGGCGGGGTGGAGCTGGGGAGGGCGGGGCTGGGCGGGGCTGAAGCTGGGAGGGGAGGGGCGTGGCAGGGCAGAGCTGGGCGGGGCAGGGCAGACTAGGGCGGGGTGGAGCTGGGGAGGGCGGAGCTGGGCGGGGCTGAAGCCGGGAGGGGTGGGGCGGGGCCACCCCGTCCCAGGGCCAAGCACTTCCGCTGGGAAGCAGCAGAGCTGGATGAAAGCAGGGGATACAGGGACACTGCTTACAGCTTTCTGGGCCAGCGGTCTGGGCACAGGGACCCTGCGTGGGGCCGGCGGGGAAAGGACACGGGTGATGGCACCGCGTCTGTGGGGCTCCAGGCCCCCTTCCCAGCCCTGCACAGCCACCTGGCCAAAAAGCAGGCCCAGGGCTGGGCAAGCAGGCAGAGACCCTCCTGGACAGCAAGCTGAAGGGCAGCAGCTGATGACCCTGGTGGACAGGAGCAACTTCCCACATGGGAGCCACTAGAGGATGACAGGCTGCTTACGGGGGTCCTTACCCGGCCTGGAGGAGGGCGGCCCAGACATGGGTATAGGACACAGGCCTCTATCGCTAGGGGGAGTGGCCCCTGTGGTGGGGGGGCTGACCACTTGTCTGGGTTCATTCAACACATCTGTCGAGCAAGCTGCCGAGGGCCCTGGGGATTGGGCCGGACACCTGACAGGTGAGGCCCCTGTTCTGCTGGACAATAACAGGCTAGCAACCAGAGGCAAAGGGGAGACCGTGGGGGGCAGGTTGTGGGGGTGGTAAGAGCCTGCTCAGCTCCACAGGGAAGCTGCCAGCAGCTCAAGTGTGAGACACCCCTGTGTCTCCTGAGGCTGCTCCCCACAACCCGCCCACACCACGGTCCGCTGTCCTCTCCAGCTCTGGACGGACAACCCCCATCACCCTGAGCAGCTAGGCTCCAGGCTGGCCCCGTGGGGGCCGGGGGACACCCGTCTGTCCCTGGGACTCCAGCCTGGCCTCTGCCCCTGGCTCACTCATCACATGGAGAAGCTGTCACTGGGACCAGCTGCAGCACTGGGGGAGGGAGAGGGGACGTCGCAGGTGCACTGGCAGGCGGCCTTGGGAGCACCATGGCAAGCCCCTGGCTGCTCCCACGCCACCCTCGTGGGGCAGAGGAGGGAACTGAGGCTCAGCACGCAGCCGGCCACAGTCCGTGCAGTCCCCCGCTGACCCCCGTCAGGCTCCGAGGCCCACAGACAGGACTGACTGGATTCAGGCCCCAGGTTGGCCCGCAGCCCCAGGCCCCTCCAGCTCGGCTGCCCCGCACAGGCCTCCACGTGGGGCCCATCACCCCTGGTGAAGCCCACCCTTCCACCTACGCTCACCACACAGAGAACCACAGCAGGGCACAAGGAACCCCACAGCCCACCTCAGAGGTGGGCCCTTGACCTACTCAGGGGCCCCAGGCCATGCACTTGGTCGGCAGGGTCAGCTCCCTGGGCGCCAGCACGAGGCCCCATCATGGAGAGCAGCCTGGCCCCTGTCCCTGCCCCCACCGCCCACGGTGCCAGCAGGGCTGCGGGCCCTTCCTGCAGGACCTCAGTTCTTGAGCCAGAGACAACAGCAGATCCCCCTCTAGGGACCCCAGCCCCCCATGTCTTTAAGGGTGACCATGCCTGGACTCCCTCGACAGCCTCTGGCAGAAAGTCAGTCCTGCTGTGCCAACAGAGAGGCGTGGGCGTGCGTGTGTTTGGTCCTTATCTGGTGTCTCAGGGAGAGCAGAGGCCTGTCTCCGGTGCTGCCTCCTGCCAGGGCCCCGAGCAGGTGCACCTTCCCCTTGGGGGAGCAGGACAGGGTGAGGGGGTGGGGGCTTCACCGAGGCAGCGGCTGCAGTGGGGGGACCCCAGAAGTAAGGGGCCGAACCCCGCCTCTCTGGGGGGGCATCCACCTCCTTCAGGGTGGGACAGGAGCCGCGGCAACGGGTCCTGAGCTGGTGACTCAGTTTACCACCTTGCCCAGGTCCCTGTTTCTCTAGACAAAGCTGCTTTCAGAGGACGTTTGTCCAGAACCCCAGCCCCTGCAAGAGGCTCCCCCTCCCCCTGCAGATGAGCAGAGGGAGGCCCAGGGGAGAAGGGGGGGGGGCGGGGCTCACAGGGCTTCAAGCCCCCCACTGGCAGGGCCAGCAGCCCTCCTGCATTCCCGATGCACCTCCGGTGTCCAGGGACAGGGGCCACCGGTACAGGGATTCACACGGTCACGCCCCCGCTTGCACACACGCGCACACTCGCCAGGCCAGGGCCTCACCTCAATCTGCAGGATGGCCTCCTCGCGCAGCCGGATGGCCTCCTCGTCCTCCTCGGTGATCTCGGGAAGCAGCGCCTGCTCCTGGCCCTGCCACACGCCGTCACCCCCGTTAAAGATCTTTTCATCGTCGGGCAGCTCAGCAAAAGGGGCCCGGGGACTCTGCTGGCAACAGAGACAGGCCGGTTAGCCCGGGTGCGGCCCAGGAAATGGCCTCGTCCCGGGCCGGCAGCGGCAGCTCCACGTCGGGGCTAAGCCTCGGCTCTGGGCACCAGGAGCCTCCGGGGCTGTGCACGCCCCCCCACCCCGCACTCCTGGGAGGGGAGAGGCCCCACGGCCCGGGTTTTGCAGCCCCGACGCGGCCTCTGGCGGGCCGCCTTGGGGGGGACGCCCTCACAGGGCTGCCCCAGCGATCAGGGTCCGGTGGACACGCCGTGCCGGCCTCTGGCCATCCCAGGGCCGGCTGCGGGGCGCCCCCGGCAGACCCCCACAACCCCGCAGGAGCACATGAGTCCCGGCATCCCCAGCTCCTGGTGAAACCTGTTCACACACCAACACAAACCGCAGCTTCTCACGGGAGGCCATGCGCCCACCGGTTCCGGAGGCGGCCGTGGGTCCCAGCGGGAGCTGCGGAAACCGAGGTGTGGGCTCCCACACGGCTGGGGGCGCGTGCCCCCGGGGACCGCGTGTCGTCCTGCGAACCCCTTCGCTGTGACCAGGCCGCGGGGAAGAGAAGCCAGAGGGTTTTTCACGTGGTTTCATTCTTTACTGATTTCTTTAGTTTACCAAATTTGGGGATCCAGTAAAATGGCGGCTCTTCCCTTCCATTAACCATCTGCTCTCCGACGGGATACTCTGAGTACAAGCGAGGTGAGTGTCAGGTCCTGAGCGGGGGAGCTGGGGGGGCGCTGTCTCCACCCTGGGCACCGCACAGGGGAGAGGAGAGCGGGAGGCAGGGGTGAGCCCCACGCCGGAGCTGTGACTTCACGCAAAGGATGTGCGCGCCTTGGCCCTGCCCCCATCGGGATGCCGGGCCCGGCACAGCCCAGGTCCCCACCCCCCGCCCGCCACCCCCGGGTCAGTCAAGCTCTCCTTCATGTCAGAGAGGTGAGTGTGGGTACGCATGTGTGCATGTGTGTGTGTAAGAGAAAGACATCAAAAGGGCAACCGGGAAGGCTGGAGGACAGGCGGAGCCACCTGGCAGCCCCAGGTCCCACCCCCATCCCCCCAGTGTCAAATCTCCTTCGAGCCAGCTGTCTCTGACACTCCTGACCGCCTGCAAAAGACAAAGCACTATGGGCCCGTTTTACAAACGAGGACACTGGGGCCGAGAGGCCAAGGAACCCACAAGAGGCAGCAAGTGAAACCCAGCTGAAGGCTCCGTGGTGCACCCAGCCCAGGGGTGGCAGGGGGGCGCGAGCCTGAGCCCACGGCTGGAGCAGCTTCCTCCCCGGCCGACTCTGCGCCCCAAGCCGCACCGGGGCCTCCTCAGCTCCCCTCCTGCCCTCCATCCGGCCCCACGGCTCCTCCTCCTGCCCCGAGACAGAGAGCAGGACACAGCTGCCACCCCCAGTCACCCAGTGCCAGCCCCGAGCTCCGTTGAGCCCCTCGTGCGTGCCGGTGACGGGCCGGGGCCGAAATGCAGGGCGGGACGTCCGTCTCGGGGCCTCCCTCCCCAGACTCCACGTCGCTCTGCGGTGGTCAGCCCGCAAGGAGGCTTCAGAAGCTACCACCTGCCTATCCTCTCCTTTCCCTTCATGACGAGACCACCTTCCTGCTCTCCTGTGCCACTCGGCCACGTGGCAGGGTGCTGGCCGTGCCACAGCCACCACGGCCCGCCAGGCGGCCTTCAGATGACCTGGGCAGCAGGGAGAACACAGCCTGTGCCGCGCGCGCTCAGGGCCCGTGACCGCCCACCCTGCGTCAGGCCTGGGGACACGGCGGACGGACGCCAGGAGCCCCGTGCACAGACACAAAGGCTTCAGCGCAGTTCTCACCGACGCCAGCACGGGCAGGCCCAGGACACCCTGAAAGCCACGTGTGCATGTGCGACGACACCGAGGAAACACAGGGACGGCTGGACGGCCCGGGCGACCTGCCTGCGGGAGGCCCTCGTGACCACGGGACCACCGCTAGGAGCCCCGGAGGGACAGGTGCTCTCTCCAGTGCCACCCACGCCCCGTGCGGTGGACGCGCTCACCCTCGTGCAAGGAAGGCACCGTGAGGCCCGCACTCACCCAGCTCTCCTTCCAGAGCCCACGTCCTCCCCCAGTCCACATGCCACGGGCAGAGCCCCTTCCCCCAGAGTCAGCAGAGGCCTTTACATAAATAAATACGTGGATACGTGAATATAAAATAAAAGACCAAAAAATCCGCTGACAAGCACTACTGGTCCAAGGTGGCAATTACCACCCCCCCTTCCCAGTGTGGGCGGGAGGAAGCGAGCGGTGCCAGGAGGGGCTGGCACGCAGCCGAGCCACGGCGTCTGGCCCAGCGCCTGCCGGCACGCTCTCCGGGCCTCGGCGTCCTCATCTGCAGAATGGGACGACGACCCCACACCCCCGGGTGCCCGCCACACAGCAGCTCCCCCCCCAGGAGCGACCCTGTGGGGCCCCCCTGCTGCCTGCCGGCGCCTTGGCCCGGGTGGCAAGGCCCTGGGGAGTTCCCCGGATCCCCCAGCCCAGGGTCCACCCCCACGGCACGGGGCTGACACCCCACCCCGGGGTCAGGACGGGAAACCTCACTGCCGTCCGCAGGCGCACAAGGAAAGGAGGTGAGCGCAGGTAGGCTTCGGGACACAGACGCGGGTTCCTGCGTGGAAGCCACGGTGCCGCCCCCAGACGGGAGCATGTGCACCGCCTCCCCCCCACCCCCGCCCCCCCAAGCCATCCCAGAGCAGCAGCGGGAGGCTCCACAGGGCCTGGTGCTTCCCAGGGACATGCGACAATCCCCCGTGGTGACAGCTGCCCCGAGGCCCCCTCACTGTGCAGCCGGGGACAGGACACAGGAACCCTCACTGCATCTGCTCCCGGAGAAGGGACTGGAAGACCACAGTGCTCCTATACAAGGACCCCTACAGACCCACTAACGGAAGCAGTCAGACACACCCGTGACAGACGTGCCACGGGGCACCACGTGACCCCCCCGGAGTCTGGGGCTCCGCGGAAGCAGCACGAAAGCTGGGAGCAAAGGGAGTCTGCGTGCCTCGCCTCCCCAGGTGCCCTCACCTCCCGGGGTACGGCCCACCCACGCCTCCCCAGGTACGGGCCGCACTCCCTGAGCGGCTCGTGACAAGACAGGGCAGCAAGAAATGGCTTGAACGCCTGATCTCGTGCAAGGATCAGAAAGTGTCCCTTTATTCTCCTCACAAAGACCCGATTTGGGGATTAGGGATTTGCTGGCAAGACGCTGGGGCCGGCGTGGAGGGGACAGCCCTGTGATGGTTTTCCAGCTCAAGAGGCGGCCAACAAAGAGGGCTTTCTCCTCCCTCCAAGGCTGACGGTTTGGGTCCCGCTCTGTACGGAAGAGACCCACAAACCAACGTGACTGCCGGACCTCGGGGCTGTGAGTGGTTTCCCGTGAGAAGAACCAAGGCCTGCGGCGCCTTCAGGGAGGCGGGGAGGAGGCACACCAGGGTCCCAGGGTCCCCGGGGGCTCTGGGAAACGGGCCACTTTCTCGCGCACTCCGACCCTGGGCTCCGCGCAGGAACACCCGTGACCCGTGGGAGGGCAGGGGTCAGGGTGCGAGCCGGTCCCAGGCCTGGGAAAACTGCTTCTGTTTCGCAGCCCAAGCCTGGTCATCAATTTCCCCACAGAGTAAATGACTCTGTTTGTGAGCTAACGGAAGTTTCTGGAGACTTGTCAAAGCCCAGAACGTCGGAACTGGCAGGACTGTAGCAACCCTTCCCCCAACACCCACATGAAGTAACAGAGCCGGGGCCCTCCCGCCCTGTGCCCAGCGGGGCGGTGAGGCAGGATTTCCGGGGAGCACAGGAAGGTGAGGCGTGCTTTTCCCGCCGCGGCCGTGGCCACGCGCACCTCCGGTGGAAATTCGTGCCGAGCCGGCCGACGGCAGCACAGACTGCGGACGGTCCCCCGTGAGGGGCGGGAGCCAGCCCACACACACCGCCTGGCCCTCACCTGGTCTGAGACTGGCCCACGTGGCCGCCAGCCACGGCCCAGAGGGCGGACACTCGGCTCAGATGGGAGAAGGGGGCCGCCGGGCACCCCTCACTCCCGCCAGGACCGCCGCCGGCAGACAGCAGCCACACAGTCTGCGGCATCGGGGCAGCAACGGTGCCCGCGTCGAACAGGGGACGATTGTCATCGCGTCGTTTCCAGTCTGCAGAACTCCCGGAAATAACCTGATCTTTCACAATTTCTCAGAAGCACTGCTGACCCTTCCCTTCCTTTTCTAAAAATTCTGCTGAAACACAACACATCTACGTACAGTCCGATGCCCAAATCAGAAGCGTACGGGTCTGAATTCTTAGACGGGAGAGACCGCGAGCACTGCCAGTGTCCCAGCACCGCAGAAGGGCCGCTCCAGCCCCCCGGTCATTCGGCTGCCTCCAGCCCAGAAAAACACCGTCTGGCTTCTAACACTGCCCACCACTTTGGCCTGCTTTTGATCTCTGTCCTCCTCGGTTTCAGGCTTCTTTGGCTCGCCATCCTGTCCGAGGTCACACCGGGGGGCCTGGCTGGCGACAGGCTTCTGCGCGTGAATTCCGCACTGAAGATCTCGCCGTTCCGCTGAAGGCTGGCTCCCTTCCCAGGAGTCTGCTGTCTCGTGTCCGGCTGCCACGGGCATTCTTCAGTGTGACCTCTGGTGGGCACACGTGTGCGTCTCCCCCGGCTCTGTGCTTGGGGTGGAACGGCGAGGTCACGGGAAAGAAAACGCGTGACTCCAGTGAACGTTTCGGCGTCCCCGAGTGGCGGCGCCGCTCCGCGCCTCCAGTGGGAGGACACGAGGCTGCCGGCCGCCCCACATCCTCACCAGACTGGGTGTTTTCCTGCGTGTCTGACTGTTCTTAGTTACTTTGGTGGTACAGGGCGACGTGTGGTGACAGCACCGTGGGGTCACTTTCCCTCTTCTGATGGCAGATGCTGAGCACACGTGTCCCCACCTGCCATTTGGATGTCCCCTTCTGTGACGTGCCTATGGCTTTCGTCCTTTTAGGTTTTTGAAAGCAGCTGTCTGCCTTTCTCTTATTGGTTTGTTGGAGACCTTTACATGTTACGGACATAAATCGTTTTCAGGTGCGCGTTATGTAAACACCTTCTTTAATGCCACAGGTCGCCTTCTTCACTCTCTTCAGGGTGCATTAATTTAACAAAGTCTCTTCTTTATACTTAGTACATTTTCATCTGTGTAAGAAACGTTAGCTCACCATAAAGATGTGAAGATAGACCCCTATGGTATCTTCTAGAAGCTTCGTTGCTTTATCCTTCACATGTATGTCTGTGATCCAGCTGAAGTGCTCTTTGTGCACGGGGTGGGTTACGGTAAAGGATCTGCTGGCGACGGCAGTCGCGTGCACGCGGGCTCCCGGCCCTCTCGGCCACGTAAGAACGGGCCGTGGCCTGGGGCACTTTCTCACCAAGAGACAGAGCCTTCACAGCTGTGCCGGGCTTGGCGCCTTGGACGACAACGTCCTTCCCTGTTTCAGACTCAACTCGTCCTCCTTTGTTCAGCCAAAGCACCTGCATCACGTGGCACTCCGCCAAGCCCACTGCGGGTGGGGGGCGGGGGCGGGGTGGACAGGGGCCCGTGGCTGCAGCACAAGAGGGACGCGTGCAAGCCAACGACCCCGCCTCATCACCAGGAGGGCCCCACTGGCCACGGAGGACATGCCCACCGCAGGAGCCGGCCTTGCCAGCTAGTCTCTGTGTAAGCACGGCACCGTTTCCCTGGCGACCCCGACACCGGGATGCAGGGGCTGGGGTGTCTGCACTTGGACTGGCCATCTGCTCAACAGGATCCTTCTTCCCACTTCCAGCCCCCGGCCGGTCCGGCGTCGAGCCCTGAACGGACCTTCCATTCCCCACTGCACGGCGGGACTCTTGTTCAAACAGCCGCTCAAAGGCCTCTTTTAGTTTTGATGCTAATACCAGGGGCATCACTGTTTTAAATTTCACTTTCAAGCTGTCTTTCGCTAGCACGATGTTTCCTTGTCTACTGACCCTGTTACAGCCACTCACTAATTCTAAGTTTATCTGCAGATCCGATCACCTCTTCTAGTAATGCAGTCATGTCTCTGAAGTGCTTTCCTCCGCCCCAGTTCTCCTACTTTTCATTTATTTTTCATGTCTTAGTGCGCTGGACACGCCCTCCAGCACAGCGGGGAGTAGAGGGGATACGACTAGACACAGGGTCTTGACCGCGGTCGCAGGAGGAAAGATCTGAACATCTCCCCAGGAGATGCGATGCTAACTGTGGGGCTTTTGAAGACACCCATCATCAGATTAAAGGCATTCCTACCTAGCCGGCCGCCGAGAGTCTCTCTCCTCACCCTAAATGGGTGCTGAAGTTCACCAAGTGATCTTCCCTACTGAGACTATCAAGTACATTTTCTTACTTGCTCCATTAACATGGCAGCTGACACAGGTTATTTCTGGATGTCAGCTAACCTTGCATTCCCAGACTAAACCCACTTTATAATGATGTACTGCCCTGTCACATATTGCTAGATTCGGTCTATTCATGATTTGGCTAGGGCTTTTGCTCCTGTGCTCACGAGAGAACGTTACTTTCCTTTTTGTGATATCCTCGGAAGAATTTGGAATCAAGGTCTGGTGGCCTCCTAAGGCCAGGTGGGAGGTGTTCCCTCTTGATTATTTAAGATACTTAAGAGTTTGTATAAACTGGTAATATTTACTCCTCAAACACTGGAAGAATTCACCAATAAAACCATCTAGGTCTACGGTTTTCTTGGTGGGATTTTAACTAAGGAAATTACTTAGTTATTGATTTCATTTTTTAATACACACCGGACTTTTCAGACTCCGTATGTCTTGGTAACTTACATTTTCCTAAAACAATTTATGTTTTACCTAAGTTGTCAAATTTATTGGCATAAAGTTGTATCACAATATCGTCATACCTCCGTTATTTCTAATTGGTAGGATCCGTGCTACAGTCATTGTCATTCATGATACTAGTAATTTGTGTTTTCTCTCTGTATCGTGATTAATCTTGTAGGAGTTCATTATTTTCATTAATCCTTCTAAAAAGTCAAATTTTGGCTTTGTTGAATTTGTCTACTATATATCTATTTTACCCTTCGTTGATTCCTGGGGTTTTTTTTTTCCTATACATTTTCTTAGGATTTAATTTATTGTTGCTTTTCTAGCTTCTTGAGGTTGAGAATCAGATCTGTGATTTTTCATCCTTCCTTCTTTCCGAGTGGAAGACTTTAAAGCTGTGAGTTTCCCTCTGGGAGCTGCCTTGGCTGCACCCCCAGGTCTTAACTCGGTGCCACTCTCATTTTTGGTGACGATGGTTTCTAATTGCTGCTGTGACTTCTTCTCTGATTCATGGGTTCCTTCAAACTGTATTCTTTCACTCCTCAAGCGTGGCAATTTCCTTTTTGTTACCAAATGTGACTTTAATTGCGCCACCTTGAGAGTGTCCTCAGGGTCCCACCGACCCTCTGGAATCCGTCGAGACCGGACTCGGCATGTGCCGTGCACCTGCAGAGAACGCTCGCTCCCCTGCGGCTGGCTGCAGTGACGTGTCCACTTGGGCGGAGTGTATTCCTTAACTGTGACGAGTCTTTTAGATCCTCACTGAACTTTCCTCTGTTCACCTCATCAGTCATTTGGACGGCTGTGTTAAAACTTCCAACTACGGTTGTGGATTTGCCATGTTTCCTTTTATTACTATCAGTTCTGTCTTGTGTGTTTTGAGGCTTTGTTATTAGGCGCCTGTACAGAATTACATCTTACATCTGAATTACCGTGTCATCCCCGTGAAGCACACCTCTGTCAGCAGCGACATTTCTTCACACGGACTCGTTTGTTCAGATATTAGCACCGGACACAAGTCTTCTTTGGTTTCATAGTTATCTCTGACCGTCCTTGTATTTTCAACATTCTCCTGGATTTCAAGTGTGCTGCTTACAAGCACTACTCTTTTCTTTTCCCCAGATCTGACAACATGTGCCTTTTCATCAGAGGGGTTAGGCCAGTCTCCTACAGTCATAAGTGAATTTGCTATAAGTCTACCATGGTGCAACTTGTTTCCTACTTTCCTTCCTGCTTTTTGTTGATTTTTCTCTTTGTTTGCTTTCTTTCCAAATTTTTGAGAGAGAGAGAGAGAACATGAGACAGACACAGACAGAAAGAGAGGGAGAGGGAATCCCAAGCAGACTCTGTGCTGTCAGTGCAGAGCCTGATGCAGGGCTTGAACTCACAAACCGTGAGATCATGACCTGAGTCAAAACCAAAAGAAGGACACTTAACCGACCGAGCCACTCAGACACCCGTGGTTTCTTTTAAATTAATCCTTCGTCATCTCGTATGTTCCTCTTAGTTTATAATTCATGTTCTTATGCTGTCCTTTAGTGTCACCTGCCTAACGCAACAGGCAGCCGCCTCAGATCAGGGTTCTGGTCACTCCTCAGAGGACGGGGACGCCGCATGCTCTCTCGCAGCTACTCCTCGTCCTGTGCTGCCGGCCGAGCGCTTCCACCTGCCCCACAGCCAGGCCCCACGGCCAGGGCCACTATTCACCAGCCGCACTGCCTCACACGCGTCCTCACGTCAGCGTTCCCAGGACGCACCGTCCCTTCCTGCTGCCGCACGTCCGCCTGGGACCACTTTCCCTCTGCTACCGTCAGAGTTCTGTCGACGATAAATGCCCTCGGTTTGTGTTTCTCTAAAAATGTTTTCATTCAACCTTCATTTCTGAAAACTATCTTCACCAAATGCAAACTTCCACGTGAGCGATTACTTTCTGCCCGTTGTCCTCCGGCTTCTCCTGATTTACCTTAGAGTCGGGTGTGAGTCTTGTCGCTCCTTTAAAAGTAATATCACTTCTGGGGCGCCTGGGTGTCTCACTCGGTTGAGCGTCCAGCTTCAGTTCAGGTCATGATCTCACGTCTCGTGAGTTTGAGCCCCACGTCGGGCTCTGTGCCGACAGCTCAGAGCCTGCAGCCTGCTTCGGATTCTGTGTCTCCCTGTCTCTCTGCCCCTCTCTCACTTGTACTCGGTTTCTATCTCTCTCAAAAATAAACACTGGGGCGCCACGGCGGCTCAGTCAGTTAAGCGTCTGACTTCGGCTCAGGTCGTGATCTTGCGGTTTGTGGGTTCAAGCCCCACGTCGGGCTCTGTGCTGACAGCTCGGAGCCTGGAGCCCGTTTCAGACTCTGTCTCCCTCTCTCTCTGCCCCTCCCTCACTTGTACTCGGTTTCTATCTCTCTCAAAAATAAACACTGGGGCGCCTTGGTGGCTCAGTCGGTTGAGCGTCCGGCTTTGGCTCAGGTCATGATCTCACGGCTCGTGAGTTCGAGCCCCGCGTCGGGCTCTGTGCTGACAGCTCGGAGCCTGGAGCCTGTTTCAGACTCTGTGTCTCCCTCTCTCTCTGACCCTCCCCCGTTCATGCTCTGTCTCTATCTCAAAAATAAATAAACATTAAAGACAAACAAGCATTAAAAAATAAAATAACATGACTTCTTTCCTCAGGCTTTAATCTGCTGTTAGGATTTTATCTGTCTTAGGTTTTCAAAATCTTATTATGATACGAGTAAGGGTGGTTTTTAAGGAACAGGGTAAATTCATCCTATGTATGACGGAGGCTCTTCAACCCGTGGCTTGAAATATTTGGACACTTTCAGAGAAGTCTCAGCCACTGCACCTTCAGACGCGGTTCCCGTCCACTCCCTGCCCTGTTCGTGTAGGACTCCAGTTTCTACCCGTTTCTCCCCCGGGGAGGGCTGGTGGGAACAAGCCCGTCCTGAAGGCAAGCAGACGGTCAGCCCCCAGTACCCCGTCTCGAGCCTGCGCCAGAGGACTGAGGCCAGAATACCTGCTTTCTAAAAGGTCCTTCGTCAAGTCAGATCCCCCTCCCCCAGATGGGGCCTCTGCCCTCGGCGGCCCCTGCGCCTCCCCAAGCACCGAGGGCAGCGAGTGGACTCTGTGCCGTCACCTAACGCCCCCCGACTGTGGCGGTCCCTCAGCACCCACCTGCTGCGTGCCGCCCCTCTGTGCGGCGGGAAGCAGGGCTCTGGACTTTTCTGCAATTTTCTGTTAAATAATAGAGGGAGACGGGAGGAACAGAAGGGTGGGGAGGAGAGAAGAGACGGTCAGCTGAGCACGCAGTACGGGACGGTCACCGACAGCAACGCACACCGTCAGCTCCGCGGCCGGAGGGAGACGTCCCAGGTCTCAGGAAAGCCGGGTGCTCGGCCGGGCACCTGGACGGGCTCTGCCGACAACCCAGGGGGCGGCCCCCTCCCACACTCTTAAGCTCCGGGTCTCCATGTCCTTCCGTCAGGACGAGGGTCTCCCGTCTTCCCACCTCCCGGCAGGGCTCTGCTGATGCCTCCTGGGCACCAGACGGTAAGGTTCCTCCACTGCACACACTGGGAGCCTGTGGCTCCCGGCCCAGCCCTCTGCTCTGGGGGCCAGAACCACACCAGGCCAACCCGGGGACAAGAGGGCCCGAGCGGGTGCCCGAGGGACCGAGACCCACCCCCGCCTGGCCGGCCGCCCCCGCCAGGGGTGCCTCACCTTCTGCACCGCGCCGTAGCGCTGAATGGCATCCGACAGCTGAGTTCTGAGGCGGTCCAGCTGGAGACGCTCCTGCTGCAAAGAGGGAGTGTGGCCTCAACAGGCAGCCGAGGCCCCATCTTGCCCCGTGGCCTCCTCCAGCCGCTCAGTTCCTCACGCTCCTCGGCCCCCCGTCCCTCAGGGCACGGGCCACACCGTGCCCCCAGCCCCCATCCGGCCCCACACTGCCATCACGCCTCTGCCCTGGGAACAGGGCTCGGCCCCATCCACTTCGCCCCATGCCGTCTCGTGCCACCTCAGACACCAGCACGGGCTCCACGGGCTCGGCCTGCATCCCCGCAGACGCCTCCCCCCGCGATCCCACGCACGACGCCCTCGGCACCCGCCGCGGAGCCAGGCGCTGGGCCGACACCATACGCGTGTCTGGTCCGCACAATGTCTCGCTACCTGAGGGCTCGGGAGACCTCAGTCCGAGTTCCACGGGGCCGGTTCAAGGCCACACAGGTGGTGGAGCCAGGCCCCAGAGCCAGGCCACTGACCCAGAGCCCTGCACCCAACCACACGCAAGGCTGCAGCTGACGCCCCCAGTGTCGGACCGTCCCCCTCACCACTGAGCTTGGCAGCAAGCACGGCCTCACCCCTGCACCCAACAGGACCTGGTGTGTTTGCCGGTACGCCCTGGTGCCCAGAAGGACGCCTGGCAGAAAAGTGGCGCTCGGGCATACTTCCAGAGCAGGGAAGGACGAGCAAGCCCTGAAGGCTGCCTGCCGGGGTCGTGTGAGCTCCACAGGCCGCCAGGAGCCCCTCCCCTCCCCTCCCTCCACGCAGCACCGGCACAGACAAAGTCACACCGGCGCCCTGTGCCCTCGCCCCAGGACAGGACACCGACGAGGAACCTGGGCACCTCCAACCTGAACTCGGCCCCTGGGCTTGGTGCCCACCCCCCCCCCCACCACCACCCTGCGCCCCCATGCGAGCCCGCGGAGGACCAGCTGCGGCCACGCAGGCAGGCTGTTCACCCTCAGCAATGCCAGCAGGCGCGGGTCTGCGGAGCCCCGTCTGAGCGTCCGGCTCAGGCCCTTGCGAGGGGCCCCACGCGCACCTCGGGACAGAGCTAAGAGCCCAGGCACTGAGAAAACGCCTCCGGCTCTCCGGTCCGTGAGACCCAGCAGCAGCCCACGTGAGGGCACGGCCTTTCTTCTGCGGGGACAGCAGCCCCTGCAGCCCCTCCGGCCACGTGTGCTACCACAGGACCACGAGCACCTCAGAGGGGACCCCACTTGTGTCCTTCTCCCAGGGGCACAGAGTAGGTGCTCAGCGTGTGCTGGGTTCTTACGCGGGCGGGTGGCTGGACACAAGGAAGGACACGTTAGGCTAAAAGCGATCCCTCTGACCCCCAAGGGATTCAAGCTCTGACCCCTGGCCTCCAGGGTGCACACCGGCGACACCACGGACTCTGGCCCCAGAAAGACCAGGGCTGCGATCTAGCCAAGGCTCCTCCCTGGGGCTGCAAAGCTCGGGGCGGGGCCCTCTCCCAGCCTCAGGGTCCTTCCATATAAACGGGGGTGGGAACAGCAAGGCGCAGACGCCAGGAGCACCCAACGCGAATGCGACGTGCAGAGCTGCGCACGGGAGGCCCCGGAGACGTGCTCTTGGATGAAGGAGGCAACACGGAGCCCACGAGCAAAGAGCTACGCCACGCGTGAGGAGGCCACACACGTGGCCAACACCACAAAAGCACCGTTCCCCGTGCCCCCGTCCACTGGCCCAGAGAGCTCCCGGGGCCCCGCGGGCCGTCCCACCTCCCCTCCGGCCACGCAGCCCCCACCCCTGCTGTCCGCCCCGGTCTGCATCTTGCAGACCCTTTGTGCGAACGGGGCCACATGACACAACACGTGGCTTCTGCACCGGCCTCCGTCACTGAGCGGACCTCAGGCAGCACAGCTGGCATCTCAGGCATTCCACCGGAAAGCCACGGTGCGCCTTCCTCACCAGCGTCCCGCCTCTCTCTGCGGAGGCCGGACTTGGGCGTCCCCAGAACCCGCGTCAGCCGAGGCAGCGGGAGGGGGCCCCGGCACCGTGTGACGGGCAGGGGAAAAACTACAACTTAAGAGCACGATCCCGCTCTGTGGCGGCTGAGGGTCTGAGGGTATTTACCGTTTCGTGACAAGCGCCCTCCAGCCTTTGGGGACTGGGCAGGGCAGGGAGGGACAGCAGACAGGGGCGCGCTGACCTAGCAAATGGGGGTGGAGGGAAGTAAGGGGCCGACGGTGAAGATGACAGGGGAGGGGCTGTGGGGGGAGGGGCTGCAGGACAGAGGGGATGTGGCCATGGGGGAGGGGCTGCAGGGGGGAGGGCCACAGGGAGATGTGATGAGGGTCAGGGCTGTGAAGGTGACCACAGCGGTAATGCCTGTGCTCTGATGACGAGCGGTGGCGTTGGCGAGGACAGAGATGACGGTGGTGACAAAGAGGGTGAGGGCTGGCAGGCTGGGTGGCAAGGGAGATGTCGGGGCGGGGGGGGAGTTCATCCGTCTCCGTCGGGATGACCCAGCAGGGACACGGACTCCAAGCAGCGCCCAGCATACAGTGGGCGCCCGATGAGTGCGCTGAGCTCCGGCCCGGGCAGCCACGTTGGCCGATCCCAGGCCGGCGTGGGCATCTTGGGCACGCCAGTGTCCCCGGGGCCCCCCGCCACGGCCCCCCTCCCACGGCCTCCAGGACCACCTACCCGGGAGCAGCCCCGCAGGAGCTTCGCCATCTGCTTCAAGGCGCTGGCGCTGGCCGCAACGGTCTCGTTGGTCCCCCGCTGCGCCGCGTGCCTGAGCCAGGACGGGGTGGGGGTGGGAGCAGGACCAGCATGGACGGAGGGGGAGACGGAGAGGAAGTGGGGGCAGGGGCAGCAGAAAGGTGGCCAGACAGACGAGGGCAGGGGCGGGGGGGGAGGGCAGGAGACACATGTGGTGAACGAGAACACGGGAGGGGAGAATCCCAGGAAGGAAAGAGCCAGAGGCGCAGGAGACCACGGCCATGGGAGGGGACAAGGATTGGAGGCCCAGGGAGGGACGGACAGACACCCCCACAGACGGAGAAGGCAGCAGGGAGCAGAGAATTGGGGCAGAGACAGGGGTGAGGAAGGGGGAGACAACGATAGGAGTGAGGCCTGGATCGGGACGGACCCCCTCTGTGCACGGCGGCCCCACACCCCACAGGCAAGCACGAGGAGGCCAGCCACGAGCCCTCCCTGGGGAGAGGGCCACCCCCCGCCAGGGTCAGCAACAGTCGGGAACCTGGGGGAGCAGAGGGGCCGCAGACATGCCTGGGACCACGGCTCTGCGGGCTGGGGGGACACTCCCACCTCCTGACCACAGGGAGCACAGGGAGGCTGGGCCCGGGCCTCCCCCCGCTCACAATTTACGGTTCGAGGGTGACCTGGAAGGGACTGAAAAGACCAGCCCCTCACCTGCTTGGGTTGACTGCTGTCCCTCTGGATGGAGTGACACCGGGCCGGGGTGGGGGGGTGGGTGGCAAACCCAGCCTCGGGGCCTCTGCAGGCACACACGTGGGGCAAGGAAAGGACCCTGGCCTGGCTTTGGGCCGGAGAGACATCAGAGAAGAGCCCTCCTGACCCTTCAAGCTGCAGCCTGATGCCCCCCTTTGCTCCCTGCAGGACCCCGTGTGGCAGAGGTGGGGGTGGGGGCACCATCCGACAAGGTGGACGCCTCGCAGATGCGGGCCTGGGTCCCTGACCCCTGCCTGTCGGCCATACAAACATGTGGCATAAAGAGGGGGAGTTGCCCATGCCGGAAGGTGAAGGGGGGAACAGGATGGGAAGGAGACCCCAGGCCAGCCTGGGGAGTGCAGCGTGTGAGCCCCCTTCCGCCAGCGGAAGGGTTCACTCACACGGTCGCACCCACCACTGAGCCCTCCATCCACCTTGCCGCACCTCCTCCCGTGGCCCCCACACTGCCCCCCACCCCCTGGTGCCCACACTGCTCCCCACGTCCCGTGGCTCCCACACTCCTTCCCACGCCCCGTGGCGCCCTCCCAGCTCGAGGCCATCCTGCACAAGGTGCTCAGCTGGCCCCTCGTCCCTCTGACCTCCTTGTGTCTCAGCTGGGGGCTCAGACCCTGGACCACCTTCTTCACTCCCTGGGCTAGGCTCTTGGGTGTTCTCATGCGGCCTCATGGCCTGAAGTCGCAGGTGTGCCGCCGTCCCCCAGTCACACCCACACCTGGGCCTGAACTCGGGCCCAGCCCCTCCAACAGCCCCGGAGGTCCAGCGGACATCTCAATGTCCACGTGCCCAAACCGCCCTACCCCCTTCCCAGCCCGCTCTCTGCAGGCCCCCCACGGCAGCTCGGGGCAGCTCTGTCCCTCCAGAAAAAGCCCTGGGGCCGCTCTTCCCGAAGCCTCTCTCCTCTCATTCTTGAGGGAGGCATGGCCCTCAGACCTGACCCAGACCCAGACCCAGACTCGGGCCGCCTTCCGCCGGCCCCCCCACGCCCTCGGTGCCCGCAGCTCCCCCACACCCTCCGGACCCCTGAGCTCCCCGACGTGGCCGCGTGTGTTCCTGCAGAAGTGCGGTCCCCACCTGTGTCACACGGTCCCACGGCCCCCTGTTCCCAATGTGCCGGACAGACCCCTGCCTCGCTGCCCATGCCCCACTGCCACCTCCTCAGACACCCTGACGGACGGTGCACGCAGCCGCCTGGACAGAGGACGCTGCCGCGGCGGGGGCAGTGGGACAAGTGCCTCCGCGAACTGGGAAGGGCAGGCAGGCACGCCCCGCCCCGCCCCGCCCCCGCCCCGCCCCCACCACCCTCTCCACTTCTGCCCTCCCTGATGCCACCAAACTCCTGGCAGGGAACGGGTCACAAAGTGCCCCCGCTCCCGCCCAGCCATGCCCGCGGCTCCACGGAGCCTCTAGCGAGAACACAGAAATAGTGTGAGGAGACGGTCGGCCGCTTCCCGTGCTGGGGGCGGTGAGCTGTCTCCCCCAGGAACGGCGACCGCTCGTGCAGCGAGCGAGGCCTCCCTACCCAACCCGGCCCTTCCCAGGCACCACACCACTCTGCTGAGGCCCCCGGCAAACAGAGGGATGGCAACCAGCACACCCCAGAAGTGACTGGGGCTCCAGAGGCGGTGGGGGGGGCAGGCAGCCATCAGTCAGGGCAAGGCAGCCAGGCCCACAGGGACGTCTGGACGTGGCCCACCTCCATGCTGTTCGTCTTAATAAGGAACCCCATCGAGAGACGCAGCGCGGAGCGGCGTCTGGTGCAGGCCACCTGTGCCGCCATGAACAGAGGGAAACCGGGAGGAAATGAAACTCAAGGGACGAGAGCCGCGGACGCGGCGCGAGCGGCCCTGGAAGGGGAAGCGGGGCTCACCTGCCCACAGCAGAGGAGACGGAAAATGAATGTCGTACGGCTGCCCGAGAAGCCAGCCGCCAACCGCAAAGGAAGTAGAAGAGGAGAGACACGACAGACACGATGAAGCTCAGGAGTTAATGAAGTACAGCAGACCAGTAATAGAAGCGATCCACAAAATCACAAGGTATTCTTTGAAAGTACCAAAAAACTGCACAGCTCTCGAAACACCGCGTCAACTACGCAAAAATAAAACAAACTGCACAACTCTGTCTAGACAAGTTGAGGAAAAAACTCACAGATTACCAATACCGAGACTAAAAGAGAGAACAGGACTCCAGCTCCAACATGAAAAAGTTTATTAGGAGGTTTTACGAATCTATTATGATAACAGATTTCATAACTAAGACAAATCGTCTTTGTCTTTGACGAATCGTCAAAACTGACTCAAGAAGAAAGGGAAAACCCAAGTAGCTCTGTCTCTATCAGAGGACTTATATATGTTCTTAGAAACATTCCCGCAAACACCCAAGGACAGACGGCCTCTCCACCACATGTTTAAAGCAGAGGTTGTACCAACACCACATGCTCCCCAAACACCGATGGACCGCTCACCTCTCCTGAGGCAAGCGTTACACCAACACCAGAACCCAAGCGAAGACTCTAGAAGAAAAAACACCTCCCATCACTCACAAACACGGGAGCAGAAACCCTTAACACCAGAGTCACTGAATCCAACAATACGTAAGAGGAATGATACATCGTGGCCAAGAGGAGTTCATCCAAGGAACGCAAGGTTGGCCTACCATTCCAAAAGCAATTATGAGGGGCACCTGGGGGGCCCCTCCTCCTGGCTCCTCGAACGTGCCACGACCACTGTGCTCTACAGCGTATGGCAGCTTGGAAAGAGAGCCTCCCCTGAGGTGGAGCGGGTCCCTTCTCCTTGGTCCAGGGGGTCACCTCCACCGTCTCTGCAGCAGCGTTTGCGTGGAGCCCTGTGCTGAAGCAGCACCGTGAGGCCGCCGTGCCACAAGAGACCGTGTGCAGACGCTGTGGGTGCTGCCCTGGCGGGGCCCATCGTCAGTAAAGAAGCTTGCAGACGCACCAGCCCCAGCTGTGGCGTCGCCTCAGCTCTGAGTGTTCCCGGCAGAGTCCCAGACGTCTGGAGGCAGCACAGGCCTCCTCACTGGCCCTGCTGACCTGTGGTTCACCAGCTCTGTGGCTTTCGGCCCCACTGGCCTCGGTTTCCCCTAGAGACGGGGCCCAACATCACGTCCAAGTCCCCATGGCGTCTCCAGGCCCAAGACGACAGGTGCACACCACGTCCACTTCCCGGGGAACGGTCCTCCACAGCTCTGCTCTCGCTCCGTGGCCCCGAGAAAGCCCTCCCCTCCCCAGCCTCAGTTTCCTCATGTGTTTAAAAAAAAAGACCTGGTCGGTGAGGCTCCGACCCCAGAGGCAGCTCCAGGGAGTCAGGGGCAGGTCTCCGGTCAGCCCAGGTGATCAGGGTCCATCACAGATCAGCGATAAGAGAACGGGCTGCAGAGGGCACCCCCCCCCCACCCCGGTTCTCTAGCAAACTCCAGCTCGGCGTCTGCGCAGCTGTGGAAAGGCTGGAGTCAGAAGCTCGGGTGGTCTGAGTTCTGGAAAGAGGAGGGACAGAGCCTGTCCAGTGCCCCTGCAGCAGCACCGGGCCGTCGGCACGAAGCCCCTCCGAGAGCCCCGGCCCGCGTGGTGCGGACCACCCTGATCCAGGCCCCCCCGGTCCCCTGGGTGCCCATCCTGACACACAAATCCTTGCCGTGGGGAGGAGAGGGAGGGCTGCTCACTTGGGCCAAGGGCCCCACCCCCTCCCTGCACACCCCCCACCCCGGGCCTCGGCCCTGCACCTTGGGCGGCAGCTGGGCAGACGTCTCTCACAGACACCCCCACTCAGGGCCACCTCGACTTGCACAGGGTGAGGCAACAGCCCCGCAGACCAGAGGCAGCCAGTCAGAAAGCCCCAGGGAGACGGTCCCCTCTGTCACACACTAGGAACGGAACACTGGGCGGTCACCTCCCTCCTTCAGGGTGCAAGCCCCCCAGGGAGACGGAGGGCGGCCGCCGGGGCTGGGACGCGAACAGAGTCCGGCTCCAGGGATGGGACCGGGCCCTCGGCACCCCATCAGGTGCCCCCGCCAGGCGTGGCCTCCATTATCAAACGTGCACCTGTGTACCCGTGACTCAGGTGGGACGGCCCGGTTACTAAGGGAAGGGGGCACTGCCGAGACCCCCGTGAGGACGGGTCAGGGCCCCACACCACCCAACCTACCCCCACGCACACCTGCCCCATCCAGCCCGTCTCCAGGCGGAGACCCCACAAAACACCCGGTGGACTGGTGAGCGCCCACACACAGGCCTCAGTCCCAAGACGCCAACATCTCCAGCAACGGGGAGGGAGGGGCTTGGAGCTCTGGCGACTGCGGCAGGGACCCTGAGCTGCGGGCCCGGCGGCCGCCAGAGCCTCCAGGAGCACTGCCACCCGCCCCACACCACCCTCTGCTCCCAGTGTGCACCCACCCCCTGCACCCGCCCCCTGGATCATCATCAGGCTGCAGCCAGGCCTGACTGGATCTCTGTGGGGCCGGGCCCAGCACCGGGCGCAGACGCCGTCATTGCCTCCTCCAACAGGACATCACCCAGAAGGGTCCGGGCCCGCCCAGGTTACAGGGCCTGTCACGCAGCCGGGAGGGGACAGGCTGGCCCTCCCCACGCCCCACTGCCGCGGCCCGTCAGCACACGGGTCTAGGGCCAAGCCGGCCCAGGCACCAGGCTCCAGAGGCGGCAGGGTGCTGGGGGGTGCGACGGGGAACGGGGGAGAGCACCATGGGGCGTTGTGGGGGTGCGCTGAGGGAGGGGTTCTGGAGTAGAAGAGGCAGGCCGTGCTGGAGGGTGGGATGGCCGATGCATCCCTAGGGTCCCCTGCTTCACGGGCTCAGGCCTGTACCCGAACAACGGCCCGGGGCCGTCTGTGGTCACGGGAGCAGGACGCAAGAGGCCAGGTGTTTCGGGTGGAGGAAGGTGAGTCGCAGCCCCTGAGGGAGGTGGCACCAGGAGGGCTCTGGAAGAAGTGATGCCCCCCGTGAAGGTGGAAGGGTGGGAGGCGGGGGCTGGCGTGCACCCCTGTGCACCCCAGGCAGGGCCGCCCACCTGCGTCTGCTTTCTGCTTTTGGAGCCCGGCTCACTGCAGCCTCCAGTGCCCCGGCACCCCCTCGCTCCGTCGTAGCGAGGCCGGGGCCCACAGCCCATTCACAGATGGCACCGTGAGAATCAGAGGGGAGGGCCTGTCTGGGCGTCGACCACCACCGGACTCGGGCAGTGTGCGCGGCCCCATGCCTGCTCGGAGCCGGGACCAGCAGAGCGCCGGAGCTGGGGGCCCTCCTGTCGGCTGCGAACCCAGGCTGATGACAGCTAGGTCATCCAGACGCCGTGCCTGGGGCCCTAGAGACAGGAGCCAGGGCCGCCCCGCTGCGTGGTTACAAGGCTGAGGGTGCCGCGGGCAGACTTCCCGTCAGGGCTCCTGGAATGACCATCCATCTGTTCAACAGCTCTCTGGGTGACACCCCCAAGAGACAGACAAACCAGGTCCCGCTGTCACCTAGCTTCACACCACAGGGGAGAGAGAGCTACAACCCGGCCACCCTGGCCAACCTGGGAGCCTACAATGGTGTGCCCAAGGCAGGGTCCCTCACGGTCCCGACAAAGATGGCCAAGTCCACACCTGTCTCGTGCAAGGCGAGAAAATCACGTTCAGCCCTGAGGTTCACGGGTCACTAGCTTTGTTCATCTTGAAGGAACGTCCTCTCTCCCAAGACCGGATCCCATCTACTTCCGTCCGTCACACTGAAATGTCTTGCCTTCCACAAAATGATGGCAATAACAGATGCCATAACGGACTTTTTAAAATGTCCTTATCTGGCAAAATAAAAAAGCCAATGAATGTCGACGTGGAGGAAACAGAGCTGGTTGGCCCCCTATGCTGGTCTCCATCATTTAGAAAACACTAACAGTCCACGATGAATGGGGCCCTGGAAGGTTCCAGGCTTGTAGCCTGGTTAGGAACTGCCCCTCGGGAGGAGGAGCCAGATTGGGGGGGGGGGGGCGGGTATGGTCAGGGAGTGGGGTGCGGGGCAGGCAGGTGCTAAAGGCCAGAGTGGCTGCATCTGAAGGTGGAGGCGGACGGGGCAGAGGCCCCCACAGCCCTCAGTCACCGCGGGCAGGCCCAGAGTCCGGCCGGGAAGGCAGGAGCCAGCTCTCCACTCCAGACCCACGTTGGTGACGTCGGCCTTCGGCCAGCTGGGCAACACAGCCCAGGAAACGTGTTCGAGGGCCAGGGGCCCTGAAAATGCCTTTGCTTGAGCCAGGGGACACCACTTCAGGGACCTACCCTGGAGCAGGCAAACACAGAGACCAACCCCAGCGCCCTCCCGGGGTCTGGTCATGCAGCTGACAAACGGGAAGAGCCACAGATACGGCTCCAGGTCTCAGCACAGTAACTACGCACATTGGACAGTGTCCTCCGCGGCTCCACAGAACGTGCTTTTAGTGTGTGATTAAGGGCACACGCACCCCAGAACCCGAACAGCAAAAGGCGGGACCGGAACATTATTCACTGAGATCCAAATCTGCAAGACGCGTAAGGATCTGAGAAGAGGCTGGCAGGAAATACCAGAACGTTAACAGTGCCTCCTCAGACACCCTGTGTGTCCAAATTCCCTATGATGAGCACATGCTACTTCCACGATCAGAAAACAATACGTTATTTTAAAAAAGAAATAAAAAGAATAATTAAAAGAAGAGCCGCACAGAAAATCTGCAAGGGCCCTCAGCTGCCTCAAGCTCTGGACCCCCACACTTGGCAGGAGTGGTCTCAGGCAGCCCGTACGGACGGCCGGAGGACAGGCGGGCGGGTGGGTGAGGCGGGTGGGTGAATGAACAGAGGGAGCCGTGACCTCTCCAACGGACATCACTGCCAGGAAGAGACGTGAGGTCTTGGCCGCGCCCCCGCCCCCCCCCCCCCCCCCCCCCCCCCGAGCACGTTTGCTCCGGCATCCACACCGTCGTCTTTCCCAGGCGGGAGGCCCAGGCTCACACAGGACCCGCCCGGGGTCCCCGGCAAGAAGGTGGCAGGGGGAACACCGGCTTCACGGCAAGTCTCAGGACCCCGCCTCGGGGCCCCCCAACCCACGCCGTGCCGGGACCACGTGGCGGCCTTGTCACGTCCCGCCAGGCCCAGGGTGGCAGGGCGTGAGCAGCGCTGCCCCCTGCCCCCTGCCAGCCAGGCTACCCCCCTGCAGAGGTCCCCTTCCTTCTTCCCCAGGGACCCAGCCCCCGAGAAGCCTTTCCGTCAGGAGAGGAACTCACCCGAGGCCACTGCTTCACCCAATCCAACCCAGGGCCGGCCTCTAGGCAACCCCAGCAGGAGCCCCTGGGGGCAGAATCAAAACCACCAAGCCACTCTCCAACCCAGCCCGTGTGTCCACTACGTGCAGGCGGCACGAGTGTGCCCCCCAGAGGGTGACGCCGGGCACGCGCGGGCTCGGGGCGCAAGCGGGGCTGGCCCTCGGGCGTGTGGGGCAGGTGTGGGGTCCGGGCAGCTGCTGCGCCGGGACGTGGACAGGCAGGCGTGCGAGGGGGTGCGGGGCACACCCGGACACACCCACGGGCACGCACACGATTGCACACTCACAGGCTCTCCCTCAGCTCCTGCGTGTCACTCGGTGTCCCCAGGGACCGGAGGCTCTGCTCCAAGGAGGTCACTGCCAGGAGAAAGGAAGGACATAAGGAACAGAAAGACCTCCCCCCTGGAGACCCCCAGACTCCAGCAGAGGAGGGCCGGGGGGGCCCCAGGACATGGGGGCCAAGGCCAGGGAGACCACCCAGGTGACTGGGGGCAGCTTCTGCCACGGCCCAGCCCCAGCCCCGCAGAACCTCCCAGGCAGGGACCCTCCCCCTGTTCGGGCACAGGCCCCCAGGCCCTTGTGGGCGCAAAGGCTCTTGGGAGCCACCTCCAGGGCCCTCAGCCTCCAGGGCCCCTGGGTCTGGGGATCTCTTTCTCCTCTCCTGGTCAGCACTCTCCGGCGGGCCTGACAGAACTCAGGGTTCACGGCAAACATTAGCCCTCACCCACAGAGTGCGGCGAGCCACCCCTGTGTCCCCGTGTCCTCCTGCCCCCGCCCCCCCCCCCCACCGTCTGCAGGAGCTAATAAGGATAAGGCCTGGCCCAGTCCCATGAGGCGTGACTGTCGCTCCTGACCCCAGTACCCTCGACCGTGAGCTGACCTGCACTGACGGTCTGAGGGAGGCTCTGAGGCCGCCCTCCCCCTCGGGGATGTGTCCAAATCACAGCAGCCGGGCCAGGGAGCACACACGGGCCCGCCCCGCCCCGCCCAGCCCTGAGACCCCAGGGCTCAGCCCATGCTATCCTAAGAGAGATGACAGGGTCTGGGCTGCAGGGTGGCCGGGTCAGGGGAGGGCGGTGGGCACGCCACCTCCCCCAGTCACCTCGACCTCCTGGGGCGTGTTCGGTGGCCCGGGCGGCCAGGTGGGGAGGGGTGAGGCTGGGCCCACCATGGACTCACCGTTGGAGTTGATCCGGAAGACGCTGGCCGATGTCTGCTGGAACAGCTCCTGGAGGTCACCTGGGTCCACCTGGGTGGCTAGAAGACAGGAGAGGGAGCACACAGGTTCACAGAGCGGGGGCAGCAACACCCTCCCAGCTGGGGTGGCCCCACAGTGTCACAGAGGGAACAGCAAGCCCGCCCCGGGGCACCCAAAGCCCCTGGAGAAGGAGGAAAGCAGGGGCGGCCCCTCAGAAAAGCCCCACCCAGGCACCAGCTGCCCCCAGCACCCCTGCACCTGCACACGAGGCGCCCTTGACAGAAACGAGGGCCCAGGCCCACACGAGAGCCTGCACAGCCGAGGTCACTGCAGCTGTATATGGGTCACAAAACAGAAACAACCCAACAGGGGCGTCTGGGGGGCGGCCGGTTAAGCATCTGTTAAGCGTCCGACTCTCGATTTCTGCTCAGGTCATGATCTCACGGTTCACGGGATCCAGTCCCACGTCCGGCTCTGTGCTGACACAGCACGGCCGGCTTGAGATCCCCTCTCCCTTCTCTCCGCCCCTCCCTGGCTCGTGCTCAGGTGACTTTTCTCAAAATAAACACACGTTTTTAACACAAAGAAGGCAGCAACAACCCAACGGCCGGCATCTGACGACGTGGGGTGCGAGCCGAGGGCGAGCACCACGCAGCCTCGAGAAGGACCTGGTGGCGACAGCACAGCGACGGTGTCACACCAGCGAACGCGGCCGGACACGGACTCCCACCACGCAGCTCCGCGTACGGGAAGAGTTCAGGTCCAGGGACAGAAAGCAGACCCGTGGCTGCCGGGGGCTGGGCCAGGGGACAGGATGGCTGCTGACGGCCGTACGAGTTCTCTTGGAGTGACAGAACGTTCTGGATTACTCGCGGGGATGGTCGCGCACACTGCAGGATACGCCACCAACCACAGAAACGTCCACGTGAAGGTGGATAACGTGGTGAATTTTACGTTGTGTGAACTTTATCTCGATCTGAAAGACCACGCCGAACATCGTGTGGTTACCACCCACTCCTAGGGGGACGGGAAGGCCCACTCCACCAGGCGAGCACGAAAGTCTTGTGGACGCTACAGAAAAGTCTGCCCCCTTCACGGGACGAGGCCCTTCCCGTGGCCACGGCCTCTTGGGTAGCTACGCGCAGAAACACAAACGTGCCCGCACGAAGCTTGTGTAAGACACTCACGGTGGCTTCATTCTCAGAACCTGGAAAGGCTGCCACCAGCCGGCAACGGAACGCACAGGGCCCCTCACCTGATGAAGCCTGGGACAGGAACGACTCCCACGTGTGTCTATACTACCCACTACTACCGGCCCCCAGGGAGGCTGGCGCCTCGGCCTGAATGGGCCAGACCCAGACAGGGATTTGTGCACCATGACAAGGTCAGGGTGCACACTCTGAGCTTAACGCAGAGGCAGACGGGTGGGAGGCTGTGGCCTCCGGGCCCCGCCTGGGCTGTGCAGCCTCAGCCCACACGTGGGGAGGCTGGTGTGCGTTTTCCTACAGGACAGACACAGGCAGGGGCGCAGCCTGGCCGCCTGCCTCATCCGCTAAATGCTGGGAGGAGAGATCCAGCTCCAAGAATCGTTCCTATTCTCCAGGTCTGTGTGTAGGTGATTCCAGAGGCCACTTACACTGGGACAAACAGCCACCCTTCTCAGAGCCACCTTCCTCTGGACATCTCTTCAAGCCCGTCCCCTGGCTCGTCACCGTGGCCTGTGCCCTGGGCCAAGTCCTGCTCCCGCCGGTGCCCTGTCTACTCCTGACCCCACGGGGCATGCGTCTTTCCAGATGACACCAGCTTATGGCCTTTGAGACATTCTGTGTCCAAACCAAGGATGACAAGGCTGAGCTCCCAGAGGCGCAGAGAGTGGCCCCAGGAAAGGGCAAAGGGGGGACTGGAACTGCAGCCTTTACAAAGGTGAGGAGAGCTACATCCCACAGGGCAGGGTGGGGCAGGGCTGCTAAGGGTCTCAGCAGGAGACCAGACCTCAGATGCAGCTCTCCAGCCTCCACTCCACCCGTCAGTGCAGAGCCCTCAGGGCGGGCAAGCAGGTGATTGGGCCCATTACTGGCTAGGGTCAGGGTGTAGGGGGCGAGGGTGTGGGGGTCAAGGGTGTGGGATACAGGGTGTTGGGGGCAGGGGTGCAGGGTGTGGGGGGCAGGGCTGCAGGGGGCAGCACGGCAGGGGTGCAAGATGTGGGGGGCAGGGGGGCAGGGGGTAGGGGCATGGGGGGCCAGGGCTGAGGGGTGCAAGATGTGGGGGGCAGGGGGGCAGGGGGTAGGGGCATGGGGGGCCAGGGGCGAGGGGTGTTAGTGGGGCAGGGTATGGGGGACAGGGGTGTGGGGAGCGGGGTACAGGGGTGCGAGGGGCTGGGGTGTGGGGGCCAGGGGTGTGGGGTGTGGGGGGCAGGGGTGAGGGGTAGAGGGGCGGGGGGATAGGGATGCAGGGGATGGAGGGGTGGGATGCAGCAGGCAGTGGGGGCTGGGTCAAAACTGCCCCGAGGAGCTGCATCCAGGGCCGGCATGGACTCTGGCCAGCGGGCAGGTGCCTGGGCCTGGGAGGCCCCCAGCAGGGCAGTGGTGGGCATGCCAGCCTGGTCTACACCACCACCACCGTGGGATTTGGGGCACATCTCGGAGCCACTGTGGAAACCAGGGGAGGGGGCAGCTGGCAGATGCACAGGGCAGGTGCGGGGGAGGGGGGGGACTGGCAAACATCCCAGCCCCACAGCAAGGACAGCAAGTCCCCCACCCAGACAGCCTTCCACCTCCACGGAGGTCTGGGGGAGGCCGCGGGGAGGCCGTGGGGGGTTCCAACCTCAGCAGAGGGGATGCCAGGGATGCCAGATGCCGGCCGCAGCTGTGGGGCAACTCGGGCTGTCTCCCTCAGACCCGGCCTCTCCCTGGTCCTGGCACCTGACCACACAGCCCGGGACACCCCCTGCGGCCAGGAGGGGCCGCGTGACTAAGTCTCACCCTGGAACGAGAGAACCGAGGGCAGTTTCCCCTCCTGTTCTCACAAGGAGGCTGGAGCCCTGGACTGCCCCTCACCCTCTCCCTGGCTGGGACACGATGGGGTGTGACGTCCCTCCCAGGGACACCACCGAGGGGGCGCAGCCACGGCCGGGGGGGGGGGGGAGCCGCGGGGGGGGGGGGGGCTGCATGAGGGGAACGGAGGCTCCGTGTTATCGCGGGGGCAGCTTAACCTCTTCTTTACTTTTCGCCAAGGAGGGGCCGGAACCCCAACAGAGGCCGGCGTCCGCATACACGCGGCTGGGGCACTCAGGGCCCGGGTTCACCTGGAGCACGTGTGCCCAGATCCCACACCGAAGCAGCCGTCGGACAGGGAAGCAGCAAGACGGTGACCACACAGCACGAGCAGGGCCTCTGCACGCAGCACAGGGGACCAATGCTGGGCAGGGACCGGGGGCTGGGGGAGGGTGGGAGGACGAGGTAATGGGACTGGAGGAGGTGGGACTCACAGGGGCGGAGGGAGGATGTCGTGTCTGGTGGGCATGATTGGGGATGGAGGGGGGCTGGCCACCAGCTTAGGAAACACAGAGGAGGAACAGGGACATTAATCCCCCAAACATAAGCCACTTTTTCACGGAATGACAACGCAGGGCGGCAGATCAATTTGAGCTTCTGGGGGGGGGGGGGAGGGCAGGGCCCAGGCCCCCCCTCCCCTGCACGCAAGCCAGGAAGCGGTGCTCTGACCACAGACAGCCCTGGTGCGGCCCCATGGCCCCCACGGCTCGTCGCCTGGTGTCTCCTACAAGCAAGTCCAGACTGAGAGCAAGGAGGGCTCGTCGGAGCGGAGCTGGCGTCACTGGGTCCGGGGGTGGGGGACTCCGGGGCCTGGCAGGTGCCGCGGCTGCCCTGGGGCAGGAGATAGGGTTGAGGCGATGAGGCAGGAAGGGCTCCAGAAGCCGGTCCCGGTGCCCTGGTCCCTGGCCAAGCACACGTCTGTGCTCACACAGGGAAAGACGCCCCTCGGCCGAGGACCCGGGGAGCACAAGAAGCTGGAGGCCACTCCCCCCTCCCCCACACAGGGTCAGTGTGCGTGGGTGGAAGTCACACGAGGAGAGATGAGAGGACGCCGCCCAGCACCCGCGGTGTCGGGCAGGGCCCGCGGAGGCCGCAGCCACAGCACAAGTGCCCTGAAACAGCACCGTGACCCCCGCGCAGGTTTACTGCCCCTGGACAGAGTGCAGTCCTCCGGCAAGGAGAACAACCAAACCCGGGGAGGGAGGACACAAAATTCACACTCGCAACTCGCGGGCCATACGAAGAGGCAGGAGCACGTGACCCCAAACCGCGAGAAAGGTCACTCAACAGGAAATCAGGCCCAGAAATGGTGGAGACAACCTCACTAGTGCAGAAGAACAGGCGTAAAAGTTGCAAAAGGCTGACGGGACACCGAGGCGCGTGCAGATCAGCAGGGGAGACCCGGAGAGGCCGCAGGCCTGCCACCCCCCGCCCCCCCCGACACCCAAGGAGACACTGAAATGACTTCCCACTGCACGGGATCAGCCACGGGTGCGATGCTGCACCGAGGTTCCCTGCGGTGACAGGGCCACGGGGCACCTCGGGGCGACACCCGGCGACCCGGCAGCCACAGAGCCACAGAGGGGAGCAGAGTTTCAAGAAGTAAGAACCCAAAGTATCCAAATTCCGTCCAATAAAAACCGAGTTCCAAGAACTTCATTAAGTCACAAGCAGAATAAATACTAAAGTCTAAGGGCGCCTGTGGGGCTCAGGTCATGGCCTCGCGGTTCGTGAGTTCCAGCCCCGCATCAGGCTCACTGCTGTCAGCACGGAACCTGCTCCAGATCGTCGGTCTCTCTGTCCGCCCCTCTCCTGCTCACTCCGTGTCTCAAAAATAAACATTTAAAAATGCATATGTTAAAAATTTAAAGCCCAAAGCACAGTAGTCAAAACCGCAGAAAGCCTGTGGCGAAGGGGCCCCTTTCGGAGGGGCCAGAGAGGCACGTACCCCACCCCAGAAGGAAACACAAAGGTCGCCCTGCCCCCGTCAGAGCTGCGGAAGCCAAGCCCAAACACGCTGCAGGGACATCTTCAAAGTGCCAAGAGAGAGAAAACAAAAAACACCTTTCGACCAAAATTCTGCATGCAATGGAAATACATTTCAAAAATACAGGCAAAATAAAGATTTATTTTAGACAAAAGAGCCGAGAGACTGTCTCAGCCAGATGTGCACCATAGGAAAAGCTGAAAGAAGTCTGTCGGGTCAAAAGAAACAATAGAAGGCAATTTGGATCCACACGAGAAAGCAGAGTGTGGGAGGGAGGCACACGTCTCATTTTAAAGGTATCTCAGACGCCATCGGTTGATAAAGCAAACTGCCAGCCAGGTGCTTCCAGCAACAACGTGGCGTCCGGGGTCGGCTCTGTGAGGTTCCCACGTCACACGGCGCGACACCGTGTTACCCGGAGGCAGGCTGCGAGCACAGGTGTGGGTACGGCTAGCGCTAAAGCACAAACAGAGCGGGTCACTAATACGCCAAGAGCGGACTTAGCATCATCAGCAACGGAATCATCATCAACACAATTACCCCCAAACAACAAAGGGAAATACCACAAATATCGAGATGGGGGATGTAAGCCTGAACATATCGGTATTTCTGCCTAAACCTGAGGCACCCGTGCGGTCCCCAAGTGGCCAGCGGTGGCCACGCCATCATCACCAAGGCCCTACGGGACAGCACCACTGCCACCGCTCTGGGCAAAGCGGAGACGGTCAGATGGGGCCGAGGGCAAACCCCAAATACACGGGCTACGAGGAGGGCACTTCCTACAGAAAATCAGACGCACCTGTGAGTAAAGGGACCGGAAGATTCGTTGTGTGACATGGCTGTGTGAAAGCTGCCACGCTAACATTAGAGAATTCAGAACAACACATGAAAGTAGAGATAAAAGAAAGTTTTACAGTGACAAAGGGGGCAATGGATGAAGAAGACAAAAATCCTCAACGTTCAACGCGCCTAACAGCACAGCTGGAAAACGTGCGAGGCACAGACTGACGGGCTTGAGGGGAGAAGCAGACACATCCACGGCCGTGGTCATCAGCATCCTCTCAGCAGAAAATAGATCGGGGGACAGAAGATCCGTGAGGATACCAAGACCTGAATGGCACCGTCGATCACCTCGGCCCGAGTGACAATTATTGGACACTCATCCCCAACGACAGATGGACACACTCTTGTCAAACACACGGGGAACACGCACAAGACACGATGCACCTCCAGTGTGCAGCAGGTCCCGATGCATGTGTAACAGCTGAAACCATATGAAACATTCGCCAACCAGGACAGCACTAAACCAGAAGTTAATAACAGAGAGGTATCTGGAAACAAAGAGAATTATTTGAAAATTAAGCAATACCCTTCTAAGCAACCCTTAGTTAAAGAATAAACCACAAAGGAGATTAGAAAATATTTTTAAATGAATAAAATGAAAATACGACATATGCAAAATTGTATAAGTAAAGCAATGCACAGGGAAAAATTTACAGCAATAAATACCCGTTACTAGGGAACAAGAAAGGTCTCACGTCAATGATCTAACAAAAGCAAATTAACCCCAGAGTAAGGAAAAGGAAGGAAATCATCAAGATGAGCAAAAATCAATTAACTCAACATTGAACAAATAGAGAAGATTAATGAAATCAAAAACTGGTTCTTTAAAACAATCAATAAAATTGGTATACTCACAGTGAGACGAGTCAAGTATGAAACAGAGAAAACACAAATCAGCAATACCAGAAATGAAAAAGGCAGTCTTACTACTGACCATACAGGCATTCAAACGACACTAAGGCAATATGACAATTTTGTGCCAGTACATTTTACAAGTCTGATGACGTGGGTAAGTTCCTTGAAAACACAAATGATCAAATTTGACTCATGTGAGTAGCAGCAGAAACCTGGGCAACACTGCAGCACGGTGACACGGTGACGCCACAGCACGTAACACTGTGTCACTACAACGTTGCCACCTACGGCTGTAACACGTAACACCACGGCACCGTAACGCTATGGCTACAACATTAACACGTATGCTAGGGCGTGTACATTGTGATACCGCAACATTGTAACGCTGTACCATGTAACATGTGACACGGCAAGGTTAAAGAAACTGCAGTCTCAAATCTTCCCACGATGAAAATGCTCAGCTCACATGCTTCCTTAGAGAATTCCGCCAAATGTTTAAGGGAAGAATAATACCAATTCCACACATACCCTCAGAAAACAGGAGAAACCAATTCCCGACTCGATTCAGGACTCACTTTATAGTTACGCCAGTCAAGGCAGTTCCGTATCATGTTAAGTGGAGACCCAGGTCGATACGGACGGGTCAACACCCAGGTGAGCAGTCACGGGGTTTCAGACACAAGCGTCGAGGTGACTCAGTCATTTCCCCCAACGATGATGACCAACTGGACAGCCACTGAACCCCGACCCATATCAACAAAACTGAGAACCCACTCAGCCTGGCTCACAGATGCAAACATAAATGCTGGAACTGTAAGACTTCAAATCACAACAATTTGCGGCCTTGTTGTGGGTAAGAACTTTTCAGGTGGGATACAGACAACAGAAATCCCAAGGAAAACGCTGGTAACACTGAAATATAAATCCTTCAAAAAAGACACAATTAAAATAAAAGGCAGTCCAGGGGGCACCTGGTGGCTCGGGTCACGATCTCGCAGGTTTTGAGATTGAGCCCCGTGTTGGGCTCTGCGCCGACACCACGGAGCCTGCTTGGGATCCTCTCCCTCTCTGTCTGCCCCTCCCCCGCCCTCACTTGCTCTATCTCAAATAAACGTAAAAAAAGTTTTTAAATAAAAGGCAGTCCAGAGCCTGCAGAAGAGGTTTGCAGTCCAGATCTCAGACGGGCCCCTTGAACTCAGAGGCAACGGACATGTGCAACACAGGAAGGCCCACAGATCAGGGCAGCCTCTGGTGAAAGCAGAGGAGACACCAGGCAATGCTCAGTGATGTGTGGGCAGACACGGAAATGAGGCCCCGCCCTCCCCAGCACAGCCCCGCCCCACCACAGCACAGCCTCACCCCGCCCCGCACCCTCAGCACAGCCCCACCCCCGTAAAGCCCCGCCCCAGCACAGCCCCACCCCACCTCAGCAGGCCTCACCCAGCCCCGCCCCCTCAGCACAGCCTCGCCCCGCCCCACCCCCAGCACAGCCCCGCCCCCCAGCCAGCCTCACCCCGCCCCACCCCCTCAGCACAGCCCCTCCCCCAGCACAGCCCCACCCCACCCCAGCACAGTCCCGCCCCACCCCAGCACAGCCTCACCCCGCCCCACCCCCCAGCAAGCCCCGCCCCATCCCAGCACAGCCTCGCCCGGTCCCGCCCCTCAGCACAGCCCCGCCCCCAGGCACCCTCACCCCGCCCCGCCCCCCCCAGCAAGCCCCTCCCCATCCCTGCACAGCCTAACACAGCCCCGCCCCACCCCAGCAAGCCCCGCCCCCTCAGCATAGCCCCACCCCCAGCAAGCCCCGCCCCCAGCACAGCCCCGCCCCACCCCAGCACAGCCCGGCCCCTCCAACAGCCCAGTACAGCAAGACCAAAATCAACCCCAAGTGGTGGTGGGAATGAAGAGTAAACCCAAGCTCATGGCTGCAGGACCCAATAGTGGGACAGCCCGTTTCTTAGACACTTTCTTGGAAAGTTTATCAATCAACCCCCACAAGAGTGACACTATCTGTCAAGGCAAAGATTTTATACAAATGTTCCCAGTACCTCCACCCGGCCAAAAGCTGGCAACCACAAAACCATCCATCAGGGCAGACAGAAGGACAGGCTCCCGGGACACAGACACACGGACGGCCCTCCAGCACCCCCGCCCTCTGCAGAGACAATGGGACGCTCCTTCCTGAGCACGCAAATCCGGGGAACCACCTGAGCATCTCCACACAGGTGCCCAGGGCAGGACGGGGACTCGAGGCTTCCAATGCACACTTGGCAATGCCCTCTGTCCCCTACAGGGCCCAGCTCCACGTCTGCTCCAGACACCTGCCCTTCATGCCGCCGGGTCCAGAGGCAGCGGCCCACCCAGCAGTGCTGGAGCGCTGGAGCCCCCTGGAGCCAAACATCGCCCCCACCTGCCCCGTCACATGGGCCGGCCGGACAGCTGGGCTCTGCCCCGCTGCCGAGGGCTGGCTGAAGGACTGCGTGCCCACTCGGGCCGGGCAGGAGGAGGCCGAGTGGCAGTACGGTGCCCCAGACGCGGGACGAGCAAGGAAGTCAGGGGGCCTCTCGGGTCCAGAGCAGACAGGCCTGGGAGAAACCCAGTGGCCCAGTGCGCGGGCACTGCTGCCCAGGTGGGCTGCTGGGGGTCCGCCAGCACCGCGCCCGCACAGACCCAGGGCCCCGAGGAGGCTGGTGATGACAGCAGCAGCCCGTTCCCCGGACGACACTGGCCGTCCCACAGACAGGACGCAGGGATGCGCGAGCCCCACGCTGAGCAACCCCCAGTGAGGGCAAGTCCAAGCACACCCAACGGGCACCAGCGGCAAAGGGCAGGACAAGGCCCCCTGGCCGGCCCCTCGGCTCCCCCACACACACACACAGCCCAGCCTCCACAGGGGACCACGCACCTCTGGCCTCCGGGCCCAGCCAAGCAGCTGCCGATTCCGTGGAACCCAGCGGGGTCACCAGTGCCCGCCTGCCTCCCACCCCACGGGGCCACTGTGCACTGGGGCAGACAGTGAGCAGAGCTGGGGGACCAGTCCCCTGAGGGCATCCCCCTTCTGAGCCTCACATGCTCATCACAGCTGCACAACACGGGGAGCCCCACCGGGTGCACCCCACACCCCAGAACACGGCTGGAGCAGAAGCACAGGGAGACCCCCTGGCCAGCCCCACCTCTGCCAACCGGAGCGGAAACTCAGAACCGAGGCGCTCTAAGAGCAGACCGGAGTCACCACGTTCGGGCGTCACAGGACGCTCCACTTCTGGGTCTACTCACCCTGCGGACACAGGCTGGATCTCTGCCCCTGCACCAAGCGGAGGGAGGAAGCGGGGCGGCGGTGGGGGTGGGGTGTGGATCCTGACCCACGTGTGCATGAGGCACAGGAAGGAAAGAGGGACAGCACGGGATCCTCTGAGCATCAGAGGCGTCCTCCTTCCTAAGCAGCAGGGAGCCCCCACTGGACAGGGCGAGAGGAGGTGTGGGGCTGGGGGCGCCTGGCCTGGCTCTCGGCCCGGGGCCCGTGCTGAGGGCACCAAGGAGGACCCAGGGAGGGGCTGCGTTCCAGGGAGAGGCAGGGACAGCACCAAATCTCAGGGGTATGACCCTGAGTACACAGGTACTCTGTACTTTCCTGTTTCTCCCGGAGAGATCGTCTCCTTGTTCTGCAGCAACAGCCCCCCCGCAAAGTGCTCTGGGGAAGAAAGGCCATGTGACCAGATCCAAGTCTGGGAGGGCAGCAGGACGTCCCCGGTGCGGAGCGAGGCCCGCCACCTGCACCCGGGCCACACCATGGAGCCTCCCACACATGCTCAGCCACCCCCCGAAACCCAGGTATGCGGCAGGCCACGGTGCCAGGGAGGTGAGAAGGTGTGTGGACAACCATCACAAAGCCGGGAAAGCCCGGTGCTGGGAGCCAAGGGCCCGAGGGGCCCGTAGGGAGCCCTGCCAGGGGGGCCACACTCCTGCCTCAGGGCCTGCAACAGGGACAGGGACCTGGGGGGAGGGGGAGGGGGAGAGTGCTGGAGGGGGAGGAGCCGGAGGGCGGGGCTGTGAGGAAGGTGTGCGGTTGGGTCCCCCACCAGTGAGAGCACCTCCACCCTGAGCCGAATGCACCGGCCCCCCTCCCCCCACGGGGGGAAGGGGAGACCCAGGAGGCAGAGGGGAGCCCGAGGGACCGCGCAGGGCTCAGTCTGGGGCCAGGACCAGAGCAGGGCCGCAAGCGGGCTCAGGGTCAGCAGGGCCAGGGAGGAGGGGGCCTCAAGCTCGGGGTGCGGGGCAGCAGTCCGGTCTTGGAGGAGGGAGGCAAGCGTTGGGCTCCGTCCAGAAAGAACACAGGAACCAAGGAACGGAGGCACAGGTTCTGGGCACCTCGAGCTCTCCCGCTGCCCACGGCAGGCCACGGAGGTGTCCACGCCTGACATTACAGAGCAGGAGGCCCTCAGCCTCGGGATCCCACTGCTTCGTGGCCCCCGGCCAGCACCAGGTGCCACTGAGGACACCGCAGGCAGCGGCACCCAGACCACTGCCTTGCCCGCCGCCGGCGGAGACGACGTCCCCAAATGCGGGGCTGGTGGGGGAGAAGCGACGCAACGCCTGTCCTGTCTGCTGCACAAACACGTGTCTGCTTCTGTTTTGTTTCTGACGTTCTTTGTGTATTTTCTGGCCCCGTTTCAAAGCCGAACACCAGGTACGGACTCAGAAACGGTCCTCAGGACCTAACACCGGCACTCCCGATGACCAAGGAGTCACGCACAGATGACCTGCACGCCCCCCACACCTCCCTTGTACCTGCCGTCCCCTCCCCCTCCCCACCGGCCTTCCTCCGCCTCTGGCCCCAAGGCTGCTGCCGCTGCAAAGCCCCACCCAGCAGTCCCTGCACCTGTCTGGGACCCACCCACTGGGCTCTCTGACGCCCCGCTGGACCTCCACGGGTCCCCCGACCCCCTGTGCCCAACAGGAACCTTCGAGAAGTGACCCCCACAGGGCAGCACGCCCCAGAGAACTCAAGGTGCCCACCCCCCCCCCAACCCTGCCGCATCCCGATGCCGCGGGGCCGGCTCTGGACGTCAGGCCAAACCCCAGCTCTACCACCCAGGCCTTAAAACCAGAGAGTCGGCGGGAGCGCTTTACTTCACGCACAGGCTAAGAGCCCTGGACGGGACAGGAGAGCAAGAGAGGGACACGCCGAGGCACAGAGGGTGACGTGGGGTGAGCGCACGAAACCCGCGTGTTTCGGGTGTGTGCGCGTACACGGGACAGCAACAGGAAACGCGTTTCCTCCTGGGGGCCGGGGTCCAGAGGCAGGAGGCAGAGTCCTCGGGGGAAGACCGTGTCTCGACACGACCGTGTCGTGTGCCCGGCTCCCCGCTCTGCAGCCGCGAGGGTCAGGGCTGAGGTGGATTCACCTGCCGCGCCAGAACATTCAGAAGGCTGTCCCCGCGTGGGCAGGCGAGTGCGCGAGTCCGGGGGCGGGAGTCACCGGAGGTGGTGCAGGTGGGGAAGAGGAGAGGGGAGGAGAGCGTGGCGGGAGGACCGAGGCCTGGCCACGAGCAGGCCACCGCGGGCCTGCGCCTCCCGCCGGCCGGACGGCCGGGGCAAGGCACTCACCTCTGAGCGGCTCCAGGCCGAGGCCCTCCGAGGCGGGGGCCTGGCAGGAGAAGGTCTCGGCCACCACCTGCTCCACAGGCGTGAGGGCCGAGGCCTGGAGCCGGCCGGGGCCGTGGGCCACGTGGCGGAGGTCGCCCAGCTTGCGCCGCACGACAGCGCGCAGGTCCCTCCACTTGTGCTTGAGGTCCACGACGTCCCGGCGGCAGTAGCCCAGGGCGTTCACGGCCTGCAGGATGCGGCTCCACACGCGGTACCTGCGGGTGGGCTCGGCCTTCAGCAGCCCCGTGCCGAACAGCAGCTGGTGGTGCTTGCTGACCTTGGACACCAGGACCTCTGTCTCCTGCGGGCAGAAGTTGGGTTTCCTCTTCTTGGCCCGTGTGGCGCCGGGCCCCGCCAGCCGGCCGTGGGCCCCGCCGGCAGAGTCCTTCCTCGGGCTCGCGGCAGGCGGTGAGCCGGGCTCTGGTGTCCCACTGCCTTCGGGGGCGACCCCTGGCCCTGGAACGGCACCAAAAGGCGGGTGTGTAAGGCCCTGGGCGGGCGGGGTGGCCCCCAGGGCGCCTCCTCTCCGGCTTCGGCTTCAGGACACTGCCGGCCCCTCCCTGTGGGTGTCCACAGGTCCGACTGGGCTCCGCGGGCAAGGCGCTTCACTTCCGGGCTGCGGGGCATGTCTCCAGAAAGGGCCACCTCTGGCAGCCATCATCGGGAGCCAAGGAACCAGACAGGAGCATTCCTAGGTCATCCCTCCCCAGGGGACAGCCTGGCCACGGACGCTCCTGGCGGCCCTGGCTGAGAGGCCCCGCCCCACCCCTCCGAGCCCCCGCAGCCTGCGGTCCTCAACACACGGGGGTCCGGGGCTGGCCGTGCAAGCAGCAGGTCCTGGGGCCTCTGCCCAGCTGGGAGCTTTGTCCCCAGCCGGCACATGCCTGCCGGGGGTGCAGGGGGCCATCTGTAAGGGCAGAGGAGGCAGCTCCCCCATCAGACCACAGGTTTCCCAGACGTGAGGAGAAAGCCCCCAAGGGGAGAGGGATGTCTGAGCCCCACGGAGCACGCAGAGAGCAGCCCCCCGCCCCGGCCTGTCTCCCTCCAGGTCCCCGTCAATCAGAAGGCGACCTCTACAGAGGCCCACAGCCCCTGCCCTCACTACAGCGCACGCCAGGGACCCCGACTCTCCCTCACCAGCGCCCCCTGCGGGGAGAATCCCGGCTCCGGAGTGAAGGGGCCGAGTGAACCAGTCCCATAGGTCTGAGCCTCATCCCTGGAGCCCACGGGGCCCCGATCAGCACAAGTCCTCATGCCGCACCCCTCTGTCACCAGTCCAGCCCGGCTACACCATCTGCCGTCCCTGGAGAAGGGAAAGGCTAGCGGGGGTGAGGTACAGACCAACCAGAATCCCGGCCAGCCTCGGGCCGCCTCGCCCAGCTCCCGCCTGCTGACCCTCCCTCCTCGGCGCTGGGCGTCACTGGGCGGCCTTCCCCGGAACCCTCCCGGACCCAGCACCCGAGCGGAAGTACCTCGCTTCCTGGCCCTCGGGCCTCTGGGCGTGCCCGCCGACCCCAGATCACCTTCCCCGTCCTTGCCCACACAGGGGTCCTGCGGGCTGCTCTCTGGCGACGGGCAGGGGAAATGGCGTATTCCATACTCGGTCCAACATTCAGCGCACTCTACAGACAGCAAGGGACAGTCACAGTTACACCCGGCCCGTCCACAGAGCAGCTCGGGTGCTGCTGGCAGAGCAAGGCCCCCACACAGGACAGCAGGTGCCCTGAGCCCTCCAAGCATCCACGCCAAGAAGCTCCATTCAGTCCCACCTCCTCCAAGGAGCCCTCCCAGACTGCCAAACCCCCTGCCGGAGGCCAGCTCCGAGTTCAATACTTTAAATGCTCCGGATCTTTCTTTGAACCACAATTACTCCAAAAGGTGACCCCAAGCAAGGACGAAATCGCCTAGAGCAGGGCCTTCAGGCACGGCCCACAGACCAGGCCAGGCCTTCAGCGGGTGTTGCCTGTCACCTGTCTGCAACAAATGATGTACATAAACGGGGAGCAAGGCCTCAGGGATGTTTATGGCAGTTCAAAATCACCACAGCAACCAGGCACGGGAGCATTCTGTTGTAAGAACGTTGTTCCGTGGCTTCTGGGCAGTGAAGATAAATATAAAACCCGCCCTCCTGCCTCTCGGCTGCACAGCTGAGGGGCAGTGGCTCCGGGCACCTGGGCGGCCTCCTCCTGCTCCCTGGCCCCCAACAGGCTCCCATCATGGGGTTGGTCCCCCAGGGGAGACACTTGGTAATTTTCATGTATTCAAAAACACTTCCTGGACACATTTTCCCGTAATGTGTCAACCAAAGACACGCCTTATAAAAACACCTTTACGTCTCTGAGAGATGTGCCCTTCAATCCATGGCACCTTGAGTCGATGAGGGGGTGCGTGCAGCCTGGGGCCACACAAAGCAGAGCCCGGGGCTGTCTGTGTGACCCTGTTCTCTCTGGAGCTCTCTCTGAAAAGGCAGTTTCCAGGGAGCGAGCTCTAGAAGGTGTCGGCTGACCTGACCACACTGACAGCTGCTCTGAAACCCAGGGACATGGCCTGTCCCAGGCCATTCCCAGCTCAGAGCTCCTGAAGGGGCAACTCCTTCCCGGAAAAGGCCTGAGACTTGCATCTCCCCAGAGGGGACAGCAAAGGACACCGCTCTGCAGGGGGTGGGCGGGGGAGGGGCACGGCGGCCCAGTGTGACAGGAACAGAAGGGCTGCACCAAGCAATCCCCCTAGGACCCCACCCGGGGTGGGAGAGGTCTCCAGGCAGCAAGAACCCAAAGCACACAGGCAGGCCCCGGGGCCCCCGGCCAGACTCAGGGAGGAGGGCACCCCTCGGGAGGAGCCTCCACCCTTCCGGGAAGGTGGCCCCCGTGCCTGTGCCATCAGGGGAAGGACGCGGGACGGCAGGACGGCAGCCGGCTTACTTGAGGGTGGAGGTTCCCCGGCCATGGAGAACTGCAACAAGCAGGTCTCTGAGTCAGACCGAGAGAACTCTCCTCCGTGTGTGGGGAGGCAGGCGCGGCCCCGGATGGTCACGGCACATGAGAGAGAGGCGGGGGGCCCAGGGCCGACACGGAGGCATCTGTGGGTCTGAGCACGAGCCTCCAGGCCAGGGCCCGTCTCCCGCAGCCCCTCTTCCTGAAGGGCTTCGTGGGGAGCCTGCGGGGCGGGTCCTCTCCCCAGACACCTGCCAGGCGCCCCTGCAGGCGCGCGTTCCCCGGGTAACAGCGTCCAGGTACCTGGCAACTGGGGTCACCCTCTGCTCGGGCCCCCCAGAGCTCCCCCCGTGGAGGCAGGGAGACTTGAGGCCCAGCTGGCGCCCGCATCGCCACCCGATGACCTCGCCACGCTGGCATCTGGCCACAGCAAGCCCGGGCCCTGCCCACCTCCTCCTGCTCAGTCCACACGGTCCCCAGACACCTGTGGAGGGGCCCGCGTGGCCTGCCCTCCGGAATCACATGACCCTTGAACTTTGAGGGGGTCCGGAGACAACTATTGTTTCTGACTATTAGAACACACACGGTTGCGAGAAGTTCGAACGCAGACAGTTATAAGAAAACGATACAGATCATCTGTGATGACGGCATCTGGAGACGAGCACTGTTACCGCGGGGGCAGGGGTCGCGCACAATTAGAACACTCCGGCCACGGCTCCGCGTCCTCCAGTCAGCACACCCGTCACCACGTCTGGACGTGTGCAGAGGCCGCCCAGCCACCTTCAACTGATGCTAACACCGCCATCACAGCCCAACCCAGGCTGCGCCTCACCCCGCCGGCTCGCTCAGCGAATCCTCTGTTGGCCACCGCCGCACCCGGCACCCCTGCCCACAGGTCGGTGACTTCCCAGCCGTCCAGGAGGCGGCGGCACCGGGCCAGGAGAGGGCAGGTTGCGGGGTCCGGGAACCGCCCGTGCACTCCCCTCTGGAGCAAGCCGGCACGCGGTCACCTCCAAGTCCGTCTCTCTGGGCACGGTGAGGCCCGGGCCTCCCGTCCGCAGTGAGCTCGCGAGTTGGCCCGCTTGCGTGAGGACTGTCGGGTTTCCCTTCGATTTGTGTGAGTTCTTCACGTGTTAGCAGTCGGCCAGTCAACTTCCTGCTGTGACTCCTCCACGAAGAGGTCACCCTAAGCTCTGCATGACTCCCTCCAGGGTCGCATGTACCCCAGGGCTCGGTGCACAGCGGGTCCCGGGTGACAGCAGCCGCTCCCGCACACGGGGGGTCTCCGCCGGGCCCCACCGCCCAGGCCCCTACCCAGACCCTTTTCAGGGCGCCCCGCAGAGGACACAGTATAAGCAGCCGGGTCCCGACAACTGTCAACAAATCAGGACAATATAGATCCTCTTCTGGCAAAAATGCAATTAAGTAGAATCATTTTTTAAAGATAGCCAGAAAAAAAACACATATATTTGGAAACGATGAACCACAGTTTGAAATAAATCCCGAGTCAAAGAAGAAATCATAACGGAAATGAGAAAATACACCCGAAGTCTAACTTAAGAATACTATATACTTTTAAATGTCTGACGCTCAACGAAAGCAGTGATTATTTGAACACTTATAATCTAAAGTGGTTTTATTACAAAAGAATAAAAACTGAACGCGAATGAGGTAAACATCCTCCTCAGGAGTCAGAAAAATCAAACAGCTCCAGCTTCAAGAAAAAAGGGAGAAAACAATAAAAATGTGAGCAGAGATCAATCACGTACAGACGCATGTACCGGAAGGTGTCAGGAAAGTCAGGAGTCAGTTCGTCAGAGAGACTTACAAAACTGCCAAGCCTCAGTCAACACGATCGTAAAAGAAGAAAATAAGGAAGGTACAAATAAACTCTATCGGAATAAAAAAAAGAGTGCGATCCAGACACCGTGGCTGTTAGTAACACAGCAGCCACCGCAAGAGTGGGCGCTCCCAGCCTTTGGGATTTGCCGCGGTCCGTGGGAGGTCATGCACGTCCAGGCGGTGGGGCAGGGGCAGCGTAGGGCAGGCGGCCCCCGGCCAGGCCCTCAGCGACGCCACAGGGCTGCCTCATCAGCAACCAGCGGCTACTGTCTACATTTCACTTCCATAAATTCGAACGTTTACATGAAGCAGACGGAGGTCTCACTTTGATTTAACCAAAATGACCCAAGAGGAAATAGAGAGCCTGGGTAGTTTTTACAACTGGAGACATGAAGTGCTAATCTAAAAAGCATTCCCCAAAGGGAACACTACGCCCGGATGCTTTTACAGCAAAATCCAGAAACACTTAAGGAACACGGAGTCCTGTCCCTCCAGAGACTCACACAGGAGACAAACACCCTGTCGCTCAGCATCACAGAGGCTCTGAGCGGCTCAGGAAGGCAGAAGAAGGGCGAACGCACTGGGGAAGAAGAGAAAAAAAGTCACTATTTACGAATGACACCATCCAGACAGAATGAGTACGGTCAATAGGAGTTTGGCAAAACGGCAGGATATAAAGTTGGGGGGCAAAAATCAATTATGCTCTGCAGGAAAAACAGGGTTTCAAGAAATAAACTTCGAGGAAAAAAGGGCCAAAACGATGGAGAAGCTTGAGCTTCTGAGAGACGTAGGAGGCCTGTCAGCACACGGGTCTTCCCAGGGTCCCGCTTCCCAGCGCGAGGCCACCGAGCTGTGATTGACAGCGGGGCACATCCGGCCAGGCCCTCTGGGGGTGCTCAGAGGCACGTGGACACATCAACAGAGGGTGCGTGCTATGTCTGGGACTCTCCACAGAATGACGCAGGGGCAGGCCAAGGGCACAAGGAGCTGGACGGGCCACGAGTAGACACCTGACGAGGTGGAGCGGGCAGCCCCGGGGCTCGCTACGTTATGGTGTCTACTCCTTGTTTTTCTTTTTTTGAGAGAGAGGGGGCATGAGTGCACACACGAGCAGGGGGGCGGGTGGCAGACGGAGGGAGAGGGAGAGGGAGAGGGAGAGGGAGAGGGAGAGGGAATCCCAAGCAGGTGCTGTGCTGTCAGCATGGAGCCCGACACGGGGCTTGATCCCATGACCCTGAGATCACGACCTGATCCGGAATCAAGAGTCAGACGCTTAACCAAGTGAGTCACCCGGGTGCTGCAATGTCCACTTTTCTATGTTTGAAACCGTCCACATCTTGAAAGTTTAAAAAGTAAATAAAACGTCAAGACAGCTTTTTTAAAAAACCAGTTACTATGTATGTGAACCAGCAACAAAGATTTAGAACGCGTAATATTCAGAACGGTGCCGCTTACAACAGCATCGACAAACACGTTTTCTTCGTGAGAGCAAAGCTAACGAAAGGTATGTAAGATTTTTACGGTAAAAGTTGTAAGACTTTACTGAACGATACGGAAGAAGATCTGAGGAAGAGAAAGGCGCGCTCACGGACCGGAAGCCCACGGCGATGATGGGGCCAGGACTCACCTGTACCAGGTGAGTGCAGCAGGTGCACGGCAGCTCCTGCCAATGCTCCAGGCCCGCGGGGCGGGAGTCTGAAGTTCATGTTCAAGAACGAAGGGCCAGAAACACCCAAGCCATGTCTGAGAAAAACAGGTAGGGCAACTTACGTAAAAAATACCAAAACCCGTAACTCTGAAAACTAAGGCGGGATTTGGGGCAGGAAGAGAAAAACTGACCAAGAGAGCCCACGCGGAAGCTGTCCCAGAACTCTGGCTCTGCGGGCCTGCAGGATGGGACGGCATCTTCGGAGACTAGCCCCAGGACTAGAGAAACAGCATCACGGCCCTACCCCCGCACACACCTCTCGCGGTAAACAGAAGTCCAGGTGAGTGAAAGACTGACCCCGGAAAACCAAATCTCGTCGTAGGAAAGGAAACAAGCCGGTACCAGCTCGTGCCAGGATTTGTCACACTGAACCAAAGTGCAAAGGTGACAGAAACCACAGGCACGCTCAGGGGCTCCAACAGCCCGCACCCGCCCAGCAGGCACCACAGAGGGAAGCAGGCCCCCGCCGGGCAAAGATGCGGAGGGCCAGCTGACGACGGGTCCGTCCAGGATGCAGAAGGGACCCTTACAAATCAGCAGGAACACGGCAAACTTGAGAGGAGAATTAACGGGAAGAGTTCTCAGCTGGAGAAGAAATGGACCCGTCCCATCGGTCACCAGAGAAATGGAAAGCGAAGCCAGAAGAGATCGTTCCCCACCCACAGACCGCGAACGGTCACTGCCTGCCACCGGCTGCCACGCGGCATGACAGGGATGGGGCGCCAAGGGCACCGGGGTGGCGCCAGCACAGCTGACCAGGACGGGGCACCAGGGGCACCGGAGCGGGACCAGCACGCGCCTCGGGTGCGCGGCAGCCCAGACAGAGCCAACGGGTCCCCTGCACCTGCCGGGCGACGGCGCCCCAAACAGATGCCCACGCTAGCCCTCGCACGTGGACCCATGCAGGTGCCACGCAGCCACAGAGCAGGAAGACGCAAGGGGACAGCGACATTCGACATCAGGGATATTCAGGAGCAAAGCCAGCAAACGCAGAATAATAAATCGTACGGAACAAAGTTCCGAGACGTGCGAAGGCAGCAGGGGGCCCTGCGGGGACGGACGGACACACACACACACACACACACAGACACACACACGTAGGCAAAACTAGGAAGAAGACAAAGAAGCCAGAACCATGCTGTTCAGAGTGAGGCGGTGCTGGGACAGGGCAAGGGGGACTTGGGAGTCCTAGAAGGGGGTCCCCGCTCTGCCCTGCGCCAGCTGCATGGAGCCCCGAGCCCGCCTGGCCTCAGTTTCCTCCCCTGTGTGTTGCGAAAATTACACCCCTGCACCACACTGTCATTAGGAAGACCAGTCTAGGCCATCCATCCACTCAGCTGTTGGCCAGGTACCCCAGGCACCCCCAGACCAGCTCGGGGCACCTGCTGAGTGCCAGCCTGAGGCCAGAATGGCCTCAGACACCAGGTCCGTCCCCACGGTGGGCCGCCTCTCCCAGTGAAGCCTCTCCTGGTGCTGACCCAGTCCAGCACCAACCACCCCGCCCCAGCCCCTGGCCACAGGCAGCACTGCTCCCACAGCCCACCTACCCCTGCCACCACCGCGACACAGCAGAGACCCGCCCACTGCCACCCCTGCCACCCTTCCAACGCCATGAGCCACTGTCATTACCTAGGGGCTGATAGCCTTGTCTGGAGGGTCCCCCGAAAGGGCTGTGGCTCCCCAGGCCACCACTGCCAGCGATGGATCCATAGGACATCTTTTTACAGAGAGCAGGGCCACTGCCTTCCCACAGAGCTGGAGGAGACAAAAAGCAGGAAGGGAGAGGAGTTAGTGCTCCAGACCCAGGGTCACTCGGGCCCCTGCCCACCCAGCCCACCGACCTGGCTTCACGTCGTCCCCACACCTGCATCTCAGCCCAACTGAGCCCCTTCAGGTGCCCACCTGTTCCACTGTCCTCACGTGAGGACAGACACCGGGAATCACCTCTCCCCTGAGCAAGCCCACCCCTGCCGAGCTGAGAACCCACGGGGCTTGTGAACCCGCCAAGCCTCTGGCTCCAGCTCAGTTCTTCTGAGCCTCGCAAGTGGGCGGGAGGGCTGGGGACAGGCTGCCTGGGCCGGACCCACCTCAACACGTGGTACCGATGCAGCTCGGACGGGACACTGACCCTCTGTGGGCTCAGCGACCCCATCTGTAAGATCAGGGGGACGCGAGGCCCTGCCTCCCAGGCGCACAGAGAGCAGGAAGTGACACCCACGGTCCCGGCACTCTCGGAACACGACCGCCTGTATCGCCGCCTGAACACGACACTGGCTGTCCCGGCCGCAGGCACTCGGCCTCCTGCCCGCCCCACCTGCTTCTCCGGTGAACCACAGCTCCAGGGCGGCGGAAGGGACATCTCCAGACATGATCTGCCCGCCGGGACCCTCCAGTGTCATCAGCTTCCCGGGTGGCCGCACACGTGCCGTGTGCACAGAGACCCATCCGGCGAGCGGCTGATCGGCCACGTCCCGATGGCGCTGACGTGGCCCACAGAGCGCTCCCAGCAGGCCGGGCTGGGCTCCCAGCACATCGCAGCCACTACTCCACTGCCCTGGACAAAAGCCCACGTGAGAGCGCGAGAGGGCAGGACTGTGACCTGCGAGCTCCCGGGGCCGGTGGGGGCCCACGGAGCAGGCTGCCCGAGCCATCTGCCAGCCAGGGCCCCTCCACGGCCAGGAACTCCGGAGCACCCCAAAGAGCTCTGGTTTACGGGCGGGACGTCCACCGGTGCTTACTGGGTTACAAATTAAAACAAGGTTGTAAAACTATATTCAGTAACTCATCTTAGAATAACAGTAAATCCATCAGCTGTTAAATAAGCGACACAACTTTAGGACACACGACTGCATGTGCCCGGACAGAACAGCTCAGCAAGAAGACAGGCCGCCCGGCTCCCGGTAAATCCGCAGGCGGGCTCGACAGACGCGCTGGTTCTCACAGCTGCTTCCGGCTGCGACGTAACGGTGGTTGGAGCGGATGATGAAATCTGGCCCCAACAGGGCAGCTGTCGGGGGGACCCCGGGGCCCCGCACCTGCTCCAAGGAGTGCGGGCCTCACATCCCGGATGCCTGCCGAGGTCACCGCTGGACTTGGCTTCCCGGATGCCCCACGAGGGGAGACGGGCCGCGCAGGGAGAGTGGGAGGAGCCAGCAGCAAGAGAGGACGCAGGGGTGACCGCCGGCCTGGAGGGGAGGTCTCGGCGCGGCAAGCCGGGCACCCGCACGCTTGCCAGCCCCTGACGGGAGCACGTCGGACGTGGAAGACGGAGCCCAGGACACACGGGGACACAACCCGGAGCGAGCGGCACCGGGAAGAGCCGTGTAACGAGGCGAGGAAACGGCCGGGGCTGGCGCCCAGAGCAGCGGGCACACTCACGCTTCCCTGCGCGCCTCCACAGGCTTGCACGCCGTCCTCACGAGCAGCTGCGAGGACACCCCGCCACTGCTCACGCCGCAGACGGGGACACTGAGGCACAGAGGGGTAAGCGCCCAAGGCCACACGGCCGGCAGAGAAGGGTTTCGGATCTCACGGGGCGACCCCAGTGCCCACGACCTCCCCAGGTGGCCTCCTTGGGGGCAAATCCAGGTCACCCAGCCCCTTGTCACCATCCCTGGAGACAGGAGGCACTGCCCCCAAAGCCCCACAGGACGCTGTCCGGGGCGCCCGGGGCACACCAAGGTGCTGGGGACACCACGGTGCCCAAATGCGGCGCTTGGTGCGAAGGTGGGAGACGTCTGCCCCAGGAAGCAGAACAGAGACAGAACGGGCCCGGAGGCCAGGATGGGCCTCCTGCCTCCGAGGGACGGGAATCGTGGGGACAGAGGAAACCAAGGGAAGGGGATGAGCAACTCAGAAACTCAAGGCGACGGCCCTCATGAGCCATGAGGACAGAACCTAAAACCACGGCGGCCCCGTGAGGGCACAGAAGACACTTTCTGACACGGTGCAGGCCCTTCCCTGCCCTTCTTGGGAGAGGACAAGAGTCCACACTCCCCCTAGGACGGAGAACCCAGGAAAACAGGCACGACTGCCTGCGGCACGAGCCAAGAGGCCCGGGGCCCAAGCTGTGCCAGGGCCAGGGGGGCGACTGGCTGACAGAGCGGCAGAAGGTTCCAGACACACATCCTCGGGAGGGCGCAACCACGGCCGCGGCGTCTGGACCTAACCGAGCCCCAGGGAAACACGGTGAAGGGGAAACGAGGACGATCCCAGGTAATGACGAGGCTCAGCCCTCAGCGGCTGCAGTTAGGAATGGCCTCATCCACCTGCCAATAGAATGCAGCACAGAGCCGTGCTGGAGGAGGGCAAGTGTGTGTGCGAGTGTGTGTGCATGCGCAGGTACGAGCGTGTGGGTGTGCTCGAGCGTGTGTGCACAAGTGTGTGCGTGCATGCATGTGCTCGAGCGTGTTGCACGGGTGTGTGTGCTCGTGTGCATGTGTGTGCACAGGTGTGTGAGTGCATGTGTGTGCCCAGTGTGCATGCGTGTGAGTTCAAGCACACGTGTGAAAGGACACTTCAGTCGTCATCTTGCAAGACAGTGGATAGTGTCTAACTGCTGGAAACGACGGAGAAGTAGTGAACAAGCATGTTATTCAGAGAAAAGTTACCCAAAGATCTAGAAGATCAAAAGTAGCAGACCCTGGGAAGAGGAAACTGGAACCCCTGTTTTTCTCAAATAACCACTGTAGGGCTCATTTTTTCTCCACACTCTGTATGTGTATAATCCTGAAACATTAAAGCTTCATTTTTAAGATTCCACTGAGATCATCACGCAGAAAGAGGAGTCTGGAAACAGAGCGGCGGGCTGCAGGGGTGTCTGCCTTGAGCAGATGACCCAGGCAGAGACCCACACTCTCTTCAGATGCCTGGAGGGTGGCCCCAGAGTCACCATGTTGTCCTGGGGGGCTACGAGGACCCCAGGCAGACACAGCGCACTGGGCACCGTGTCCGGTGTGAACAGGGTGGGCCCCGGCACAGCCTTGGGGTCGTGAGCATCTGTCGGGAGTCGGCGGGGATGTCCCCTGGGACAGGAAGCTGTGGGGACCGGGGGCCATGGCTAGAGCCCCGGACTGGGCGGGCTTGGCAGCTCCCCAGAGGAAGCAGCTCAAGCGGGGTCCAAACGGGCGCAGGAAGGACTGGCCGACTGGGTCGGAAGGGAGGGGCGGCCCGCACACAGGGGAGCCCGGGGCCTGCCAGAGGAGGTGACAGAGACTGGTGGGGGGGGGCGGGCAACACTAGGGACTCCCAGCCCGAGCCCACGATGCGCCCAGCACAGGGAGGGCAGCAGAAAGGGACAGAGGGGCCGAGCCCACAGCACCACTGAGGGGCGAACGGAGGCCACGGGGGCCACCCTCGGCTGCATCCGGGCAAGCAAAGGGCAATGAGCAGCCCACCTGCAGAGGCAGGGAAGGGAAAAGACCCCCAGCCTGCCGCCTCGTCCGGCCCGCAACCTCCTCTCGCCGGGTACCGCCCGCAACATGTGCCACCAGCGTCTGCTCGGCAGACGGGGGGGGGAGGGGGGGGGTGAGGCTGTCCCACTGCCAGGGCCACAAAGAGGCGCCCCAGCCTGAGGACCAGAAACACCAAACACCAGTACCTGTCCTGAGCCCACCGCTCCAGCCCCTGGGGGACCCAGAACCCAACAGGGCCGCCCCCCACCCCCCCCCGCCATCGCTGGGAGACAGCGAGGGGCCGTGGGCACACACTCAGGTCCCCCAGGCGCCCTGTGCCCGGGCTGTGCCATCAGCTTCCTCCACACCGCTCCCACTCGGCCGCCCGCAGCCAGTTCGCGCCCCGACCCTCGACGGGCGAGGGCAGGCGGCGGGCGGCGGTGGAGTCAGACGGGGAGGGGGAGCAGCTGGACAAAGGCCGGGGCGGCCACTGGGGGCCCAGGCGGGCGGAAGCGGCAGCAAGGCCCACGGGAGGGCCGGGGGGGGCGGCGGCGGGGGGGGGGGGATGCTGTTGGGCCGCAGTACCCAGGAAGGGCCCTGGACCGCCTCGGAGCTGCCGGAGGCCACGGGAACACTGCCTGCTCCCGAGCAGGCCTCCCATCGAGCGGCTTCCTCGAGCCGCCGGCTCCTGGGACCCTGCGCCCCCAGGGCTGGCGCCAGGCTCGTTGCCAGCAGCCTGAGGGAGCCATCTGTCCTTGTAGTGCCCAGATCCTGCTTTGGGGGCAGCAAAGGAAGCGGGGGTGCCAGGGAACGCCCCAGCAACACAGCCCTGCCCCCAGGACAAAGCCCCTAGGCCCCAGAGGAGAGAACAGATGGACAGCAGGACGCCCCTGGACCCTGGCCAGAAGAGAGCAGCGGACACAGCTCCAGGCTGGAGTCCAACGGCCTGGCCTCCAGGGCCGGTGCCAGGGCCAGGACAGGGCCGGCTCTGCCCCAGACGGGCTCCCGAGCAGGACATGACCTCTGCCCGCAGCTACCTTCCATCGGCCTGGGGCTGTCAGAGGCAGGAGAGTCCCGAGACCCCGGCTGACCTTGCTGGCAGCAGAGAAAGGACAGTATTTTCTAGACTGGGGTAGCCCTCAAGCTGGAGGGGACCCCAAGGATGGAGAGCAGGCGTCTGTTTTCTCAAGTGTACAATGGGCAGCTGTCCAGCCCTCAGTGAACTAAGCAAGGAGTGAGTTCATCTTTGGGTCTCATTCCCTGGACCACTGACCTGCGCTGTGATGGGGACACAGCAAACTCAGCATCACACAGTCCCCCCTGCCCGTGGGCCTCACGCTCCAGCTGGGCACAGACAAGGAAGGAGGCGGGAGGCCGATGCACCATCATGGGGACCCTGCCTCGGTCCCACCCAGACTTCGCCCTGCTGACGGCCCTGGGGACCTGGCCCTCAGGCCCGGGCTCTGGCCTGGGGCGCTGTCCTTCACCTGAGTCCTCGCCCATCTCTACCCTGCTGCCCCTCTCTTGCCCTTCTTCCCCACCCCTGCACAACCACAGCCCTGGTTAATCTGCCTTTCCGGGCAACACTGCACCCGCCCGCCCCTCTGAGACCCAAGTGGGTGTCAGGCCACAGTGGCACCGGGACCCCCCTGCCCCTCCCTGGACACATGGCGAGCCCTTCTCTGGGCACAGTGCCGGGCTGAGGGACAGGACCCGAGCCATAACCCAAAACGTGTCCAACACAGAGAGCGGCAAACGGGCACCGGCTCCCTTCAGGGCCTGCCGTGTGAGGGGTCAGCAGGGAGGCGGGGAGGCTTCCTGGAGGAGGCAGGGCCGGGTAGAAGAAGAGAGTGGTACCAGGCGGTGCAGAAGGAAAGCTGGCCGGGGCCTCCCCCCACCGCCCGGACCGTCCCGCTGCGAACCACCTTCCGCTCACCTGGCCGCACGCCTGGCACGACCGAGGAGGCCCGCTGGGAGGGGACCTGAAGCCAGCGCTGCCCCGCGCACGGCTCCGCCCGGGGCCCAGCCGCCAACCCCGGCCACGGTCCCCAGGGAGGGCAAGGCTGGAGGCTGTGATGCCCAGTCCCGCCCACGCTGCTCCAGGCAGAGGCCGGGCAGCCCCGGCTTGCCGATCGCGGCAGGCGGACACCACGAGTCAGCCCAGGGGAGCAGTATCAGGCTGGGCCGCTACCCTCTGCGCCCGCGCTTCCCAAAATGCCTGTCTCACCAACGTGCCCTCACGGGTGCTGCGGAAGCCAAGCCGGCCTGGAGACCCTGGGCGAAGGCCACGACGTCACAAGACCCGGCTACCCAGCACGCTCGGCCGATCCGGGCACACCCAGCACCAAGACAGGAGTGTCACGCAGGCAACGTCTGGGGCGCGTCTGGAGTCGCAGGCAGCCTTGCGTGAGGACGGACGCCTACTGTGCATCCGTGGCAGGGGTGGGGTCACCGGTGCCGAGTACTCCCTGATCCAACCCAAACCCCAATTTTTAAGATGACAACACTGAGGGGCGCCTGGATGGCGCAGTCGGTTAAGCGTCCGACTTCAACCAGGTCACGATCTCGCGGTCCGTGAGTTCGAGCCCCGCGTCAGGCTCTGGGTTGATGGCTCGGAGCCTGGAGCCTGTTTCCGATTCTGTGTCTCCCTCTCTCTCTGCCCCTTCCCCGTTCATGCTCTGTCTCTCTCTGTCCCAAAAATAAATAAAAAACGTTGAAAAAAAAAAAAATTTAAAAAAAAAGATGACAACACTGAACGCACAAAGTGACTTACTCCAAACCACAGAGATAGGCAGGACCTGGGAGCTGGCCGCCGGCCCTCGGCACCCTCCCCGGGCAGCAGCAGGGAGACACCTCCCCTCAGCCTGTTTCACCTCTGCCCAGCATGCTTCCCCTCCCCAGGGAGCACCATTAGACCGGAGCTTGGAGTCTCCCATTTGGATTCAGGTGTCAACATGCACAGGCCTGTGCAGGTCGATGTCACCACAGGCATGGTCCTGTGTGTGTGTGTGTGTGTGTGTGTGTGTGTGAGAGAGAGAGAGAGAGAGAGAGAGAGAGAGAGAGAGAGACGCTCGTTACTTCCTCGCTTCCTCGCTTTGTCTCCCCACAGCAGGAAGCACACCCAGCACGCTGATCTTAATGCTAAAACACCATTCTTCCCCAAGAAGAACTCAGACTCCCTGGAGACACGGCTGATCCCAGGGCTGGGGCAGAGCAGGGAACAGATACACCGAGAACAGGGTGTTCCCGCTCGCTCGACAGAGCGGGAAGTGCTCCAAGGTAGGTGGGGACGTCACCAAAGGACGCGGGAGCCGGTGGGAAGGCTTCCACCGCCACATCCGGGACAGTCTGAGCCCCAAAATAAGTAACAGTAACGAAGGATTACAATCATTGCACAAAATAAAAACCCACGGGTCCACACGGTCACAAATAAATAAATGAGGGAAAAAAGGAAAAGCTCCTCCTTCGAGCAGAAAGCCCATAACGCAGAGGGAGTGGGGGAGGGGCGGCCGTCACGACCCTGATTCAGACAAGCGTGTCCAGGGTGCTACAGCTGCCGGGACAGGTCTGCTAAATGAGAGGCCAGTCACACAGGCTCCAAGATCTTCCCCAAGATACCTGCTAATTAAAAATGGAAAAATTATAACTTTTCAGAGGCAGCTGGCAGACATCCCCTTAACCAAACGATCTAAGTGAACACGGTCACCGCGCACGGAGGAGCACGCGACAGCACCTCCGCGACCTACACCCCCCCCCCCCCCCCCCCCCCCCCGCCGAGGGCCGCGAGAAACAGCAGAAACGACCAAACTGAGAAGCGTCTACTCAATAGCTGACCTGCCGTCTTCACAAATGCAACCTCGGGACACAAAGACCAAGGGATCGTCCCAGAGCAAAGGAGGCTGAAGACACGTCATCGCTTAAACTAACAGGCGGTCCTGGATTTCTTTTGTAAGAAGGTGCTATGAGGACAATTCACAAGCTCTGCCCCGATGAACACGAACAAGATCCGGGGACGAGAGCTGCACCTGTGTCACTTTCCCGACTGGCACTGCCGCACCGCGGTTGCGTAAGACGGTGTGTTTGAGGACCAGGGAGCATCCTGTCCGCCGCTCACCATCCAGCGGTCCAGAAGGGAACACGGACGGGTGCGTGCACACACGCACACACCGAAGCACAAAGCCAAGGTGGGGAGGGGCACCGGGGTGCACACTGGACGTCTATCCATCTGGTAACTCTTCTGTAACCTACAATTATCGTGCCCCAAAACTTGTAAGTTAAAAATAAAATAGGGGCGCCCGGGTGGCTCAGTCGGTTGAGCGGCCGACTTCGGCTCAGGTCACGATCTCGCGGTTCGTGAGTTCGAGCCCCGCGCCGGGCTCTGTGCCGACAGCTCGGAGCCTGGAGCCTGCTTCGGATTCTGGGTCTCCCTCTGTCTCTCTCTGCCCGTCCCCTGCTCATGCTCTGTCTCTGTCTCTCTCTCTCAAAAACAAATAAATATTAAAAACCGAAAGAAAGAAGGAAAGCAGAGCACACGTACGTGAGTGAAGAAACGTGCCGTGTCCACGGACGGACGCTTGAGGCTGGGGAACCAAGGCACTGGCATCAGCGTGATCATGTATTTTAAACGTGTCCGAAAACCAAGAAGCCCCTCCCATTTTAAGCACGATCCATTAGACAACTCTTAGGAGAAAAAAGAAAAAATACAAACAAAACTTTGGAAATTTCCAAAAAAGAACCAAACAGTGAAAACATCGCACAAACACATAGATAAGATACATTTAAGAGAGTGACCAGAGGAGAATCCACGACACTGAACATTTCGTGAAAAAAGGTGAAAACAAGCAAAATTCTTAGTTTAAGGGTTTGGAAAAAGCCATGCGTTTACCCACGCACTGCCAGCTAAGGTGCCCACCGCGCACAGCGCTCCGAGGGTGGAGGACGGTGTGCCAGGAATGACGTCGACTTCTGTGCCTGCCGTCCGTGTCCCCTCGGCTTGCAGCCGTCCTCTGACCACAGGCCCGGGGGGCCTGCAGCAGCTCACGCACAGGGGAGCCACGCGAAGGGAACCACGGAGAAGCGCAGTATCCCCAACACCTGCCTCCTGCCCGCCTTTGCTTTCCCGTGAGCTTCGTGGGCTGTTTCCACGTCACGTAAGCTCACGTCAGTTTGATTTCCTGTTATTTGCAGCCCAAGATGTTCTAATGAATACATCTACCCTTAAAAAAATAAGTTAAAAAAAGCAGTAAGATAATTCAAGAGTACCCACAGAAACAACATAAATAAAAGCAAATATTAACGAGGTAAGAAATGGAAAAACAATAGATCTGACTTGTGAATCAAAACCCTATTTTCTCGACTACTGACAAAGGAGACAACCACTAACACGCTCAAGAAAAGAGGGAGGAAGCAGAGATATGTCATGTGAAAAATTAGAAAGAAAGAAGAATCGCTGAAACAGAAAAAAGGTTACGGAATCGCAATGCTGTGCTTTCCAACGTCTACACGCCAAAGTGGCGCAACACAGATGAAAGGGGTTGTGTCTCCGGAAAGTGAGGTTCGCCAAAAGTGACCCACCCGAGACAGCCTGAACAGACGAATCTGGAGAGAAGAAATAGAAACCGTTATCATAAAGCCACCCCCACAAAACACCAGGGCCAGATGGTTTTGCAGGGGAATTCTGCCACATTTCCAATGCTCCATAAATTATTCCGGGGCGCTGACGATGGAGGGAAACTTCCCGACTCTCTTCGGTGAAGCACGTATAACATTGGTACCGAAACCTGATAAACGCGGTCCAAAAACAAATGGAGAACTGGTTTTGCGTTGATGTGAAAACACTCCATAGGTTACTAAGAAAACAAAGTCCAAACCCCCAGGTGTTTCTTTCGCCCTGAATGCAAAGCATATTCAACGTTAGGAGCCTGCAGCCACAGCAGTGGACCAGAGGGAAGCTTACAAGCTGTCCACAGATGGCCACCAAACCCTTGACGGAAACAGAGGAGAACTTTCTGGAGATGATGAGGTCAACGCCCCTTAGATAGAAGGCCCAGGAGAGGGCAGGAGCACCGCCACGCCCAGCACTGCCCAACACCGGCCCACGTGGCCTGACGGCAGAGGCCACCGAGGGGCGACAAGGGAAACGGAACGCACGGTCTCTTTGCCACTGACACGAGGGCATGTGTGTAAAACCCAACCTGAATGCCGAAAGTCAAAGATGCGGGTGTTGCAGGAGGGTACGAAACTCGCCATCAGAGGGCAGGAACCTCCACACACGGACGCCGGTGAGAGGACGGAGCAGCAAAGAAACCGCACCGACGACGAAAAGGACAGGACACCCGGGAACACACGTGCAGGAACGAGAGAGGAACCGGGAAGCATGACTAAGAGGAACCTGTAAATCACTCCAGGGGGACAGAGGGGCAGAACCGCTCCAGCAGAAAGAACCCCCTGCTCCCGGATGGGATGACCCGGCCTCGTGACGATGTCCGCTGTCCCACCCTGATAAAAACCCCAGCGAGCTTCCTTAGGGAGCTCAGAGGCTGAGGGTGAGTCCGCGTGGAAAGGCAAGAGGAACAGACGATATCCAGGAAAACAGCAAACAAACTAACGGGAAGGACCACTATCCCCAGACCCGACATCCTGAGAATGACGGGCGGGCAAAGGCCACGACACGGACGGACCTGGAGAACATTCTACGGGCAGAAAGGATCCGGCACGGAAACAACATGTGTGTGATTCCACTTAGGAGACACGCCCAGCACGAGCAAATCCATGGGAACAGAAAGCAGACAGGTGGCTGCCGGAGGCTGGGGCAGAGGGATGGGGACGGACTGCTCCTGGCTGTGCGCTTTCTTTTAGGCCGGCGAGAAGGTTCTGGAATGAGAGAGTGCTGACGGAGGCACAGCTCTGTGAACAGTCCGAAAACCGCTGGGCTATACGTTTCCAAAGGGTGAACTTCAGGGTGTGTGAATTCTCTCTCCACAAACACTGGAGTGCTTCCATAACCGCAACTCTGTGCGTGAAGACGTCGACCAACGGAATAAGGAAGTGTCAAGACAGACCCATGTACACACACACGTGCAGCAGACAAGAAATGGGGATTCTCAGCTCACCCGAGCGCAGGGAAGTTTCCTAAGCAGGGTGCCCAATCCCAGCATCGTCAAAGGAAGGACCGCACACGGGACGGGCGCCCTGCCCTCTCCTCAGCCTCCGGGGTGCTGGGGGACAGCGAGCCTGTGCAGAGGCCTCCGAACACTAACTAGTGAGCCCTCCTGCCACTTCCCTGCTGTCTCCTGTCAAGGCACACCCGGCGAGGCCACCCCGCGGGAGGGCCTGTGGGGTCTAAGCGCCCGCCCCGGCTTCTGCTTTCTTCCTGTTCTCTCCTCCAGGCCCCTTGGCCACTCAGGCTTCCTAGCACTTTCCTCCCTCACCCGTCTGCGGGGACTCTGGGCTCTCAAAAGACACACGTGCGTGCATGCGTCTGTTCTGGCGCCACAGGAAGGAGAGACCGGGAGACGGGAGGGCGGTGCCCAGGACCAGCTCCCTGGGAAGAGCCCCCTCCGGCCTTTGAAGCAGCTACAAGTCAGACCGGGCTGGTGTCCAGACCCTCCCCACCCCCTTCAGAGGTCAGGGCCCTGGGAGCCCAGGACCCGGCCCGGCCTCACACCAATGGGAGGCAGGGAGACGACAGGGACAACCCGGACCCTCCCCCGGACACCTACTCGACCCCCAACGTGCCCAAGAAGCCACAGCAGAGCGAATATAATTCAGTGACCGCCGCCCTCCAGGAGGAGGCCAGGGTGGGGCTCAGAGCTCCCACCAGGACTGTCCATCGGCCACCGTCCCCGGGACCTGCCTCAGGCTGCGGCGGGAGCCCAGGTCGGTGACAGGTGGGGACTCGGACATCAGGGACCCCAAGACCACCACGCAGCAGAGGGCCTTGGCCCTGGAGCTCTGCGGGGCAAGCCCACCAACAGGTCCTGCTGCCACGCAGGGATCTGCCCCAGCACAGGCTCTTGGCCGCAGGCTGGCGCTCCAGAGACGGGCCACCAGGCCGAGCCCCACAGGCACTGGGACCCCTGAGGCGGAGGCAGGGAAGCAGACGGACAAGAAGGAAGGAGGGAGGAAGGGAGGACTCAGCACACAGGGTGCACAACACGACCCCGCAAGGTGAGGCAGCAGAAAGAGAAGGCAAACCTGGGGCGGACTGGGTGGGGCCGGTCACCGGGGACATGGCTTCTCAGCATGTCACTTCAGAAGTGGGAACTCTGTGAACCGAGGTCCCTCAAGAATGCTCTCAAATGAAAACAGTTTGAAACGGGAAAGAGGCACTGGGAGAGGGGGCAGAAGGAGGCCAGACGGCAAAGGGGGACCCCCAGGGCCCCGTGCCCTGCCCTCGGGGGGCCTGGAAAGGCCTCTGTGGCTCACGAACCCACCAGACCGTCACCGCCACACAACTGCACGCTGGACACGACCCGCGGGGCAGGCACCCAGACACGGGAGCTCCGGTCCCCTTTCCACCAGAAACACGGGTGCGAACACCAGGCGCGACCCGGGAACACCTCGCCTCCAGGGCCTGCCCAGCAGTGGCCCCCCCCCCCACCTGGGTGGCGTGGCCAGAGGACAGCACGCCTGGGGCCACGGCACACCGGGCCCCATTCTCCGTGCTCCAAGACATCTCTCGGGGCCGCCGGGCACCCACAGTGCACTCCGCATCCGGGGCCCCGTGACAACATGGGTGATCTCCCAGCTGCTGCCCACCCTGTGCCTGTGGGGGACAGGGACAGGTCAGGATCACCACAGAGCAAGGCAGTGTGCGCAGCAGCAGGCCTGTCCCTCCTTGCCTCTAGGCCCCTGCATAAGACATCCCCACCTGGGGAAAGAGGAAGATGGGCAGGGGAGGGGGCGGGTGGAGGGGGGTGGGCAGGAGGAGGGGGAGGGGGCAGGAGGAGGGGGCAGGTGGAAGGGGAGGGGGAGGAGGAAGGGAAGGGGGAGGGGGAGGTGGGCGGGGGAGGGGGCAGGTGGAGGGGGGTGGGCAGGAGGAGGGGGAGGTGGGCAGGTGGAGGAGAGGGGGCGGGTGGAGGGGAGGGGGCGGGTGGAGGGGAGGGGGCGGTGGAGGGGAGGGGGCGGGTGGAGGGGAGGGGGCGGTGGAGGGGAGGGGGCGGGTGGAGGGGAGGGGGCGGGTGGAGGGGAGGGGGTGGGCACCCAGGCAGCACAGGCCCTGGGGCGGGCACCAGTTTCCTCTCTCCTCAGCATCTGCCAGGCAGGCCTGGTAGCAGCCAGCCACAGAGCCACCCGCCGGGCAGTCCATGATGCGTCTCCGGCCGAGTCCCCGCCCCCACCAATCTGTGCCGGCGCAGGGGGCACAGTGTCTCACAGCCCTGATCCTGGAGTGAACACACCAGATCATTCACACCGAAAACACCATCGCACCCACCGGCCCACGTCACGGTCCTCGCGACACGGCCCCAAAAGCAGGAGCCTGCTTCCACCCCCAGCCCCCACACCGGGGGTCCCACACGGGAGACACGGCTCGGTCCCTACCAAGCCCAGGCCCAGGCCACAACAAAGGAAGAACAACGTGTGGACGGAAGAAGGGAGGAGGGGAGACCCCAGGCGGGAGGCCGGTGACCAGCTCCCTCTTTACAGGACAGCACCAGGCCCAGGTCCCCACGTGCCACTCGCCAGCCTTGTGACAGGACAGAGCCGATCCTGTCCCCACTGTGTGCACTCCGCATCCCGCAGAGCCGCCCAGGAGTGAGTGTGGGACAGCGGGGCAGGCTCAGCCGCTGGGGCCACAAGGAGCGCCCGTCCCTGCCATCCCTCGCAGGGAGCCCTGAGCCCTGGGGAAGGTGCGGGCGACAGGACAAGTTGAGGACCAGAGGCCCTGCCACCCGCAGGGTGCAAATGAGGAACGCACAAATCCACCAGCGGACACTCCGGCTGACAGTCCACCTGCCCTGGGGAAGCAGGGGCTTTAGGCGGCCCCGTCAGGACCAGGCTGGGCAGGGGCACAGCCGCAGACCAGGGTCGAGGAGAAGTGACTGCTGAGCTCACAGCCACCCACAGGGGCCCTGCCCGACCCGCCGTCCTCAGCAAGGACTCCAGGCACACGGAGGGATGGAGGGATGGAGGGACGGAGGGACGGAGGGACGGATGCTCACCGGAGTTCACACAGGCGCCAAGGAAGGGGCCCTCCCCTCCCGGAGCTCACCCCTCCCCCCACCAGGCCACAGTGTCCTCCCTTACCCAGTGCTTGACACACTGGTGAGCACAGAAGATCCAGAAGACACCAAGCCAACTGGTTCCTCATCTAAAACCTAAACAAAGCTAATCCAGAAGGACTAAAGGGTTGAGGATTTAAAAGAATTTTTTTTTTTTTTTTTTTTTTTGGGACAGAGAGAGACAGAGCATGAACGGGGGAGGGGCAGAGAGAGAGGGAGACAACAGAATCGGAAACAGGCTCCAGGCTCCGAGCCGTCAGCCCAGAGCCCGACGCGGGGCTCGAACTCACGGACCGCGAGATCGTGACCTGACTGAAGTCGGACGCTTAACCGACTGCGCCACCCAGGCGCCCCTAAAAGAATTTTTTTAATGTTTATGTATTTTGAGAGACAAAGAGAGAGAGAGAGAGAGCATGAGCAGGGGAGACACAGAATCGGAAGGAGCTCCAGGCTCTGAGCTGTCTGCACAGAGTCCAAAGTGGGGCTCAAACTCACGAACCATGAGATCGTGACCTGAGCCAAAGTCGGACGCTCAACCGCCTGAGCCACCCAGGCGCCCCAAGATTTTAAAAACGTATTAAATATAGAACATTAGGGGCACCTGGGTGGCTCGGATGGTTGAGCATCTGACTCTTGGTTTTGGCTCAGGTCATGATCCCACGGTCTGGGGATCAAGCCCCACGTTGGGCTGTGCCTGCTCGAGATGCTCTCTCTCTCTCTCTCTCTCTCTCTCTCTCCCTCTGCCCCTCCCCTGCACTCGCTCATTCTCTAAAATAAAAAAATAATAATAAAATAAAAAATAAAAATAAATAAAACACTAAAGCAACCCAAAAGACACATCTCAGAAATACAAAAGTAACATTAAACACACACACACACACACACACACACACACACACACAAGAAAACACATTTGGCAGCGTATCAAATTTAAAAAAGATTTTGTAAATCAAAATGCAACAGAGGCAAGATTAAAAGGCAACAACGCTGGAAAGACCCACACCACAACGGGACAGAGGCTGCTCACGTTCACACGTCAGGCACCCCTACAAACTGATCTTTAAACACATTCGAGGGTGATGAAAAGCAGCAAGGCTGTGTGCAGATAACCCAAAGAAGAAACGTGCACGGCCCAGCCACCTGAGAAACAAGCCCGGGGGAAACCACAGGCGGGTGGGTCGGTGTCCCCACGGGGGAAGAGACAAACCCGCACCCGCCCTCCAGAAGATGGCGGGCCTGCAGACACAGGACACCCGGGGACGTTGCATCACACACGGGAAGCCAGACCACGGAGGGTTCACGTGGTGCGACACCACGCATGTGAAATTCTAGAACAGGCAGCGCTCGCGTCTGGTGCGGGGGGACCTGCCGGCGGGCGGGGACGTTGACCACGGCGGCGGTGGCGGTTTCACGGGCGGACACAGCCCTCAAAACTCACCACGCCCGGCGCAGGAGAGCTGAGAGCGTCGCCGTCCGTCAGCTCCGTCACGGTCAAGGCAGCCGCGTGGACGAGTCGGATGAACCTGCTGAGACCGCCACCCTGGCAGATGAAGCGGGACAGCCGTGAACGCCACGGAGAGCCACGCGAGGGCAGATCCCACTTCTACGAAATGTCCAGGACAGACGAGTCTACGCGGACAGATGCAAACCAGGGGCTGGCAGGTGGATGAGAGACAGGAATTTCCAGCCGCAGGGGTGAAAGCGTCCGGCAACCACGACCCGTGAGTGTGCTACAGCCGCTGAAGCGCACGCGCTAAACAGGTGCCCTGGGGGGGTGCAAATCATACGTGTAGGCGGTCACAGAACTGCTTGGAGCTCTGCGGCTGAATGGCAGGTCAGGGGAGGCCGTGGGCACATGAACCGCGCTTGGGTCCCAGCACCCAGGGTGTGAGCTGCTGGGGCTTTCCGAGTTCTCTGCCAGGCACACGTCGCTTCTTATTTTCAGGAGAAATAGAACGAATGCCCTCACTTAACCAGGCACACACATCAGCGCTCCTGGGCTGGGCAACAGGGCAGGACGACGGGGAGGACAGGACGGTTTCAGGGGCTGGAGGGCGGCGGTACGCGCAGGCATCCAGGCCACGGCACGTGTCAGCCTTGGTCACGGATGCGTCCCCGGGGCCGGGGCGGCGAGCTCGAGTCCTTGTGCTGGCTGAGGGACCCCTGGCACTCCAGCACTGGGCACAGGCTGCCCGGTGCCCCAGGAGCTGCCCCGGGCAGCAAGGACCCGGAGCAGCCAATATGTGGTTCGACATAGCGCGAACCTCTGCAAATGGCCCACCCCGTGTTGTTCATCTCTGCTCCCTGGGAAAGACGTTCACTGGGGACGCTTGGTCCCCACCGGCCACGGCCTGGCCCAGGATGAGCCCAGGCTGACCCCCGATTTGGTCACCAGCGGCAAGTGGCTGGGCCACACGGTGAGCGGCCCACAGCCGGTGCCCCATCTCGGCCACTTCTGCATCACCGGCACCTGGCCCACTCCGTAAATGTCTGCAGACAAGTTATTCCCTCCCGCAGCCGGGTGCGGGGGCCATGAGGCACCAAGGGAGCCAACCGGTGGCCAGGCCCGGGTCCCCGCGCCTTCTCCTTCCCACACCCAATGCGGCCTCCAAACAGGAGCAGGGGCGGCCGTGGTGGAGGTCAGGGCGTACGCAGGGCTCGGGGCTGGCGGCAGTGTTAGGGGAGCAGAGGCAGGGAGACTGAGGGCTGGCGCTTTCCTTCTTTTCCTCCACGTGGTTTTCCTGACAGTAAGAGCGTGGACACAACCACCTTGATGCGACAGGCCCGACAAGACCTTCCCAGACGTTACCACCCGACTCATTCCCACGAGGCAGGCACAGCCATCACCCAGGTCTTGGCCACAGGAGACCCTTGGTGGAGGCCCAGGGGGTAGAACTTGCCCCAGACCGCCAGGCAACTGGGCAGAAGCGGGTCCCCCAGCCATCTGTCTGCCAAGGTGGGCCCGTGTGTGTGGCCAGGGGGTGGCTGCTGGCTCCCACGGATGCTGCCGCCTCAGGCCGGCCGGCCGGAACCCAAAACCCCTCCCCGAGGGAGGACACGGCAAAAGAGGTGTTGGGGAATCGTGACTACTGATGTTCTCGTTTCCTTCCGCGGGAGAGCTGGCTGCGGGCCAGAGCGAGTCCCCTCCCACGGGGGACCCGGGCACACACCCTCACCTCTCTAAGGTGCATCTGGGCGCAGAGACCCGGAGTCAAAGAGCCCCAGTTCATGCTCTCACCCACTCTCAGGCCACCATCCCCCTGACCGATTTCTGCCCTGCCCCCCCACACGCCCAGGCCAAATGCTCGGCCCCACGCACATGTGCGCCCGTGTGCACCGCAGAGCCAGAGGCAGAGGAGGCCAGCTGGGGGAGCTGCGATGGCACGCCTTGGAGCGTTGTTATAGCAACGTGGACTCCGCGTCACGCAGAATGCCAGCCAGGCACCCCAGGCACCTCGCGGAACAGCGCCCAGAACGGGCCACGGAGCAACAGGATGGCTGACGGCACCAAGGGGCGGTCAGGACACCAGCCGAGCACGCCCTTCTCTGTCTCCACCTGCCTGCCGCGCCGCCCCCGCCCCAGCCCTCGCTCCCCTCTCTGGGAAGGCCACAGGAGGCCAGCCCACCGCCCAGCTGCCTGCTCCACCAGCCGAGCCCTCGCCCAGGATGGTGGCAGCAAAGGAGCAAGAAGGCAGCCTGAGTCACAGGGGTGGGGGCGGAGCCATCCACACAGCTGCGTGAGGCCCAGAGACTTCTGACGGGGGTGGGGGCAGGCAGCGGGGGCAGGGTTGGAGCGGGCGCTGGGCTTGGGCACAGCTGGACCGGTCACCATCTAACCCTCGGACCCACGGCAAGGGAACCTTAACTGTCATACTTCACGGCTGGGAAACTGAGGCTCGGAGAGAACAAGAACTTGCCCAGGAAGCCCTATCAGAGGCCGAGGCAGGATCCAGACCCAGGTCCCTGTCCTGCCAAGGCCTGTGTTGGCCCCACCCCACTGGGCCTCCGCCATCGGACCAGACCGTCAGGCTGCAGCTCAAGCCGTTCCGGGGCGTCACACCCCAGCTCTGCGCACAGAGGCCAGTGAGGGAAGGACAGCCAAAGCACCAGCAAGAGCCGCCGGCAGGACGGCACAGCCCCAGGACCCCTCTGTGTGGGACCAGGCGCGGAGGGGCCGAGTCCACCGGTCACAGGGAAAGGGGGCAAGGGCACACAACAACCTCACTCGTGACGGCACCCCCTGTACGACCCCGTGCCCAGAGCACCTTCCCCCTCAGGGAGGGAGGACGCAGGGCGCTGGGGGCACAGTGAGGAAGCCCTGTGTAGGGGGAGCAGGGGAGACGTGGGACGGGGCCTTCTCCCAGCAGGCACCGTCACCACCACCAGCGCCATCAACACCGTATGTGTCCAGCTTCACCTCCGATCCCGCTGTCCCATCACACTGTCCCAGCAGGAGCAGCCCCGCAGCAGCAGGACCACCAGGAAACCCCCCCGGCACCGCCACCTGCCATCACCCCCACTGCAGTGTCCTGTCCTCCCACGAGCCCCCAGCCCCAGGGCCACCGCCCAGGCCATCAGCACCCCTCCTCGCCTGCAGCAGGGATGGGAGGCTGGTGGCAGTTTGTTGTTTTAACGGGAGGAACTTCAGCAGGGTACCAGCTGAAGAGCAGAGACCCGTGCGGCTGGAGGGGGCAACGGCTGCAACAGGATCTCAGGGAAGATGGCGGGGGGAGAGGGGCTCCCCTCTAACTTTTAGAGTTAAATCACAGAGGGGTGCCACCACTCGCCCAGGGTGGCAGGCAGCAGGCACAGGCCAGGGCCCCCAAGCCCACACTCTTCACCACAGCACTGAAAACACAGACCCACCCAAGAGGGGTCTCCCGGTGAAAGGAGAGCTTTCCCTCACCCCCAGCCCCCAGCAATACCCCACAGCCCTCCCCTGACTGCACGCCCCAGCTGCTGGTACCGAGTGCCAGGCCAGTGGCTCTGACACCAGGACAGACCTGCACCTCCAGCCACTTGCCCCTGGGGTCTGGGGTCTGCAGGGAGGAGGATCCCTGTGGGCAGGATGGGCTGCCCGGGACGGAGGCACCCCCACTTCGGAGGCTCCCGCAGGGACACCCTGGAGCTGTCCACGGTGCTGACTGCAACAGGCCCACTCAGCTCCGAGCCCCCACAGGGCCAGCCTCTCCAGCCTGGAGCTCAGCCCTGCAGGGCTGGTGGCCCTTCTGTCATGGCAGAAGGGGGCCGGGGTGTGGATGAGTCCTACGTGCCAGCACCGGAACAGGCACGGGAACCACACCGACCTGTTTTCCTTCCCACAGTCTGGATTACTGAATACAAGGAAATGAACTGAGCATAGTTTTTCCTATTTCCTCCCAGAAATCACATTACGATGGTGAGGAGGATGACCCTCCCCCCACCAAAAGGTAATCAAACAAAAACCTTAAAACTAACTGAACACTTCGTATGCAGAGGAAGTAAGAAATGACTACAATTTGCAGCCCTACAACACAGGAAAAACCCACAAAGAGCAGGTGAGCTGAGCAGAGTCCTCACAGGAGGAAGTGCAGGGAATCAGAGTGGCGGGGGAGGGGGGGAGCAGCGCAGGGGCAGGTCTCGGAAGGACCTCACATTCCCTGAACGCCACAGACTAACCCTGAGTCACTGAGAACAGAGCCAGGCAAGGAGGGATGTCAGAGGCAGCCCGAGAGGCCGGTCAGGCTATGTCAGCACAGCAGCCGTGACTATGGGGAGAAGTGCCCAGATGGGTGGCCTGCGGGGCACAGGCTGCTCCCCTCTAGGCACCCCCTGCCCCACCTCTCTGAGAAGGGGGCAGGGAGAGTCTTACGAGGACTGATCCAGGGAAAAAAAACAATTTGTTCCAAAATGAACAATAAAGTCCCAAGAGCCAAAACAATACTGAAAAAGAACAGAGTTGGAGGCCTCATACTTCCTGATTTTAAAACTTACTACAAAGCTACGGTCATCAAAACTGTGGTGTCGGCATAAATGTTGGCATAAAGACGGACACACAGACCAGAGGCAAAGACCAGAGAGGCCAGAAACAGACCCTCACGTATGCAGTCGAGTGATTCCAACCAGGCTCCAGGACCACTCAACAGGGAAGACCAGTCCCTTCAACACACAGCTGGGCAACTGGACATCCACATGCAGCAAAACGAAGCTGGACACTTACCTAACCCCATACACAAAATTAGCACAAAAAAAGATCAAACATGGGAGCCGAAGTCTAAAACTCAAGAGAGAAACACAGAGCAGCAGTTTCGTGGCGCTGGACGTGGCCGTGGCCGTTCAGTCTGGCACCAAAAGCACAGGCAAAAGAAGAAAAAAAAAAAAAAAAAAGATGAATCAGACGCCATCAAAATTAAAGACTCTTGTGCATCAAAGCACACGATCAGCAGAGGGAAGAGGTAACCCACAGACCGGGGACAAACGTTTGCCAGGCATGTCTGATGAGGGATTAATACTGAGCATATAAAGAAACTTCCTAAAACTCAACAACAGAAGGGCCAGTCCTATTACAAACGGGCAAAGGGCCCCGCACAGACATTCCCCCGGAGAAGACGTGTGACGCAGACCCACGCTCGACATCGTGTGTCAGAGAAATGCAGGCCACGGCCACCGCGAGGTGGCACCTCACGCTCAGAAGGACGGCTACTGTCAGAACAACCCAGGAAGCAACAAGAGTTGGAGAGGATGTGCAGAAAGGGAACCGCATGCACTCCCGGTGGGTGTGCAAAATGACAGCATTCCCACGTGACCCAGCAGCTCCACGTGTGGGCAGATACCTAAAGGAACGGAAGGAAGGGACGGAAACCACGTTGGCAGTGGTCAGAACCCGGAAGAAACTCAAGCGTCTGTGGACGACGGGTGGGCAGATGTGGTCCCTCCACCGCGCTACCGCCCAGCCTTGAAAAGGAAGGAAATCCCGACCCTCCGGCACAGATGAACCTGGAAGGCACGGTGCTCAAGGCAAACAGCCAGACAGCAAAGGACACAGGCTGCGTGACTTCACCAGGAGGAGGTCCCCGGGGGCCTCGGGTTCTGAGACAAGAAGTAGAACGATGGAGGCACAGGCTGGTGGGGCGACGGGAGCTGGTGTGCAACGGGGACAGAGCTCCAGTTTGGGAAGAGGAGAGTTCTAGAGGTGGACGGTGGTCGTGGCTGCACAAGCTTATAAACGCATCGAATGCCACAGAATGATACACTTAAAAGTGGTTGGAGGGGCGCCTGGGTGGCGCAGTCGGTTAAGCGTCCGACTTCAGCCAGGTCACGATCTCGCGGTCCGTGAGTTCGAGCCCCGCGTCAGGCTCTGGGCTGATGGCTCGGAGCCTGGAGCCTGTTTCCGATTCTGTGTCTCCCTCTCTCTCTGCCCCTCCCCTGTTCATGCTCTGTCTCTCTCTGTCCCAAAAATAAATAAAAAACGTTGAAAAAAAAAAAAAAAAAAAAAAAAAAAGTGGTTGGAGTGGGTGGCGCCTGGCGGGCTCTTGATCCCAGGGTCATGAGTTCAAGCCCTACGCTGGCTGCAGAGTTCACCTTAAAAAAAAATGATCATAATGGCAAATTTTATGCTACGTATATTTTACTAAAATAAAAAAAAAAAAAGATTTTAAAACTTTTTTAAAAAGACCAGTGAGAGAATTGCCCAGCATTGATACAGACACTAACGAGGTGGGGGTGAGGGACAAAGAATAGAGCAGGGACACCTGCCGAGAGGTGAGGGACACCCACACACCCCACACGAAGCAGAGCAAAGCCCTGAACTGCAGAGTCACAAGCACTTGTCCCTACCTGGGAAGTCCACAAGCAGAGTTGCAAGAACTGACTCAGAAAGAGAGAGAGAGAGAGTCTCGGCCCGGAAAACAAAGACAAGGGTCACAAAGGACAAAGACAAGAGAGGTGACCCGCTGAGGACAAAAGAAAGACAAGACAGCCTCAGGAAGAAAACAAGCTGGGCAGGCCCGGGCGTCCTCCGAGGGAGGAGACCAAGGAGGGGCCTCTACAGGACGTGCAGAGGTCAGAGGGTCCCTTCAACACGCACACAGGCCCCGCCCATCAGCCATTCTGAAAAAGCAAGTGCAGGGCAACCCTCCGCCTTCGGGGGGGCGGGGGGGGGGGGGCCGACGGGAGCATGATGAAAAGGGTGGGGAGCACCAAGCAAGCTTCCCCGTAGGTGCAAGACAGACAGACGTGGGGCTGGAGAGACAGACAGAAGGCAAACCACACAGGTGAGTGTGGAGAGGGGATGGAGGAGGAAGGGGACAGGAAGGGAGGTGGGCGAACCAGGTCCTCGCCTGGGCAGGAAGAGCTCCGAGGCAGAGGACGGACGGACCGCCGACGCTTTCGTGACAAGGTGCAAGCAATAATGGCACGAAGGTAGAGCTGAGGAAGGGAACCAACTGTGCTGACCACACCCGAGTGAGAAGAAAATAACAAGGCGCATCATCACAGCCACGACTCGCGGAAGGGGTACTTGTTCCTCGCTGCCGTCGAGCGACGACCGCGGACTTGGCGGCAGACCACAGATCCGCGGTCTCAATTTCTGCAGGTCAGGAGTTCGCCCGGCCGCCTGCGGCTCTGGGAGGCAGCTGAGACCCCTGGCTGAACACGGGTCCGTGCGGCCACAGGGCTGCGGTCAGCTGGTCAACCCTGGGCCAGAGCCCCCCCCCCCCCCCGCCAACTCCGGCCCTGCACCACAAGTTCTTCTCACCCTCAGACTCTCTCACTTCTCCCTGGACAAAGTCCTCTGCTTTTAAGGGCTCAAGGAATCACTTTGAGCCTACCCAGATAATCCAAGATCAACTCTTCCTTTTAGGGACCACAACCTTAATTACACCTGCAAAGTCCCTTTCTGCCATAACACACTCCCAAGTTTCATGGCTTAGGGTGGCTCCACAGGGTTGAAGGGTCGGGGGGGGACGAAGACAGGAGGAGATAATATTCTGCTTGACACAGAAGGTACTTAATAAGGTGGTCCCCACACACAGAGTGCTAATGCCATTACGTGAGGCAGCAAAACAAAGGGAACCCTTACGGCAGATACAGACTCTGCCTAAATGTCAGAACTATACAGACTTCAAAAAATAAACAGAGAAGAAAAACACACCAGAGAGTAGAAGACGTCAAACACACACACACACACACACACACACACACACAGGACATGAGAGAACTTAAATCAAATATAATTGACCTACCAACTATTGTACCTTAGTTTACCTTCTCCAGTGAAATTAAAAAAAAAAAAAAAAAAAAGATTCTCAGATTGGATCACACAGCCAAACGCAACTTCATGTGCCACATAAGAGACACATCTGAGGTCCTTCAAAAGGGTCAGGAATAAAAGGATGTGCAAAGGCATACCAACAAATGCAAACTAGATGAAGCACCATTTGTCACGACCCGAACGCAGGCAACACAGAAATGGGACGGAGAAGGGCACTTCATGATACTAACAGGTGCAATTGAGAATAAAAATAAAATACTTTTAAATAGCCGTGCCCCACGCCACACAGCAGCCAACATTCACAGGAGAGACAAGGAGAAAGAGACAGAAATGTGCCAATGGCAGAGACCACGATTCACTCGCCTTGGTCCACGGCAGAGCCAGCGCACAGGAACCAAGGGGACGTGTGACCCAAATGACACGGCTGAGGCTGTGTAACTGACTGGTACACACATCAGCCTCCATACATGCAGGTTCAAAAACAGAGCCTCTTTCCAAGCACCTGTGACACAGTGACAAAAACAGACTCCACATTAAGGCCACAAGGAAAACTGCATAAAACCCAGAAAGTCCGAAAGGGAACAGTCCATATTCCCTGATCAAAATGCAGCTAAAACTTTCGTTAATGACAAAACCAATGACTCAAAAGGCACGTCACTTGGAAATTTTAAACCTTGCTCCTGAACGATCCTTCGACCAAACAGGATAATATGAGCCAAAATCACAGAGCTTCCAGCAGTGATGATACAGAAAACATATTTGATCAGAACTTAAGAAAAAGCTCTTCCACGTGAAACACTTTTTGGAAAAGAACATAAGCAAATGAATCAAGCATACAAATCAAACACCGAAGAAAACGGACAACCTGAAAAAAACGAAAGGAAGTTTTAACTGTAAGCGAAAAGCGATGAGTTACAAGGCAGAGAAGCAGAAAAATGAACTTAACGAGAACATCTTAAAGCCGAATCTGTGAAGAACAGCAAGAGTCATAAAGGAATCGCTACGGTCGGCCCTTGAACAAGTGGTGTCCAGACTTCAGGAAGGCTTCCAGCCAGCAGGCGGCCATCACTGGCCGAGCCTCTGGGGAGGCGCAGGTTACACACAGATTTCTGGCCGTGCAGGGCGACAGTGAGCCCACCCCACACTGTGTTCAACGGCCAAGTGTAGCAGCTAACCCAACCAAGCAGCGGTGGGAGCAAACGGGAGGGAAATAGCCCCAGAGACCAAGAAAATTAAGACTCATAAGAGCCCATTTTCCTCGAGTCTATGTGAATTAATCCGGCAGCCCGGATGAGACTGATATTTTTCTGGGAAAATGTGTGTGATTTAGAAGACTGACCCCAACAGAGAAAACTTAAAAAAGAACTCTCTTTCTTAAAACGGAAACAAAACAAACCAACAAAAAAGCCCCAGCCCCCTCCCCCACAAGCTTCACAGGGGACCTCTACTTGCCCTGTAAAGACCTCGTAATGCAAAATAAAAATAATAAAAAGTGAAAACCCCGTGTAATTCAACATTATCAAACTATTCTCGAGAACACACAAGATTTCTTTTGTTTTTCTATTTTTAACGTTTATTTATTTATTTTGAGGGGGGCAGGAGGGACAGAGAGAGAGGGAAAGAGAGAATCCCAAGCAGTCTCCGTGCCATCAGTGCAGAGCCCAACACGGGGCCCGACCCCACGCACCGTGAGATCATGAGCTGAGCCGAAATCAAGACTTGGAGGCTTAACGGCCTGGGTCCCCCAGGCGCCCTGAGAACACCGAAGATTCCTAAGTGACCTTCACGAAGCAAGCACAGCACTGGTACCAAACCCCGAAGAAGGCGCGGATCCACCTGACTTGTAACGAGCAGCACACGGACGCTGAAGTAAACGAGAGCAGGAGCACCGGGCGGCCCTTCCGCGCATTACGTTATCAGACCGCGCGGGGCACGTCCACCGGGTCAAGAGCGCACCACCCTCAGCGACAACGCCCCCCACAATTAGGACAGACGAGCACTGTGTTCTCAGAGATGTGAAAGCACACACACAAAGATGTGTAAGGCGTCAGTAACTGAAGCAGCGTCTACATCTGCACACGCGGACAAGGGAACAGCTCGCAGAAAACAAACACCGTCAAGTCAACAAAGAGCGAAAAGTTGGGAGACATCACACGCCTGGACTTCAAAATACATCACAAAACCACAGAAGTTAGAACAGTAGCAACTAGCATGCAGACAGACATACGGACCAACACAACAGAGAGCCCAGGAATAAACCCACACAGCCAACTGACCTTCGACACGCGTGCCGAGAATACACAGCAGGGAAAGGACAGTCCTTTCAACGAAAGGTGCCGGGAGCACTGAAGCCACACATGCAAAAATGAAACTGGAGTCCATCTTACACCGTGCACAAAACCAACTCAAAATTAAAAATGCAAATGTTTATAAGACCCAGACTGTAAAACTCCTAGAAGAAAGCCTAGGGGGAAGCTTCATGACATCGGTCTTGGCAACGACTTCATGGAGCACAAGACAACAAAAACAGAGAAATGTCACTTCATCAAACTAAGAGGCGTCTGCAGACCCAAGCAAACCATCAACAGAGTGAGAAGGCACCCAAGGAACACGACGTGTGCAAGCCAGAGAGCTGATGAGGGGCTAATCTCCAAACCATACGAGGAAATGCTACAGCTCAACGGTAAAAGATAATGACATAACTCAATTATAAAACGGGCTGAGGACTTGAACAGACATTTCTCCAAAAAGACATACAAATGGCCAACAAATACGTGAAAGGATGCTCAACACCACTAATTACCAGGGAAATGGAAGTCAAAACCAGTATGAGATACTACTTCGCGTCCGTCAGGATGACTATCAAAAAACCAAAAGCTACCAAGCGTCGGGGAGGATGTAGAGAAATTGCAACCTGTATACACGGTTCATGCAAAACGGCACGGCCACTGTGCAAAACGGCATGGGGCTTCCGCAAAAGAATAAAACTGGAACCACCAAATGACCCGGCAACCCCACGTCTCCGTATTTACCCAAAAGAACTGAAACCAGGATGTCGCAAAGAGAGGGCAGCACTCCCGTGCTCACGGCAGCACCCTTCACAGGGGCCGAAACAGAAACCACCTCCACACCCATCCACAGAGAAACGTCACCTCCACACCACGGAATGTTATTCAGCCTCGAAAAAGAAGGAAGGTCTGTAACACGCGCCAGCACAGATGAGCCGTGAGGACGCTGTGCTCGGTGCCATCGGCCAGTCACAGGACAAACACCGCACGACGGCATTACACGACGCATCTGAACTAGCCAAATTCACGGAGTCGGGGGCACGGCGGCCGGGACTGAGCGGAGGGGGAAACCGGGAGCTGCTCATCAACGGACACAAAGCTTCGGTCGAGCAAGACCAGTACGGCCGAGAGATGGGCTCTACGACACCGGGCCTCTGGTCAGCAACACGCTCCGTACACCTGCATTTAAGACTGCAGGCTTCGCGCTGAGTGTTCTCGCCGTTAGGAAAAAACACACCTTTAAGAAAAACCTAAACAGAGATGGGAATTCAGGGCATGACTAAGCTAGAACCTAAAACTGGCAGGGTAAGACCATCTGGATGGGACTCCTGCTGAAGCATCTGGAAAAGGCTAGTCGGACTCGTACCTCACACCACACACCGTAACAGACACACGGATGGAAACTTTAAAAATAAAACAGCGAACACTAGGAGAAAACTGCATTGCTTTGTAAACGCGAAAAGCAGCCCTTGTTAACTATACTCAAAAGCCAAAGCCACGATATAAATGTTGATGAACTGAACCACAGAAGAGCTTCTAGATGGCGAAAGAGAAACAATAACCAGAGAAGGCAAGTGACCTAATGCATCTGACACTCAAAGAGCTAATTTCCATAGGATATAGGAAAAAGATCAACAACACGCTTTGTAAAAATGAACAAAGAAACAAAGTGCACAAACAAAATACAAATGACTCTTCGATGCATAAAAAGATAGCACACCTATTCCTAACGAAGGGAATCCAGACGTGTCCCTATCTGAAGCTTGCTCACTGCCAGCACGGAGAGCACGGGGGCAGTCGGACGCCTCTCGGCCTTCCCGGGGCACAAAACACACTGCGCTCAGGAAGGCGGGTTGGCAGCGTGCCTCATAACCCAAAAAGCATGTCTCTCTGGGCCAGAGTCTGCACTGCAGGGCACCTACCCTGCACACACACTGTCCTTAAACAGGGACGAAGGCTGTTCCTTCTGTAACACACGAGGACCGGAAAGCACCTACGTTGCCACCAACAAAGGACTACTGAGTTGATTCTGGCACATCCGTGCTGGAAACACCCTGTAGCTGTGCTCAAAAGGAAAAAGAGAAGCCCTCTGTGTCAGTATAGAAAGATCTCCAGGGCATTTTGTTTAGAAGGAGGAAACAAACACCAAGGCGCACAGACTTGTCAGCACACGACTAGCGAGACACAAAGGAAAAATGTTTGGCTGATACTGATATTCACAGACCGGGCAGCCTAGATCAGAAACCAGGAACAGCGTCACCTGTGGAGCTGAGGACGGGGCCGGCTGCCATGGGGGGACTTGGAACTCTGGGCCGCGTGCGTGCTCACGGACCACATAAACCGTTCCAAGTGCAGAAATGCGAGGGCACCAGAAGGGTTCCCTGCGGTGCATCCACACCGCAGAGCAGGACTCAGTCACGAAAAGAAACAAACTGCTGATACGTGTGGCAACCTTGGGAGATCTCCAGGGAGCTGCGCCAAGGGACAGAGCCAGTCCCCAGAGGAAACATGCCACACGGGACTCCGTTTAGGTGACACTCTTGACGTGACACTGGAGCAAGAAGGGCGCATTGGCCGGTCCCAGGAGTTGGGGGGGGGAGGGGGGGGCAGGGCAGGAAGATGGGCGTGGCTGTCCAAGAGCCACACGGGAGGGGTCCTCTCAGCGGCAGAAAGGAAAACAGCCTGTGCTTGAACTGCAATCCTGGGTGTGACGGCACACGACGGCTTTGCAAGACATCACCGCTGGGGAAACCGGGGAAGTGTCCACCGGATGGCTCAGAATTCTTTCTCACAGCGACATGTGAGTGTACCATTGTCACGTTCACATTCTGTCACATTAAACACGTAACAGAAAAAAAGCACCAGGCTGTCCGTCTCCGTGCCCGGAGTCACTGAGTGGACAGAGCAGGGGCCGTATTCAATCTGACCTGGTTTCCTGAGCACCTGCCTCCTGGAATGTGGGACTAGACAGGGCCCAAGCTCTCTGTGCACAGGGGACCCCCCCCAGGAGGAAGACGGAGGAAGCCCAGGAGAGGAGGGTGGTCTTCCAAATGCACAAAGTCGCCTGGCCAGGCGGTGTGAGCATCAGCAGAGCTGGCCACCAAGTCTGGTGCCCTCCCTCGGGAAGCAGGGCGGCACCATTGTCCCCGGCCCCCTGAGGCAGAGCCACCGGAGTCCTTCCGGACAACGAGTTGGGAACAAAAGCAACCCAGCTCCCTTCTGAGCCAAGCGTTTAGTTCCCAGGACCAGAGCCCGAGAGTTCTTTCCCTGTGGCGGGAAGGCTACATTCTCAACGGTGCCTGCTCGGTCAGCCTGGGTCTCTGACGGCTCCGAGCCCATCCCGCCGATCCCTGGGGGATCGCCTGGGGGGACGCTGTTACCTATGGCGGCGGCGAGAGCCAGCCTGTATCCTTAGGACCCCCACCCGCCCGATCACATCCGCGCCTACACCTGTCTGTCTGACCTCACCCCCGCCAACCTGGCCCTCCTCCACGCTGCCCGTGGGGCCCCTCTCCCACGACGGCCTCCACACCCTCCTGCAGGTGGCCAGAGGCACAGAGGTAGCAGGTGGTCCGCCCCAACGTGCTGTCAGACCGGGAGGCCGGGCACGGCTGGGGCCACAGGGGCAGGCAGCTCTGGCCTCTGCCCCCCGCGTGTAGCATGAGTGCCGAACCAGGTTCACAACTGTCCCCGGTGACAGAATCCCTCCTTCGGACGCACGGTACTGGAAAGTACAGGCGACACATGAATCCAGAGCTGTTCCGGGTAACGGGAGGGGGCGCACAGGGCAGGGGTGACTAGAGCCCCCGTGCCCGGTCCCCATGAGCGATGTCAAACCTGCTGGCCTAGCAGCTCTCCACACTCCAGGCTCCACGGTGCCACGGGGCAGCTGGCGAAAGACGGAGCCCAGATTCCACGGCCCACACGCGGGCTTCCACTCCCAGCTCTGCCGAGCTTGCTTCCGCCCTTGGGAGAACGAAGTCCCCTCTCGCAGTCCAAGAGAAGGGACCCGCCCACTGCCCTGCTCCCATCAGTGACAGGAAGACCACCCACCCACCGTGCACTCGGCTCAGAGCCTGAGGCGCTCCTCAGGGCCCCCGCGGCACTGCGCACCCACCTGCCAAAGGTCCGTGGTGGCCGGCTCACCCCTGTCCTGGGAAGCAGGGAGCTGGGAGTCACCCCTCCCCCACCCCGCCCCGCCCCGGCTCCAGCTCCAAGCAGCCCTCTCCTTTTGCTGTGAGGAGTGCACACGGCACATGTGAGTACCCTGCTCAGGGCGGGCCCACCCATGCTCTCAGCGCCCCTCACAGCTTCCCACCCGCAGGAGATGTGGGGGTGACCCCAGGTGTACCAGGGGCCCAGCAGAGGGTAACAGCCCTTTCCAACTGCTAGCTGGTGCTTGCACAAGTGTCTATCGAGTGCCTACTATGTGCCAATCCCTGCCTGGGGCCACGGGTGACCCAGGGGAGCGCACGGGGAGCCCGACACCACGGACAGCGAGGAACCAGCCAGGTGAGACTCTGTGTGCCCTGCCCTCCCGAAGGACTCAAGCAGGCCCCACAGACGGGGCAGGCTTCCAGACAGCAGAACTCAACCCAGCCTTCACCTGGAGGGGACCACCCGGCAGGGCTGGCACCAGCTGTTCCAGACAGAGACAGACAGACAGACAGCAGAGCTGACATCTGGCTCGGGAGGCCAAGAAGTCGGCAGGGCAGGCTGACCGAAGGCCGGAAAGGGGATCAGGTCAGACGGCGAGGAGCTGCAAAGCCGAGGGAGGGAGGCGGCCCTACCGTGCGAGCACCCCCCAAGTGCTGCCCGCAGGAGAGGGACGGACCGACCAGCACCACGCCTCGACAAGGACACCACAGCCTGAGGAGTGAGCGAGGAGCCCCGGCTGGAGGCTGCAGACTCTCTGGACCCGGGGCCAGGAAGGAGGAGACGGGGCTCTGCCCGCACTACCGGCCCACACTCATTAGCGCCCTCGCTGTGGGTGACGAGGCAGGGGAAGGAGGTCAGACCTGAGTAATGAGTCCAACTCCTCGACTCTAAAAGCTGGTGCGGAGCAGGAGCCCAGCCCGGGAAGGGGGCTGTTGTGCTGGGTGGGTCTAATGTGGGGGAAGACTGATTCCGGGCTGCTGGTTCAAAAACATGCCCCCTTCCAAAGACTTGGCTGGGACGGATTATGGATCCCAGTGGAAGGCAGCCAAAGGTGGCCAGGGGGTGCACCCATCTCCTCCGTGCTGCCTCTGTCCAGCACCTTAATGCCCCCACTGTCCCTCAGGGTGCCTGTCTGCCCCCTCTCCCGCCATCTTCCCCAGAGGCCATCTCCCCTCCTCCGTCACAGCCACCTGCAGCCCCAGTGTCCCCTGCGGGCCCAGTCTGCACCCCTCAGACCACACCCAGGGTCTGCCCCAGGGGACAGGAGGACACACGTGAACAGGTGGGTGCCCAAGCGTGGCACCAGGCCCCAAAGCCCTGAGAATGCTGACTCAGTGACAGGACATCTTTCCGTGGGTCGGGGAGAGCCAGCCACCAGCCACCGATGAGCTCATTCCATCCCCCCACCCCCTTCCATCCAGCCTCACTGGTCCGCCTCGGCCTCCAGTCCCCAGGTGCTGGTTTGCACTTTGATACCTGGATTCCCTAAAGCCCTCAGGCCTTTGCCAAGCTCTCCTTTAGAATGAGCCCGATGGCAGCTCCAAATGGGAGAGGGGCCCAGGATTAAGTCTGTATAACATAATCACGGCACCATTAACACGGCCACTAACTCACAGGGCATCCTTCAGGGCGGAGGCGCCTTCCAGTCCCCAAGCAGTGGGACAAGAATGCGGGGCAGACGGGGCAGCTCAGGGATGACCGGACGGGTCCCTTATGGGCCTGTGCCTGTGGATGAGCCACCCAGCCCGGGGAAGTCTCCTGATCTGAGGAACACAAGGAGCCCAGCAGGGGCCAGGCAGACACCAGAGGTCAATAATCAGGGGTGACTACGGTCGGTCCCCCCGCATTCCTGCTAATCCAACTCGAAAACGACCCACACCTCACCTTCCCCGTCCAGCAGAGCCGGCCCTCCGAAGGGGGGGTTCCAGCCGGAGGTCACTCAGAAGGGGGGCACTCCCTCAGCCCCACAGCACCCCCCCTCGCCGTACCCTAGGCACCCCTCCCCCACCCCAGGGCTTCAGTGTCCGCCCCTGCGACGGCCCCCGCTGCCCGGATAGCTGCAGGACCACAAAGGGCCAGCTCGGGGACACACTAATGAGGACATCAGTCAGCACGCTACAACTAAGACCCTGGGTTGCCACATCTGCAGGGCCTCGCTGTTTCCGTAGCAGGATGCTAACTCAGTCAGGGCTGGTCCCAGTCCCCTCTCAGGGGACATCAGAGACAGAAAATAAGACCATTTCCCGTCAATCCATTAAAGAAAACAGTAAAGGTTTACCGGGCCAGAGCTCCAGGCTGGGGGCTCATGGGGTCAGCGTGACGACCAGGCTCTGCTCTCTCAAAGCAGGAGCCCCGCGAGCACCCCGCCATCCCGGTCCCCGGCCCGTGATCCCTCCACCGAGGGGATCTGCGGCACTGTTACACCACCACGGACCCAGCCACGTGATACTGAGCCACGGGGCCCATAGGCCTGGACCTCCCACTGCCCCCGGCAGCCTCCCACCACCAGCCCTGGGTGCCATCTGACCCAGACCCCTGCTCCGCCCCCCAGCCTAGTTCCCCCAGCGATCCTCAGCCGGGCTGGCCTGTGGGAGACCTGCACCCCTTTATGCCTTCCCTCGTGTCTCCTGCTGCCTGCAGCCTCCTTCCCGCCCCCGAGCCCGGATGACGCTCAGCTTTCAAGAGTCAGTTGAGGCCTCACCAACACGCAGGACCCCTTCCCAGGTATGTACCCAGACCCTCCAGCCCCACCCACAGCCACACGCAGAGCGGGGGCCCTCTCTACACCCTCGCTGACCACTCACTGTGACCTCACTCTGTGACATATGCACGGTAGCATCCTTGAGGACGCCAGGAAAGCCGTCGGGGTGGCCCCCAGCTGCTCACCACGTACCCTGAGCCTCTGTGCAAGACCCGGCCTTCGAAACTCCCGGAAGAGTGTTCCACACCTCAGATGGCAGCCCTGAGCAGAGACCGTGGGAGGGGCCCTGCCAGAGATCCTGTGCGTTCAGGCATCGGCCCAGCACACCTGTAAGGACACCTGCAGCCCCCCAAACTGGGTCGAGTCCTGACGAGGCTTCCCCAAGCCTGGGGCGGACCTACAAGCGGGGAAGGGCTCCACCCAGTGTGGTTTGGGTTTGAAGCCAAGTGTGGAATTACCTTTCCTTTACTTCACACCTGTCCCAGCCCTTACTAGGGTTTCGGGCTGATGGGGACAATCCCACAGCTGTATCAGGCTGCGGAGGACAGCCCTGGATTGCAGGGAACGCACGGAACCAAGGGCCCCCGGGAGACACCACTGTCCCCGTTGCTCGGCTGGCTCAGGCACCTGCAAGGCACCAGGTTCAGCTCGTTGGTGAGTCCTGTTTCCTCCACCGGGATGTGGGCCAAGACAACTAACTCCCTTCCTAGGAGAGGTTCCCTGGCTCCACAGGAGCGCTGACCGCAGGTTCCAGCCGGCTGTGTCACAACCAACCTCACTTCTTCAACAAACACCCGCCAGCAGCCACCGGCTCCAGGCCTGGGCCACAGACGGGCATTCACAGGCGCGGCTCCCGTGGGTGGGGGGTCGGGGGGCGGGCCGGCTGCATCTGCCACGGAGGCCCAGCTCGGGTGCAGGAGGAGCCCTCCCCGGGCCCCAGGCCGTCACCTGGAAACAGGTACAGTAACTCTCGTCACCTGCCTCCGCACACCCAAGCGGGATCAGGCTGCTCACGGCAGGGCGCAGAAGCACAGGCCAGCACCAGTGCCGAACCACCAGACGTTTGGCCGCGCAGGAGGGCCCCCACCCCGTCCCTTTGGTCTGTCTGCTCTGTCACCCAGGCTGCGGCACGGGCCCGGGGTCGGCTCAGGAGACAGGCAGCGCGGGGCGGCCGGGGGCGCAGAACCGGAGTCCAACGGGACGCCCACCTTCAGATTACCAGCGAGTCCGTCCGACTGTCGCCACCCGAACCGGATTCTGACAAACGCCATCGACTCCAGCCGCCCTGAGCCGCACACCCAGTTCCACTTACACACACACGGCAGGCAGAACGGATCCAGTGACCACGCACACGGCGTGTAAGCTGAGTAAGTAAGTAAATAAGTAAATCGATCGATCAATCAATCAGGCCTCGGCCTTGGCCAGCTGTTCACACCCCAAACAGGAGTAACAACAAAGTGCCCGAACCTTGGAAGCTTCGGTGTCCCAGGCCGGATGGGTGGTACCTTAGGACTTCACAGTTAAGGGACTTGGGGCAAGTCTCCTTTCCTGTGCCTCAGTTTCTTCATCTGTACTATGAAAACATAAGAGGCCCTGTTCCGGGCTCACTGTGGAAATGAACTGAGCTAGGGAGCCTAAACAGCTGAGGACCAGAGCCTGGCCCCCAGAGCACCACGTGAGCACGGAAGGTACGACTAGTGTTAAACCCCCACGACACCCACCCACCCTTTCTGGCTGACCAGATATCACCGTGCTGCCTGGCCCAGCTCAAAGCCCATGACCTGCGAAGCTCCCCCTTCTCTGCGACCCCGGAAAGACCCCTCCCTTCTCTGAGACCCCGGGAGGACCCCTCCCTTCTCTGGGACCCCGGGAAGACCCCCCCTTCTCTGGGACCCCAGGAAGACCCCTCCCTTCTCTGGGACCCTGGGGAGACCCCTCCCTTCTCTGGGACCCCGGGAAGACCCCCCCTTCTCTGGGACCCTGGGAAGACCACCCCTTCTCTGGGACCCCGGGAAGACCCCCCCCCCCTTCTCTGGGACCCTGGGAACCCCTCCCCCTTCTCTGGGAACCTGCAGCACACATCCATCCTTGTTGTTAAGGGCCCAGGGCGTGCTTGGTCCAGTACGAGTCTTCTCTCCCCAACCGGAAGGTAACCAAAAGGTAAGCCGGCCTCCTTGCCTCTGGCTTCCCCTCGTCTTGAACACACGCCCAGCCATGACTGCATTTCTCACCATGTACTCTTTGCTGCCCTGTGTCACCAGTCCACTCTCTCATCGCAGCCTGCTGGGCGCCCACACCACTCCAGACTCTGGGCTAGGCACCCAAGATGCAAGGATGACCAAGACGGAGGTCCCTATGCCCCAGGGGCTCTCAGCCACGTGTGCGAGATAAACACACACACACACACACACACACACACACGGATCACTTCAGTGCAGCAGAGAAGGCAAGCTAAGCATCGGGGCCCTGGGCCACGAGCCTGTGGGTGAACCTCATCCAGGGGAGGCAGGAGACAGGAAGGTTCCAAAGGGGATATCAGGAACACTAGGGCATTCCAAGCAGAGGACCTAACTGTCATGTCGGTGAAAAAACGACGTGGGATGCAGGAAACAAAGCATCCGAACTGGCTGGGTACCTGAAGCAGGCCGTGGAAGATGTGACTGGAGGGACAGGCAGCAGCCACACCCCGACCTTCACCCTGCAGGCTGCAGGGAGCTGGAGAAGGGGCTTAAGGACGCCTGCCTGCCTGTGAGCCAGCAGACAGCAGCTCCTGTGGCCAGGCACCCATCTCACCCGCACAGGGAAGTCATCTGGACACAGGGCAGCCAGGCCAACGGAGGACAGATGTGGAGGTGGCCCGGCCAAAGCGCCACTCTTCCAGGAAGCTTCTCGGATCTGCCCATCTCCCACAGCTGCCTGCAATGGCGACTTGGCTCCTGATCCCGTGCTGTCCTGGGCAGGCATTTGCTGCACCAGATTTCTACCAAGGACCCAGCACAGGAGAGGCGGAACCTCACCAGAGTACCCTCTTAAACAGGCTGGACACTGCAAGACTGACGAGCGTCACCTGTGTCTTTCACCCAAACTCGGTGCCCCTGCTGGGGTAGAGTGGAGAACCCCCATCCCTGCCTCCCAGGCACGGCACACACACGTGGCAGTGACAGAACAGGAGAAGCCAGAAAGGCAGGGAGGCAAACCCTGGCGGGAGAGGTAGTCAGGAGAGCACCCCAGCCCCCAGAACTAGGAGCAGGGAGGGCCGAGGCGGACAGCGGAGGGAGGGGGCCAGGTGAGGCTGCGACCGCAGAGGCCTATCTCGTCCAGCGGCCAGGCCCGCAGAACTTCCTGCGACGGGGCAGCGTTCCATACCTGTGCCACGCGTGGCTGCTGCCACCACGCCGGACGGCGCACACGGAGCCCCGGAGCAGTGAGCGAGGTCCCCGACAGGAGGCCCCAGCTGGGCTCCCACGGGGCCAGGTCACACCTGGTCACCTGCAGACTACTCGGGCGGGAGGACCTCGCGCTCAGAACCGGGAGGCGCCTCGTAAGCCAAACGTGGCTGAGGGCAGAAAGGCGCGGAGGGGCCGCCCCCGAGGCCTTGGGGCTGAGGGCCGCCCCCTGCGCCCCACAAGTGGGAACCGAGGCCTCAGGGAGACCGCGCGCATGCGCCCTCAGGGAGGGGGGGGGGGGGGGTCCCAGCCGGGGCGCCCTGGGGGCGGAGCCGGAGCGCCCCCGGCCCTCCCGTCCGCCCCGCCCCCGTCCACCCGGGCCTCCCGCCGAGACCACGCCCCCTTGTGACCACGCCCCGCGCCGGCCCCGCCCCCTCCCGCGGCCAGCCCCTCCCTCGGAGGCCCCACCCCCTCGCCCCGCCCCCGCAGGCCCCGCGCGTCCCTCCCGACCCTCGACCCCCGCACCCCCACACCTCGGGCCGCGCGCCCTTCCCGGGAGGGCCCCCCCTGGCCCTGCCTGGCCCCGCGGCCTGACCCCGCCACCTCACCTGGGCCGGGGTGGTTCGCAGGCGCGCTCCGCTCGCTCTCGGAGGGAGGGGCGGTGCAGGGGGCGGAGCCGGGACCCAAACATCACGTGACGGCCTCTCCCGCGCCGGGCGAACGCCGCGAGACCGCCCCCCGCGCCCCACCCGCCAGTCCCATCGGCCTCGGCGCCTTGCGCCAGCCAATGGCCACTCGAGCCGCGCCGCGCCGCGGACGGCGTGCGCCTCAGGACTACAAGTCCCAAACTGCCCCGCGTGGACGACCGGAAACGGCCGGAGACGGCAGCCGGCTGGGCCAGAAAGCCTTCTCTGACTGGCGCTCCTGGCTGGCGTCGAGGCCGCGGTCCTCGAGGGCCGCACGAGGGTCCCCGGAAACGCTCAGTCCCTTCCCCAGCCCCTTGGGGTGGCAGGTGCGCTGTCACCCCCGAGCCTCGGTCTCCCATCCGTGGAACCAAGGCGGGCGGGGGCGAGGAGGATGAGGACGAAACTGAGCTTGGACAAGGCGAGCCCAGCCCTCGGCCTCAGAGGCCTTCGCCCCGCCCCGGGTGGCAGCCCCGCGGGGCCTCTGCCCAGGAGCGGCACTTGGCCCTCTGGAGACCTTCGTGGGGTCGGGCTCCCTCCTGCACGCTGCCTGCGCCCCCTGAAGAGCTAGACCGGTGGCCGTGTGCCCTCCGGCCCGCATGCCCTGTGCCTGAGCCTGCTTGCCCTCAGGCGAGCCCAGAGCCGTCGCGGGGGCTGGACCCTTCCCGCCTCCGTAACAGCCCTGCCTCCTCGGCCCAGGTCCAAGGCAGCGTCCTAACAACTGCTGGTGATCAGGCCTGGAGGGGTGTGGGCAGGGTTGTCCCCACAAGGCCAAGCATCTCCATGCAGGGGTTGGGCGCGGGCCGCCTCCTGTCTGCCGGGACTCCTGGATCGCCCTGCTCCCTGATGCCCGTGACGTTACGGGATCTTCGGTTTGGGCACAGATGGGTGTGTGAACGAGTCCTGGGTACGTGCGTGCACGGCACACAAGTGCAAGGCCGTGCACATGGACACTGGGCAAATGCGTGTGCACGACACGAGTGTGAGCACAAGGGTGTGCAGCGGGTATGCTCGGATGGGAGCAGGGGGATGATCGTGTGTGGTACGTGTGTGTGCTTGTGTGTTGCCTGCACGGGTGGGGAGGAAGAGGCTACAAGAGCCGGCCAGCACACGTTGGCTCAGATCAGCCTGTGCCGGGGCTGGGCCTCGTGTGCTCACCACAGCCTTGGGGCCGATGGCCTGTGCCCGTTTCACAGGCCAACCCGACTTCCGTCAGAGCTCGTGCCCTGCCCCCAGGACAGCTGGAATGCAAAGGAAGCCAGTCCCTTGCCCTGCAGAGGCTGTGATGGTGACTGCTGACCACAGCTTAGGCGCTTCCAGGGAGAGGTCTCCCGAGACAGATGCCCGCCTGAGAGCCGGACGCTTTGGCTCTGCTGGAGTGTGAGGCCAACCACTGGGCTGAACTCTATGGCCCACAGGACGAGTGACAGGCATCGGCTCCTGCAGGGAGGGTTGTTACCTGAGAGCAGGGATTGGCTTAGCTCAGAGCACCACCACCCCGCCCCCCCCCCCCCCCCCCCCCGGCCGTGTGGATCTTCCCTTTAGGCCTCAGCAGGGGTGTGAGCCACAAGGTTAGGGATGGGTGGAGGGTCTCCAGAAGGAGCCTCCGTGCAGCTCCCACTAAAGCCGCCCTGGAAATGCTTGCTCTGGCTTCAGGAGCAACACGGGCTTCTCCATGGTTATGCTGGATCTCCGGGTCAAACACTGTCAGCGTGGGGTCTGCAGTGAGCCACCCTCCCCCACCCTTGCTCTCCATGCTCTGGAGCCTGGCTCCCTCACCCCTGCCCAGACTGCAAGGTTTGCAAGTCCGCACTGCTCCCGTAGCCCTCATTTGTCCATCCATCAAGTCTCGTGAGCACCTGACTCACTGTGGCCCAGTCTCCAGTTGTCCCTTACCGACAGAACTCCAGTTTTGTTCAGGGCGGGAATGTGCCCAGCGTCACTGGCAGCTAGATAGAGCTGACCGTGTGACCGTCCTGACGGGGGGATGATGGGAGAAGGCACAGTAGTCTTCAGGCCCCTCCAGAAGGGATGGAGGAGGCCAGCCAGCTCATCTGACTGTCCTGCTCTCTTCTGTCCCAGCCCAGAGTGTGGGCAGTGTGCGGAGGACAGCAGCTATTCCGGGAGGAAGAAGATGGGTCCCAAGCCGAGGACGGGGAGCCTCTGCCCCAAGTGTGCCCCCAGACTCATCGTCACGGGAGAAACAGGCCCCTGCTTCCTTCGTGCTGCTGATGACACCGTTCCCAGCAGATACAACCCCTGTGTGCCTCAGGATGGAACCATCACCCTGGTAGGTGTTGTCCTGCCCACAGCAGGAGGGGTCCCCTGAGGGGAGGCTTGCACAGCAGCACACAGAGGATGGCCTGGCGCACGGCGTGGCCTCAAGGGCAGCGCCGAGGGCATGAGTGAGCACGTGAGCTGTACCTGCCGGTCTCCCTTTTCGCGCGGCGTCCCCCGTATAACTCGGTGAGGCCGGCCCAAGCGCGGGCGACGTAGAGGGCTGGGCGAATCCGGGAGCGCGGGGGTGCCGAGGCTTCTGTGCAGGGGACACGTGGAGAGGGGCACACACGGGGAAGGTGTGGCAGGGGCCCAGCACGTGGCAAGCGTTTGAGACCGCTCTCGTCACAGCCCTGGGCTCCTAGGAGATCAACTCCGCGTGAGACTTGTAACAGCCTCCCAAGGTATTTGACACCAAGAAGGAGTGGCAGAGAAAAAAGCAAAAGCAAACCGTGAGTGTTGTCTCCGCCAGTCACATCTTCAGTGAAGGATGGGTTTGCCACCCCTCCTGGGAACGGCAGAGCCCACGCATGCTCCGTCCCCAAGGGAGGGGGCGTCTCCACACCCCGGGCTCGCCACCTGGCAGGGCGCTCCCTCCTCTCTCGCCAAATCTCACCCTGCTCTCCGTCACTCATTCATTCAACAATCTTTGCTTCCCATGTCAAGGCAACGTGCCAGGCCCTGGGGATACCATACGATTAGATTCAGTTGCTAAGGACAGAAAGCCCCAATAACGTCGGCTGAGACAAAATCGGTGTTTGCTTCTAATGTTGCACACTCGAGTCCAGGCAGGCAATAGGGCTGCAAAGGTGACCTCATGGTCACCAGGACCCCAGATTCCTTTAATCTGGTTGCTCCCGTGACCCTCAGATAAGATCTTCTGCCTTGCGGCCGTCATGTCTGCTCTCCAGCCTGCAGGAAGAACGGGACCCTGGAGAGGCGTATAGGCACGCTCCCACCCTGGTCCTGCCCTCGTGAGGAAACCTCCCCGATCCCCACCCCCTTGGCCAGAGCCGGGTCCCTTGTAGCGGCACGGGAGGCTAGGAAGTGCCTCCACCCTGGGGCCTCGGTTCCCAGCTGCCCTCGGAGCCCTTGTGCCTAATACGAGGCGGGGAGTGGCTCCCCTAAGCAGTCGCCGTCAGGACACGGCCTCTGACACAGTGCTCACAGTCTGGCAGCCACAAATGGGCACTGGGAACCCGAGCGGTGGCCATGCGGGAGCAGAACGGGGGTCTTGGGGAGCAAGAGGCCCCCCCCCAACAAAGAGGCTGGCATAGGGAAGCCTTGAGGGGTAGCGATTCCGGGAGGGGGCTGCGGGTATCCTGAGGTGGGCGAGGAGCCTGGGGACGTCCCCGTAGGGCTGTCACACGCTCCTCTGTGCCCACGTCCTGACCCCTGCAGCCACCGCTGACTCCAGAACCCCTGCCCTCCACCACTGCTTCTGCTGCACGTCCCCCAGGTGGGAGGGGCACACGGGGCCGCGTCACCCCGGCCACAGCAGACACACGGACTGTGGACGCGGCCCTGCCACTCCCTCTCTTCACGGTCGGTGGCACACAGCTCAGCCTTCTCACGCCGGCACCTGTTTGTGCGATAGACCCCGGCCCCCATAGGGTGGCACCAGGGACCTTGGCCCGACACCCAGGCGGCCAGCGACAGCTCACGATGAGGAGTGAGCAGGAGGTAAGCACGGGAGGGGGTAGGAGAGGCACCGTGGCCGGGACACTTCTGACGCTCATCTCTGTCCCCCTGGAAGCGGCACAGTTCCCAGCCTCCCTGGCGGTGCGGTGGCTCCCGGTGGCCCCCAGACACAGGACCCTGAGCAGAGGCAGGGCTCAGCCTCTCCAGGCCCCATGCTGACGCACCGGCCACAGGAGGGAGAGGACGGGCAATTAGCTTTCTTAGGGGGTGACTGATTTCGGGGCGACAAAGGTTGGGTTGCAGGAGGTGGACAGAGGCAAGGGCACCGCCCTCTGCAGGACCCGGGCTTTCGCCTTTCTGAGCCCAGGCCACACCTGCGGGTTTGGGGGCAGGTGCATCAGGTCGCCACCATCTCCCGGGGACTCGGTAAGCACAGCAGTTTCATCAGAGAGAGTGGGGGGGCTTGAAAATCGGGGGCAAGAGAAGTAGGCGGCAGGGGTGTGCCAGCCTCAGGGGGGAGCCCCCCTCCACTTTGCATGGGGGGCCCTCCCCCAGACTGGGCTTCGGGCTCCTGGGGGGGGGGGGCGCCTCAGGGGGAGTTCTCTCAGGGCAAAGCTGGAACGACAGGCCTGGCCGCAGAACTTCCCGAGAGTGAGGGGCAGAGGCCCGGGGACCCTCACACCGGAACTAACCTACCTACAGCCTGCAGCCCGCTGTGGTTTCTTCCGAGGTGCTCTGCAAACACGACACGTTGTCCTCCTGGTAACGAGTATCCGTTTAGGGGCAGGTGGGGTCCACCTCCCCACCCCACCCCCCCCGCCGCTGCCCTTCTTCTCCCTCCGGCTGAGCCGCCAGCCCACTGGCCGCAGCCAACCAGCAGCCCCAGCCTCCCGCCGGCCCCGTGGCGCCTTCCCTGGGGTGTGTGGCTCGACCCCTGGTTCCACCACGTGCCTGCCAGGTGGGCAGCAGTCAGTCAGACACCTGCCCCGAGCCAGCCGCCTCCTCACGCGTGCGAGCGGCACAGACCACAGCGTTTCCAACTCCGTGGCGTTAACGGGAGGCTTGAGGGGGTCAGTGCCAGGGAAGCTTTCAGGAGCCCTCAGCCCAGCACCTGGCCCCCTGGCCTTTGGCACATGAGAACATGTGGATGGCACCCTCAGAGCGTCTCAGAGGAGCAGAGGGGACAGACAGGACCGGAGAATCCCCTGCTGAGCCATAAGGTCATCGGGAGGGTGTGTGAGGAAACAGCACGCCATTCCCAGGATGTCGGAAAGGCTTCCCGGAGAAGGGGCATTTGGGCTGGGTGCTGAAGGGTGAGTAGGAGTTTGTCAGGCAGGAACAGCGTGAGTCTAACATGGATGCTGAAGAAGGCTGCCGCATCCCCCTCCTGTGTCCGTTTCTGCCCAAACTCCTATTTCAAATATAGCGCTCGGGGGTTGCCCCAGCCCCCACCTTCCTTCCCCCCCTTCCGGGCACCACAGACACAGTCCCAGACACTCACGGAGCAAAGAATTGACTTCAGTATGCTCCCCCCCCACCCCACCCCAGGAGCCCGAGCCCCCAGCCCCCACCGTTGTTGCGCAGAAACATGGTAATGAGATGCTAATGAGCGAAGGTAAAAATCACAGAGAATAGCAGTTTGCAAAATCACAACGCTTTGTGCCTCCGGAGGCTCCCCCCCCCCCTCCCGCCACAAGCATGCCACCAAACCTCACGACAGCGCCGTGTGTGTGGGCAGAAAGCACCCACGAGCCCCACTTCTTGGGGTTGTTGACGGGGTCCGGGGAGGGCAGGAAGAGGAGCTCCTGGCCCCAGGCCCTGCCCAGGCAGGGCTTCTATTCTGCCCGGCTCTTGCACCTGGTCTGATCTGGGGGAGGGTGGGGGATGTGCCTCTCCTGGACCACCCATCACACCGGGGTCACATCCAAGCTCCCTGCCTGGCGTCCCGGACCCTTCCGGACGCTGCCCCGAGCCCGCGACCGCCACCTCTGCCCGCACCCCTGGCCTCCACCCAGCCTGGTTCCTCTGCCTGGAAGGTGACTTCCTCCGGCCTGCGAGGCTACCCTCCCCACACTCTCGCCTCTGCTCCTCGGCCTGCGTGTGGGGCCTCCTCCAAGCTTACCCCTCCCACGGCACCGACAGCACCGTCTGCCCCCCTGAACTGTCAGCTACTTGTCGGCAGCGACTGGCACGTGGCTGCTCTGCTTGGTGTTTGTCGAACGAATAACCAAGTGAGGGAATGAATGATGGGCTTCGTGTGGCTGAGCTGAAGGGGTCTTGGAGATGATCTGGACTATTCCAAGGGAGGCCGAGGCCCAGAGGGAGGATGCGGCCTCCCAAGGCCTTGGCCCTGAGCTCCTGGCCCCCAGGCAAGCTCATCCTCTCCCAGCTGTGGTGGCAGGACAGGTCCTCGGAGCTGGGGACCCTGCCTTCGCCCCACTGTCTCTCCCACACCCCTGGGTCCTCACTGCTGCCCACGCTCCATCAGTGCCCTCCCAGCCAGAGCCCCTAGCTGTCCCTCCTCTGTCCTGGATACCTGCCCCTTGGCCAGGCTGCGGGCTCTGACGAACAGCAGGCCGAGGGGACTTGACGTACCACAGGGGGCTTCTGCTCTGGGGCTGATGGGCCCTGCGCTCCTTCACCTCCAGACCTCGTGGGGCCTGAGTGGGCACCAGGATAGACAGCATCTCTGGCCCCATGGAGGTCATGGAGGCCGAGAGAAAGGTGATCTGGGCTGGACCCAGGTGAGCCGCTCCCTTGGCCCCTCCGCAGGGAAAGGGCTGGAGCACACGGGGCTGCAGCTACCTGCCGTTGACCACCAGGGTCCCAGATGGGTCCGTCCAAGGCAAGTGCAGGGGGTTTCTGGGCCCTGCGCAGGCAGGGGTGGGGCCTCGGGAGGAAGGGAGCCTCCATTTTGAAGATCCTAGTGTGGGTTGATCAGGCTCATGGTGGCAGGGAAGGGGGCTGCGGGCAGGACTCCGGGCCGAGGGGCTGGCCGGGCAGAGACGGGCGGGGCTCCCAGCAGCGGCAGCGCTGTGATGACCACAGCCGGGGGATCCAAGCTCCCCTGGGCCACTGGGCACCACTCTGTTCCACGGCCCAGCCACGCCCCGTGAGATGTGGCTCCCGGAGGCACCCCGGAGCCTTGTCCCGGTTCAGACCTGGCTGCTGCTCTTCCTTGCTCTGTGACTCTGAGAGCAAGTCCCTCTGCCTCTCTGAGCCTCAGGTCCTCCCGGGGCAATGGGTGCCTGGGACCAGCCACGTGGCTGGGACGTACGCAGAGCCTGGCACGCAGCTCTTTGTATTTCGCACCCTAACTGGAAGAAAGGGGAGTGCTGGGCCGTCCAAGACGGAGCGGAGAGGAGGTCTGTCCTCGAGAGCCTCACGCACCTGTCCCTGCCCCGTCCCTGGCCATGCAGTGTACTGCCGCTGGCCTCCCCTGGTGACCATGGGCCAGTGCTGGGCTGGGAGGTGTTGGGCGCATTGCCTGTGTTTGGTGATCACTGTCGTATTTATAGGGCTTGATGGGGATAAAAATAAAGTGAGTGCAGTCTTGGGAGTTACCGCAGAGCACAGCACAGTGTGGTCTCGCCGTTCCTGCTTGGAGGCGGGGCCTGCAGGGGACAGGCAGGGGCGCAGGGTGACGAGCGGACGTGTTGGTGGATGTCAGTGGGCTCCCGTGAACGACTTGAAGCAGGGTTCGCGCCGCTCCTGCCCTCTGCCTCTCGCACCCAGGCCTCCGTGGGGCCAAAGCCTGTGTTAGTGCATATCAGCCTGGGACCAGGGTCTGGGTCAGCCTATGACCAGGGTCAGGGCTCAGGGTGTGACCAGGGTCAGAATGTGCTAAGGGTTGGGGTTTAGCATGTGTCCTGATCTCCAGGCAGGACCAGTACTCAGGTCCCATCTGGGAACCTATGTATACTTGAAAGTGTCCCCATCAGGCATCCTGTGGTCTGGATCCCTCTGCATCACAGACTGTCCTGAGTGCTTCGCGGCAGGGACAGTGCTCCACAGATGATGGGAACCCTGTGGCCCCTCCCTGTCTAGGTCTCCCCATCCCTGTCCTCCAAAGAGGGCAGTCCCCCCCCCCCAGCTACATCCCACCCCCCACTGGAGCCTTCTCACCTGGGAGACCCTCGCCTCACGTGGGGAAGCCTCAGAAGCAGGTGCTTTGCCACCAAGCCTGTCCCCTTCCCTGGCCGTACAGCCTGCAGTGGCCTCCGTGGACACCCCAGATTCCCCTTCAGGCCAAGGGAGCCGGCTCCCCGCCGCTCGTGTGCCGCCTCCGTCTGTGGGACTGACCCTGGCTGACCGGCGTTCGCTCGCTCGCCGTCCGTGGGGCAGCCCACACCCAGGACTGGCTGATGTGCGCTGCAGAGGCCCGCACCCTTGTCCCTGCTTGGGACAGCTCCTCGGGGCCATCCCTGCTCCTGTCAGCCAGCTGAGGCCTCGGGGACGCGGCAGCCTCTTCCTCCCTCCCCCCTGCCACGTGTTCCCAGCAGCTTTCCCTAGGAAAGTCCCAGCAGGCAAATCTCAGTCTCAGGGTCTGCGTCCTGGCTGAATCCCTCTTTCCTGTGGACCCCGTTCCTGATGCTCCCCGCTCCCAGTCAGGCCCTCCCAGCCTTTTCTGCTGTGAAGGCACCGGCTTCTGTGCCGCAGGCGGGAGCTCGTCTGAGAGCTGAGGAGCAAGATGGGGTGTGTGCGGGACCCCCCGGGCTCCTAGATCCACCCGGGCCTGAAGCAGTATCCTGCCAGGAATGTATGGGAGTTTATTGGGTTTTCTTTCCCTCTGAGTTCGGAGCCCCACCGGCCTGGCCGTGAAAGCTCTGTGAGTCGGGAGACACCTTGCCAGTGGGGAGGCTGGGGACGCTGAAGGGCCGCCAGGTGCGCTGAGGATACTGGACGTGGCTCAGGGCCGTGCGAGCCACCAGGAGCTCGGGACACCAGCTGCTGTGTCCCCGAAGGTCATCTCCGGCCATCACAGCCCACCACCGCTGGCTCCAGGGGGCAGCGCCGGGGTCCCTGTCCCCCGGGGAGGGGCAGGGGTGGCCCCTCCGTCAGCTGACCCGGGCCCCACAACGAGGCCCTGCACAAGGGGCCGTGGCCACTGCAACTTGGGCCCCCCCCCCGCCCCCGCCGGGTGGAAGAGGGTCCCAGGAGAAGCCAGGTCGGCTCGGGCAGAGAGCGGCACCAGGCCCGGTGTCATCTGGGCCATACCCAGCCCACCAGCACGTCAGCTTGCCGTGGAGGGGACTCCTGCCTGCCTCGCTCCCGTGCAGGCCCCCCCCCAGCACCACGCCTGCCATCTACCCCCCAAAGCTGCTGGCCAACACAGACATCCCTCTGTTGGCAGAAACCAGGGTGCCCGGTAGCCGACCCCGAGCTCTCCTTCCCTCAGCCCTGCCTGCCCCCCGCTCCCTTGTGGGCCAACGGCTCTCTCTGCCTTGGGTCCCTGGGTGCCCCTTTGCCCAGCCACCCGGGCAGAGTCTTCTGGAACCTGCAGTCCATGAAGTGGATATGAGACACGGGGAGGCGGAGGCTCTGAGAAGGGGAGTGGCTAACAGCCCTAAGACAGAGGGACAGACCTCTCTGCTGCCCCACTGCTGGGGACCTGCCAGGACTCAGGCCACTGAGGGGCCTGGGCCTGATTCCAGGGGCCAGGCCCCTGCCAGCCCTCGGCGTCCGGCTGCAGGGGGGTGGTGGGGGACGGTGGGAGGGCTGGTGAGGACAGCCCAGCCACCTCGGCTGTGTAGAGGTGTGCCCGCGGCTCTGAGCGGTGTTGGCCACACTCGGGGGTGAGAACAGGCTGGGAGGTGCAGAAGGGGCAGGCCGCCTTGAAACGGGGTCAAGGAGGCATGGGCATTTGCGGGCCAGAGGGCAGCGAGGGCGGGGGGCTGGGGCAGCAGAGGCAGGAGGCCTCCGGTGGGCGCCCAGGCAGGGAGGCTGCTCAGGCCGTGCTGTGCGGGTGTGGTGGGCTGGCCACCCCCCGGGCCGTCCCCGGGACACCTCTCTCACGGACACTCTGCTCTCCCGGCCCTGCCCCTGCTCCAGGGGTTCATCTCACCCACTGTCCAGCAGCTTTGTGGGGCCTCTCTGGGCCTCCATTTTGGGGCTGGGAGATCTCGGCAGACCACCTTCCACCCTTCCCCTGGGCACAGGGGCCCCACCCACAGAGCCACACCAGGCCGTCGGAAGGGTCTCTGGGGGGCTGGGCTGCCCCAGAAAACGTCGTGAAATGCCCATGGCTCTGCAGGATGGGCCCTCGGGGTCCTGGACCCGGCCACCCTCCCAGGGCCTCCCCGGTGACCCCCTCCCCAAACCTGGTGGGAGAGTCTGGTGCCCTGACTGGAGCTTTTGATTCCCAGAAATGCTCCACACCAAGAGCGGGACCACCTGAAGCTGTGCTGCTTCCGTCCTGAAATCCAAAGTCGCTCCTTCCAAGGGGAGGCCGGCGAGGACTCGCTGTGCCCGCCCCGCCCCCACCCCAGTCCTGGCTTTGGCAGGTCCTCCCGCCCCCATCCCCACGGCCAGACCCCCCTCCAGTCTTCCAGCGCCCTTCTGTGAGCCCTGACCTCCCCTCCCCCCGCCCTCTCCACTAGCACCCAGGCTCACCTGCTGGGCCCCCCGCGAGGACCCAGGGCAGCCTGGCCTTTCTGGGGCCTGTCGCACTTGTCCCTCGTGCATCCTCCCCAGCGTCCCGGGTCCCCACGGACCCCAGCACAGGTGTGCACTCCCGCCCTTCACACGGCAGAGGGGACGCGGCCCCTGGCCTCGCTGGTGTCCGGACCCTTCGCACACTGCTTCCCGTCCTGGAGGGGCTCCAGCCGGTCAGCATCCCCCACCCGTCAGAGCGCAAGCTCCCTGCGTAGAGTGGGAGGACGGGCCCCTCCCACTCGTGTCCCCAGGCCCCCACCCGCGGACCCCTCGGAGCTGGCCGCTGGCCTCTGCCGGGACGGTCCCGCCCGGCACGTTCTTCCTGTCCGCCTCCCAGACTGGCCACATGGCTGCAGCCCTGCCTCGTGAGGCCCCTGGGCCGGGCTGCCTGGGTCTGCTCCCCACGTGGCCCCTGCCTGGGCTGTGCAGAAACCTTGGCTTCTCTGTGGTTGCGTGCGAGACATCTTCACAGGACGGCTGACGGATGGCAGGAATCAGAGCGTAAGGCTCGCGGCAGGGCGGCCCCTGGCCAGGACCCCATGCTGGGACCTCAGCTCCCTGCTGCCCTCCTCTGTCACCCGCCACGGACAGTGAAGGAGTGTCACTGGCGGACCCGGGCCCTGGCGGGGTGGCCAGAGTCCAGAGGGGGCTCACAGTTGCCCGGGGACTGGAAGGCTAGCCCGGTGCCCGCGCCCCTGTGGGCTTTGGGCCGGCGTCCCATCCAGTCCCCACATGCCTGACTCGGCCACTGCCCGATGTCGGGATGGGCTGCACCAGAAGGCAAGTGGTGGCGGGGGGGGGGGGGGGGGGGGGGGGAGAGGGGGTGCCCGACGTCGGGTGGGTCCGAGCGTTCACACCAACTTCACATCTCCGCCTGGCCGCCACCCCTGACCCCTGCCATCACCGCGGGGTCACCAGCTCCTCCATCGCCACCACCCTCGGTGCCACGGTGCCACCCATGTCCCTTCTGCTGCACCACGTCACCGTGCAATCCCCGCCCGTTCCACACCCGCTGGGGGGCCCGCCGCCATGTCACGGGCTCCTCGGCCCCCGGAGGCTGCACTTGGTCTCACAGATGCTTGGCTTTCCCGCCCAACTGATGACGGGAAAGGATGAGAAGCTTGGGGACAAACATCTATCGGCCGCATCCAGCGAGAAGATAGAGGTTTTTCTGAAGGGTCAGGGAGGGACGTTTAGTCTGAGCAGTGCAGGGAGAGAACATTTCACTTTATGAGAGAGTCAAAGAATCTTCAGGCCAGACAAGAACCCATACCCATCTGAACTCAGGAATGATCCGGGAGCAGTGCGCAGGCCGCATGGTCAGTGACGGCTTCGGAGGGTGAAGCCCCACCCACGGCCTGCCCTGTCATTAGGCCTGGTTAGCTTTGCCCCCACCTTCCACACACGGGGTGATGCCTTGGCTTGACAGGTCAGGCTTAGACAGGAGGGTCTGTGACTCCTCACTGTTGGAAAGGCAGACGGTGACTCGGGGGAACCCCCACCCCCTTGTGCCTTCTCCTCCCACTTGGAAATAGGTAGGCACCCCCGGGGTTGAGACCATGGGGAGGAGGGGGTCTGTGTTAAAAGTACCTGGGGTTCAGGTCCTCGGTGGGACAGAGAACTCACTGCCCCCTCCCACCGAACGTGGCTACGACACCCAGACAGAGCGCAGGGAACAGCCGTATCAGCACTCTGGAAAGTCCGCGTCAGCCGGTGACTGCAACTCGAAGGAACCCTCGGGTCACCCCTCTGGTGTCCTCAAGTCCAGGGTGGGTGTTGGTGTCCAGCCAGAGCTCAGAGAAAACCCCTCCAGTTCTGGTTCCCAGAACAACAAAGAGCACTCCTATCACGGAGAGTGGGAGACATTCCTTGCTTGATTTTCCTTCTCTGCTGTCCCCACACCCGGCCCCAGGAGCACCTGCGGTGGCTGGCACGGCAGCAGTGGGTCTGCGGGCACCCGGCGTGAATGCAAGAGGAGAAAAGTCCCTCTCGGATCGGGACCTGTGCCCCCAAGAACGTGAGACGGACCCACGCTTTTCCAATCTGTCCTCATCCAACGTGGCCCCAGATGTAGGCACAGCGGCAGGCAGTGAACACAGAGAGTCCTAATGAGAATCCCCACCTTTTGACCAGAAGACCAAAGGGAGGGTCCCAGGAAAGGGCAGATGTCCGGGGAACACAGAGAAGGGGCCGGGGAAAGTAACTGCGTATAGTCCTTTCTGATTGGTGAGGACAAACCCAAGCCGAACATGCGTGGCCCCTAAACGGTGCACCACCCACGGTGAGAGGCGGCCGCGGGGTGGACACAGCCAGTCCCACAGCGGCCACGGAGGCCCGCATGGGGCAGATGGGAACAGCACCGACAGCCTGTCCACACTGACTGGTAGGAGGAACCGCGACCCCTGAAGGCCGGTTGGAACTTGCAGCCTGCACGCAGCTGGCCTGTTGCCTCCGCGAGTGAAAGTGTCTACACCTTCACACGACTTAGAGCAGAGCCAGAGCCTTCTAATACAATCTTCAGAGTTTCCAGGACACGATCCAAACGGCTTGGCAAATGAAGAAACGGGAGAATCACAACTTGCGTTCCGTACGGCACAAAACAACAAACAGAAGCCAACTCAAGATAACACAGATGTGAAGATTAGCAAACAAAGACGGAAAAGCTGCTATCATAAAAAGTATTTCAATAGGTAAGAGCAAACACTCTAGAAACAAGCAGAAATACAGAAAGGCTCAGAAAAAAAAAAAAAGAGAGAGAGAGAGAGAGAGAGAGGGAGAGAGCACATATAAAGAGGAACCAGAAGGAAACATGGGAAGTGAAAGAGACAACCAAAATAAACGTACTCGTGGTTTAAGTTCAAAGCTGAACAGACGGGACGGAACGACCAGGAGCACAAATAGCACAGGAACAGAAACAGAACCTCCGGGACCTAATGTTCACAAATGTGGGGTCCCGGAGGGAGATGGGGAGGAGTATGACGCAGAAAAAAATGTGAAGAAAGAGTGACCGACATTTTCCCACATTTAGTAAAATGCACACACCTACAGGTTCAAGGTCAACAAACCAAAACGTTCATCCTTGGGCGCATCAGACTCAAACGAACAACTAGCGATAGAGGACAAGCCCCCGAAGGGGGACAGAGAAGCATCACAGATCGCTTATGAGAAAAGTCATCCGAAGGCTTTGGACGCCTCGTGGGAAACCGTGGCGTCCAAAGGTGAGTGAGGCAATGCGTTCAGAGCTGGGGTCCAGAGTTCTGTGTCCAGCTAAACTATCCTTCGGGATCAGAGGACAAAAAGAGATGCTCCCAGAGGCAGGAAACCCACGGGACCTGTGCCAGTCCCCATGAGCCTGTCATGGTCCTGAAATAAAGAGTTAAGGAAAAGGGCGAAAGAAGAGACACCCCACCCAAGAGGGCGTTGGGTGATAAGAAAGCACGCGCGCAACATCGTCAGTCCCCAGGGAAATGCCGACCCAGACCCTACGGGTTTCCACCTCACACCCGTTAGAGCAGCTGAACTACAGGTGCCAGTGAGAGAGTGGGCGACAGGGATTCTCGCTGCCGGCCCTGCCGGCGGGAGCACGCACGGACCCCCGCTCTGCACAACAGCTTGGTGGCTGCTGCCCGAGCTGCACACAGGTGTGCACGGGCCCCGACGGCCTTCTGGCAAGAGGGTGTCCGCCCGAGGCATTTACCCACGTGCAACAAACAGCCCACAAGCGTGCACGGCGTCTTTGTCTGTGCGAGCCCCGAGTTGAAAACCGACCAGCAGGCTTCCGTGCAGGACGGCAAAGCCACCTGGGGCAGCCCCACGCCCCGGAAGAGTCCCCAGCCGGAAGGGAAACAAGCTGCTGGTCGACCCAACGACGCAGCTGCATCTCAGGTCCGAGAAGCCAGCCCCTGGGGGCTGTGAGCCTCGCGAGCCCACCCACAGGACGTCCTGGAAAGGACGCGACGATTACGACAGAGGTCACAGGAGTGGTGGCCAGAGGCTGGGGTTGCGGTAGGCGCGACGGCAAACACCCGTCTTTTCTCCTCCCTGCCTCTTTGAGCAGCTCCGTACCCGAAGTCAAATGTCTAGAGGGTTTGCAAGTGTGGAGCGAACCAATTCACGCTTGGCCGGGGGGCCCCCTCCCCCCACCCCACGCAGCCGCCTCTGGGGCTGCCCGCCCGCCTGCCCGGGCCGTCTCCTTCTGGCTTGGTTCCCAGCACCGCTGCCCTCTGTGTGCCCAGCGTTGGCGACTCTCGGCCCCGCGAAGTGTGTGGGGTGATGGCGTCATTCCGTACACAGACTGTGATGACAGATGCGCAAATACAGAAACATGTCAAAACTCCTAGAATTCCACGGGTTAATCTATTATCTTTAATTGTTGAGGATAAAGCCTCAACCCCAGGGACACAAGGCTTCAGGACCACTCCTGGTGGGAGCATATGGGGTGCAGGCGGCCGCGCCCTGGCTGGGCCCCCGCGTCCTTCTCGAGGTGACATCATGGCCAAGGGTGATGCTTGGCCCCAAGCGTCTCCTCCGCCCCCCTCTCTATTTGCACCTGTGGCCTCCCGGCCTCTGCCTCCCTCCTCCTCTCTCTGGGTGTTGTGCCTCCCCCAGGGGCTCTCCAAGGGCGGGGGACCCCCTCCTCGTCGGACTGGCTGCTCTCCAAGCAGACTGGGGTTCCCTGGGCGCCTCGAGTGTGCTGGCCTCTGCCGGTGGAGACGCTGGCCCCACGCGACAGGCACAGACGCCCAGCCCCAGGGCAGCCCAGGTGCAGGAGGGACCGGGATTTGAAAGCAGGACGGGCCGAAGCCAGCAGCCACCCTCCCGGCACACAGCTGACGTCTGTTGTTTCTGCCTCGTCCTCAGGTCGGGTCCGCACCACCTCTGCCCACCGTCAAAGGGCATCGTGGAGCCTGGGCAGCCGCCGTGCTGGGCGGGGGCAGGAAACCCGCGCAGAAAACCCGAGAGGCCTCCGCGCGGCCCCCAGTGTGGGGGATGCCGGAGTGGGGGCTCGGCACCTGAGGGCCTCTGGGGTGGGGGCCCGGACTTGGGCGCCTGCCTGCCAACCGGCCCTCCGGTAGCCGTCAGAGTCAGCTGTGCTGAGACCCTCCTGCCAAGCAGGGGAGGGCTTGTGAGCTAAGCACATGACACGCGGGCTCCCCGGACGGCCCGGGAGGACAGCCCTCATGGCTCTGAGGATCCGGGTGAGGCGAGGAGGGCAGGAAGCAGGCAGCAGGGGCGGGTGGGGAGGGTGGGGAGGCCGGGAGCCTGGGGCCCTCTCTGCCGGTCACGCGCCACCTCCAGCCCGTTGACACCGGCCGGGCACGGGCACTCGCTTCTCCGCTCTCCGGGCGGCAGGCCCCCCATCTCCTCGGCCGCACAGCGCACCTCTGCGTGGCCGCTGTAGGGCGGCCGCTGGATCGTGTACCCCACTGCCACCCGTGGGGTCCTCTCTGCCTTGGCCTGCCCGGCCCTGCCTTCTCCCTGCCCGAAGCGTTGGAAGGAAGCCCGTCCTCAGCTCTGTCTGGCTCTCTCCCGTGTCCCTTGCTACCGCTGCCTTGCTCTAAGACTTGTGTCCCCACCAGGGTGTGGGTGACCTAGGGGAAGCACAGTGTCTGACTCGCCCGCTGCCCCGTCTGCTGCTCTTGGAGCAAGGCGCCACTCTGCTTGCCCATGGGCACTGAGTCCGGCTGCCAGCTGAGCCTGGATGCCAGGCCCTGTGCTGGGATGTCCCGGGGGCGGGGGGCTCCCAGGAGGTGGTGTCTGTAGCCATTTGGCCCGGGCTCCATTATCTCCTGCCCCTCTTCCACAAGAATGGAAGCCTGGGTGTCTCGCTGGGTGAGAATCTGCCCGAATAAACGCCTCACTCCCCAGCCTGCCTTGCAGCGTGGTCTAAGTTCTGAACAACAGAATACGTGGGTAGCTGGAGCCCCGATCGCACTTGACCTGAAACCCACAAAGTTCAGACTTCTCGTTTACGTGAACCAATCCATCCCCGTTATGGTTTAGGCAGGCCCGGGTGGCATTTTCTGTCACAGGCCAATGAAGCTTCCCAAAAGCTACTGTGGGGGACACATGTGCCGTGAGAGAGGCATACGGCTCAGTCCTCCTGTGCGAGGAGAGTCCTGACGAGGGAAAGAAGCCTGGGGAACATGCAGAAGGCTTCTTGTAGGAGGAGGAGCCCTGGAGGGGAGGGGATAAGAACATTCCATACGGGGGTCGGGGGGTTAGGGCATAGGGGCTGGCCACACTCCGGCCAGTCCCACAGACAGGGAGAAGCCACGGCCCCCAGCCGCAGCCATTCTAGGGCCAAGAGCCTGGCCACCCGCGGTTGCCAAGCCCCGGACACTTTGCCAGTCTCCACTTGGCCCAATTTAAAATTCACAGGTAGCTCCCCACACCTTCCTCCGAGCTGTGAAAAGCACAGCATGACCTTTACACAATCTGGGAGGTTTATTTCACACGCCACCCGGATTTTTCGAGGCCACGGGGATTTGCCACTCCATTCTCCGCCGGCCACGGGCACGTGTCAGGCATGCGCACACACGTGTGACAAACACAGGTACCTGTGCCCTCATACTGTGGGGCCTGCACACCCCTCGTGTGTTCATACGTGTCCACGCGTGCGGGCTAGACACGTTTGTGCTCTGCCCTCACACCTGCATCCACGCCCAAGCGTGAGTGTGGGGTGCGCACGTGTGTGGTGTGAGTGTGCGTGTGCATGTCCGTGTGCACTCCTGTGTGTACGTGATGCATGTGCGCACACCCATGTACACACACACACACACACACACACACACACACGTGTTGCACACAGAGGCACCTGCTAACACACACATTCCCCCTCCAGATTCAGCAGTGACGGAGGCCCTGGGGGCGGGGAGAGCCGGGTGAGCTGGGGCCCAGTCACACCTGAGGGGCGCCCCCACCACTAACTCTCCGGCCCCCACTGTGGCAGAGCTGAGGCTCTCCGATCAGACGGGGACACTGCTACGGCCACGGGCAGAGGCCCGGGAATCCAGATCTGTGTCCGCTGCTCCGTACGACATCAGAGCTCGGGCCAGAGCCCCCTTTACAGGTGACTCATGTGTGAAATGGGCGTCCCCTTCCCTCCCGGGCCTCTGAGGAAGGCAGAAAGGGACGGGGCTAGGGGGTATGCAGAAAGCCTTGGGTCGGGAGGGCCGCGGTCCCCCCTTGCCTGGTCCTGGGGAACCGCCCGCTCCCTGGATTTCTAAAACGAGGCTCCAGAGGTGCCGAGTTGGTGTGTCAGAGCCCCAGAGTCACCCTGATGTGGCCGCTGCTCCCCAGGTCCCAGGGGACCTCGGCGAGAGCCGGCAGGGGCTGGGGGGTGCCGTGAGCCAAGCCCCTCCCCTGGCAGGAAACCGGCCTCCGCTCCTGGTCCAGACGGTCCGACCCTGGGGCGCTGCAGGCGGGGGCTGTGCGGCTAAGGGTGAGGGAGAGTCTCCAGCACCGTCTGATCGGCTCTGGGCTCCAAGGGCCTGTCTGTCTGACTCCTGTTCCGACCCGGGGAGGGGGGACGGGGAGAGAAGTCCTTGCGTCTTTGCTCCTTCACGCACTGGGAAGCGGCCTCCCCACCTTCTCGGGGTTTGGGGAACAGCTGTCCTTCACACCCTCTAAATATGGGCCCTAAGGAGGTCAGCCCAGGAGGGACAAGTCCCACAGCCGTGGCCCCGTTTGTGACCCACATCGCCTGCCTGTCCCACCCTGGACTGTGCCATGCACACTGGCGTGTGGTTCTGGGGGTGTGGGTGGGAGTGGATGTGTGCCAAGGCCATCACCTCCTTATACACACACACACACACACACACACACACACACACACACACGCACGCTCCCAGCAAGCCGTCTCCATAGACACCATTGGGGGGCGTGCCCCAGGCCCGCGCCCGCCCCCCACTCCCCATCCTAGGAGTGGGACTCTGGGCCAGCCGGGGTGGGAGCTGGACAGGCAGCCCCTTCACGTGGGGACCCGGCCGGCACCCACTCCATTGCCTGCGTTACCCCAACCCCACCAGGGACACTGCCCACCTGCCGTGTTCCCACCCACCTCTGGCCCTTGGGGACTATTCTGTCTGCAGGACATGACCTCAAGGAACACAGGCAGCAGAGCAGTAGGGTGGTGACTCTTGGGGGCCCGGCTGGGCTCTGAGCTGGCCCCACCCGGCAGAAGGTACTAGGTGCCCCCACCACTGGTCTGACATCAGCATCATCCCGGCCCCCCAGAAGCCACCTAAACCATCAGCACCGCCACGTCCCTGTCCCCTTAATGCCACGTCATCCTCCTCTGACCAGTGCTCCACCCCGCCAGCCCAGCGCCACCACCAACGTCCTCAGTGCTGTGATGTCACACATCACGGCAGCAGGGCAGGGGGCACACGGCGCGGGTCTGTGGCCAACCCTGCCTTCTCCAGACACACCCCAGACACCACTGTGGCCCGGCCGCCACCCGCCACGCACCCTCCCTGCACCACCGTGGGCTCTCCCTGTGCCAGGCACCAGGTGACCCCCCCCCCCCACGGCCGCGGTGCCCCCCAGGCCTGCGCCGTCCCTCGCCCCGGGCCCACCTTGCTGGCCGCCGCTCCCCTCCGCTAACTCCCTGAACCAGCACTGAGGGAACCCTCCGGGCTGCGTTTCGGTTCTGTTGCCTGTTTGTTTTTTCTCCTGCGTGCCTCACTCTTTTTTCTCCTCTAAATTGGCACGGCGTGGGGATTCGCGATTCACCCTCCTGGTTCCCATTCCACACGCTCTCCTCTCCGCTGCCTTAATTATCTAATTTGTAATATTTCGTCTCCCCGCCCTTTCATCTCTCTCCGAACACCCCGACCGGTTAAAATAAATATGTATTTTTAATTTTGAGGCGCCTAATTTAATCTGGCAGGCAACGCTCTGCCACTCGCTGGCACACAGCTCTGGCTGAGTCACACTCCAGGCCACCGGGCGCACCAGCCTCCCGCCCGTCCTGCCAGCGGTACGCGGGGAGAGCCCCGGGAGGAGGCCCGGCGCGGCCAGGCGCTTCCCCGGCCCCAGCGGCGTCCGTTCCCGCAGAGGGCCCACCGCACGCCACCGCGGAACCCCGCAGGAAGCCCCTGGCTGCGAGCATCGGCATCGGGGGCCCAAACCCTCAGCCGGAGCCGGGGTGGTGGGGGGCTCTCCAGGGGCCCGTCAGGTACTAAGGGAGGGCTTGCCCGCAGGTGAGCGGTGGAGCCCCCCAGCCAGGCGCATGTTGCTCCTTCCTGGGACCGCTTTCCAACCCTTCATCCCCTTTGCCAGGCTCCTCTCAGACCACCCGGAGGCCGTTGTCACCTCCCTGGAGACCCCCGACCGCTCCCACAACCCCATCCTTGCCGCCGAACTGGAATCTGCTGTTCTGCTCTCTCTCCTGCCCGCAGCGCTCCAGGCCGGGCCAGGCCCCAGAGGTAAGGGCTGCACCTGCCAGTCCCCGGGTCCTTGAGCCAAGGGTGCCGGAGCACAGGAGGCAAGAGCCCGCCCGTGTCCCCTGGCCCCACCTGGGGAGACCCCGGGCCTCCACTCACCCAGAGATCTCCTGCAGCCCGTTGACCGGAAGCGACCGTCCCGTGCCTAAAGTACTGTGCACCTTGCTCCCAAGTGAAGTCCGGCAGGCTTGTCCGTTCATCCGTCCACGCGGCCTCCGGCTCATTCGCTTACCCAAGTGTGTGTCTGGCTGGCCGGGAGGACATTCTGAGTCCAGGGATTCAGAAGGAGGTGTGTTGGGGGATGGGGTTCTGGCGTCCGGAAGGCTCAGTGTTGCTCAGGGCTGGAGACGACGGGAGCGAAGACCGCCGCCAGGCCTCAGGGGCTCTGGTCCGGGCTTGGCTGCCACCCCCACTGGTGCTCACGGCGGAGGCCTGAACCCGGCCTTCCTGCCCCTCCAGGGCCACTGGGCGGGACATCTGCCAGCACTCCTGCCTGGAATGGGACTCACCGACCTGTCCCAGCCTCCCCGCCCTGGGTCCCGGGTCCCTTTCCCCGTCAGTCTCCAAAGCCAGGGGGGATACATGAGGGACGGGGACAGACACCAGGAGACCGCAAGATGCTCATCCTCGGCCCCCAGGCGGGACCAGCACCCCCGACGAGCATCCATGATGGACAGCAAGGTGTGCCCGCCCTTTGACCTGTGAGCGTGTTTCCAGGCCCCCCCCCCCCGCCCCGCACCTAAGAGGTCACCAGGAGGACGTTCCGTGCAGCCTGATGTGGAGGGAGCCTGCGAGCCTTCCTGCACGTGCTGGCCACTGCTCGGGTGTGGTGGACACGACACCTCATCTACTGTGGGCGATGCCCCAGGGGCTCTGGGCTTGGGGCCGGGACAGGAGAACGGGTGGAAGATTGTGGCCTGTCCCTGACGGGGCATCAGAGCGTGGAAGAGGACGCACGGAGCTGTGCCGTGGGCGTGGCTCCGTGTCACAGAGAACGACGCCGGCTCCTGGGGGGGAGGGTCCAGGCGACCCCCACCTGGGGCCCCTGCAGAGGCTCAGGTGGCATTGAAGGCCAAGTGGGGCGGGGCACGGTGAGCACGATCCAGGGTCCAGGAGGACAGGTGCTCGGACCGGCTCCACCCTGCCCGGCTGTGTGATCTGGGTCCTGCGTGCTGCTTGTGTGTGTACGGGAGCGTGTGTGATTACGTGGGTGTCAGTGGCTGTCGGTGTCCACAGGTTCTGTGTGTGTGTGTGTGTGTGTGTGTGTGTGTGCGCGCACGTGCCTGCACGCCCGGGACTAGACCAGGTGGGATCCACAGCCCAGCAGGGAACATGGGGCAGACGGGGCCCCAGAGGCCCTGCAGAACCGGGCTCTGGTGCGAGGGCAGACGGGGGCAGTAGCAGGTGCCCGGGACGTGGCGGTGGGCAGGGGCAGGGGCAGGGGCAGGGGCAGGAGGGAGGCAACAGAGCAAGAGGGCTCTTCGGGGTCTGTGGGACTCTTCCCCTTGCCTTCTTATCTTCACATCTGGACTCATTTAGGCCTCCACTCATCAGACACTGGTCAAGTAAGGAAGCCCCTCAGCCCTCCCCTCAGCTCAGCGTGGGATACATGCAGATATCAGGACGGACCAGGCCACGCCACCCGAGCGCTGGGAGACGGAGGCACAGCCGCAAAGGGGCCGCCTGGGAGAACAGGATGTAGGGAGAGCATTGAGAGGGAGCCCACCCCCTCCCAGTGCTGCACACTGGAAAAGGGGACAGTGGACCAACCAGAGGCAGAGGACACAGGCATTGAATAAGCCGGCCACTGGCGTTGGAGGCATTGAGGAAAGGGCCACACAGATCCTTGTTCTTGGCTCCCTGAGTCCTTCCAAACCGGGCAGACCCATGATCTTCCCCCATTAGGTTCTTGGCAGAGGACTAAATAAGTCAAATGGGGATGGGCGGAGGGTAGAGAAGAGCAGAGAGGATTGGCGCTCTCAGATCCTTGCCAAGTTACTCACTTGCCATGCGACCTTGCACAATTGACTTGCTATCTCTGAGCCTCCATTTCCCCACCTTTAAGGAGGAAATTATGCCCCCTGCCCTCACTACCTTTTGATGTTGTTTTGACAGCGAAATAACTGGAAATCGTTGAAGGTGTCACGTGACTTCTAAAGTATCACCATGTGAAGTTCAGTCCCCGTCATGCTCCCCTCTCAGCCGGCCACCAGCAACCACACGTTGACGGGTCTCGGGAGAACCACGGTTCCAGACACCAAGGCCGGGAGCTACATGAATGGCTCCACCTTTGAGTAGAACGCAAACAACATACAAATGAGCACAGAACTGCCTCTGCTCCTTTGGGAGATCCCAGCCTGGCGCGGGGTGGACTGCTGCCTGCCTCTGTTCAGGATGCGGGGAGGGGCGGGGCTGTGGGAGGCAGAGGAAGGCAGGCCCCAGACACCAGCTCCAGACTGGGCCCTCAGGGGGCACCGCTCTTGCCAAGGGTCTGCTCCACCAAATACTAGCGCGTGTTTACAGGCCGCCCCTCACGGCCTCCGGTGCCGGCGTCCGTCCCCCAGGGGCCCCGGCCCCTCCCCTCCTCCCCTCCCTTCCTCCAACTTTCCCCGGCGCCTGGGCAGGCCTTGGATCCCGTCTCCCCCAATGGCAGTGGAGCTTCAGGGACGGACAAACAAGAGGTGACCCCCCCAAGCTCCACCCCACCGTCCCACCAGTCCCACAACAGCGACTCCATACGCAGAGGGATTTGGGGACACTGAGGCGGCTGGTCACACTCACCTCGGGGAAAGGCAGGAGTCCTCCCCCAGGATGACATGGTCCGAAGGGAGGGGGTGTCCCAGACAGAGGACATATCCGGAAGGGGCTTAGAGAGCAAGGAAGAACCTGGCTCAGAAGGGGAGAGAGGCAGGGCAGGCGGGGTGGAGGGGCGGGGCAGGTGGGATGGAGGGGGGGCAGGCGGGGTGGAGGGGCGGGGCAGGGGGGATGGAGAGGAGGGGCAGGCAGGATGGAGGGGCGGGGCAGGTGAGGTGGGAGGGGTGGGGCAGGTGGGATGGGGGGGCAGGTAAGGTGGAGGGGGGGCAGGGCGGATGGAGGGGGGGCAGGTGAGGTGGAGGGGCGGGGCAGGGGGGATGGAGGGGCGGGGCAGGCGGGATGGAGGGGCGGGGCAGGCGGGATGGAGGGGCGGGGCAGGGGTGGAGGGGTGGGGCAGGTGGGATGGGGGGGCAGGTGGGATGGGGGGGCAGGTGAGGTGGAGGGGCGGGGCAGGGGGGATGGAGGGGCGGGGCAGGGGCGATGGAGGGGCGGGGCAGGCGGGGTGGACAGGGACATGCTCAGGATGAGGCTGGAGGGACAGCCGGGTGGACCGGGACAGGCCTCGGCCCGGCCTGGGTTGGGGCTTCTTTGGCAGGAAACAGCCCGTTCAGGCTTCGATGCCCATGACAGACGTGGTCACACCTGCCTTCGGAAGGGTCTCAGCTGCCGGTGGTAGCTCCAGAGTCCGGCTTAACAGCCCCGATGTTTGACCCAACTCCCTCTCTCTCTCTCTCTCTCTCTCTCTCTCTCTCTCTTGCTTTCTTTTCTTCCTTTCTGTTTTTATTTGAGAGACAGAGAGAGCATGAGAGTGGGGGAGAGGGGCAGAGGAAGAGACAGAGAGAGAGAGAGAGAGTCTCCAGGAGGCTCCAGGCTCAGCACAGAGGCCACGACCCTGGGATCATGACCTGAGCTGAAACCGAGTCAGGTTCCCAACCGACTGAGCGCCCCCCAGGCTTCCAAGACCCAACTTCCACTAAACCCACAGGAATAGTGAGGCCCAGGCGGGGAAGGCCCGGCCCACGGCCACGCGTCCCGGCTCAGGTCCCGCCTGTGTGCCCTTTGGCCCTCCCCAAGGCAGAGGGCCCCTCCTGCACGTGGGCAGGTGGGCTCGTCCTGCGCACAGATGGATCCACGGCCCTCCCACGCTGCCTGCGAGCTGACCCCCAGCCCTGTCCCCTGCTGTGGTACACTTAGGTGCGGGCGCCCCAGGCCCAGGCCCCGCACTGCGCTCAGGGGCACTCCCTGCGGCAGCTGACACGGGAGGAAAGAAGCCAAGGCGGCCCCCACGTCATCACCTGAGCCCTAAGCAGGGCTCCCCCGCAACCATCGCCCTGGTGACAGCCTAGCCGGCTGGAGGAGCCTGGACTCTGCCTGTGGGGAGGGAGGCCCGCGGAGGCGGCCTCACCGGCCCCGAGCCAGCGCTGCCCGTCTACCGGGCGGCCCCAGGCCCTGGAAACCCTGCTCTGGCGTCTAGGTGGGGAGGGATGCGGGGGGGGAGGGGGGGGGGTGTCTGCGTCACATCCTATCTCTTTCTCCTCTTTGCTGTCAGTCTGCTTGGGAGGGGCCGGCTGTCCTGAGGCAGTGCCTGTGTCCTTGCTGGGGCCTGCCCTCAGCCCCATGTCCGCTCTGGGAGTGTGAGGGGAGGACAAGGTGGAGGGACCCCGTCCCCGCCCCCAGGCGGATGCCAGGCCCATGGCCCACACACGCGCACGCGCACTTGCACACAGACACAGGCTCACGGGTGCCTCCGTGCCCCTCACACTCCCCGCTCCCTGGCGTGCACGCCCTGGTCTCCTTCCCCCTCCTTGGGGCGGCTGCATCCCGGGAGAGTCTCTGTCACACGGTCACAAGGGACCCAGGCCCTTCCGTCCGTGGCCTGCCAGCCCCAGATCTTGCCTGGCGTCATCTTTATGAAGCAGGGGGAAAGTCTGGGGGTCCTTGAGGGCCCGACCCCATGGGCTGGCGCTCCATCGGCTGGAGCCCGTCACGTGTCACAGTTCAGGGAGGGGCGCTAGGAAGTGAGGCACCTTATGGGGGTGTTGCCGTTACGCGGTGGGGCACGTCAGTGTTCCCGTCGAGTGTGCACTGCGGGGACCCATCCAGCACACAGGATCGCCCAGCGGAGGCCCTGCTGGGACAGGGCAGGCAGGGAGAAATGACCTCCAGGCTGATGGGGATGGGCTGGGAGGCTCGGGGCAAGAGTGGGGGTCGAGCTTCTGACCTAGGCCCAGCCCGTATTCTCCCCCCGGGTGGATCTCAGACTTCTGGGCTATGAGGACCCACGGGACCCACCCCCGGCATGTCAACCCCATCAACCCCCGAGTGTCCACGGCCACCCTTTGGGAAACCTTGGTGTGGAGTTATGTATCTACTGCCCTCTGTGCTCAGAGTCAGGGCTCAGTCTGCCATCGGGAATGAGGATCAGTGTGTCTGTGCACCCACCTCCCAGGCTGGGCTGCGTCCTGGGGTGCCCGGACCAGACCCCACCCCAGGGACGGCTGGAGACGGTGAGACCTCCTGGTGGGGCCAGGGGTCTGGGACATCGGGGCCTGGAGTGTGGGGTGCGGGGAGGCCCAGGTCACGTCTGCGTCTCTGTGCTGAGCGTGCAGAGGCTGTGAATGTGCGGGAGAGTGCCATCTTAGTGGGGGCCGGGCGGGCACCGGGTGGGCAAGGGAGACCTTGGCCTGCCCCCAAGAGGAGCGAGGCGGCTGGTTCGCAGTCCGTGCCACCGGGAGCCTGCTGTGTGCTGACTGTGCAGAAGCCACCTGCGGCTCCCTGATCCCGCTGGTCGTCTGTTCGGATACTCACGGCACTGTTTATTAAACGCTTGGTCTCCACCATTGAAGGTGTCCCAGGGCTCGCTTGGTATCCTGCATTCACCGGGGCTCGCCAGGCCCAGAGAGAGGGCCTGGAGGGGAAGCTGAGGCAGCTGTGTGCTCAGGCCCTAATGTCTACCCAGCCTCTGCTTTGGGGACTAGCGCCGTCCAGGGGGGTGAGGGATGGGCCTGCTTAGGGTGGGAGCAGGGCACCAGGCCCACAAGAGGGGCTTGATGAAAACGGGGCAATGACTGCAGGTGATGCTTGACCCCAGGATGTGAGTGGGGTATTGGAGGGTCAGGACTCAGTCTGTCATGATGGATCACTGATCAGTGTATGTCTGGGATCCAGGCTCAGTCAGTGATCAGGGATCAGTATGTGCTCAGAGTCTGGGCTCAGTCTGTGATCAGGGATATGGGCCAGGGCCAGGCCTCAGTCAGGTGGCTGTGAGGGCTGGAAACAGCACTTGGGAAGCATCCAGAGCCGTTCCTAGCCGGGGCCATTCATCCCCTCTCCCGCCCCTTGTACGACAATCTTGAAGACCCCCTTTGAAGAACAAGTCTTTGACTCTGGGCCCCACCCTGGTCAGAGTGAGAGCTTCAGGGTCAGTCCTAGCCCCTGGCTGTGTGATCTTGGGCAGCTCGCATCACCTCTCTGAGCTTCCGTTTTTCCGGCTTTGGAATGGCCCCGTGAGGGCAGAAGGAGACAGCGCAGCTGCTGAGGAAATGCCAGGGGACTGTCTTCCCAGGCGTCACCATTTGCAGGGGCTTCAACGGCCCCAGGGCTTCCCCAGCTGGCCTCCGGCCCCAGGCGCCCCACAGCAGCCCCGCGGGGCCACCACACCTCTCCCTGACCTGCATTTCCTCTGCCCAGCCCCCCCCCTGCCGCCCCCCCCCGGGGGTGTTAGGAAAACCCGACAATTGCACTCGGTTCTCACTGAGAGTTGTGAGAACCAGTGGTTGAAAATAGCCTGGAACTACCTGGCCTCCCTCCACCCCCACCCCCGGGAGGGCAGGGGCAGGCAAGGGTGCCCAAGGAGTGGGCAGGGCCACTCGGGTTACATAAGCCTGCCCGTGGCACCCCACCCCCACCCCTGCGCTTCTCCAGAGAGGGCCTGGGGACACGGGCACTCGCGAGCAGGGGCGTCCCCGCAGCCAGGCCCCTCGTCTGGGCCTGGACCAGGGAGAGCCGGTTGGCCCGGCAGGCTCTCCAGGGGCTGAGGGCTGTGTGCACAAAGTCCTTCAGAGCACTTGGTCCTGAGTGTCCTCCTCCCTCCTGTCTGTGGGGACTCGCTGTGTGGCCGTGGCCGGAGCCTTCCCCTCTCTGAGGCTTTCCTGTAGAACACAGGGAAATAATGCCGCCCAGCCCAGACAAGAGCAGATGTGGCCACAGACGTGAGCTCAGCAAAGTGGACTGGCCGCTCTCCTCGCTTCCCCAACCCTGCTCTGTCCCTTGCCCCCTCCCGGCCTGTGGGGCCAGGTCTCAGGGCACGTGTCTCACTTCTGAGCGCCCACACCACGGTGCCCCGCAGGTCTGACACCATCCGTGGAAGCGCCTAGCTGACGGGGCCATAGTCTCTCCAGGCCCGGCGTCCCCCCCGAGTGACCCCGCGGTCTGTGAGGTGAGACACTGCCCCAGGATCTCTGTGTGGGGCAGGCCTGGCCTTCTCCCGGGCCTCACACAGACACGGTGAGAGGGATCCGACGGAGGGCCGGGCACAGGCCGCAGCACGAGGGCTGGAGACCAGCCGTGGGGAGAACTTCCAGGGGGCAGGCGCTCTCCCCTCCTGTGTTCCTGCCCTGCCAGCCCTGGGCTCCAGCACGTAGCTGGGCCCACGGGGCCAGGGGCTGTGCTGAGCGTGTGTCCACGGTGGGTCCCCGAATCGCCTCTATGGTGCTGGAGTGGGGCGAGGCCGGGGGCCGTCATCCGCCACAGTCACGCCCGCTGACCTAGAGGGGCTGGAACAAGGGGGTCCTGGACTGAGTCAGTGCAGGGGAGGCGGGAGCGGGGCCAGAGCGGGGCCCTGGCCCGGAAGTGGGGCACCAAAGAGCGGGAGAAGGGGGGGAACGGGGCTCGGACCTCCACTGGTATCCCGGGCTGTGCCAGGCCTCCTTAAGCAATTTGCTCATTTGAGCCTGACAAAGACCATGCAGGTGGGTGCTGTTATCACCCCCAATTTACAGACAGGCAGGCACAGAGGGGTAAGTAACTCGCCTGAGGTCACACAGCTAGAAAATGGAGCGGTTGGGACAGAACCCTGCAGTCTGGCGGCAGCGACTACATCGGCTCGCAGAGGATGCACCACGTCTGTCTTCCCAGGACCCACGGATGATTGCCTGTCAGCCCAGGTCTGGGCCGGCCCGGGATGCAGAGCCTTTCTGTAGTGGGGAGGTCTGGCCACTGTCCTTCTCTGGGCCCAGGCAAGAGGAGGGTCCAGGGAGGGTCCCAGAGTAGTATCTGTCCCGTGCCTGGAACACAGGAAGGGGCCGTGCCTGCTGAGAGGGAGGGAGGGCTTCCAAGAGGAGGGGTCTCCTGAGCCTCATGCTTTTTTCTTTTTTTAATGTTTATTTATTTGAGGGAGAGAGAGGGAGGGAGGGGCAGAGAGAAAGGGGTACAGAGAATAACAAAGCGGGGCTCCATGAAAGCCTGATGCGAGGCTCAAGGCTCGAACTCACAAACCTGAGATCATGACCCGAAGGCAAGTGGGATATTCAACCGACCGAGCCCCCGGGCACCTCCTGAGCCTCATTCTCGAGAACCTGGGCCTTTCCCAGGGAGGTGGGAGCCCCTCCTTTCTCCCCAGCTGCTCCTCTACTTGCCCCCCCCCCCCAGTTTGGCAACCTGGAAGGACTGAGGGCCCAGCTGGGGGTGAGAAGGGGCGGGGGTGCCCGAGGGCACAGGGCGGGGCCATTTCTGCAGAGCAGCAGCCCCACAGGCCACGTCTGTCCCGACTGGGAGGCTAATTGGGCCTTGTTGCTTCCACAATTAATTATCGCGCCTGTGAATCAGCTAATTGCTCACCGAGCTCAGCCCCCACCCCTCACCCTCTGCCTCAGGCTTGCGAAGTTCACGAGTAGCTGGAGAGGGACCGCGGGATGCCCTGGGAGGGAAATCCTGTGCCGTCCCCTCCTCCCCTGCCACCAAGTGACCTCACTCCACCTCTGTCCCAGCGGGCAGGGTGGAGGGACCATGGACCAGAGCCAGTGAGCTTCGGTCTAGACCACCCCCACCCCCGCAGAAGGGCCTCAAACAAACCCCCTTCCTGAGCCCTTACTTCTCCCTCTGAGACCAGGATGGTCTCCGGTGAACGCGGTTGGAAATGGACAGGCCCCGAAGATGTGTTTCCTGTGGTTCCACACTGGTTCCTCCCAGCCCTGCAACAATCCGTTCTCCATCCCTCAGGGATGCCGTACAGGGCAGGCTCAGCCTTGCTGCTCAGGAGCCGGATGCATAAACCTGACGAGGAAACGGGCCCAGAGAGTGACCAGGGTGAGGACCCAGAGCGTGCCCAAGGTCAGGGGCCAGTGTGTGCCCAGGGTCAGGGCTCAGAATATGACAGGGTCAGTGATCAATGAGTTCAAAGTCATTTAGGAGTCTCAGCTGAGTCAATGGCTGTGGTCAGGGACTGGTTTATGACCATGAAGAGGGCTTTTTAGGTGCCAAGTGTCATATCCCCCTCGGGCTGTATGAGGAGGTTCTGGAAGCCGGCTTCCAGCTGGATGAGGTAACGCCAGCCGAGGACCGTCTATTCAACCTGCCCTGTCCACCCAGGGTTTCGTCCAGCTGTGGCCGGGCCCCCAGTGTTAGGTGCAAGTGGCGAGGGTCGAAGGTCTGGGAAGAGGTTGCTGGATGTAAATTGGTAGCAAATTTCTGGTAACGTGGCCATCAGTTCAGAGCTCTAGAGTCTGGGAGTGTCTGGGCTCTGAGAAAAGACCATTATGCACCAACAGAGAAACTGAGGCTGCCGTGGGTTGAATGTGACCCTGTTTATTTCAGGTCATTGAGCTGACAGCCGGGGGGGGGGGGGTCGGGGGGACGGTCGACAATGGGCAGAATTACCTACATCTGATCTTCAGGCTCCAAGCTGACTGTTGTCCCTCCTCGGGGAGGAGCATGAGGGGTACAGGTCCTCTCTGCCTCCAGGTGGGCACACTATCTGGATCCTGGATCGGGAACTGGAACAAGGGGTCAATTTTCCAAAAGGGGCAGGTCAGGGAAGGAGGCAAGGAGTCCCCGTGCGAGGAGGGGGGTTGGCATGGCCCTGCGAAGCCCCCGTCTAAGGGGACACCACCTTGCCCTGGGAGCCGGGACCAGGCCCCGAAGCAGAGGAGTGGGGACGGCTGCCCCTCCCCCCTCAGCAGGGAGAAGGGCTGGTGGGCACAGCGGCCCCTGAAATCCTGACTCAGAGCCGCCAGCACCCTGGGCTCTGCCTCATGGCCTAATAGCAGAGGCCCCCTGGTGGCCGTGGGCTGCTAGTGCACGAGGACGCGGAGGCCAGGCCGCTGCAGGGGAACTGGCCATGCGAAGGCTGGGCGGGCGCTGCTCTGGGGGGCCCCGGAGGTAGCCCCCCCCCCCAGCACCACCTCCATGTCTTCCTCCAGTTCAAGGGTTTGGGGAGGAAGGCTCTTTCCCTCGGGAGGGAAGGCAAGAGACAGACTGCCTGGAGGTTGTACCGGGAAGGGCCCTCCGCTGCCTTGTGGTCTTTGTCTCCGCAGCCCTCCCGACCAGCCCCTTAGAGAGACCAGGGGAGGTTTAGGCCCCAGGCTGGCCTTGCAGGAGGGACTGGTTTGGACAGAGCTCCACCCCTGGAGGGCGCTCCATCTGGGCGCCCAAGCCATCTTGAATTGCCTTCCCCTGCCCCTCCCCACCAAGGGCTGGCGCTTGTGATGGGGGTGCTGACGGTGACCAGTGATGGTGTTGACCGTGACGGTGCTACAGTGGCACTGGCCGGGGGTCGTGGTGATGGTCACGAGGAGCACAGTACGGGGCTGGATGCCAACCTACAGGTCGAGAACAGCGAGGACTGTGAGTTAATGTTTGGTGGTGACGATGACGACACCCCGATTCAGTGTCCCGCTGAGTCTGCTGAGAAAAGCAGACAGCTGCACCAGAGAGTGGGCCTGGACGGCAGAAGCACAAGTGGTAAAGTGCTGAGATGGTAAGGTGTGTAAAGTGTTGAGTATTCAAGCAGAGCCAAAGAGGATCTTGCATTCAGAGTGGACCACAAGTTGCGTAAAAAGAGCAAGGAGCTGGGAGGCAGTAGCATCCCAGTAGAGAAGAATCTGGAAGTAATTTCCCTGAGGTCATTCCTCCAAGACTCTGGATTTCATTCTAGAGAGGCCCCCTGTGGGTAACTGGCTACAGGTCCCCGGAGAAGAGGGGTTACGGGCACTTTAAGGTGGAAGATAAAGCAGCTAAAGGGGCCACTGCCCTCAGTTTATGGAAAACAGAATCCAAATATAGACCCAGGACGTCCCCACTGTCACCAGGTCCAAGGAGGATGGGCGTGGGGTGAGAACGGCGAGGGGCGAGTGAGGGCAGCCACGCTGGCTCTACGGTGGCCTGCTTCCAGACCCGCCGCCTCTGGCTCTTCTCCAAGGCCCCTCCCTCAGTGTTTCTAGGAGTCCCCTGAGCACACACTGGACAGACCCAACCTGGACGGTACCAGTCGGCCTTCCCCCGCCCTGATGCTCTGGACGGGGTCCAGAGTCCGTGCTTCCGACTCCACCTTCTGCCCATAACTCCTTTCTCCTTCCATTCAACCGACCACCCACTCTCATCCACCTCCCCATGCGTCCTCCCCGCCAACCCTCACAGGCCACCCACCTCTTCAGCCCTGCACGCACACCACGCCACACCACGCCGTGCTTCTGATTATGCGCCTATCTCTCAGTCCGCACTCTCCTGCCTCTTTCCTCCATGCACCCGCCCTCCACCCTTCCATTCCACATCCTGCCCGCCTCTCCAGGCTTCAGGTCCATCCATCCTCCCACACACCTCCTTCCTCTACACCCCCTTACCTCATCCTTCCTTCCATGTGCCTGTATTGTCTATGCACAAGCCCCTACAACTTCCCTCCACCTATATGTCCTCTGTCCATCCGCCCATCCACTCACCCATCCAACCATTGAACCATCCATCCATCCATCATCCACCCACCCACACATCCATTCCCTTACCTTACACCCACCCATCCACCCTCTCACCCCTCCATCCACCCACCTACCCAGTCATGCATTCATTCACTTACCCTACCCCCACCCATCCATCCACCCATTCATCCATCCATCCACCCATCTATCCATCCATCCATCCATCCATCCATCCATCCACTTACCCGCCCAGCCATCCACCCACCCATCATTCATCCATCCATCCATCCATCCATCCACCCACCAACCAGGCGGTGACTAGCCACTCCTCGGCTCCTGGAAGAGACAGAGAGCAGAGACCCAACTCTTGGCGTTCCTTCTGCCTGGGGCAGGAGCTGGGCTTTCCTCGGTGTGCGCGCGTGTGTGCATTTTATCCGTACCCCCCCCTTATCTCTCTCCCCTCCCCCACACCCCGCCCCCCGCTCGCGCTCCCCTCTAATGTGTGATCTGGAAGCTCTATAAAGCCTGATGTAATCCGTAATGCAGTCTCTGGCTCCCGATTCGGGATCCAGTTTCAGAGAGCAAGAGATTGGGGAGCGCCGGCAGCCCGGTGGGGGGAAGCGGCTCGCCTCTCTCCTCCTCCTTCTCCCCGTCCTCGGCCTCCTCCTCCTCCTCCCCTCGCCGCCCCGCCCCCGGCTCGGCTCGGCTCGCCCCCCCCTCAGGAAGGGGAAAAAAGGCGAGAAGAGCGGGGCAGGCGAGAGGAGCGGAGCGGCGGCGGCCGGAGAGGGAGCGGCGGGCGCAGGCGGCGGCGGCGGCGGGCGCGGCGTTGGCGGCGGCCCCGGCGGAGCGAGCGCGGAGCCGGCGAGCCGGGAGCACAGGCGGCCGCGCCGCGTCCTGGCCGGGCCCGGGCCCGCGCGCCCCGCATCGCCTGCAGCCCGGGCATCCGGACCCCCCGGCGCCCGGGGGGCTCCAGCAGGCGGGGGGGAGGGGAGGGGGCCTGCGTGCGCCGGCGGGGGCACCCCGGGGTGCGTCCGGCTAGGCCTGGAGCGGTCCGGGGGCGGCGGCGGCAGGAGGAGCCCGCCCCCCCCCTCGGGTCGGGCGCCCGGCTCGGCCGCCGGCGACGCGGGGCGCTCCTGGGGATTTGCAACTCGCCGGATCAAGTCTTCGCCGGCGGTGCCGCTGCTGCTGGGGAAGGTAAGGAAGACTCCGGCCGGGGACCGGGGGCCGGGGGCCGGGGGCCGGGGGCCGGGGGCGCGGCGAGGGTGGGAGGGGGTCGGGGGAGGGGCGGGCGCCCGGACTTCCTAACTTCGCCGTTTGGGGCTTCGCAGCTCCGAGGTTTGCGCTCGGAGCTCGGGACTTTGGACGCCCCCCCCCCCCAGCCCCCTGCCTCCTCCAGCGGCAACCAGGGAATCTGGCAGGTCTCTGCGTGCCCGCACCCGGCGGGCTGAGGAGGGGGCGACCCTGGACGTAGTAGAGGCTCCTTGGCTTTGCTCACCTCCCCCCAGTCCACACACGCAGCCTGGCCAGCCTGGCAGGCTGGGCTGGGGAAGGCATCCCTCCCCGTCACATGCACAGACCCGGGGCAGGCTGGAGAAGGCGTTCCCGTTGTGTCCCCGACACAGACAGATGCTGGCAGGGGTCTTGGGGACCCAGATGTGACCCCTAAGGCCACACATAGACCCAGGTAGGTTGAGGAGAGACACCCCCGTGTGTCCCTCCTTCCCTTCACCACCCTCAGAGCCCCCTACAGACAGTGTAGGGGCCCGAGGTGTCCTCCCCCCACGCAGAGCCCCCGGGGCTGCCGCCAGAAGCCTTCAGGCTCCCCCTCAGCCCTCACCCTTAGACCGGTACTGGCTTTGGAGACCCCTGGAGGCTCTCTCCCCGCATCCCAAAGCGGCGGAGGACTACCCTAGTGCCCCCCACCACCCCACCACCTCCCCCCCCCCCAACACACACAAACGACCTGGCTCTTTCCGTTCTCCTCTTCTTTTCCACTCGCTCGGACAGGCCGCGCGGATAAGCCGCTTCGAACTTTGGGTCTGCCCTGCGCCCTCTCCCTGCGAGGCAGCGAGGCGAGGCACCCGGCACTCCTCGGTCGGTCCCCATCCCCAGCGAACAGAGGCCGCCGGCCCTCCGCCGCGGCTGCTCTCTCTGGGAGCCGCGCGTAGCTGCCTCGAGGAATGAGCATTGCCCCCTCCTGGGGAGGTTGGGGGCGCCGGGCCCAGCCAGACACCCTCTCCTGGGTCCCTGTGGCCCCCTGGGCCGGGCAACCCGCGACTCGGGCCTGTCTGGGAGGGGACGACGAAGGTGAGAATCGCCGGGAGCCAGGCGGCCGGGAGGACGAGTCCGAGGCTGCGGCTCTGAGCCCGGGTCCCTCCGCCGAGCCCCAGCGACTCCTGCTGGGTCACTTCCCAGGCAGCTCAGAGAGAGAGCCCAGCCTGGCAGCCAGGCCCCGGCCCGCTGGGCACCTTACCCTTCCCACTTTTATTTTGGGCTTCCAAGTTTCTTGGAGCGCGAGGACCCAGGCTGGGACCTGACGAGCCCTAACCCACCCCACCCTAGCACCCTTCCCCGCGGCGCACTCCCCATCACGCCCGGTTCCCCCGGGTCCGGGGCAGGGGTTCCTTAGCTGCAACTCGGGAGGAGTTGAAAGGCGTGAAGGCGCGTGGGAGGGCAGGGGGCGCGCACCCCCGCCCCAGAAGAGCCTCTCGGCGGACGTGTTGGGGAGGTGGCCCGGAGGTCTGCTCTCCCACCCCACCCTCGGGACCCAAGGAGACCGTTGGTGCCCTCCCCCACAGACACAAACACACACCCCCTCTGAGCAGCGCCCGCGCGGGCGGTGGAGTGGGGTGGGGGGAGGGGGGGAACCGGAGCCTGGGGTCCCTTGTCGCATCCGGGAGGTGATATATGGTTTTTGGGGTCTGGAGCAGCGGCCATGGCGTCTCCTAGAACCCTGAAGACTTCCATTCCCCGGCGACCCCCGCAGCCGAGGAGGCGGCGAAGGAGGTCGAGGGAGGGAGCCGCTCCCTCCCCGACCGCGGGCGATGGAGAAACTCTGCGCCCGGACGCCGGGTGCCGCCGGGTCCGGCTTTGAGTACCCGAGCAAGGTCACGCCGCCGAAGGAGGGGGCGGGGGCTCTGGGCGCGCCCCCGCCCGCGCAGAGTCGCAGCTCAGGGAGGGGACGTGGGCCGCCCGCCGAGTCACCCGAGCACCCGCCACCCGCGCCCGGTCCCTGGAGGCGGACGTTGCGCGCGTTCGGGGATCCCGGAGCGCCCCGCGCCGAGCCCGCCGCCTTCCTCCCCGGCTCGCTCGCTGCTCCTCCGCGCTGCTTTCAGACTTGTTGCGCGTGCATCTGGGGGGCGGGGGACGGCCCGCGAGCCGCGGAGCCCGGGCGGCCGGGGGGCCGAGCCCGAGGCCGGCGGGAATGCGCCCCGGCGGCGCGCGGCTCCGCGGGCGGGCACGGCGCTGGGGGCTCGAGCGGGGCGTTCTCTGCCTCGCATCCCGGAGAAGGGCGCTTGTCCCCGCCGCGCTCCCGCGCGGGGGCGGACACCGGGCGGTTCGCTGCCCTCGGCCTCACGCCGCACTCCGCCGACCCCGGGCGGGGAGGAGACACGGCTAAGTTGCCGAGCCCTCCAAGTCCCTTCCCCTGTCCGCGGGCCCCGGCCCGCCGCGGGCCTCGGCGGCCGCGTCCGTGCAATGGGAGCGCGGATTGTGCTCTCGGAGCCTTCCAGCCGAGGCCCCTGGTGCTCGTCCCGCGATCCGACGCGCTGGGCCCGCAGCGTGCTGGGGCTGCGGCGTCCGGGCCGGCCGGGTCCCGAGGCAGCGGGGCGCCTGCGGACACTCGGCTGCGAGGCCTCGCCGGCAGGCGGCCCCGGGCGAGCGGCCGCGCGCGGGCCGACTCGCGCGGCGCCTTCGTCCCCTGGCCGGCCCCGCCTCCCGGAGCGGGTCCGGGGACCCGAGCCCGCCCCCTGGGGACAAACTCGCGGCCGGGGCCCGGGCGGCCGGCGCGGGGCTGCGGTGGCGGTGGCAGAGGGCGGCGCGCTGCCCCGGACGGCCGGGAGAGGGCGCCCGCGCCCGCCCGCCGGCCTGCCCGCCCCTTCCGTCTCCTCCGCGCCCGCCCGCGCCCGCCCCATCCTGGGCAGCCCCCGGCCGCCCCGCCCTCCCGCCGGGCGCCCCGCCGCCCGCCCGCCCGCCGGGGCCGCTCGCTGGCGTCTCGGGCCGGCCCTGTCACCTGGCTCTTCCCGGCTCGCCCGGCCCCCGTGCCCCGGCGCACGGTGCGCGGCCACGGGCGAGCGTGTTTGTGTCCATGTGCGCCGTGCACGCTGCCCGCATGTGTGTGCAGGCATGCAAACTGTCACATCTGTGTGCGTGGCGCGGTGCGGGTCTGCCGTGAATGTGAGCCCGGATGGCAGTGTTGAAGTGAGCCGCGTTTTACCCTTGGGCGGGCGCCGGGTCGGCTCCGTGCGCAAGAGCTGGGCCGGAGACTAAAGCTCTGTCGTGAAGACCCCGCACCTGGAGGGGTTCGGTAACCCCATTTGTGCCGGCGAACCCACACTCTCCCATTGTCCTCTGGAACCCTCCCGCCTCCGGCCTCCCTGGCTGCAGCTGCGCCATAGGGCAGAGCCGTGGTTGCTGGGTAAACACGCATGGCCCGGGGGCCCTCGTGCACACATACACTAAACGTGTGGGTGCCCGCGTGTGTACCCTTGCACTGGGGGTGCAGTGAGGGCCGTGAGGAGGGCACGGTCCCCCCCCCCCCCCCCGCAGGATGAGGGCTGACGGGAATCTGGGAGTGAAAAGGCTCTGACAAGCTCTGTGAATCAGCTCTAGAGGGTGGAGGATAAGGAGAAGCCTGCAGGCGTCCAGATGTGGGGCTCCCACGGAGGCTGCTGCAAGGAAGCGGCGGGCTAATGGGGACCCACAGAAGGGGTGGGTGGGTGGTGGTGAAGGGGAGGGAACAGCCACGCAAAGGCCCTGTGGCAGGCGACAGGACAGCTGCGAGGAACGGACGGGACTTGGAAAGGAGGGTGAATGGCAGGACAGGGGCTGCAGGGGGAGGCGGGCCAGACCTGAGCCCTGGAGGCCTTGGGCCGTGTCCCGGAAGCTGGGGGAGTACCGAGGGGATCTTAAATAGGGGTGGTGACTTGGCCCGACCAACGGCGGGGGCCCCCTGCGGGCAGCGGGGTTACAGGAGGCAGAACACGCCTATTCACGCCAGGTGCCCACAGCTGCACTGCAGACTGCAGCCATCGTGACAAAATGCCCACCTCCCTGACCCACCCGAGACCCCCCACGTCATCGTCAGGGTGCACGGATCCCATAAAGACAAGCACACAGAACGCCCTGGACTCTGGGCCCCACTGTGTTGCTCGACTGTGGGGAAAAGGTTTCAGTCGCACAGTCGCCGGGGATGGAGCCTGAGTCCCTCCCTGCAGGGGACAGGTCTTGGCAAGGAGCCCCTAAGACCCGCAGAGGGTCTGCTGAATGCAGACCCCTGGGCTCGGGTCTTCTGACACCAGGTGCTAAGGAGCCTCCCTGCCTCGGTGTTCTCAGCTGGGGGGGGGGGGGGCGGGGGGACGCAGTCCTGCTCGCAGGGGGAGGCAAAGACGAGCTCAGGGACAAAGTGCGCTACGGGGGCACATCTGTCCCGCTCCGGCCCCACCTCCCCTGTCCCCCTTCTCCGTAGGGACCCTTGCCTCGTAATTAAAGAAGCACCAAGGGCTAGGGAGCAAATAGGAGTCTCCGTCTTGCCCCCAAACGCAGGTCCTCTGCCCCGAGTGACCCCGTTGGTGACTCCCTGTTGTCTTTCCAGAACGCTCTGTGCTTCGGCAGGACAACTGCATATGTCTTGCATGGGCAAGTGGAAGTGTTCAGTGTACATCATGGGCACCCGGCTCACCCGCCATGCCCCGGCACCCCGCCGCCTACGCCCCCACACCCCCACTCCCAGTTATCACCTTTGGCACCTCCATTATCTTTGTGCTGGTCCTGCCGCCCGTCTTCCAGCCCGTCGATCTCTGTGGCCCCAGCAACCACCAGAAGCCAGGAGAGGCTCCAGGGCAGGCACCGGAGTTGAGCCCCAGCCCAGGCAGTTTTGCGGGGCTGGCTGCGATTTTGGGGTGCTGTCTCAGGGCTGAAGGTCTCTGAGGCGGAGACGCCGGGGGCTGGTGGGCAGGGCCACCCAGGGATGGCCTGGTCTCATCACTGACCTCCACCCAGAAGGGGGGGCTGTGGAGACAGCACCAGGCCCCACCCTCTGAAGCCTGTGCCGCCGTCCACCCCCACCCCCACCCCCCTTTAAGGCTTGAGCCTGCAAGGGAGTTGATGGCCCCAACCTCCCTCCCGCGTGGCAAGGTGACTTTGGAGCAGCCGCTTCTCTGAGACTTGGTGACTCAGGGCTGGGAGCCTTGCCGCCCTGTGCCCCAGAGAGCCTAGAACTGCAGAAGGCAGGGCAGCCTCGGGGCTGTCGAGGGCAGGACTTGGTACGGACCTGATCCGGCCGGGGGGTGACATCTGGTGCCCCGGGAAAGGCATGTGACCAGGGCTGCAAGACCTGAATGGAAAGGAGAGGGAATCAGCAGGCGGGAGAGAGCGTCTTCCCCCGCCCCTGCCCCTGCCCCCAGCTGGACCCGCCCCTGGGCCCCACCTCACACGTGGCGCCTCCAGAAGCCCTTTGTGGACAGCAGCACGTCCACTCGCACACCCACGCCTGCACACGCACACACACCTGCACGCGGTCCACTCGCACCACACGCACACGCTCCCTCACCCGCACAAAGCCCCCCCCACTTGTCCTGGGACATGCAACTCCCTCCTACACCGTGTGCACACGTAGGTACGCTCCCGCCCTGCACCCACACCCGCTCCTCAGCACCAGGCCTGTCCATCCGTGGGCCCCACCGTCCTGGTCCTCTGGTCCTGCTCGGGGCCGGGGGGGGGGGGGGGGGGGGGGGGGGGGGGGGCGGGGCACCGCGTCTGCTTGCTCCCGCCTCCCTCCAGAGTTGGGGGACCGTGGGCAGAGGTTGTGACCTTGAGCCCCGGCCCCACCCTCGCTGGCCGTCCTTCTCCTCAGCTGCCCCCCACAGAGGGGAGAGGTCACCCCGTGGGTGTCGGGGGAGGCCCCGGGTGCAGCCTCCAGCTGGGGGAGCCTTTGCTCCTCTGAGCACTGGGATGGGACGGTCAGCCTTGCCGCCCCAGCTGTGCTGCTGGAGCAGGTACAGGGGACTTTGGGAGCCGGAGGACCTCGATTCCACGAAGCAGGTGCGGGCTAAGTGCCGGTCGCTGCTCGACCCCCGCCCCCCCCCCCCTCGCAAGCGGTCAGGAACTCTGCTGAGGCCACCCAGTCGGGCCGCCCGCGATGCCCTGGAGCCTCAGCACAGAGCAGCCCCAGGGCCTAGGTGTGCCCCCGGGCCCCTTCCTGACCACCTCTTCCGACCTTCCTGCTGTCCCCTTGCCCTCTCCCATGCGACCTTGGGCGGGTGACGTCGGACGAGCCCCTCCCTCTGGAGACCCGGGGAGCACAGATCCCGGTGTGGGGTGTGGATGGGGGCATCACTCACAGGCCCGCAGCCGGGTGGCCAGGGCAGCCTCGGGGCTCAGCGGCTCCCCCCCCCCCCCCCGGGGCGCCACGCCGGCCGACCCTGAGAGGAGAGCACAGTCAGCCACCCCCTCCTCGTGAGAGTCCCCCACCCCCACCCTGGGACCTATGCCGTCGCGTCCCCGCTTAGGGCCGTCTCCGGGAGAGGCTGGCTGTGTGCACGCATATGCTACTGCACGCTTGCGCCTGCGTGCCTGGGTGCGTGCGCGCTCCGGGTGCAGGACACGCCCACTCTGGGGAGGGCCCGGCAGGCGCCGGTGAGGCCCTCGAGGGCAGGCCGCTTCGGTGTCCTGGAGGACGAGCGCTCCCCAGGCCAGGGCCGGGCCAGGAACGGGGGCGGAGCTCCTGGCGCCCAGCGCGGCTTCGAGGCCTGCGAGGGCTTTGGGGTGATGGGATTCTGGGCAAGAGGAGGCGTGACAAGGCCCGTCAGGGAGCTGGCCCCCAGCTCCAGGCCCCAGCTCCTGAGCTACCCTTGGTGCGGGGAGTCCGCCAGCCTCCCTTGTGAAATAAGGGTGAAGACCGCCTCGCCCTCGTGGGGCTGCGGGGCGGGGGGCTGCGGCCGAGCCACACAGGGCCCCCCCCCCCTCCCAGCCCCCAGCAGCGGCCCTTCGGGTGGCGGGGGGGGCCTTTCTCTCTTCTCTTGGGCAGACTCCCCGCCACGGCACCTGTGCCCAGGCAGGGCGCAAGGGAAGGGGGCTTCCCGAGGGGCCGGGCCAGAAGGCGTGGTGATGCGGTGGGCCTCTCGGGGCCGCCCCCCCCCCAACTGCGGCCCTGTGGTGGCACCTCCCTGCTCTGCCCCTACCTCTCTGCTGAGTGCGAGTGACCTGGGGGCTCCTCGGGGCAGGCGTGGGACTCCCCGCAGGTGAGCGGAGGGGTTCAGGGGAGCCCGGTCCGCACAGGCCGGGAGCACGAACACAAGGTGACTGTGGGGTGGGGAGCCACGTTCTCACGCCCCACCTGCGTCTGTGCTCACGGACAAAGGCCCCTCGTCCTGGGTTGTCCTGGATCTACGCCTCCCCCCCCCCCCCCGCCCACTCCCAGAACCCACGCGGCCCCCTGGGTCCCAGGCTGCCTCGGCCTGGGAGGGATCCGTAGGGCTCCCTGGGCTCCCTGGGCAGGGAGGGCAGGCTGCGTGGGCAGGGGTGGTTGCGCGTCCCCGGACGGCCTCATCTGCTTGCTCTCCCGGCCCCTGCCCGCCAGCCAGCCCCTGGGCTGTCCTCGGTGCTGAGGGCGCCCACCCCACCCCTCCCCCAGTGCAGCCTTTTCCCAGGACACACAGGCAGGCACTGTTCAGGGGGCCGGGCAGGACAACAGAGTGCCTTTTGTGGCTGGCATCTGGGGATGCCATTGGCGGCCTGGGGTGGGTGGGGAGGGGATGTGGAGGCAGGGCCCGGGGTGGGTCTGCGTGTGTGCACCGGGCCTTGCGGGGGAGGGCGCTGAGCCTGGGGAGGAGGGTCGGACAGACTGGAGTGGGGCTGGAGAATCACAGCGCCTGAGGGAGCGGGGAAACCAAGGCACCCAGGGCATCTGATGTCGGGGCGGGGTCACCGCTGGCCTGCACGTCAGGGAGACATCTGGGACGGTGTGGCAGGTGGGCGCAGGATCCTCGGCTGATGGTGACCCTGTGAGCGTCACGGGGGGCTTGGTTCTGCTCCTACCTCATGACGGGGCCGTGACATCCAACAAGGGGTTCCCGTGGAGCTTAGGCCAGTCCCAGCCTGTGGTCGGGACTCAGGAACTGGCGGTCACTCTTAGGGGTCCTCCTCGGCTGACCCCCCAGCTTCCCGTCCCTGCCCGGCTCGCTCTCAGTCCCTCACCCGCACGGTCACCCACCTCCTGTCCCAGCAGCCTCCACCCTGCGACCCTGCTCAGACACCCACAGGGCTCCCTGGCCCCCATCCCGAGGCCAGCCCCCGGGCCTCTGGGAGGCCTTGCGACGATGGGCCGGGGCTGAAGCGGGCCTCAGGGTGGGGGCCGGACACCGGGAGGAACTTTCTGGCAGCAAGGGCAGTTTGGTTAGTTTCCCCCACGCAGGAATCATGGGGGCTTGGGCGTGAGTCGTCGCTGTCCCTGGGAGCCTGAGGGGGGCAGTGGGCAACAAAAGCCTCAGTGACCCAGGCCGGGATCGGAGGACAAGTGGCCTGTGTCAGGGGAGGAGACAGTGCCCTGGGAGAGACTGTGAGCGTTCACGGAAAGGAGTGACCTGTGGCCACACGAAAGCCCATCGCTGGGGACGGCCAGAGACCCCCAGCGCCTGGCTTTTGGCCAGCAGAGGCCCGGGTGCCAGGTGAGGCTGGGGTGGGGGCCTGAGCCAGCCCAGGGACACACAGTGGAGGTGCTGCCAGAGATACCGGCCGTCCACCCCACCCGGCCCTCCTTCTCAGAGGCCCTTGGGCCCGCCGGGGCTCTGGCCCGGCCACGGGGCGCTCCCTAAACGGTCCCCTCCGGCAAGCCCTCCCGTCCCAGCTCTGGTGTCCACCCCACGGCCCCTCACGTCCCAGTGAGCACACACCGAGCCCGGCTCTCTTCTTGCCGTGTGTCCTTGTGCAAGCACACGCGTGCGCACGGTCACGCGTGTGCTCACGAATACGGGGAAACATCTGCGCGCAGGTGCACGTGTAGCCACGCATATTCACACACACACGTGTGTGTGCACGCATCCGCCCCTCATCTCAGTGAGGGCCCCCACCGCCCATCGCTCACTTGCCCAACCTGGAAGCCTGGTCGTCTCTGAGACCCTGGCTCCCCCCCCCCCCCCCCCCCCCCCCCCCCCGCCGCTCAGATCCCACACAGGCCACATCCTCCGCTCTCCCTGCCTGCACCCGCCCGCAGCGGTCAGAGGGACCCGGGAATGAAGTCAGATCAGGCCCTACCCCCACTCGTCCCAGGACCCCTCCCAGATGCTGTCCCCTCCCTCCAGGACCCCACCCCGAGTGCCAGGTCCCCCCCTCCCGCCGTATGCCCCCACCCTGTCTCAGCACCAACTGCCCCGGCCTGGGAGGGACTTGACCTGTCCTCCACCATGGCTATGTGACCTGGGGCCTGACACCAGCGTGCCCCAAGCCTGCCTGGCTCTCTGCCTTCCTGGGCCTGCCTTGGTGCAAGGAGCCTCAGAGGGGAGGGGCCTCTGAGCCATTTATCCGAGGCCTCGTTGGGGGTCAGCTAGGTAGTTAATGAGGATAAAGGAGCCTCATCTGGCCAGAAAGGCCTTGTGAGCCGCTTGGGGACGGGGCGTGGAGAGGCAGGGGGACAGCGCGCACTGGCAGGGGCAGGGGCCATCCACAATGGCAGCCAGGGCCTCCTGCCCAGCTCTGCCCTGCGACCCAGCCGGGAGAAGCGAGGCCAGGCCGGTGTCCTCATAGCCGGCACAGCCCTCTGGCTGGCAGAGCCTTTCCCGACGCCCAGGGTGTGGATGGAGCAGTTCGAGTCAGAGATGTTCTAGAGGACGCCTCCTGCTTCCCACCTGGCCCTGGCTCCCTGACGGCCCTTGGGGTCCCCCCTTTTGGAGCCCCAGAGCTCCACAGCAGCCCTGTTTGAGAACCCCATGGGTGAACACTTCCAGGCCATCTTCCAGCCCTGGCAGTCCGTTGAAGGCCCGCTTCGGGGCCTCGGTCTCGGGGCGCCGCCGCCTGAAAGGGCCCTGAGCTCTGCCCTGACCTGCCCTTACCGCACACTCACCCCTGCACTTGCCACCTCAGTGTCCAGGCGGAAGTGTCCCCTCCACATCCCATACCCCAGCTGGCCACTGGGGCCTCTCTGTCCTATCTCCTGAGCATCTTCCCCCTCCCTCCCCACGACCACCCCCTGCCCCACCGTGCCCCCCTTGCCTCCCCCCGAGGCCCACTCCCCCCACCATGGGCCGCCCGGGCTGCCCTCGTTAGGGACCCGTCTGATTGGAGCGCTGTCCTGCTTCTAACCCAGCTGCCACCTCTGTCCTGCCACGCGGGACGCTGCAGGGGGGCCTCCGCCCCCGGCAGGTGCTCCGGTTGTGGAGTGAGCCAGTGACCAGGAGGGCTGGCCGGGAGACATGCCAGGAGGACCTCGGCGTGGCCTGGGACGGGAGCAGGCTTAGGTCCGGTTCTGCCCGCCCCAGGGCAGTGCTGGGCGGTGCAGAGGGCACCAGCTCTGACTGGCAGACTTGGGTTTGGATCCTGGCTCTGGCGTTCAGCACCTACCAGCCCCCACCAAGACACGGCTCCTCTGTGGTCCCAAATACGCCATCTGCAGAATGGAGCTCTAACAGGTGCCCCTGGGGTTGCTGCTGTACAGATGCGACGGCCTGGCATAGGACGGGGCTCACCAGAATGCCGAGTCCTCCTGGAGGCGCGGAAGGCGGGGGGCCGTGCTCTCCCCCGCAGCCCCATGGCTGACCGTTCTCCAGAGGGGCTGGCTGAGGCCCTGGAGAACTTCTCGTGCCCGGCACAGGCCCTCAGTGGTTGGTGCTTGTGTACGTCACCTCCTGTACCTGCTCCTGGCCCCCCAGGTCCCCCAGAACCAGCCCCTCTTCCGAGCGTCCCCCCTTCCCTCTCCACCACCGTCCCCTGTACCAGCCTGCCTCCCTTACCTGCCCCCGAGGCCCCGAGAGAGTGTCCGGGCCGGAGAGGGGACACAGGTGACGTGGGCCCTCACGTGGGTCATTTCAGACCACGCAGGCCCCCTGGGGGTAGTGATGGGGCGCAGCAAGGTGAGCATTAAGCTGGGATCAGTGCCGACATTGTTCTGGGACTGGGGCTAAGTCCCCTGGACCCTCTGGGCATTAGGGAGAGTCTGTCCCAGGGCCGGGGACTGGCTTCCACATTAGGTCCCAGCCCGGGACTTGGGTGGGGGGGGGGGGTGCAAGTGGGGCTCAGATGAGGTTTTGGAACACACGGCCTGCTCAGCCCTGCCCACAGGTGCCAGGATGAGAAGTTTGGGAATTCCCTCCTCAGGGCACCTGAATGTCTGCCACTAAAGAGCCCTGGGGGGCCGGGTTTGGCCCAGCTCCCCCTGGTGACCCAGAACCTCACTCTCGCCTCCTCTCCCCTCCTCCTCCTTGCCTCCTGCCCCAAACATGGGTAAACCCCCAGGTCTAGACCTTACTCTCTTGCTGAGACCGTGAGGCTTCTCCCCCATTATACAGATGAGGAAACTGAGGCTAGGGGGTGAGGACTGCCCAAGGCTACATAGCCATGAAGGGGCTGCCAGTCCTCTCAGGGCCCAAGGCCACCTGTGCCCAGCTCCCTGATCCACCAAGTGGCGAGTCCCTGGGGGCAGGCGGCCGTCATGTGCAAGGTCTGCATAGTGGAGGCCACGGGCACCAGGAGGCCCAGCAGCTGGCGGCGGGGGGGGGGGGGGGGGGGGGGCTGCTGTCTTCCTCACCCACCGGCTCAGCGGCTGCATGGGGCCGGCGCCTGGCCCAGCTAGGAGCCCAGGGACGGTTGGGGAAAGTGAGGCCTAGAAGCAGAAGGAACCCACCGGGGTCCACATGGTGGCAGGTCCAGCAGGGGCATCATCCTTTTCTGAGCCCTGGGCGGCTCCGCTGTGTCCCTGCTCCAATGGGCTGGCAGCTGCGTCCCCTTCCCCCAGGAGTGAGGGGGCGACACACCGCCGGCACCTTCACTCCCAGAGCAGGGGAGGGGACCCAGCGGCACAAGGCTGGGGCCGTGAAGGGGTTCAGGTGTGGGTTTTCCCGCCTCTCACTGAGACCTCCTGCGAGCCACTTACCCTCTCAGCCCCGGTGTCCTCGTCGTGAAGTGGAGGGGTGGGTCACAGTGCCAGCCTCACAAAGAAGGGGTGAGGGAAGGGGTTAGTATAGGCCGAGGCCTGGAGGTGTGCGGTTCTGGGTGAGTCCATGCCCAGCCCTGCCTTCCTAGAGCCGCGGGCCCAGGGGCCAGTGGGTCCCAGAGGGGGAGGAAGACTGCCTGAGAGGCGGCAGTGACCCCCGTCACACTGTCACAGGGTCTGCACTCCCACTGCTGGGGGATGGCCGGAATGACCTCTCCCCTTCCCCTTCTGTGAGGATTGCACTCTCCTCCCTGACTGGCAGGGACTGGGGAGGAGGAAGGGCACAGAGAGAGGAGACCGATGAGGGACACGGCCAGGAGAGAGCGCCCAGCCCCCCCACCACAGGGCCAGGGAGAGACACAGAGGCCCAGGGGCCAAGTGGCCGCCGTGGCCATGATGACGTGAGCGAGCAGGCAGCCCCGGGACCCGCAGGGGCCAGTCTGAGCCGGGCGGGCCCGGCCCGGGGGCTGCCCACCGCTCCCTGCTCAGGCCAGGTGGAGGAGGAGGCCACCGTCCCCCTGCAGGCGGACACGTTGGCGGGCTGCAGGCACGGCCCCCCAGTGCCCAGAGTCCCAGCCTCCCCGGGGCGGGGGCGGGGGACGGGGTGGGGGTGGGGGTGGGGGGGGGGGGCTTGGCCTCACACGGTCCCTCTTCTCCTCTTCTTCCAGCTGCTGCTGAGGGCCCCAGGCCAGCGTCGGGGCCCTGAACCTTAGGTCGTCCGGAGCCTTCTCCCGCCCCCACTCGGAGCCCCCGCCCCCGGCTCCCGCCGGCCCAGCCCCGCCGTCGCCGGACCCTGGCATGTCAAGGCCTGGCCTGCGCCTGCCTGCCCAGCCCGCGGAACCCCGGCGGCCCCGCGAGCTAGGATGAGGGGCCAGGCCGCCGCCCCGGGGCCCCTCCGGCCCCTCTGCCCGTCCCTGCTGCTGCTGCTGTTGCTGGGGCGCTGGGTGCGGGCGGCCGCGGGGCCCGGGGCCGAGCCGTGCGCCACGCTGGTGCAGGGCAAGTTCTTCGGGTACTTCCAGGCGGCCGCCGTGTTCCCGGCCAACGCCTCGCGCTGCTCCTGGACCCTGCGCAACCCGGACCCGCGGCGCTACACGCTCTACATGAAGGTGGCCAAGGCGCCCGCGCCCTGCGGCGGCCCCGGCCGCGTCCGCGCCTACCAGTTCGACTCCTTCCTGGAGTCCACCCGCACCTACCTGGGCGTGGAGAGCTTCGACGAGGTGCTGCAGCTCTGCGACCCCTCGGCGCCCCTGGCCTTCCTGCAGGCCAGCAAGCAGTTCCTACAGATGCTGCGCCAGCAGCCGCCCCGCGAGCCGGGCCCCGGGCTGCCGGCCGCGCCCCAGAGCCCCGGCGACGACTTCTCCGTGGAGTACCTGGTCGTGGGCAACCGCAACCCCAGCCGGGCCGCCTGCCAGATGCTGTGCCGCTGGCTGGACGCCTGTCTGGCCGGCAGCCGCAGCTCCCACCCCTGCGGCATCATGCAGACCCCCTGTGCCTGCCTGGGCGGCGACACCGGCGACCCTGCCTCTGGCTCCCTGACCCCCCGAGGGGACGTCTGCCTGAGGGACGGCGTGGCCGGTGGCCCCGAGAACTGCCTCACCAGCCTGACCCAGGATCGGGGCGGGGACGGCGTGCCAGGTGAGTGGCCGGGTGGGAGAGGGCTGGCTCTCTGGGCAGAGGGCGGTGGGAGAGGGTCCTCTCTGTGGGGGGGGGGGGGGGGGGGGGGCTGCCCCGGCCACCTGCCCCTGGGCAGCCCCCCCCCCGGGGAAGCCAAGCGCTGAGGGCAGGCGACCTGAGGTGTTCGCCACGGGCCCCGGAGGTGTGTGCTGAGCGTCAGTGAAGGACCGAACCGAACCGCGGATGAAGGAGCTTTAACTCCTGGCTGGGGGAGGGGCCTCCCGTTGTGGCAGGCAGACGACGCTATTGGGCCAGTAGGCCCGTGGCCAGGGTCTGCGGGGGCCCCTCGGGCTGCAGGCCGCGTGGAGACCTGGGCCGGGTGGGCCCTTTGGAGTTGCGGCCAGGGGACGAGGTTTGGGGATCGCGTGCGTTTCGGCGGCACACATCATTCACCCAGCAGCTGGTTACCGCGCTCGCAAGGTGTCCAGGCTCCAGGGACACGCCGTGACAAAAAACAACCACAAAGACCCGCTGTTGTGAGGCTGCGGCCGGGGGGAGGGGAAGGTGCCAGGCAGCAACAGGGGAGGGCGTCTTGGGAAACAGCGCAGGGGAAGGGTCCCCGGGGGGGGGGTGGGGGTGGAGCCTCTGTTTCGCCTGGAGGTCAGGGTCACCTGCACCAGGGGACCGTGTTCAAGATTCTGGGAGGGGTGCACGTGAGCGCCGTGGGGGTGGGAAGGGCAGTGAAGGCCCAGGACGGGCAGGGCAGAGGCCGGAAGTGGATGGTGCTGGGGTGCCCGGCACAGCTGTCGGGGCGTCCTGTGTGACTGTCGGCCCTCGGAGAGATGGGGCCCGAGCGGAGGACGTGGCGAGGCGGACGGAAGTGGGTGGGGCTCAGTGGGCAGTGGGCAGGAGGTCAGTCCTGTGTGCGCTTGGTGGTCGAGAACCCCTGGCGGGCTGCCCGGGGGTTTCCTGGGCGCCCCTGGGAGGCTGGAGCAGCAGGGGGCAGCCCACCTCAGACCTCGGGGCTGCCAGCAGAATACAGGTGCTGGGCGTCCAGGGACCAGGCCTGGCTGGGTGTTCCACGCTGGGTGGGTCACTGCGGGGCCGGGTGACGTTCTCCAGGGCTCTTAGCCAACGAGGTCAACGCCCTACTCGGAACAGAGTCTTTAAAGGCAGAAAAGAAGCCCCAAGGGGTTACAGGGGAAGCCAGTTACCCTGGAACACGGTTCCAATCATGGTCCCGGCTGTAGATTCCAGAAACCTCCGTGAAGCCGTGAGCATAACTGGAGAGGAGCAGGGGAAGGGGGGCAGGCCAGCGCCTCTCCAGTGGCCTCAGGAGGAGGCAGGCACAGCCCCTGGGGGCAGGGGCAGACGGGGTGTTCAGGAATCCGGCAGAAAGCCGTAGGGTAGGAGTCTGGAAGGGCTGATCCGTGGGCTGGGCAAATGTAGGTCGCTGTGACCTTGGCTTGGGCAGCTTCTGAGGCGTGGCAGGATGGGAGTGGTCCTCAGGGGACCCGGAGGAGCAGAGCGGCCAGGCAGCGGCTGGTTTGGGGGGTGGGAGGACCAGCGAGGGCCGGGTCACCCCCCGCGGCCATTTCCCCCCTGAAGGACTGTCGTGCCACATGGGGTATGACGGCCCCAGGGCCAGGCACCTGTGCAAAAGAGCTGGTCTCTGTTAGCATCGAGGGGCTTGAAGCAGAAGAGTGACACAGGCTGATGGTCCTAGGCTGTAAATGCAGAAGAGCGTTGGAACTGGGCAGGGGGAGCCGGGGACGGGGAGGCAGCCGGGCCGGCACCCAGGAGGGAGCTGATGCTGGCCTGGGTGGGGCAGGGCAGCAGCAGGGTGGGAGGACGCCGGTCTGGGGCGGGGGGCGGGGATTGGAGCAGGATTTGGGGAAGGAGGTGGCTAGATACCCCACCCCCACCCCCCAGATTCCCAGCTAGGAATGAGGACATCAGCCGGGTTGGGGAAGCACTGGGTGGAGACACAGTGGGGAGGAAGATCCAGAGGTCAGAGTGGACTTCAGCGTGGGATGCCCGGGGGTCTCCCAGGTGGGGCTGCATCTGAGTGGGGCACTCTGGGGCCTGGAGCACAGGGCCGGGTCAGCCTGACCCGAGCACGCTGTGAGTCCTGGGCCAATCCCAGCAGCTGTCAGCCCCTCAGGCCCCTTGTCTTTAAAACAGAAACAGCAAAACTAATCCTTCCTGGATGGCACGAGGAATGACACCTAGGTGGAAGTGCGTCTAAGCCAAAACGACGGCAGCGATGCGGCCGGGGCCTCGGGTTCATCACTAGGTGGGAGGCAGAGGGCTCGGGGGCAAAGAGGCAGACAGGAGGAGGAGGGCGCTTGGGGCGGGGGGTGGGGGGCTTGCACACAGATTCCGGGAAAGGGAACGTTGGGAGGTGGTGCTCAGAGGACGGTAGGAAGGTGTGAGTGCACGCGTGTGTTTTGAGCCGGGCTCTGCACAGGGCCCATTTCAGCGCTTTTGACAAAGCTCAGCGTGGGGGGGCTGCGTGGCAGGGGCTGGCGGTCTTGTGGAAGGCGATGTGGACTGTGTGTGGGCTGGGACTGCCCGCCACGTGGACGGGGCGGCGGAGGGCTCCTCTGCACTGGGCAAGGTGGGCCAGACGGTGGTCACACAGGCCCAGAGATAGCTCGGACCCCAGTGCCTGTCCCCGGATCCAGAGGGCCCTGATACTTCTGGGACCTTGGGAGTAAAAATCATCTTAGTAGTGTTAACAGCAGCCACGTCTTGAGGGTTTCCTCTGTGCCGGAAGCATCCACATATTAACGAGGTTGCTCCCTCTAGCAGCCGGTCAGATAGGCCCACCAAAGCACCCTCCTGCCCCAGGGCCTTTGCACTGGCTGTCCCCTCTGCCCGGAACACTCTTCCCCAGATCCCCTCGGGGCTCCCTCCCTCAAGTCCTTGCTCAGACATCACCTTCTCAACAAACCCTGACCGTGCTGTGTAAAATGGCAGCAGCCGGAGCCCCCCCTTCCGCCCCCATACACTGTGTCCCTTTCTCTGTCCACCGCGCACTGAGAATTTCCTCTATTTGTTAGGTCCGCGCCCCCTTCTCTGTCCCTGCCGGGTTGTAAGCACCACAGGGCAGGGTGTGTGCCGCGGTCACCCACGTAACCCCCGGCACGTGGAACAGCACCGGGCACGCAGCAGGCACCTGATGAGCGCTGGTGAATAAGAATAAGGCACAGAGATGTTGAGGCAGCAGCCAGGGTCACACAGCTTGGAAGGGGTAGGCTGACGTCAGAGCCGGCTTATGGCTTCCTGGTGGTCCGCCCGGGGTCTTCGCCCACAATAATCTCTTCCGGGAGGGCCGCGTGCGCACGTGTGGGGGCGCTTGGACCAGGAGGTACAGCGATCACTCAAGGCCTGCAGCCGAGCTGGGCAGGTGCCAGACCCCAGATCTCGTCTGCTGAGCCTGGTGCCCAGGGAGCTTCGCCCCCTCACGCTGGCCAGGGGAGGCTGGGACAGGCACGTCCTCTCCATCTGCGCCCCAAGAAGGCGGTGCACGGCTGAGCTGCGAGCGAGCAGGCGGCCTGGCCAGCCCGTGGCCCATTTTCAGCCCTCCCCCAGCCTGGCCTGTCCAAACGCCACATGGCCACGTCACGCCTCCGAGCCAGTGAGCGTTCCTCAGGCCAGAGCAACTGTCCCCTCTCCTCCCTGCTGCCGGCCGGCTGCCCGCCTGGCCACCCCTTTCCAGGGTCTCTCGGGCAGGGCCGGCTCCCGTGTCCCGTGCCCCCGTCTCTTTCCCGTAGTCTCTCTCTGCGCTTTTCCACCTCTGGTGAGATGGGGCCGTTTCTCTCAAGGGCTGTTTTAAATATTCATGTTTTAATCAAAGAATTTTATTGCAGAAGCAACACGTAAGATAATGAAAGAGCAGCATCCTGGGGGCTGGGAGCGAGCGCGCGTGTGTGTGTCCGTGTCCCTGTGTGTGTCCCTGTGCTCGCGTGTGTGTGCGCCCCGCCTCCGCGTGCCCGCGCAGGCCGGGGCTGCCGGGCTGGAACGGGAGTGGGGTCCAGGCGTGCAGGTCCCGGGCCGTGTGCGGGCGCCGGAAGACTGAGGCACTGGGCGGAGGAGCCAGACCCGCCCGAGGCCACGCGGCCCTGCCTCCAGGCCTGTCACGCTCAGCTGGGGTGGCCCCTGCCGTGGCACATATGACCCCTGCAGGGCGCGGGAGTTGTCCCAACCCGAAGTTCGGTCCGCCCCAACTTCCCTTGGGAAGAAGTGTCTGGAGCCCCTCTCTGGGGTCCACAGGCTACAGAAGGAGGCTGGGTGTGGGATTCGGGTGCAAGAATGGGGTCTCCAGATGTCTCTGGAGGTTGGGGGGTGGCAGGGACAGTGCACAAGGGCCAGTTGATAAAACTCCGGGAAAACAAGGTTTCAGGCCCCGTCGTAGACAATGCCCATTCCAGATGGAACAGCAGGACGAGCCCCCCTGAGGCCAGAGCCCCCCCCCCCGCTCCCCCCACGCTCCCCCGGCCCAGGATGCCAGGGATGCCTAGCGGTACGGCCCTGCTTGGGTCCCATGTCCCGGAAAGATGGCGAGACGGGGGTCAGTTGGACTCGGGAGTGTGTCCAGGCCACGCAGTGCCAAAGGGCAGAGCTGGGGCTCGGCCACCAGGCTTTTCACAGGACACGCTCCCCGGGACAGGGGACGCCTGCCTGACCGCGAGAGGGAAGCAACGAGAAAGCATGTAACCCTGCAGCCGCGGCCAAGCCGGCCACCTAGGCAAGCCTCAGCTTCCCTTCTGTGATCCGGGTTGAGACGAACCGGGTCTGTGCGAGGCTAAAGGAGGTGGTGCCTCTAGTGCACGTGCTTGGAGGAGCCCTCCTGTCCTTACCCGGGGAGTGGCCCGTGGGCACGGCTCTCAGCCCTGTCCTGAGGCCTGACGGCACCTGCCGCAGTGCTGTGGGCTGCTGGCCCCTCGGGCCCTCGCAGGGGGAGCTGTGGGCCCCACTGGAGGATCAGTTCAGTGTCAGGCCGTGTGGGGTGAGGGGCCGGTGGACGGGGGTTGGGTTGGGGAGGGGCATCAGAGAGATGTCTTGTCCCCCGTGGTCCCCATTTGCACATCCACGCGAGGGTCGGAGAGGAGGAGCCTGGGTGCCCCTGGATGGGCCCTAACTTGGTGGGGGAGGCGGGGGCAGGGGCCTCCCAGGGAGCTGGACTGTGCGGTGGGCCCCTGGGGAGCCCTGCAGGTGCCATTGCCTGGGGCTGACCCCACGTGCCGGACTGGGGAGCCCTCTGCTGGAAGAGACGGGAAGTACACGGGCCGCCTGCCTGGGGAACCCGGAAGTCGGCGCGGCCCAGCTGGGGGAGCGCCCCCATCCCCAGCCGAGGCTGGGGAGACCACAGCCTCCAGGCTGGGGCACCGGGGTGGGAAGGAGGCCGGGAGCCCCCTCGCCGGCCCTCTCTCCTGGGTGGCCAGGCTGCCTGGCGGCCATTAATTGGCCCCATTCATCCTTTAATGAGATGGAAATGAGGCTTTGAGACAGAGGGGCATTGAGTGGGGAAGAATGGGGGCTTCTTTCCGCGCCTGGAGGGGCAGCCCACCCCCCCAGCCTTGCCCACTCCTCCGCTGCCCCTGGAAGCCCACTCAGCCCAGGAACACCGTGGCCACCCAGCGCTGAGGGGCCAGGAGTGCTTACACGGGGACTCCTGTCGCGGACGTGTTCGCTCAACAAACATCATCAGCCGTGTGTGGGGACCCACGTTAAAAATAAAAATGACAACAAAAATAGCAGCTTCCATGTCCTGAGTGTTCATTAGCGGTGAGGGTATGGCCAAGGTTGGGGACCAGTGTGTGACGGGGACCAGGTCTCAAACGTGATGGGGGAGCAGGGATCCTGTGCCCGGGATCACAAGTTAATCTGTCATGAGGATCAAGGCTCAGTGTGTGATCAGGGCCAGGAATCAGTGTGGGACCAGGATCAGAGCTAGATCTGGGGCCAGTCTGTCCTCTGAGCCGGTGGCCCCCCCCTCCCCAGCCTCTCCCGGTGCACCCCCTCCTCCTCACCCCCTCTCCCCCCATCCTCACCACCTGGGTCACCAAGGTAACCAGCCCTGAAATAGTGGGTGCTTTGGCAGCTGAGGCCTAACCTGAGTCTATCCTGAAAGACTGAGCTCTGCAGCAGTTGCCATGGGAACCGAGTGGCATCCTCCAATTAGCCTGGCTTGGACACCCTCTCTCTCCCACCCACTGCCAGTTTCCACGTCACTCAGGCTTCCTTGTGGGGGCTGGGCTGGGGCAGCCAGGAGGGACAGGCAGGACACGCCCCCTGACCCTGTGACCAGGCCCGGCCCCCTGAACTCCAGCGCTCTCTGTTCCTTTGGGTCCGCGGTTCGGGACGGGATAGCTTCAGCAGGTGACAGCACTGAGGCCTGGAGCCTTGGGTTGGGGCTCGTGGTCAGTCCTGGCAGGCGGCCTTCATCTGGAGGCACAGGGGGGCTTTTGGAGGCTGATTATGGGCTCAGTTCCGGCCCCTCTCCTGGTCCAGGGAGGTAGCTTGGCCTCCTCGTCCGGCCCACCCAGCGGCGGGGGCGTGAGGCTGCCGAGACCCCCGCGTGCGGGCCAGATGTCCGGTCGGCCTCCACTGTCCGACCTGAGCCGCTCACCCGCGTGCCTGCGGAGGCCATGCTGGGGGCTCCCCACCCCTCTCCCAGGGCCCCCCAGCCCCACCTCTCTGGAGTCCTCACAGGAGATTTGCAGTTTGAGAGGAAGTGGCATTGAGGTACTATCCTCCGTATTTATGGTTCTTACCCAGCACTTGAGACCCTGGCTCCGTCCATGTTCCGAGGCTCAGGCTCCCTCCAGGCAGACCCTCCGGCGGTGGCCTCGCCCTAGCCCCCCCCCCCCCCCCCCCGGCAGCCCAGACCGTCCCTCTTTGAGCCTCAGTTTCCTCCGCCGTAAATGGGCTGCAAGTTGCCTCCCAGCTGGGCTGGGATTCAAGGCTCCTTGTGCTGAGGCACCTGTCATAGACAGAGCCCACGGGGCAGGGGAGGGGCAGAGGCAGGGGCAGAGTTCCCCACCCAGGAGGTCCGTCCCCTGGGGGGAACTGGCCACAGTAGCTGGGGGAAGAGCAACCTTTCTTGTAGGGTCCAACAGCCTGGCTCAATTCCCATTTGTCTCTTCCTCGCTGGGGGGACGCTGGGGGGCGCGGGCACCTCTCCACTTCTGCTGGGCCTTGGTTTTCGCATATGAACAATGAGACCCACGAAGTGTCCCTTGTGGGAATTCAGTGACCGATGAGAGCATCTGTCCCAGACCCCAAGAAGGGGCTCAAACCAGGCCCCTCTGCCCCCTAGGGCAAGGCACCACGAAAAACGCAGCCCTGCACCCACCGTGTGGCCCTGGAGAGTGCCTTCCTAGGCCCCCCCACAGCACATCTGGGAGCCCCGTGTTATACGGTGTATAAGCCCCAGCGAGCAGGGTCCGTGCCTGCCCGCTGAGGGGCAGTGGCTAAGGTCTGAGCCAGCCCCTCGGGCTTGGTCCCTGTGGTCTGGATGCATTAGCTGACCTGCTTTCCCCTTCCATCCAGCACCGACATGCCCGCGTGCCCTGGAGGACAAGAGGCTTAACCGCTGTGTGCCCTTGGCAGGCGTGGCCTGCCTCTCTGGGCCCAGGGGGACGCGGTGCCCTCGGCCTGTGCCTCCCATGTGTTTGCCCCTGGCTCCCCCTGCTGGTCGGTTCCCATTCCAGGCACACAGACCACGAGGAGGTGGCCAGCACCTTAAGAGTGGCCGTCTAGGGAACGGATCGGCACCCGACAAGTTTGCTACAAATCAAAGTGGGTTCTCGGTCAACTCTGACCCCAGCGTCTGCCCACTCCCTCCCTCTCCGAGCCCTTGTGGGCCATTTATCTTCACGTACTCAGTTCTGGGAAGTAGCCCCCCTACTGTCCTCAGATGAGATGCATGAGGCCAGGGTGGGATGGACTGGACCATCCCGGGGTCAGCCTGGGGGGGAGGGGGCGGGGCACCGCATAAACCTGGTCTTTCCACTCCTGCCCCGCCCTGAGCCCCTGTTCTGGGGCCTGTCCTCCGGGGTCTCCCGCAGGCCTCATTCTCTCCCCATGTGGCAGGGCCTACTTCCCTAAGCCACAGATAAAACCAGACTCCAAGAGGCACCTGGGGCCCTTCTGACAGGCCAAGTGTGACCTGCCCTTGGCCAGCCCGACTGCCCTGCTCTAGCCTCAGGCAAGCAGGCAGGCAGGCAGGCAGGCAGGCAGGCAGGGTGGGGTGGGGTGGGGTGGGGCAGCGGCCCAGCCCGAGTGCAGAGTGCAGTTTCCGGTGCTGGGCTTTGGCAATGTCCTCTCCCTGGCCACTTCGTAAGTGGGTGTGAGGTCAGGGTGCCCGCCCACAGGAGGTGCTTGGGGAAGCTGGTTACCCTTATTGAGCGTGCTCTGATCCTGCTTCGCTGAGGGTGAGGGGGCCCTGGCGCCCCTGAGGACAAACGAGATGGCGGTGGCCACAGTCCAGTGCAGTGGGGGCGTCTGGGCCCCTTAAGCATGGCCTTTGGACAGAAGCAGCCCCCTCCTCAGCCCATCAATGCAGCCTCCACACTCCGCCCGCCCCTCGGCGGCCCCCAGTGCTTGGAGGCTCTCCTGCCCAGTGCCCTTAGCGCACTAGGGCCACCAGGGGGCTCAGCCCCGCAGGGAAATGAGGTCCTGAGTTTTGTGGGGGACAGGGCAAAGATGAAGGAGGCTCATGACAGAGGCTGAAAGGGGGCGGCTGGGGTCGGAGCAGGGGGTAGCTGGAGGGGTGTGGAGGCCTTTGTTCCCAGGGTCCGTCAGCAGCCAGAGGCCAGCCAGGTCAGGTCTGGGGGAGGCTTGCCCCAGTGCGGCCACCAGCTATGGGACATTGGTCTCCTCTGGTGTCCTTGCGCGGGGTGAGGGAAAGAGCACACAGGTCGTGGCCAGGGGTGGGGGCCTCCGGGAACACTGTACTGAGGACCATGGGGAGGGATCCAACAGGGCTTGAAGATGTGTGTCCAGGAAGGAGGGCCCCTGCTGCCCTAGGGCCTATCACCAGAAGCTTATAAGGCAGCCATTGGGGTGGGCAGGGGTGTCATTCATTCATTCATTCATTCTTCAGACACCCCTGGGGCTCCAGCTCTGTGTCCAGCCCCTACATTGGGGACCTGGGTTCAAAGCCAGTAGAGACCCTGGCACAGGTACCTGAACACAGAGAGCTGGAGGGCAGAGGCCTGGCACCCCAGAGGGACACCAGGCCCCCAAGGCCATCCCCCCAGAGCAGACCCTTACCCCAGCACCTCTGCCCCTCCTTGTCCCTGCCTGCCTCTGCTTCACAGGCCATGGACTCGCCTCCTAGCCCTGCCTCCACAGCCGGGGACTTGCTGGCTTCATACCTGCGGGTGTTCCGTGCTGGGGGAGGGCAGGGGGTGGTGGCCTGTGCCCAAGGTTCCCGCCCAGCAGACACTCCCAGAGGTCGCTCCCTGAAAGACACCCCAGCCCTTTGTCCCACCCCTGGCCCTGACCCCCGCCCTCTGATTCCTCCCAGGTGGTTGGAAGCTGTGGTCCCTTTGGGGCGAGTGCACGCGGGACTGCGGGGGAGGCCTGCAGACGCGGACGCGCACCTGCCTGCCGGCTCCCGGCACCGAGGGCGGTGGCTGCGAGGGGGTGCTGGAGGAAGGCCGTCTGTGCAACCGCAAGGCCTGCGGCCGTGAGTGCGCGGACGCGCGGGCGGGTTGGGCTGGGTAGGCCGCGTGGAGGGAGGGGGCCCGCGGGGGGAGCAGGTGAGGGAGGAGACCGGGGCGGGGCCAGGTGAGAGAAGGGAGGGCCCCGGGGCGGGGCCCGGGGAGGGAGGGAGCCGGGGGCGGGGCTAGGAGAGAGGAAGGTGGGGGGCCGGGGCGGGGCCAGGGGAGGGGAGGGGGGGCTCGGGGCGTGGCCAGGGGAGAAACCCGTGGAGGAGGGAGGAGCCCGGGGCGGGGCCAGGAGTAGGGAGGGAGTGGGTCCGGGGCGGGGCCAGGGGACGGACGCGCGGGGTGGGGGGGGTGCCTGGGGAGGATCCCGGGGAGGAGGGAGGAGTCCGGGGCGGGGCCCAAGGGAGGGGAGGGTGGAGACCGGGGCGGGGTGGGACCAGGTAGCGGAAACCCCCAGGGCAAGGTCGGGTGGGGGTGGGGCCTTGGCCTGAAAGAGGCGGGGCGGGGCCAGGAAGGTGGAGCCTAGCCAGGGGCGGGGCCGAGTCCCGGAGCAGGCAGGGCCAGGACCAGGGAGCTAAAGGTCCAGGAGGAGGGGTGGGACCTGCCCCGCCCCACCCCGCCCGGAGTTAGGCGGGAACTGGGTGGAGATTTCTTCGGATTCGAGCGGATTGGGAATTTTGGGGTGTTCCGGGAGGGCTGATTGTGGGGTTGCCCCTTTCTCCCCCACCCGAGGAGCCCTGGCCAGACCTGCTGGCCCCAGCCTTATCCTGACTCCAGAATGAATTTCTGTAATAAGGCTCTAATGTCTTTATGCATATTTTAGTCGCTTCCATAACGTTAAATCAAGTTATAATGACACTGTCATTTTTCGGGTGGTTTATTCCCTGACGAACCTTTCCTGGAGAGAGGAGCTCATCTCAAGAACCTGGGGAGGGCTCTGGGGTGTCGGGAGGCCAGGCCACGGGAGACAGGGGCGCTGGTGGGACGCTGAGCAGGAGAAGGCAGCAGCCGCTGGGACTAGCAGTCCTGCAGGTGGACCCCAGGGGGAAGAGAGGGACGGGGTACAGGAAGGGGGAGAGGGGAGCCACAGGAAGGGGTCTCATGGTGACCGGACAGGGGCTGGTGTCAGGCCGGGGTTGTCCTGGCTCCAGCTTTCCCAGCTGTCCAGTGGGGCCAAAATAGCCCTGGTGTGGCAAGCCTGGCCAGGGACTGAAGGCCACAGGGCCCAGGGCGCCTCTCTCGCATTCTGGGGTCGGTGCTGCAGGCTGTGGCCTGGACACTGACCCGAGCCGCTCCTGCAGCAGCGGGTGGCACCAGCTCCCGGAGCCAGTCCCTGCGGTCCACGGATGCCCGGCGGCGCGAGGAGCTGGGGGATGAGCTGCAGCACTTCGGGTTCCCGTCCCCACAGACAGGTGAGCCGCGGGATGGGCCGTTTTAGTTGGACTAAG